>NC_140068.1:28101943-28715121 GCF_964194135.1 Talpa europaea | reverse complement strand
TTGCCATAAATATATGCTCTGGACATACTGAAAGATATTCTAGAAAGAAACTGAAACTGTCATCACTAGACATAGTTGAGCACCACACTGTGAAGCTGTTTGCAGCCTCTGCAGCACGGGTTTGATCCTGGCCAGCCGGTGAAGCAGACCTCTCCTGTCTTGCCCACCGCTCCCCTCAGCAGTGTATTTCTTCAGTCTGCCTGTTCTGTTCCCCGCTCTGTCTCTGGTGAATCCTTTCACCCTCCCGCACATCTGGCCTGTGCCCCCATTCTCATATAAAAATAAATAAATCTTTAAAAATAAAAATGAAAAAAGAAATACTGAAGACAGTTGTATAACATTGTGAACATACTGAAGACTCTGTTTTATACTTAAAATAATACATTTTATTTATGCTACAATTTACCACAATTTAAAGTATCTGCATATTTCCATTTAAGACTTCTCAGAAAATTTAGATAACATGTAACTCACTAAAGAGAAATATATCATTCAGAATTTGCCAAATTTCCTTGAATATAAAACTCTTGGAGAAATATCATTATTAAATCACAGATGATATACCTTAATGTTCCACATTACTTTCCTTGGAAAATATAAGGTTAGGTAACTGCTATAAATTGACTTTTGAATTTATATCATTCTTTCATTTCTAATTTTGCTATAGTCTGTTTTTTCCTGTAATACTATTAGTATAGTAACTAGTGTGTATATAATATATATTTATTTATTTTACAATTTCAGATACAGCCTGTTATGCTTCCATGCATAAGTGCTGAATTCTCCTTTGATTTAGTTTGCTTTTATTTTATGGGCACATCTGCTTTGTAGCACTTTCAGAAATTTATTGAACAAATTTTAATAAATTCCATAAAAATAAACCAAAGGAAAAAATTAGGTAATTGCTTCCTTAACCCATAAAAAATAATGCTAATATTATACAGCAGTATGCACTAATAAGACAGTATATTAAAAAATACATATAGAATGATATAACTTGTAATAATCATTAGTTTATTCAACAATATGTTCCAGTTAAATTAATCCATACATCAACTATTCTTAACCAGGTTATAATTTTGTGTATATTTTGGGTTACTGTACAAAAATTTATGATCGTATTTTTATAGCTGATCCTTGCTTAAACAAAAATGTATGGAATTTCAATTATTTTTAGACATGAACTTCCTGAAAAAGTGTGGGTGATATATCTAGCAAGAACTGAGTAAAGTAGCATATGCAGTGTTTGGTAGAAACCTTTAAAAAAATGAATGGTGTTCTACTGCATGTTCTGCTTGATCATAGTAGGCCAAAAAAAATTATTTTCAAGGAACTTATTTTATTATGTCTTCTATGAAGGAAAATTCAATAAAATAATATTCTTAAATTTACTACAACAAATAAATTTGCCTGTGTATATATGCTTACATATACATATATGCATTTAATTTCATTTGTCTCCATGTGAAAATTTATTTCTAGGAGTTCACAATCATTATCAGGTTATAGAAAATCCAGCAGTTTTGTGAAATAGGTCTAAAAATAACTACCTAGAATCTTGTAAATGGTAGACACATTATTTTATTTCTATCCTTGCTATATTGATGACATAAGTCACAGAAGAATTAATTCAGTGTCTTCTTTCTTGGGGAATTGGGTTCACCTAAGGTAATAACAGACTTAAAATGTTATGAGGTAGAAAAAGCCTGAAACCCTAAGGGGCACTATTATTTCAAGTTAATCACACACTTCAGAGCTGTCTTCTTGGATGTCTCTATTGCAAGAAAAATCTATCCATGGATCTGTGTGTTTTCCCTTAGAAGATGATAAAGTACACAGTTTAGCATACTAAGTGGCAGAAAACAGGAAAAAAAATTGATTAACTTATTTCTTCATGTACTATTTGCAGTCAATCCAAAGACTATCTCCTCCTTGTAAATAGTCTCTAATACCATATAAACTAGGGCAAGTCAGCAACAGAGGTAGAGACAGAGAGATTTAATACATTATATATGTCATATTGGAAATTCAATTTCACAATAACCTAAAACACTAAACACCTGCCAAATCAGTTGAAAATTTGACCATTTCTTCCTGCATCTTTTTTTAGATAAAATATGCCCCTAAAAAAAAAAAAAGAGTATGATACCTTTATTCTGGGGGAAATATAATTTGTTATTCTTTTTTTTTTTTAAAAAAAATTTATTTATTTATACAAGAACCTGGGGTACAGGCCAGATTCACGGGAGGGTGAGAGGATTCACCAGAGACAGGGTGGGGAGCAGAACAGGTAGACTGACTGAAATACACTGCTGAGGGGAGCAGTGGGCGCGACAGGAGAGGTCTGCTGTGCCATGTGGGACCCTCCCCTGCCTGCCAGGATCGGCGGGCTCTGCAGAGGCTGCGGGCATAGCGCTGCACTCAACCACCTGCACCACCAGGGGAGGCCCTAATTTGTTATTCTTTCAAAGAAAGCCAAAATATATTGAAACCTCAGTGATCATGAGAGTGATGGTAAAATAAAACAATATGTAATCTTCAAAAAATAAAAAGTTGAAAGAAAATAGATTTCTATTTCCAAATTTATTGTCACCTATTAAAATGGCTATCATTGTCATTTTTAAATTAGGAGAATTTATTCTTAAAGAGCATGTCCCATGAACTAAACATAAGAAAATGCAGTAAAATGACCTATTGAAAATTATTCAATAAATGAATTTAAGATTTTTTTGCATGAATTTTAAGAATTTGGAAACTATATTTTAAATTAATTCTTAGTTATCTACATTTTTAACAGTAGTAAAAACTAAAATTTGTATAGAAAGTTACACATTTTAACAATTTTTTATATGCATCCTTTATCCTTACAACAATCTTGTATGAGCAGCAAAACAACTATTATTACTGTGACATATAAAAGTAATCATGGTTTTCAGTCATGACATTAAAATCTTAAAACAGACCATTGACATCAAGTCCTAGGCTCCTGTTACCACATCATGTATTTCATAAACAGTGCAATGATTAAACAAGTAAATACCTGTAACATGCTTAGATAGCACTTAACACATAGGAAGCAGCTATTAAAAATGTTATTTCCCCTCATTTCCTGTCACTCTGTAATTCTAAACCACCAAGGATGGTTACGAGGTCAGAGAGTTAGTCCCTATAGGGTCACAGAGGACAATGTAGTTATGCCAGTTTATCAAATTAGATGACAAAAAATACACAGAATCAACAATTCAGCATTTTATATACCTTGAACAAAAAATCCCAGCAACGATAATTTTCACAGATTTCACCAGAGTATTTGGATATGGGAATGTCCCTCAGGTGATTGCTTTAGGTGGACTACCTTTGGTAAAGTGTTCCTAGGTTGCTTTGAGAAGTTTGACCCCATGCTTTGATAAACTGCTCAGAATTTAACCACCATAATTTTATGCCCATAATAAGCAGATTATAGGGAGAAGTAGGCACATTTAAAATGCAAATATTGTGCTGCTTGTAGTTATTCACAAAGGTATATATTAGACACAGTTGCTGAAGTTCCCTTGAACAAAAGAAACAGCAAAATGCCAAGGCATATTTGAAAATGTGTTTTATTCATCGTTCTGAAAGGTAGCTGAAGCCAATTGAGGGAGGAGCATACTCTCCCCTTATTTTAATGATCTTAATTTTGCTAATGGGATGTTAGTGGATCGAGTTTGGGAGCCATGTGGTGTGATTGCATTGTTCAGTATTGATGTTGCCTGCAAATTAAATGTACCTAAGTAGCCACCTGTTTATGCTTATGATTATGTATAACCCCATATGTTTCTCTCTCTACACATGGGAGGTAAATATTGAAAAAATTATTCTGGTGTGAAGGGTGAAAACAGCAGCAATTCTTCTATAACTGTCAACATATGCTGTGGTGTTTCCTTTAATATTGTACTTTTTCTGACATATTTGCTGATTTTTGCCATGCAGTGTTCAAAAATAATCTGTTACCCATGGTTATACAAAACAATTAAAAATCAGTTTACATTAAAATCAAATTAGGAAGAGAGATAATTTTCCAATATAACCATGTTTTAAATGCATTTCAGAGCTCATGATTTAAATAGATTTTGATTTGCAAGATAAAGAAAATAACTTCTTTCCCCAAAATTCATAGGCATATAAAAAAGGAACATTCTCTTCTTAAGTATACCCTTTGATTCTATATTATTTGGCAACAAAAAAACTAAAACATGAATTTGAAAATCCCACCTAAAATCAGTAATGGGCTCTTTTACTAGCTACTTCAACAATATTCCTGCTGGATTTGATCTGGAAGCAGCTTGCCAGACCCCATATGTATTTGACCTGTTAACTAATCAGCAAGGACTTGGGAGCAGTTTTGAGAAGAGGTAACACTGTAGAAATGCCTCTAGCTAGACAGTCAATATTTAAATCCCTCTTAATTAGATACAAAACAGAGAAAATTCCCAATCTTCATCTTATGATTTAAAGTCACAAACCGTAGTTAGTCTTTTCGATTGGTCCTTTTGGCAAGTCACTATCTAGGTCAATCTCTGAATAGTCTGAGGAATTTCCACAGTGTTGGCAAAGAAGATAATGATGGAAAAGATGAAACTTACCACACCATCAAAAACAAAGAATAACAGACTAACTGCTCCTAAAAACCTGAAGTTATTTCACAGTAAGCAAAATAGAGCTGACATGAAAACATCCAAGACCTACTCATTCTGGCTTTCAATAAACAGAGGAGTACCTCTAAATTTTTGAAAGATAATATAAAGAAGGATAACAGTCATTGAATACTTTCTACATGCCAAACTTTATAGCATGAACTTAATGCTTACCTCAATTCATTTATTTAACTTCAACTCCTGATAGCATTTTATGAGATACATAATATTCCTATTTCCCAACTTTATGGATGAGGAAATTAATCACTACACCAAAATACATCAGGGAGTTTACCTAGATTTAAAATTTGGGGAATTTTTTTTCAATCTTGATATATACATTGACAAAGACAAAAATGTTTTAACAGCATCAAAGCTATGCTATGTATATTCATTTGGATCCTACTTGTTTTATTTAACATTGAACTATGATTAAGCCTCATATTTAAAAAAAATAATTTACAAAAACAGCTTTTAATGGCTCCATGTTATAAGGGAGGTATCACAACTTGTTCTTTTCCACACTGTTAGGCATTTAAATTCCATTATTTTATTATTACAAATAATTTGAAGATGATACTTTCCTTAGATTTTATCCTAAGAAGTGGAAACACTTATTAAGCATTATAAAGTTCTTTTCTCTTCAGATTGCTGG
The DNA here is from genome assembly GCF_964194135.1 of Talpa europaea. Taxonomy (NCBI): domain Eukaryota; kingdom Metazoa; phylum Chordata; class Mammalia; order Eulipotyphla; family Talpidae; genus Talpa; species Talpa europaea. The sequence continues at coordinate 28,709,793 of NC_140068.1, read as the reverse complement.
TTTCAGAAGATCAGGGACCAAAACATAAGTGTATCCCTTAATCCATCAATATCATTGCACATGCACAGAAGAAATATTTGTCACTTCACTGGAAGATGACTCTAAAATATCATTTTTTTTTTCAGAAAGATAACATTTTATACATCCTTTAGTTGGGTTTGAGAGTGACCATTTAACTTACTTACTCAACCTCATTACAACAACTGTAAAACCTTAACTAATAATATGTGGAAAAATTGTAATTATTTTAATTTACATAAATGAGTATAAACTAATTTCTATATGGCTGTAGGTTATCTCAATTTCTTCTGCCTTCTGATTATTTCCCAATTAGTATTCTTCTAGACTATTTGATTGTTTTAAATTTTAGTAAAGTATTCTTTTCAAAATTATGTCATTTGCTAGGAAAATTTTCTTCCTGTTTTCACTTTTCTGGTATACAGAAAGTGCTATTTAACATGATTAAATATATTTCTTCTTTATAGTTTTTCATTTTATTTACTATTAGGAAGTTTTTTTAGATAAAAATATAAGTTCTACTAGAAATATATCTCATTTAATTCAGATTTCTTTTACTATATGGCATAAGTTTGATGATGTAATTTCATCTATTATTTTCACATTAATAACTATTCTAGACTAACTTACAAAATGATTCTTCCTTTAGCTCCAGTTGTAAAATACCAACTTTATCACATAGAATATAATACTCTATATTAAGGCCTGTTCATATCTATAAATAAATACCTAAGTGAATGCACACTAGAGTCAAATTCAAAACTTAGCTCTGATGTTCTACAACCAGTACCACTATGATTTGTTGACTCAGCTTTTGATTTTCTTAAGATTAGCTGTAATTTGTTGTAACTTTTGAGTAGATTTTAATATTGGTAGAATAAGTACTCCTTTATTCTGTATTGTGTTTAAAAATATATGCTTGATTATTTTCCATTGTTTATTCTCCCAAATTTAGGGACCATTAGAATTACTCATGAGTCAACATAATAATTATGATTATAAGACATGTTCATCATTGGTTCATCTTACAAATTAAGTCATGCAATTGATAAATACATGTATATATATTTACATACAATATTCAGTTTTCTCATATAATAATTTAAATGTCCTTTTAACTACAATGTAAAAAAAACTGATAAAATGTCCTTTTAATTATTTTTGATAGCTTTCATAATATTTTTAAGATACTAAATAAGTAAATAAGTTAAAGATTTCTATCATTCCTCCTATTAAGTATAAAGATGTGAAGCCTGGTTATTCTATGCTTTTACTATGGTATTTTTAAAAAGATTACCTTTGTATAAGTGCTATATGTAAAAAATTATGACTATATGTTATGTATACTGCATATAAATATGTGTTTATGTGAATATTTTATATGCTTCCATATGTTTGGTTTTTAAATATATTTTTATTCTGCCATTCTAGTAAATGCACTAATTTTAATAATTAAAAATTTTTGTTTTGTTTGATTCTATTTTTCTGGCAGCTTTTACCATAAATAATGATTATTACTTAATTTCTAATAGTTTTCTAATTAATTTCCTCTAGCCTTATTTTACTAGTCAAAATTTTAGAATAGTGTTAAGTAAGAGTAAAAACAAACACCTTTACAAGAATCTTCTCTTTTGTCTGTCTTTCTCACATCTCACCTGATTCATATGAGCTATGGAGTGTGACCTCCCCCACCCTCTGCCAGGTCCTGCCATTCTCTAGGACTCTGGAGGTTTATAGACTCATATTGCTAAGAAACTTGAGACAGGGGCATGAAAAATCATTGAATTGTATACTTCAAACAGCTAAATGTTATGCTATGTAAATTATAGCTCAATAAATCTGTTAATTTAAAAAATCAAAAGGAGGAGGAATGGACAGTTATGTAGCAGCTTCAAAAAGCAGTTAAATTGTTCCACTTATTAGTTCTTGGTGGGAACAAAATTGGCAGTCTGTATGGAATGTGATTTGGTAATATACATCAAAAGGTTTAGAAACATTTTTACTTCTGAGATAATTTTATGCACATGAAAGTTTTATAATAATCAGAATCCTAGTTAAAACTTCAGTTAAAAAGCTGCCCATTATAGAATATGCTGCATAAATGAACCACGTTCAGGATAGATTTAATAAATTATATGTATACGAGGAACTACTACATAGAAAATAAAAATTATGTTTGAAGAATATTTAATGGTATAGGCAAGTCCTGAAAAAATATTGTTTCCATTATATTAAAACATATTTACATGTGTGTAGGTATGCAATTTACAAGCAAATAATGGAAGGAAACATCAAATATTAAAGCTAGTTAGTCCTGAAGATGAGATTACAGGGAACAATAATTTATTTCCCTGAATCTTTTTCTATTCTTTAATTTTCTACAAGAGATTTTTTTTTAAGTTAAGCAAAGTCAATTCACTTTATAACTAAAAAGTTATGTTATTGTGTCCACACCAAAACCTCCCACAGTTGTATACTGTAGTTTTATTCACTGCCGCCAAAATTTAGAATCAACCAAGACATCCTTTCAGAAGGTGAATGGATAAACTGATGTATATCTCGACTATTGAATATCATTCAGCACTAAAAAGAAATGAGCAATCAAGGCATAAAAAGACAGCAGGGAAACCTAAAAGCACATTAACAAGTGAAAGAAGCCAAACTGAAAAGGCTATACGCTACGATTCCAAATATACGACATTTTGGAAAAGGCAAAAAACTATGGAAACAGTAAGAAGATCAGTGTTTTGCAGGGAGTTGCAGAGGAGAAAGATTGTACAGGTAGCACACAGATGATTTTTAGGGCAGTGAAAAATAGCCTGCATGATACCATAATGGTGGATGCATACCATTATACACTTGTCCAACCCACAGAATGTACAACACCAAGAGTGAACCATATGTAAACCATGAAATTTTGATGATCGTGATATATTGAGGTAAGTTCAACAGTACCATTCTTGTGGAGGATGTTGACAGGAAGGAAGCCATGGATGTGCAGGGACAGAAGGTACATGCTAAACTCTCTGTACTTTCCATTGAACTTTGCTGTCAGTCTCAACACTCAAAAACATGCCTATTTTCTAAAAAAGATTTTGTACCAATAGCAGAATCTCTAAATCACTGGTATAATACGGCAATGTGCTTTACGAATGTCCAGTTAAGACAGTCAAGACACAAAAGATTTGAGTAGACATTTTTTTAAGGCTAATTTGGTTCTTTTCATGAGAATTCCTTCATGGTAATATTGTTAAGGTAACACCATGAAGAGCTTTAGAGGTATTGTGCATACAGAAAAGGAGGTGGAAAGAGCTAAAAGCAATGAGATAGGTTTTTTTGAAGATGAACATAAAATGTTTAACTTTTTGTGGAGTTTGGTTTACATTGTTGTTGGTATTTTGGAAGCAGAGGCCCCCTCCTGTCAGGTGTAGCTATAGCCGCACACCCACCATTAAAGCACCTATAGTCCTCCACCAAGTGCTCCCTTCCCACTATATACTTAGTAAGTACATAGTTCCACAAATGAAACAGAGGGAAATTAATTTTGAAAAATGTCAATCTATTACATATTTTGATAACCAGGCATAAAAGTGCAGGTTTCATAAAATTTAGTCATTTATCCTTAGTCAAATTCTTGAATATATACTTCCATTAATCTGATTTCTGTCATTGGTTATTCTTTAATACTTTTCTGTATTTTTCAAATTATAATTAAAATTATTTTGTAAATAGTCTTATTGTAAAGAGATATAGATATATTTTGGAGATAATTCTTTGTGGCATTTCTACATGTCTCAGCAGCTTGAGGAAATAGATTTGTTTTCTAAGTAGTGAAAAAATGATACAGTATCTCCCTCTTGAGAGGCATTCCAGGATAGTAAAATCTCCCTACATTCCCCAAAGGAGATCTTTTTTTTTTACATTCCAGGGTAATAAAGACAATTGTTTTCTCAAGGGAAAAGATTGGCAGGTTTGCCAGTGGCCCCTGGCACCTCTGGGATTTCCTAAACTAAATATTCCTTTGTTGTGCCTTCAATTGATCCTGTTCTCTATCACCCCATGAAACATGGGGCTCCAGGAGAACCACTACAGCAGGAAGCTCAAGCTGCCTGATGTGGCATGAGACTGTTGAATTTATTTGGCCTCCTTGCTTCATCACCCACCTAATTTATTAAAGTGTGGCATAACAGCCTACCAGCTATGAGGCTAGGCAGGGATTGTATGACCACTTGACAGAGAAAACCCATGTATTCATCTATCTAGCAGAAATTAATTTAAGAGGCACTGCCTATAGCTTGTTTTTAAAGTATAATTTAAGCCCATTAAACATATGAAGGTAATTTTACATACAGTGAATTTTCTAAATTCATTAAAAATTCTTATTTCATGTTATTTTAAGACTAGCATTTATTTAGACCTTTGAACATTTTAATGGAGAAAAACAACATATACGTAACAGAAAAATTAAAAATTATGTCATATAACCAGAGAGGCTATGGTTTCTCATTATAACAGTGATGCTGCTTCACAAAAAGATCATCTCTCTTTTTCTATGACTAAGCAAGAAGTGCTTCAGAGCACTGACTTTGGAGTCATACTGTTTTGGTCTGCATTGGTGGCCTCCAACACAATACCACTACTAGAACATTGTATTGAACATTTGCAATGTGACTTCTCGAAATCTGTATGGCTAGAATTGAGATGTACTGTAAGCAGAAAACACAGATCAAATGTTAAAGACTTACCTTGAAAATAAAACATCTCAATAATTTTATATTGATTAGATATTAAATGAATGTTTTAGGTACCTGTTTTTAATAAAACATATTTTAGGACAAATTTTACCTTTTCTTTTGAACAATTTTTAATATCTATGCTAGGTAGCCTCCCAGATAGCTCCAGTGACTTCTGCCTACTATCATTAAGGCCTTTGGTAGTCCCAGATTACACAAGCATTTGTCTGTGTGGTCTAAAGAATACAGCACAGTGATGGCATATCATTTCTGAGGTTATAGAAAACTATGGTTTCTATATTGGGCTTTCTCAGATCACTCACTCAGGGAAATCAATGGAGTGAGTCATGTGGCATAAAAATAAAGTCTTCTGAAACAGTCACATGAATATATTCATTCATGGACAAACGAGCATAAATGTGCAATCTTAAAATATATTTGTATCACACAGTGCTAACGTAAATTTAACACAACCACTTACTATGTGATCTTGAGCAAGTTACTTGATCTCCTATAACTGCTTCCTCATATGTAAAATTTAACAAGTAACACATATATGCATAAAAGTATACGAATAGTTATATATGGAAAAGTACTTAGAATAATCTCTGGCACATCATCAGATTTCTCATGTGAGTGTGTGATATGGACAGGGGAAGATTATATAATAGTAGAGAATGTTCCATTCCTAAGCTCTACTAACACATTTTGTACATGCCTCTTACCTCCAACAACACAACTTCCACACAGTAATAAAAATCAGCTTGAAAATTCAAAATAAAAAATGTCTTCAATCTAATCTTATAATTTTAATTTGGCTTCATACATGCAACTACAACAGTCCTTGAACATATGGTTTAGAGACACTTATGTGAATGTTGTTTGAGAGGAAAAAACTGTTCATCATAAAAATGTATCGAAACACTTTCTTCCAGGATATTTCTCATGGCTAAAGAAAAAGCATTTATTATTCATGTTTTATAACACTATGAAGCAGAAACATATCTTTCCAAGAAGTAATCTAGAGATGTGGAACTTCAATCAACCCAAACATTATATGATTTACCAATATATGAGGAAAATGCAATCAGCTACTAAATATCAGAACATATTTTTGTTATATTTGGCAAGAATGGAACCTTTTCTAGATCATCAAAAAGCTCAGCCAAGAGGTTTGTCTTCTAAAAGAACAAACTGTACTTCTAAAGCTGTGTGCTTATTTCCATAAAGAACTGAAATGGTTGCCTTTTATTTCTTAATATAGAGAACATTTTTGAAGTGACAAAATAGAGACATAAGGAAACATAACATTAATGTAAGATGCAACTAGTGATGCATATTACAAATTTAGGCCCCATTCACATTTTGGCAAAAAATCAGTTTCCAGTTTGTGCCCCTAAAGTGTCCTTGCCAAACCCTTATAAAGCTTTCCTTTTTTGACTGCTACTTAAGCTTCCATTTGCTGTAGCTGTATCTATAAACTGTATTTACTAGTGAAAGGCTGAGCAGAGTTTTCTTCAGCAGAGCATTTGTATTTGCAAAGAAATCAGCAGGGGCACCTTTGCAATGATCATCTTTAAGACTTTCAAATTTCCAAGATAAGATTAGAATCTATTTTAATATACTTTAATGCAGAAGAGTGGATGATGTCAACAAAAATTCTAAGATACTGATCTCTAAAAATTATCTCTCCCATACAATCAATGGAAGAACTGGTTTAAAAAATTATCAGAATTAATTTTTCCAGACTCTGAAAATTTATCCAAGATTGTTTGCAACAATCTGGGAAATATTTATTAAAGAATAAAACGTCTGATTCTTGGTGAGAACAGCTAACTTTGAAGGATTTTGGCTTAACGCATTCACAGTCCTCCCACCCTTCAACTCCATGTAGTGTTGAAAACCCACAGCCTGCAGTCAGAGCAAAACCAGCAGTTTGGCAGTCACAAGATGGGGCAGAAAGGAGCTGAAGTTCTGTCATAGCTCATTCTCAGAGATGTGTCATTCTTTGACATGTCTGGTGACTCACTGGAAGATTCTACTTACAATGTTGCCCTCCTTTGATATTATTTTGAACTTAGTGGGGGAAAAAACTTTTCTTCAGGGCATTTTTCAAAAACAATGAAAGGCAAATATTTAATTTTTGTGGTTTTCTGTATTGGTGTATAACAGTTGGGGAAAACAATAGGCTAATTTGTTTAAACCAAAAACTTTAAAAATAAAAGTCTCTAGACGAGAAAAGATAAATTCCTAAAATCAGAAAAGAACAAGGAGACATTATTACAGATTCTATGAACATTAAAATAATAGAATTGTATGAGCAATTCTATGTTCCAAATGTGATAATCAACATGGACTGGATTGTTTTCTTGAAAGACACAACCTGCTGAAATTCATACAATGAATTGTCAATTTAAATGACATGTAACTATTAATAAAACAGAGTCAATAATTAATAACGATCCAAAATAAAAAGTACAGGTCCAGAAAGTTCTCACTGCTGAATTCTACCAAACATTTAAGGACAATTTTATCATAATTCTCTATAATATCTTTAGAAAATAGAAACAGAGGGCTTATTTCTATTTATTTTATGAAACTAACACTAATACCAAAACTTTGCAAAAGATACTACAAAGAGAAAACCAGCTGCAGAACAATTTCTCTTATAAATGAATGCAAAAGGATTCAGTGAAGTGTTAGCAATTCAAATCCAGCAATTTATAAAAAGAATTATCCTATACAAACAAGTGGAATTTATCCCAGGTGTTCAAAGATGATTCAGCATTTGAAAATCAATTAATGTAATTGATAATAAAGTAAAAGAAAAATTATATCAATAAATGCAGAAACGATATTTGACAAAAATCAAGATTAATTCAAGATTAAAGAAAACTCACTTAGCAAAACAGAAATAGAGAACTTCCTCAACTTGATTAAGAATATCTATACAAAGTCTACGCCTATCACACTTAATAGTGAGAAACTATTTACCCAGGTTGAAGACATAACATCCATACAGTTCATACAATGAACTGTGGTACATCCAGACATTAAAATCTTGTTCAGTATTAAAAAAAATAGGCTAACAACCTTGAAAAGGTTTTATGAGATTTGATATTTGGGAAGCCATGCATAATTGGTGGTAAATAATATATTGTAAATCTATATATCTTCTTAATTTTGCTGCAAACTTAAAACTAACCTTAACAAATAGTCTTAATTAGGAGGGAATTAAAATGGTATACTAGAAATTATTTATTTTTTAAAAATGCAATAATGAAAGAATAGAGGAATGCAAAAGACTTAAGGAAACAAATAGCACAGTGACAAATGTAAATCCTTCATTATTGGTAATTACATTAAGTATAAGTGAATTAATTACTACAATAAAAAACCAGAAATTGACAGAATGGATTTAAAAACATCTAAGTTGTTTGTGCTCTACAGAAGACATACTTAAGATTCAAAGACACAAATTGTTTGCAGTAAAAGAACAATATAGACTATGCAAATAGTATGCAGAAGAAAACTGAAGAGACTACATAAAATCAAACAAAATAAACTTTAAAACAAAAATTGTTACTAGAAACATAAGAATTATTGTATAGTGATAAAAAGTTTACTCCATCAAGAATTTTGTTTCCTAACAAAATTGACAGGAAAAATAGATACTTTAACACTAGTTGGAAACCGTGATACTTCATTTTCAATACTGGATAGAAATAAACAGAAGAGCCACAGGAAATAGAAGACTTGAACAACACTATAACCAACAGACATCTGCAGAACATTTCACCCAAGAACAACAGAATAGATAATCTTCTCAAGTTGAAATTGAACTTTCACTAGGTTTGGCCATAAACAAATATCAAAACATTTCTGAAGATAGAAATAATATGAAGTATGTCTTCAAACCATAGTAGAATGAAATTATAAATCAATAAGAAGAAATTTAAGAAATTTGCAAATAGGGGAAATGTTTTTAAAAAGATAAGGGACCTTTTCACTGAAAATCTACGTGGGATTCCAAAGTTAAAAGTTTCAAATAGAATATAAAGAAAGAGATGTTTCTGTTGAAATTTATGAAGAATATTTGTAGCCTTGAGTTTTATCTTCCTCCCTAGCACTGATGTAGGATTACTCCTCTATATATGATAGCTTTCATTATCATCAAGATTCCTCTACGAAAGGAAATATTCCCTAATCATCACCAATCACTCTACCCCTCGATTTAAACTAGTTTTGAAAATAAAATTTTCAAATTATTGCTAAAATTGATGCAAGCTTATCATATCAATTGAAAGTTTAAAGATATATTCTAAACAGCAACTTGACAAGTTAAACTGTTAGTCGAAAGCTAAGTATTTTAATTGATCTAATAAGAAAAACTATCAGAAGATGCTAGTTATTTTTAATTAACTAGATATTTACTATATATATATCTCCTTTAATACTATGAAGATAGTCATAATAAATGAGATTCAGAGTCTATCCTCAGCAATCATTAGGCAAATGGTACACATACATAAGCCACACAAACAACTTAAATTGCATGCAAAATATAGTAAATCAGGTAATTGAGGGATTAAAGTCTACAGTGGTCAAAAAGGGTTTTACATCCAAAAAGGGTTTTTTCTTGAGTATTCTCAAGAATACTTTTAAAGTAATGGTTCTCAACCTTGGCTGCTCATTAGTACCAACGAGGAGCTTTATGCAAGCTTGATGACCAGACTTCATCCCAAAACAAATCAATCAGAATATTTCAAGCAAGTGTCCTGAATATCAGGGTTTTTTTTGTTTTGTTTTGTTTTAAGTTCCCCAGGTGATTCTAATGTGCAGTCAAATTTGAGAAGATTGTTATAAAGGATGGAGGTAAGGAAGAAATAGTAATAACTGAACAATGGGTAAGATTTCAGTTGTAAGGGATAGGAAACTAGAAGAATACTATCCTCATATAACTAGTTTATTTTTACCCCCTAAATTGAGGCTCAAGTTTAACATTTTCTAAAATCTTTCCCTGATTCCACTGATGATGATGATAATATTAATGACAATCAAAGCTAATACTGTTTTTATGTCATTTGCTGTATGACAAATATTTACCACCTAAAGGAGATACCTTAACTATAGTTTAATACTTAATCCTCTCAGCAACACTACGGTATAGCTAGTTTTTTAAATCCATTTTTACATAAGAGTAGAGTAAATAACTTGGCAAGTTTACACAAGAAGGGGCATAGTTGGGATATAAATATAGTGATACCAAATCCATGTTAAGAAACATGATCAACTGGACTTCATCAAGACATTCATTAAATAACAATTATTGAATATATACTCTCTGTGTCATAAGATGTGCTTGATACCAGAAATAGAGAGTTCTATATGTCATATTTTATTTGTCAAAGAGTTTTAGTGTATAGCAGAGGTTAGCAAACTCTAATTCATGGGCAAAGACTGACAGCATCTTTTTTATATATAAATTCTTACTGAACCATAGCCATGCTCATTGGTTTATATATTATCTATAGCTAGTTTTATGTTTCAGCATCAGAGTGGGTAGTCATCAGTGAGATCATTTGACAACAAAATCTAAAGTATTTACTATCTAGTCCTTTACAGAAAATGTTTTCCAACCTCTGCTCTAGAGAACAAGATCAATAAAAATCATTGGTGACTACCCAATAAGATGCCTGCTATGGTGTCCAAGATACTATAGGAACATGAAAGAACAATATCTAGATTTTGTTAGAGGGTCAGCAAAATTTTTGCAGTAAACTTGACCCTTAAGCTGATTTTGGAAGACTGAACAGAATTAACTAGACAAAGAAAAGTAGCCAGATTTGTCAGTAAGATCAGACGTTTAGCAGGGATCCCAGGAGCTAGAATAATGTCAATAGGAATAAAAACATCAGATTAATATGTTTAAAGGATACTAATTAGTTCTATATACTTTATGAATATCTATCTTTGCTATCTTTACTCTCACTAACACAATTAGTGGTAAGCTCTAAGAATTTGTTAATAGGAAGAAATCTTAAGTAAAGAATATTTATTAAAAAGGGAAGAAACATTTTTGCCTCTATTAGTCCTTAAAATTACTGGACTATAAGAATTGTGGTAAATTTCACCCACTGGTCTAGAATGGGGAAAAAAAAAAAAAACCCAAAACACCTACCACTTTTTCATTGTTTCAGTCATATAGACTGTGGATAATTCTTAACAATACAGTTTTACAAATGAGAAATGGTTGCAATAGAATGTACCTGGAAAATTCATAGGCAGTTCAAATGGTTGTGGAGTCTCACAGCCTTCAATATGTTCACAAATTTCAGCTATAATCTTCTTAATTTTGAGTCCGGTAATTTTAATCACATCTCCTGTTGCCAAACAACATTCATTTCCAAACATTTCATAAACAGAACCTAAAGAAGAGCAAAAACAGCTTTAAAAAAATGAAATAATGAAGTACAATGAATCAAAAGCCTTATATAAAGTGTTTTTATTCAGTTCTTCTCTTAGTTACCTATTAAACAAGAATTTAATCAAGTTTGGCAAAATATACAGCATGTACCAAGAAAAATATTAGATTTTTCACTTCATCCACTGGGCAAAGTACAAACAATCTTTTTTTGTTAGTATTTTAAATTGAATCTATGCTTTCCTCAGCACCTTTAGCTCATCTTTACAAGGTCAAACTACAAACAAGTCTTCCCTGCTGCTATTTCTGATCTGTTTTTTGCTGGGTCACAGAATTAGGCTCATCTGAGTCAACAATAATCTAAGTAAGTACCACAAACCAGGTTGTAATACAATCCAAGATCCAAAGACAAAGGGTCCGTACACCAGAGCATTATATCTATTTATTAGACCTGGCTGTTTTCATCAATGTGAAAATAAAAGATGTGTTGTCCATTTGATGTCTTTATTTTTGACAAGCTGGAAATCATTCTCAATATCTTTATGGCAAAAGGGGGGCAGACCAGTCCAGATAAACTGAAAAGCTTCATTTTAGTTCAAGATTTTAGTATCCCTCCCAACACACCTTTTTATCACAGATACTAAAGCTGAACTTTTCATCCATTTGTTATCTTTTTATATCTTGTGATGTTAGGACACTATATAGTGAACTAACCACAAGATGAACAACAGGATAGAGAAAAGACAAAATTTCTGCATAATCTAACCTTAATTAAAAAAAAAAAAACAACCCTTAAACATTTCTTGAATATTGTTGCTTTACAATTGAACAATAAAGTAACAGCAGGTATAAAAAAAAGCATTATAGAACTGTGAGTGTTGAAGCATATTAGTTTTCCCTTATCTGATTTATATCCTCTTTACCATTCTAGGATTTGAACCTATGATTTTAGAGTTGTTTGCTATTTTCTGACCTTGTCCCTCTACTGAACCCCCTCCTCTTAGACTCTTACCTAATACAATTATATAACATTAATGGTTATCATAAGTTATTAAGCCTGGAATCCAATTTAGCTTCAACAACTCTGATTGTATTAGTCTCAATAGGAAACAGGGGACACACTCAAAGTAGAATAAATTGAGGGACCTCCCTGGTGGCGCAGGCGGTTGAGTGCTGCTCTGTGAAGCTGTCCGCAGCCTCTGCAGCATGGGTTCGATTCCCAGCCGGACAGGGATAATCCCACATGGCGTGGCAGACCTCTCCTGTCTCGCCCGCTGCTCCCCTCAGCAGTGTATTTCATCAGTCTGCCTGTTCTGTTCCCTGCTCTGTCTCCGGTGAATCCTCTCACCCTCCCGCGCATCTGGCCTGTGCCCCTATTCTCATATAAAAATAAATAAATCTTTAAAAAAAAAAAAAGAAGAAATTGAGGAAGTTTTAACAAAGGGAAAACTTATACAGAGGCACAGCTAGTTCTAGACAGCACAAGAAAATAAATGCCCTAACCTTACTCTTCTTCCATTGGTGCTTTGCCAGGAGAGACTTTTGACCAGATTCAGTAAGAAATCAGAAGACAAGGAAGCTGCTGATGACCCACAGCAGTAAGCCTCCCTCTCAGAGAGCAGAAATGAAAATCTGGCACACCAACCAAAGGCCCATTATTTAATGAGAACTATTTTTTTTTATAGAAGAGACTTATACTTTATCTTCTGCTAATTTTTTAAAATTTATTTACTTATGCATACAAGAAGTGGGGTACAGGCCAGAGTTATGGGGGGTGAGAGGATTCACCAGAGACAGTGGGGAACAGAACAGGCAAACTGACTGAAATTAATTGCTGTGGGGAGTAGCGGGTGAGACAGGAGAGGTCTGCTGCACCATGTGGGTAGCTCCCTGGCTGGGGATACAACTCATGCTGCAGTGGCAGCAGATAGCTTCATAGTACTGAGACTTAAGCCCTTGCATCACCAGGAAGGCCTCTAATGAGAACTATTTTTGCACACATGCCAGTGTCACTCCTCAAGCTTTGAGAATATGCTTCCACATCTGCCTCTTTTTCTCATACTGTTCCCTTAACTACATAAACATTCATAATTTTTATTAACTCCAATAGAGTGTTGTCATCTGTAGAACAAAATGGGATATTAAAAAATAATAATAAATGCACAGTGACATTTTCCTCCAATGAACTCAGAATTGTTATTTCCTCTGATCTTCATTTGGCAATTAATCACATGCTAATACTTTTTAACTTCAGTATTATTTCATCATGTATTTAACTTTTTATGACTTTAGCTTTTATTACTCCCAATTCAATTTTAAGTTTCATGAGAGAAAATACTGTATTATATTTTTGTATGACTATTACACATAATCCTCTCCTCCTCATTTATTCAACAAACTTTAATGAAAGCCTACTATGTGGCATGCATTCTGGTTAGGTTGTAAATAAAATGCATCACTGCCTCTTATCTCCCCCCAGAAGCACAATTACAACAAATTTTACCAAAGCTATAACATAGGGAATATGGTATTGTGGGAGCACATTGGAATCATTTAACTAAGCAATTATATGGGGAACAGATTAGTGAAAGATTCCTAGAAAAGATGACAACTAAAATGAGCTTTAAAGGAAGAATCACAAGATGTTAACACACGCAGAGGAAATAGTAGCCAAAAGGGTACTGATATGTGAAAAAGCCAGATACATTCTGGAAACTTCTAGAAGTTTGTTAGGTTTCAAATGTAAGTAAAAAAGGAGGAGTGGTAAGAACAGAGACTAGAGTAGGAGTAGGCCCAGTTCATACAGCATCTTTATGCAATCATCAATAAACAAAAATTCCAACTTCAATATGAAATAACCTCAAAGTCAAGGAATCTACATTTCTAGTTATCATGGTCCAGAAACCAATGCCAATTTAACAAAAGGTCATATGTATTTAGGTGCCTGCTACCCAAAGTGTGTCTACTACATCACCTGGGAACTTGTTAGAACCTTGGCCAGTCTCCAGACCTGCTGAATCAGAACATGCATTTTTAACAAGATCCCCAATGGTTCACAAGTACATTAAGGTTTGTAAAGCACTGGTTGAGGCAACAAATGTATAACTGAAATAGTATCTGTTCTGAGATTGCTGCAAAACTAAGCAGAGAAGGAAGGCCATGCCACACAGTGGAAGCATTCATGTCATTAAGGTGGAGGATATTGTAGGTAGAGCCTGGGAAAGGGAAGGATATTAATCAGGAAAGTGGTATGATTTTTCTTTGTTACATGTAACAGAATGTAATTTAACTTATTCCAAATGAAATCTGTTTGGCTTAATTTCAATGCAATACTGTCTAATTGTAGATGTGATTATATCAAACTGAGTTACTTGGACTGTCATCTTTCTTTCAAAGTTTTAATTGAAATTTAAAATTAAAAGATAGATTTATTTGAGATTACCTATCAGTTCACATGGAGGAAAAACCAGAGAATTCAATGGGTAGAAAATGCTGTGTATTTTAGTCACCGGAAGGAAAGTTTTTGGCCCTTTAGTTCTTTCTAAACATCTTTCTCCTTTTGCAAAAAAGAAAATCACTTTTCCCATCATATAAGGGAAAGACCCACATGCAAATTCTAATCTTTAACATTTATCTTTAAGTCTTTGTGACTCCCAAGAATGAAAACAGTTAATTCACTTTTAATAAAAATTATTCAGTGATGCCTAACACTAGAAAGTTATGTGCATGATGGGGGAGAACATATAGCAAATGTCAAATTTCTGAAGTTTGAGAATTCTTATAGTTGATACCAATATAATGTCTTTTAAAATATGTTTTTCCTCAGTGAAAATAAAAATTGCTCATTTTAAAAACAGTCAACTTTCATAATTTCAGAAAAAACACATATCATGTATATAATTGCCTTTTAAAAAATTTGCCAAGATGTCTGAACTATGTTTTTGTGTATACATAGATATTAAAATACTTTTCATATCATTTCAACAAGACTTGCATTTTGAATATGCAAATCTCAAATCTATTAAATCTTTACAGATTGATTCTTTCCAAGCCAGAGCATATGTATTCAGGATAATGCCAACATCAGAGAAAGCTGGAACAAAGTAGCCTGTTTTCAGTGATCAAACATTGCCCCTGAAGGCTATAATAAAAGAACCATGTGCCTTTGAAATCACCTTTTCTGTAATGCCACTTTGTTCAATAAAAACGACACATTAATATCCTTTTATGAGCTCATCCTTTACTTGATAATCCATATAAGCAAAGCTGTGATCTCATTAGAACAGCCAAAACAATTGGTTCAATAGATTTCTCTTCTACTTCCTATACAAAGTTTAAAAAGTATGGCAATCAGGAAAGAGAAAACAATCATTCAGAGGATTTTCCCCCTTATTTGGAGATGCACCCTTTCCCTATTTCCTATAACCCTTTCCCCTGTCATTCCAGACCATTCATTAAATCCCTTATCACCTCGTCAACCTGTCAAAGTTGAACCAATCCTAAGAATTTAGGTTCTATTCATCTTCTTCAAAATCTTCCTCTGTCCCCACAACTAAGAATAAATTTGCTCCTCTGTGCCCTAAAAGCACTTTGTAAGTCTCTCCATTATAGCCTCCATGTAATTATTAACACAACCTTAGAGTCCTACTTTCTGACCATTGATAGAAAGCACATTGTAGAAATTAGGAGTTCCTAGAGAAGAGACATCATCGTAACTATACATGTACCTACCCTCATATACACCCAGCTAGTGACACAGGTTTGTCATTGAGTAGCTCCTTCAGAATGTTAATTATTACTTAGCTTTACTATAACATGGCAATAAATTATTGCAAATACAGTTGTAGTCTTTCTACATAAGCTGTTTAAGGTGTGGGCTTTGGCATGGATTATAGTTTCATTTGGAATGTTTAATATCAAATATGCAAGCACACATCAGACTAGCAGACACCTTGTGATTTTCTTAAACAAGCAAATTTAAAGTGTGGGTAGTTCCATAAATGAATTTCTACTTGTAAGTTTGCCATTTTACCTTATATTTATCATTTTTGTATTAGTGGACTTGAGGATGAAGCTCATGAAGTGTTCTGAAATAGACTTGGAGGAGTTGAGAATTTACTCCTGTAAATTATGATTGATACTGTATGATGATGTACACAGAAACACCTCAGATTAATCTTGCCAGTTGAGATTTATATTTTCCCTGCTAAGTAGATATGATTATTCTTTGCTTAAGGATAGTACAAATTACCAAGAGGAAGCAGTCCCACGAAAAACAGATATGTGTGAAATTAGTTCATTCACAATGCTGTCCCTAGAGTTGGTGGTTAACAAGGAATAAATCAATCATTACAGTGACAAGCTTAATTTTTGAAAGGAATTTCTAAATAGTTCCCCATAGGAATAACATTTTATGTGGCTAGTCATCTGCAAGGAGAATATCTCCATCCCCTGTAATGCAGAGACAAAGCCGTTCCAAATACATGAAGAATATATCTAAAAATAGATGAACATGCTGTTTGAATGCAGAGTGCAGATAAGATTGAAAAGCAAACTTGCAGCTTCACTGGGAGTGGATTCTACCAGTTAGGTACTAAATATACCACACAGAGATATTGTTATACTACATCATCATTCAAGGACTTAGAAACTCCCTGTCCTATCAAAATATCAATATAAATAGGGCAAAAGATTGGAATCAAGTAGTAAGAAAAACGACTACACTGAGAACTAACATATAACATCTCTTACCTCTAAGAGTATGTTTGTTTGGATTTTTGGTGGGGGGTGGGGAGATTGTGGTTTAAGTGCTATCCAGACTGTCAAGCTTAAAGTCAGAAAATAGGGAACATAGGGAAGTAATGAAAACAGTGAGTTGGGAAAGCTGAAGTCTGAGAGCCAATTAAGCAGATTAGAACAGTAGTGTGGCCAGAAACCATAAAATGCCCAATTTTTAAACCACTCAGTAATTTATAAGCCATGTATTTCACTAAATTTCAGTGACTGAAGAAGATTCTGCTCTTAACCATCTAAAAACTTGCTGTAGAAATCAAAAGAATAATCAGTAACTACTATGAACAGTTATATGGAAACAAGTTCAACAATCTAGAGGAGATGGACAAATTCCTACAACTCTACAATCACCCAAAGCTAGATAAAGAAGAAATAGACCACCTAAACAGACCAATTACAAGCAGCGAAATTGAAATGGTAATCAAAAACCTCCCCAAAAACAAAAGCCCAGGACCTGATGGATTTACAAATGAATTCTACCAAACATTCAGAGACGAATTAGTGCCTATCCTTCACAAACCCTTCCAAAAAATTGAGAAGGAAGGGATAATACTAAAAACGTTCTATGAAGCCAACATTACACTAATACCAAAACTGAACAAGGACAACACAAAAAAAATAAAGAAAACTATAGGCCAATCTCCCTAATGAACACTGATGCAAAAATCCTCAATAAAATTTTAGCTATCAGAATCCAACAATGTGTCCATAAGATGATTCACCATGACCAAGTAGTATTCATTCCAGGGACACAAGGATGGGTTAACATCAGAAAATCAATCAGCGTTATCCAACACATCAACAAAAGGAAATATAAAAACCATATGATAATATCAGTAAATGCCGAGAAAGCTTTTGACAAAGTACAACACCCATTCATGATAAAAGCCCTTGAAATTCTTGGGATATAAGGAACATACCTCAACATCATAAAGGCCATACATGACAAGCCAACAGCCAGTATCATTCTCAAGGTGAAAAGCTGAAAGCATTTCCATTAAGATCTGGAACAAGACAAGGATGTCCACTCTTACCACTGCTTTTCAATATAATACTGGAAGTCCTAGCCAGAGCAATAAGACAAGAGAAAGACATCCAAGGAATCCAAATATGAAAAGAAGAAGTCAAACTATCACTATTTGCAGATGATATGATAATATATATAGAGAACCCCAAAAACTCCACAGAAAAACTAATTAAACTCATCAATCAGTTCAGTAAAGTGGCAGGATACAAAATCAACACGCAAAAGTCAGTAGCCTTCCTATACACAAACAATAAATCTGAAGAAGAAATAAAAAAAATCCCATTTATTATCGAAACAAAAAAAATTAAATACTTGGGAATAAATCTAACAAAAGAGGTAAAGGATCTATACAAAGAAAACTATAAAACACTGTTAAAAGAGGGGAAGGGGCGGAGCAACATGGCGGCGAGGAGACGCTGCGAGTAAGATCTCCCATTAAAAAAAAAGTTAATAGGGAGGAAAAGCGGCAGGTCCCAGTGAGAACTGGGACACGGAAGATAAACGGAGGACTCCAGCAAACTGCCCAAAGAAGAAAGTTGCCATAAAAGAGGACCAGAAGGGAGGGAAGCGCAGAACCCTGCTCCCCTCCCCCGCCCACAGAGGCTGCACTCTCCAACCGGCAGAGAGGAGGGAAACAACAAACCAAAATGGCCAACAAGAAAAACGGACGCAGCAAGTGGGACTGTGAGTGGAAAGGAACTATTGCAGCCACCACACCCCGTGAACGGGAGCTGAGGCGAACCCTGCAGGATTCGCCCCGGCGGTGAGCGAACGGCTCCGGGCGCCATTAGAGAAGAACAAAGACCCCGGGAGACGCGCACACAGCCCAGGCTGCCAGTAAGCTTGCGCGGAAAGTGGCGCGCTCAGCGCGCTTGAAAAGCAAGTGCAGACCAGGATCGCGGCTGCCCAGGTCCCCGCGCCTGCGACCTAGGCTTGGGAGACGACCTAGGCTTGCGGGGAGACGCCTGGAGGTCCTCACTGAGGTGAAGGTCCCTCCCTGAGTAAGCAGGAACCAGGCCCCCAGGCATGGGAGCGGTGCAAAAGGCGCCATTCCCGCGCCACTGAACTGGGCTACAGCCCGCGTCCTGGAACTGAGGGCTTTGGAACTGAGACCTGGGGCACGAAATTAGGGGCGTGGGTTCCCCACGACGGTGGGGCACAAGGCAGACACAGCACCCCAAAGCCATTGAGGTGTACCCTACCATCCCCATTCTGCTCCCTGTCCCACGGGGTGGAAAATCAGCTCCCCAAGGGCTCTAGGAGAGATCTCTGGCGCCACCTAGCGACTTGAAGCCAGCACAGGCTCCTGAAGGAGCTAGTGGCCAGCTGGGGAGTTAGCCCACACCCGGCCCCTTCCGAACAAGTAGTCTGAGCCCACAGGGAGAGCGAGCACCCACAGCCGGGGCAGACCAGGCACGCAGAAGAGTGTGTCTGACACCGTATGCGCAGGGAGTGTGTCCCACATCACCATTTTAGAACAGGGACATTTCTTCAGTAAAGACTACCTGCAGAAGGCTTCCTCAGGAGCCAGAGGTGAGCGGGGGAAGTTCGCCCACGCCAGACCCCCTCTGGCCTGCAGTCCAAGCCCAGAGGGGGAGCAGGAACCCACCGCCGGGGCAGACCAGGCGCACAGGGGAGTGTGTCCCCACATCGACATTTTAGGACAGGGACCTTTCTCCAATAAAGACTGCTTGAAACTGACAGATGACTCCTGGAGGAACCAGAGGGGAGCAGAGAAGCTCACCCAAGATGCCGGCCAGTCCCAACTACACAGTGTCCCAACACATACGGCAAATTAGAAAACAGACAGTAGGGAGGAGAAGAACCACACGCAACCTAGCAACTCTCCAGAGAAAAAGCACACCACAAAAAGAAAACCAGCCCTCAGATTGCAACGACAGTAACTTGGAAGAACTTCTGAGCCTTCCAGAAAGAGAATTTAAAATTGCCGTGATTAAAAAACTGACAGAAGTCATAAAGGAAAACAATGATAAGGGAAAAATAATCAACGATCAGAAGAATGAAATTGAGTCCCTAAAGAGGGAAGTAAAAGAAATGCAGGAGATCAAAGAATTAGTGGAAGAACTAAAGAATTCTGGGAAAAGCAATGAAAGCAGAATTGATGAAATGGAAGAACGAATAAGTGCTCTTGAAGACACAGAAATAAAAAGAACCAAAACAGAAAAGGAAAGAGAAGTACGAAGGAAAAAGAATGAAGAAAGACTTCGGGAACTATCTGACTCCATGAGGAAAGGAAATATAAGAGTTATAGGAATACCAGAAGGAGAGGAGAGAGAAGTAGGAACAGAGAAAATATTCAAAGAGATAATTGAAGAGAACTTCCCAAATGTGAAGAAGGAGCTGAAAATTGATATACAAGAAGCAAGAAGAACACCAAACTTCCACGACAAAAGAAAAAATACTGCAAGACACATAATAGTAAAGCTCCCAAGAATCCAGGACAAGGAAAAAATAATGAAGCTGGCAAGAGGGAAGAAACAGATAACATTCAAAGGAAAGCCAATCAGGCTGACATCAGACTTCTCCGAAGAAACACTACGGGCAAGGAGAGAGTGGAGGGACATAGTCAACAGACTCCAAGAAAACAGATGCCAACCAAGAATACTCTATCCCGCAAAGCTCTCCTTCCTCTTTGAAGAAAGAATATGGACCTTCCCAGACAAACAGAAACTCCGGAATTTCATTGCAACTAAACCCCCACTCCAAAAAATACTACAAGGAGTCCTAAAGCCAGAACCTCAGAGGGACGAATAACAATGAAAGAAGGCCAAAAAAAAAAAAGTTATTAAAAGAATAAATAAATAAAATCAAAGGAAAGACAAACACAATGGCAAATACAGATGTTAACATATCAATATTAACTCTAAATGTAAATGGACTAAACTCTTCAATAAAAAGACACAGAGTTGCAGCCTGGATTAAGAAACAAAACCCAACCTTTTGCTGTCTCCATGAAACACATTTAGCTACAAAAGATAAAAATAGGCTCAAAGTTAAAGGATGGAAAACAATCCTACAAGCAAATGGACCAAAAAAGAAAGCAGGAACAGCTATACTTATATCAGATAAAACAGATTTCAAACTCAAAAAGATAAAAAGAGACCCCAATGGTCACTACATTATGATCAAGGGGACAATACTTCAAGAAGAAATAACACTCATTAACATATACGCACCAAACGAAGGAGCACCAAAATATATCAGACAAATGTTGTCCTCTCTGAAAACAGACATCAGAGAAAACACATACGTAGTGGGAGACTTCAACACACCACTATCAACAATGGATAGATCAACAAGACAAAAAATAAGTAAAGAAACCAAAGCTCTAAATGAGGACGTAGAGCAATTGGGCTTAACAGACATCTATAGAACACTAAACCCCAAAAAAACGGAGTACACATTTTTCTCAAGCGCACACGGATCATTCTCCAGGATCGATCACATACTGGGGCACTAGACAAACATCAACAGATACACCAAGATTGAAATCATATCAACCATCTTTTCTGACCATGAAGGCATCAAACTAGAAATAAACCATAAAAAGAAGGCAAGGAACTTTCCTACCTCATGGAGATTAAAAACCACACTACTGGAAGACCACTGGACTAATGAGGAGATCAAAGAGGAAATTAAAAAATTTTTTGAATTGAACGACAAGGAGGACACCAATATCCTAAATGTATGGGATGCAGCAAAAGCAGTAATAAGAGGAAAATATATAGCAATAGAAGCTCACATCAAGAAACAAGAAAGAACTCAAAGAAACAACCTAATCTCGAAGCTCAAAGATCCAGAAAAAGAACAACAAAAAACCCCAAAACCAGTAGAAGAAAAGAAATAATAAAAACCAAAGCAGAAATAAATGAAATTGAAACTAAAAAAAAATCCAAAAGATCAATGAAACCAAGAGCTGGTTCTTTGAAAAAATCAATAAAATAGACAAACCCCTAGCAAGGCTCACAAAGGAAAAAAGGGAGAAAGCACAAATAAACAGGATCATCAATGAAAGAGGAGAAATCACAACGGACACAGCAGAAATCAAAAGAATAATCAGTAACTACTATGAACAGTTATATGGAAACAAGTTTAACAATCTAGAGGAGATGGACAAATTCCTACAACTCTACAATCACCCAAAGCTAGATAAAGAAGAAATAGACCACCTAAACAGACCAATTACAATTAGCGAAATTGAAATGGTAATCAAAAACCTCCCCAAAAACAAAAGCCCAGGACCTGATGGATTTACAAATGAATTCTACCAAACATTCAGAGATGAATTAGTGCCTATCCTTCACAAACTCTTCCAAAAAATTGAGAAGGAAGGGACAATACCAAACACGTTCTATGAAGCCAACATTACACTAATACCAAAACCGAACAAGGACAACACAAAAAAGGAAAACTACAGGCCAATCTCCCTAATGAACACTGATGCAAAAATCCTCAATAAAATTTTAGCCATCAGAATCCAACAATGTATCCATAAGATAATTCACCACGACCAAGTAGGATTCATTCCAGGGGCACAAGGATGGTTTAACATCCGAAAATCAATCAGCGTTATCCAACACATCAACAAAAAGAAATATAAAAACCATATGATAATATCAATAGATGCTGAGAAAGCTTTCGACAAAGTGCAACACCCATTCATGATAAAAGCCCTTGAAATTCTTGGGATACAAGGAACATACCTCAACATCATAAAGGCCATCTATGACAAGCCAACAGTCAGTATCATTCTCAATGGTGAAAAGCTGAAAGCAATTCCATTAAGATCTGGAACAAGACAAGGATGTCCACTCTCACCACTGCTTTTCAATATAATACTGGAAGTCCTAGCCAGGGCAATAAGACAAGAGAAAGACATCCAAGGAATCCAAATAGGAAAAGAAGAAGTCAAACTATCACTATTTGCAGACGATATGATATTATACATAGAGAACCCCAAAAACTCCACAGAAAAGCTAATTCAACTCATCAATCAGTTCAGTAAAGTGGCAGGATACAAAATCAACACGCAAAAGTCAGTAGCCTTCCTATACACAAACAATAAATCTGAAGAAGAAGAAATCAAAAAAACCATCCCTTTTGTTATTGAAACAAAAAAATCAAATATTTGGGAATAAATCTAACAAAAGAGGTAAAGGACCTATACAAAGAAAACTATAAAACACTGTTAAAAGAAATAGAAGAAGACACAAAGAAATGGAGAGACATCCCCTGCTCGTGGATTGGAAGAATAAACATTATTAAAATGGCCATCCTTCCAAAAGCAATATACAGATTCAATGCGATTCCAATCAAAATTTCAATGTCATTCTTCAAAGAAATAGAAAAATTATTGATGAAATTCATATGGAATCACAAAAAACCCCGAATAGCCAAAGCTCTCCTGAAAAAAAAAGAAGGGAATGGAGGCATTACACTCCCAGACTTCAAACTATACTACAAAGCCATAATCATCAAAACTGCATGGTATTGGAACAAGAACAGACATACAGACCAATGGAATCGAATAGAAAATCCAGAAATAAACCCACAGATTTATGGTCAGCTAATCTTTGACAAAGGAGCAAAGACTATGCATTGGAGCAAAGAAAGTTTGTTCAATAAATGGTGCTGGGAAAACTGGGTCGCTACATGCAAAAGAATGAAGCTTGACCACTACCTCACACCATACACAAAAATCAACTCAAAATGGATTAAAGAACTAGACATAAGACCTGAAACCATAAAATATATAGAAGGAAATATAGGCGAAACACTACATGATTTGCACATCAAAGACATCTTTACAAACACATCACCCAAAGCAGTGATAGTGAAGGCAAAGATAAACAGCTGGGACTACATCAAATTAAAGAGCTTCTGCACAGCAAAAGAGACAATAACAAAAACAAAGAGAAACCCCACCAACTGGGAGAACATTTTTGCACCCAACACCAATGATAAAGGACTGATCACAAAAATCTGCAAAGAGCTGATGAGACTCAACAACAACAAAGAAAATAATCCAGTCAAAAAGTGGGCAGAAGAGCTAAAAAGAAACTTCTCTGAAGAGGAAATGCAAATGGCCAACAGGCATATGAAAAAATGTTCAACACCACTTGCCATCAGGGAAATGCAAATCAAAACTACCATGAGATACCATCTTACACCAGTGAGAATGGCACATATTAAAAAAACTAGCAACAACAAATGCTGGCGAGGGTGTGGAGAAAAAGGAACTCTTCTACACTGTTGGTGGGAGTGCAAACTGGTCCAATCACTGTGGAAAGCTGTGTGGAGATTTCTGGACCTACTAAACATAGAGCTTCCATATGATCCAGCAACTCCACTCCTAGGTATTTACCCAAAGGACACAGAAACATCAATTCCAAAGAATACCTGCACCCCTATGTTTATAGCAGCACTGTTTACAATAGCTAAGCTTTGGAAACAACCCAAATGCCCAAAAATAGATGACTGGATCAAGAAGATGTGGTACATATATACCATGGAATATTACTCAGCATTCAAAAAAGATAAACACATGCAATTTGCAGCAACATGGATGGCGCTGGAAGGGATCATGCTCAGCGAAATAAACCAAAAAGAAAAAGAAAAATACCGGATGGTCTCACTCATAGCAGGAATCTAGAAAACTTAAATAAGGGACCAGGAAAATGAATAACTATAAGAAAGTGAAAATCAAAATCAACAAAAAACTATGAACTAGAGACACTTTTAGGGGGGCGGGGGCGGGAGGGGAGGGATTGGGGTCAGAATGGGGGAGCTGCAATTGTATGGGGAATATAACAATAAAATTTATTATTAAAATAAAAAAAAAACACTGTTAAAAGAATTAGAAGAAGACACAAAGAAATGGAAAGACGTCCCCTGCTCATGGATTGGAAGAATAAACATTATTAAAATGGCCATCCTACCAAAAGGAATATACAGATTCAATGCTATTCCAATCAAAATTTCAATGTCATTCTTCAAAGAAATAGAACAATTATTGATGAAATTCACATAGAATCACCAAAAACCCCAAATAGCCAAAGCTCTCCTGAAAAAAAAAGAGAAGGGAATGGAGGCATCAACGCCCAGATTTCAAACTATACTACAAAGCCATAATCATCAAAACTGCATGGTATTGGAACAAGAACAGACACACAGACAAATGGAATCGAATAGAAAATCCAGAAATAAACCCACAGATTTATGGTCAACTAATCTTCGACAAAGAGCAAAGAATATGCATTGGAGCAAAGAAAGTTTGTTCAATAAATGGTGCTGGGAAAACTGGGTTGCTACATGCAAAAGAATGAAGCTTGACTACTACCTCACACCATACACAAAAACCAACTCAAAATGGATTAAAGAACTAGACATAAGACCTGAAACCATAAAATACATAGAAGGAAATATAGGCGAAACACTACATGATATGCACATCAAAGACATCTTTACAGACACATCACGCAAAGCAGTGATAGTGAAGGCAAAGATCAACAGCTGGAACTACATCAAATTAAAGAGCTTCTGCACAGCAAAAGAGACAATAACAAAAACAAAGAGAAACCCCACCAACTGGGAGAACATTTTTACACACAACACTAATGATAAAGGACTGATCACAAAAATCTACAAAGAGCTGATGAGACTCAACAAAAACAAAATAATCCAGTCAAAAAATGGGCAGAAGAGCTAAAAAGAAACTTCTCTGAAGAGGAAATGCAAATGGCCAACAGACATATGAAAAAATGTTCAACATCACTTGTAATCAGGGAAATGCAAATCAAAACTACCATGAGATACCATCTTACACCAGTGAGAATGGCACATTTAAAAAAACTAGCAACAACAAATGTTGGCGAGGTTGTGGAGAAAAAGGAACTCTCCTGCACTGTTGGTGGGAGTGCAAACTGGTCCAACCACTATGGAGAGCTGTGTGGATATTTCTGGACCTACTAAACATAGAGCTTCCATATGATCCAGCAATTCCACTCCTAGGTATTTACCCAAAGGACACAGAAACATCAATTCCAAAGAGCACCTGCACCCCTATGTTTATAGCAGCACTGTTTACAATAGCTAAGCTTTGGAAACAACCCAAATGCCCAAAAATAGATGACTGGATCAAGAAGATGTGGTACAGATACACCATGGAATATTACTCAGCATTCAAAAAAGATAAATACATGCAATTTGCAGCAACATGGATGGCGCTGGAAGGGATCATGCTCAGCGAAATAAGCCAGAAAGAAAAAGAAAAATACCAGATGGTCTCACTCATAGCAGGAATCTAGAAAACTTAAATAAGGGACCAGGAAAAAGAATATCTATAAGAAAGTAAAAATTAAAATCAACAAACAACTATGAACCAGAGACACTCTAAGGAGGGTGGGGTTAGGGAGGGGAGGGATTGGGGTCAAAATAAGGGGTTCGCAATTGTATGGGGAATATAAAAATAAAAAAAAAATTATATTAAAAAAAATTTAAAAAATAAAAAAATAAAAACTTGCTGTTTGTTTAATGACTGAATCAATTTAATAGACTAAATAAAACTATGTTCAATTTAATATATCAAATAAAACTATGTTAAGAGGATTTGTAAGTTGTTCTGGTAGATGTCATCATTGGAGCTTTTCATGTTAAAAATTATTTGAGCAAATTTGGGGCATGTGTGTTTGAGATGAATATTATTCTTACATATCTGTGAAAAGTTTCCCTATGATGGTAGAATAATTTAATATTATTCCACCAGTGCTTCTGTATCTCCTGTCATATTATGGCTAAATATTTCCCTCATTTTGTCAAAAACTTAACCCTCAGAATGACATTATAAATAATAGTATAATTTCTTATATGAACAATGTTGCTTTGGGGGTTGACTTACTACTTTAGGAAAGATTTGGTCTCAAACACGTCCTATACACTTTAATATACTTACCTATGGTTTATTTATTTATTTTTGGGAGGTTTTTTATTTATTTATTTATTTATTTATTTATTTATTTATACAAGCACTGGGTACAGTCAGATGCATGGAGAGTGAGAGAATTCACCAGAGCCAGAGAGGGGCAACAGAACAGGCACACTTGCCTATGTTTTATATCCTAAATGTTAGGCTACTCTAGACTTCTATAGTTATTTAAAAATCTGCTCTGCATAATCCATTTAAAAATATAAATACACAAGCCAAATTGATTATATAGGGGCTCCAATGTAGTGTTATATGCTTATCCAATGCTTAAAAAATAAAGCTTCACATTATAAATTTTCCCTAAATTTATTATCACTGAATACTTTATAAACTATTCTTCCTATGAAGTGTAGTTTAAACATTGAACATAAAGATTTAGAAACTTTCACAGGAATTTTGAAATGTATTTTAAGTGTATTGAATTAAATAATACAAAATTGGCTATACTTTATCCTTAGTTTTTTTTTTATTTTTATAATTCATCTAGTTTGCATTTTACTGAAGTACTAGTTTTGATGGACTGGGAAAAGAAAATGAATTCGACCATCACCACAGATAGTTTGAGAACAACTTCTTAAAAGCATAAATACAAAAGTATGTAGTAAGGGTAGGGAAACAGGATGTAGTCTGAGAATTAGTGAAAACTGATCATACTGAAAAACAAAAGTTATAATCTAATTCACCAAGTCTTTATCAGTATTAAGTCATCTTTCTCAATAGCACCTGCAGCCTGGAGGCTCTGACTAAATGACAGAGATTTTAGTCAACTTGACAGTAATAGTTCTAATTGCAACTTATTACATAGACATTCTGATTTTTACATCATTCTCCTCCAAGTTGTATGTGGCCATGCTTAAACCAGGATGCTTTGAGTAGTTGGACCAACACAATTAAGATTGAAAGTCACAAGCAGGTGAAATCCCCTATGAGTTTCATGTAACAAGCATGACAGCTATTCTCCACGAGGGAGATGGCAAATATCTAGCCTATATTCTACCATTTTTTTCCTCCCATCACTAATCATTAATGAAATGAAATATTTCCAAATTAATCCAGATTAGGATTACTGATCCTCTGACATAAAGCTCCAGACAACCATGCCAGGTATAAATTGCTCCTAGTTCAGTTCTGCTTCATGTATTTTCTTACCTCCTTTAAATCCTCTTGGCTAAGTATCTTTAAAGATTGTATCCTTAAGATTGGGCTAATTTACTCCCAGAGGTTCAGCCAAAAGGAAATCTGGCAGCAGAATACAGACTCCCTCAGTCCATCATTCCTGGCCCGCCCCCACCCCAGCAGCTGTCTGAATTAAAGCATAAAATTTCTATCTTGATAATAACCACAACTTTACATAACCTGATGACACTTGTAGAGAGTTTCAATTTCATTTACATTTCTAATCAAAGTGCCATTATTTCTAATGACATCTTCAATCACTGAGTCTCAGTGTCAGATAGCAGCTTAAATATTGATACTATCATATTAACATATTATAATGACTGAGTATCTATACAACATGTCTATGAAGTGGTGATCCAAACTATATTTGAACATTTCTGTTGATGTAATTTCAATTATTTTAAGGTGACCTACTCTATTTTGGGGAAATTATCATTGTTAAAAAGCTGTTTTATTATTATGTGTGTTTGTACACATGAAAATTATATTTAGCTCTTAAATCATGTATTATACAACTATTTAATTTCTCTACATAGCAGTCTTAAAATGTTTGAAGACATCTTCATGAGCTGCCCTTTATAACAAATCAATCTGCTATAAAATATGTTCAAGGCCAATGATTATGACATAGGTTATCCCTTATAAAAGTATTCGAAGTACAACTCACATGGATGTGAATGGCATCCTTTGAGCTGTGCAATATGGTCACATGCCACTCAAAATTTTGTAACCATAGTGTTTAGGAGAGGCTAGATAGTACCTGGCAGAGATGCTCAAAGGCAATTTCCTGCCACTAATCTAAAAATCTTTTTATGAGGAATAAGACAGGCATTCCATACTATCTACCTGTAGATTTGTCAACCAATGACTCAAAGCAATTCCTATAGTAGAAAAACTGAAGATATCCTAAAGCTGAGTTGTAAGTTTATGTAAGAACATAATACTTTGCCAGTAGCCCGTATCCCTTCTACCATTAAAGCCAAGTCATGGGAACCATTTCCACAGGAAAGGAGAGAGATTAGTCATTGTTTAGTTCTGAGACAAAAAATTTTTGAAAACTATGGGAGGTAATTTTAAAAGACGGGTTTCATTGGAAGCTGAAATGTTTCTTCACAATTGTCAGTCTTCTTTTTTGAACAAAAGAATCAAATAGAAGTTTATATTAGATTGCAGACAAGATTATATTAGATTAGGACTCAGTATGTGACAAAGAAATGTCTCATTCTGCTGAAAAGAAACATCATTTTTTTTTAATTGCAGAGATTTAAAAAATCTAATATCCCAAAATATTAGATTTTGGATTTACTTCTAAAATATACTCTGCCACATCAGAAAGAAAAAAAAAAAAGTTTTACAAATCAAAGCTTTTAGTTTGTAAGAGCTGGTTTCTTATCGAAAAAAGTGAAAGGCCCTAAGGAAGGAAGTTATAGAATTTATACTTTGAAGATAGTTTGTAAAGACTAGAGGAAACCCTGGTTATCTTCTTTGAGACTAGCTGGAATGGAGGAAGGTAAATTCAGTGGAATTTATCCTGGAGAAGATTAGTTGGGTCTTATTTGGAGACATAACAGGGAGAGATGTAGAGACAGTCATAAATAACCTACCTAGCATCCTCTAGGATATCTTGGAAGCTGTGACTGCCGACTCTGACAAATGACCCTTCTAATAAGGACAAAATTAACATGAAGTAAAAAGTTCAGTATCTCAGAGCCACACTTCTTCGACAGCTCCTTCAAGAGCTGCCTGATTTGTCTAATAAAAATTATGTCTACCCATTGGTATCAGTGGTTCCTATCATCTATCCTCAGATTTGATGACTTAGTAGAAGGATGCACAGAAATCAGTGTTATACTCACTCTTAAGAGTTTTCTGCGAAAAAGAAGACAGATTAAAGTAATTAAAGGAAAAAGGCACCTTAGGAAAAGTCCATGAGACAAGTTTCCAAGTTGTTGTCTCCAGGGTTGTGACATGACTAGCACTGATGGCTGACAACCATCGCCAACGAGGGAAAATCCCTAAGCTCTGGTGTCTAGGGATTTTAGCCAGACACACAGATACTGGGTGCCCATATGATTGAAATGAACTACTCAATATTTATCAAGTTCCCTCAGAGGTCAAACTAAAACAACATGACCTAGGATTTCAGAAAAACAAGAAGGGCATTCACCATAAATTATACTGTTAACATATAGTATCTAGAATGACCCAAGTTCCAAAGTACACAAAGATACTCTTATCAGGCAGGATATTCCAAGGAGCCAAAGTTCAGTCATTTCACTAGAAAATACAGAGTTGAAACATCCAGCCTGCTGCATTAAACTTTTACTGCACACCACATGTCAAAACTTTAGTAAAGCTTGTCAGAAAAAAGCTGACCAAGACTTAGAGTAAGAAAGATTTATGTGTAAACTTTCAGTGGAGATCTGGGCATTATCTAGCAAAACTTTTGGGAATTAATTGAGTCTGTAGAGATATGCAGTCTTGAAAGACATTACAATGACATAAAAAAAAATACAAATGTAATGAATCCTAAGCATACCAATGCAAATAAGCCAGAAACATTTTTTTCCACTAGATATACAACTAACTTATCCGTGTAGAAAAAATAACATTAAACATCACATATTTAAGGTGATTATCATTGTGACTACTGCAAAGTATGTTTGGAAAGCTGATTATATTTTCCATGCATATAGCTGTGTATGTGTGGGGAGAGGGTGTTTGACTGGCTTTAATATCTCACTGGTTCCCCACTTAATGAGTTAAGTAAATTTTTTCATGTATTGATTTTATCTTAATATAGAAGTGATATTTTTAACTTTACAAAAAATTTTATCAATTTCATATTATTTGCATAGTATTTGTATTTGCTTTTTCATATGCCTAGCCATTTTAGGAATAATGTGGGATCCACGATTCCCAAAAGCGCCTCAAAAATGTAAGTTTTCAATATCAGTAACTGGTTGGGGATGAACAGTGTTAAAACTAACCACCCTGACATTTTAAGGTTCTGTGTCTAATTTATACTGTATATTTTTGGAGGGGAATTTTTTGTCTTGCTGGACCTTTTCTGATTTATGAAGATTAAAAACAATTGACAGAGATTAAAGATCTAGATTGTATTCAAAATATATTAAATCTACTCAGGTCCTTCTAAAAAGTTCAATATTCATTGCAAGTTATATACCCATGCTGGTAGAGGTCATCAAGAGGATATGGACCCCTGTAGTTAACCTGTTTAGTGGACCTAGGGAACTGGAGGCTCCTCACACCTGTTCCTGTTCTTGGAATGCACATTCTGCTTGCCTTCCCCATTCCCAGAAACTTGCCCCATAACATTAAGATAGCAATGTGGTGCTGAGACCATGTGGATGGTCTATATGACTGAACCCAGTTAAGGCCTCTATACAAACTTCTAAGATTTGACAGGTGAATGTATCTTTTAAAATTTATTTATGTATTTTTATATCATTGTTCATTGTTGCACAGTGTTTGACTTCTCCTCTCCAGTGTTGTCCCCATAAAACTACCACCATCAAGACACTCATGAACCCTCACCATAAACTCTTATACTCTTCCCTCCCATTTGGATCTCTTCCTGTCCCTCTCCCCTGACAACTGTCTCCAATTTATAGACTGATTACTAGTTTTGGCTTTTTTCCCCCTCCATCCCTTGTATGGTTTCCATATGTTCCTTCTATGAGTGAAACCATCTGATATTTTTCTTTTTCCCTCTGACTTCTTCCACTGATCATAATCCCTTCCAGCTCTATCCATGTTGTTGTGAATGGCATAAGTTTATTTTTTTCCATTGCTGAGTAGTATTCCGTTGTGTATATATACCACATCTTCTTGATCTTGTCACCTCTTTGGGGGCATTTATGTTGTTTCCATATTTTATCTATTGTAAATAGAGCTGTGATGAACACAAGAGTGCAGGTGTCCTTTTGAATGAATGTTTTTGTGTCCTTTAGGTAGATTCCTAGAAGTGGCATTTATGGGTCATATAATAGGCCCATTTTTATTAATTTGAGGGTCTTCCACATGGCTTTCCATGTTGGCCGGGCCTGTTTGCATTCCTACCAGTAATATAAAATGATTCCTTTTTCTTCACATCCTTGCCAGCATTGTTTTAATGTGGACCATTCTTAGTGGTGTGAGGTGATATCTCATTGTGGTTTGATTTTCATTTCCCTGATTATGAGTGATGTTGAACATTTTTTCATATGCTGTAGGCCATCTGCATTTTCTCTTTGGAGAAGTGTCTTTTTAGCTCTTCTGCTCACTTTTTGACTGGACTTTTTATTTTGTTTTTTGTTGAGTTGTGTAAGCTCGATATAGATTTAGATATAGTCCCTTATCAGTTTTGTGGAGTGCAAATATTTTCTCTCAATCTGTGGGGTATCTCTTCATCTTGGTTATTGTCTCTTTTTTGTTCAGAAACTTTTCAGTTTGATGTAATCACAGCTGTTTTATCTTTTCCTTCATTTTCTTTGTTTTAGGGAATGAGCCTTTAAAGATATTTCTGAGATGTATGTCAGAGTGTTTTGCCTATGTTTTCTTCTATGTATTGTATGGTTTCAGGTCTTACATCAGATGAATGTATTTTTAAGAATTTTATGTTCAAAAAGAGTCAGATTAAGAAATACTAAAATATAAAATTCCAAAGTCCATCCTAAATATTAAATTGTCCTTCTGTGAAAGAGATCACCTCTAAATTTCTATAAAGTTGAAAACAAACTTTCATACCTAATTTGAGCTAATAAGTTATTTAAAGAATTTTCAATAGACATGCTTATTAAGATATTAATATAATTCACTGAGCCTATACACTATCAGAAATGAAAGATGCAAAATGACAACTAACAGACAAATAAAGGCAAAGAATTTCTTTCCTTTGGGAAATTTATATTCAACATAGCTGGAGGTAGAAAGTGTACACATGATATAGAACAGAAACAAGCAAACTAGTAGACACTGCTGCTAGGCACAAAGAACTGTGGAGAAGACTGCTAAAAGGTTTTTGATCTGATAGAATTGATAGTACCAAGAAAAAATGGTTTTTGTGTGTGTGCTGCAGAGGAGATTTGACTATTGCTTTCTGAAAACTGCTCCTTCTGACTAGAAAAAATTTGAAAATTTTTTAGTTATATAAACCATTGTTATTCTTGGGAAAACGTTGGGGTTACTATTGACATGAGGAAAGCTGTGCCTAGCCCAACACTTTCTCTGTAGTATTAATTGATATGTTTGCATCAAAACTCCCTCTCTATTTTAAGAAACAAAATAATGGTGGTAACCCACTTTAAGAACTCCAGATCAGATATAGACATAATTTCTAAAACATTAATTGCTTATACAAAAATATTTCTCTCAAGTAATAAACTAGCAATAACTTGCAACGGTTGATATGGAATCTTCATACAGTCCAGTTTTTTTTCTCTGTTACTATTTGTTTTGTATGCTTCAATATGAGATTTCCATCCTAAATTCTAAAATAGCAGCAATAGCTCTTACCATCATATCTGAATTTTTAGCTAGTGAGAAAGAGGAAATGTACCTTTTTTGCTCTTTGCAACAGAAATTTCACATGTCAAATATTCTCACAGTGCATTGGTCAAAACTTAATCAAGTGGCCACATTAAGTTGTAATATCATGTTCACAGCTGAAACCTCTTTACTACAGAGGGGAAGAACAGATATAGTTAGGGGAGCTGCTAATAGTTACTGATCCAAAAGGTAAGGGAATGGCATATATATATTTCACTAGGCTTAATTTATATTAGGTCACACTGTGCTTACAAATCTTACTTTGTCTTATGGGGAAAAAAAAATATTTTCATTTGTAAAACCAAAGATGTGAAGCTTGTTACTGAGGTTAAAAGTGCAGGGTGGAATTCCAGGGCTGATTTCTCTCTCTCTCTCTCCCACCCTCCCTTGCTTCCTCTCCCCAACCCCCCCTCCCCCCCTTCTCTCAAACATACACACATACACACACACACACACAGAGTTTCCATTCATTGCTAGGCATTTCCCTACATAAAATCCACAGATAATATTGCCTTTTCTGGAGTCGAATTTCAATCCAGGTTCTACATTTCATAGATGTGTGACCTCAGATATTAGAAACTGAAAGTTGGGGACAGTGCCTCAATTTACCTTTAAATTGAGGGTAGTAATATCTGAAATAATGGTTTGGAGATCAAAGAAAATAATTTTTAAGTGCATATCAGTACCTAGAATCATCATTAGTGTCATTATTATTCTTTCACGTAATACTAAGACTGAATACTTTAGTATAATGTAATGCTATTATAAACTGGTGTGATTTTTCTTGGTCAAGACAAAGGTTAATTGTCTTCCTATGGATGAGCATGCGGTTTTCCTTGAATAAAAATTGGCATTTCATTTGTCAAATCTCCTAACAAAGAATATTATGAAAGAGAAAGTAAGAAAGAAGAAGCTGGACTTGAACTGGGAATAAAGATACATTCAAGATCCACATTTTCCCCGACTTAAACCAATCAACCATGCTATGCCACGAATGGGTTACAGGTATGCCAACATTTTAATCTCATTCCTTGAAATGAACTGCTCAGTTCAGTCTGGAATGATTGGTGCCTTGGCTAGTGAGCTCTGGTTGCAAATTGTCTTGTCTGATGACCACATTGTCCAAACAAATATTCCTGTTGTGTATATATATGTCTGATATAATTGATAGAGTTGGGAGGAATGACCTAATACTACAGCTAAAACCACACAAGGCTTGGGAGCACCTGAAATGTAACAACGTAACTGAGGAAATCAATTTTTACATACAATTAATTTAAATAACCAGATACAGTTAATGGCCTCTCTATTGAACAGCATTTATTTTTTCCACTGAAGGGTGCTTAAGTTTTGCTCTGGTGAAGTGCTTCAGACACTGGGGCATCCATGTGTTACCTTTCTTGACCATCTTCTCACATTAATAGAGACAGTAACAATTTTAAGTATCATTCCCTGCATATGTGTTAATAATGTTTGTGACAAACTGAGTTGATCTGGATAGCTGGTATTAATATTGATGATAAGGGTATTCCAATAAATGAAAGTATTAGTTTTCATATTTAAACAAATCAACACATATTCAAGAAATATCAAATATCAAGAGTCTTTCTACAATGACTTAATTATAAAATAAAATGTCAGTTTGGAGAGAATTGGAGTAGATTAGGGATGTAGGCAATACAGTCCTACTGTATATAAGAATTCTAAGAGCTGTTTGCAGAGGAACAGAAGACACTGGGGCCGTGAGATTCATTACCAGGTGCTGCAGTGAAGTAAGCATTCAGAGATTAGAGTCTCAATAGGAGAGTAACTGCCAACATTGAAATGGCCCTGTAGGAAAGAAAAGTAGAAAAATCACACCAAAATGACTTCCAGAATGCAGTGCTGGGACACTAAGAGAATGATGAGGTACTGAAATCTACTGGTGTGGAAAAACTTGGAAGGGACAACATACTCAGTTCTTGCTATTTATTTTTCTTATGTCAAAGGCTTATCCTTAAATAGAGACAGTCCTATCTAGTTCTTTGTAAATAATTGCTGCCAACAGTCTGCACCAGAATCAATTTAGGAAAAGTTTAATACTCCAGAATTCTAAAGATTCTCTTTAGAGAATCTTTAGTGGAATCCAGGAATGTGTAAATTTTTTAATGTTCTCTAGCAGCTTCCAAAGTATATGCAGGTTTAAGATATACTGTTACAAACCACTAACTAGGTAATGAAGTCAGAACTGCGTGTCAACATGGAAAGTCATGCAAATTTAGCAGTTAAAACTGAGAAAAGAAACTATGTGGATAGATATGCTCCGCTAAGAGTGAGACCAGAATACCAGGAATGTGTGAAGATAAATATTTAACATTATTATAATATGCATGTAATTTACTTAAAATACTTCAGCATAGACAATAAAGATACACATGCATCTGTTCAATAGTTTTAACCTATAACCATGATGAAGAAATGAGGAAAATGTTAACATTTGAAGCGTACTAATCAGAAATATAACCCCAGAGTGGCTAGTTAACATGCAAAACATTAATCAGAAGTCCATACTCTTGAAATAATTACAACTGTACCTACATTTACTTCCTATGAACACATAAGTTTTGTTAATTAGGATAATGGATATTAGTAAGACTGATTCATCAGAGAAATGAATGGGATTCAAAATGTGTTGATTAGTTCCAAGGGTAACATAGGCACTCTGATTTTTCAAAAGGATGTAAGAATCTGGTGAGAACAAAGACGTATGCTTTATAGTCCTGGTTCAGCAGCCGATTCAAAACAGTTCTATCTTCTAACTAGAAGACAGCTGGATTCTGTTGGAATATTGCTTTAAAAGGCTCTAATGAACCTTTCATGCGAGGTGCCGTCAGAGTATCAAGAAGAAGATAACTGACACACTACTCCTGCCTAAATAGATGCTTTATATTGGGGAAAATTTCATCTAAGGTTTTCTGTCATTTTGTGAAACTATCTATGTGCAAAGACTGAAAGACTATCAATAGCTACTAAAAATAGCCTAACAGTGAATGAAAACAATTCATGTCAGTTTGTGAAAAAAGTCACTTCTACAGAAAGTTTGATATGATTTTCTAGTTACTCAACACATAATCATCAATGGGTACATTAATAAACAGGAACTGCTGAATTTTATTGAATTTGTGAGCCTGTGTTGTTCTTTTTTAAACACCATGCTTTTCTTTTTAAGATTTTTATTTATGCATACAAGAACTGTAGTGTAGGCCAGAGGTGCAGGGGGTAAGAGGATTCACCAGAGACAGAGTGGGGAGCAGAACAGGCAGATCTACTGAAATACACTGCTGAAGGCAGCAGCAGGCAAGACAGGAGAGGTCTGCTGTGTCCTGTGAGTTAACTCCCTGGCCAGGGATTGAACTCATGATGCAGTGGCTGGAGATAGCTTGATAGCACAGAGTCTTTAACCCTTGTGCTACCAGGGAGTCCCAACACCCTGCTTTCTTGAATAATTCTGTTTTTTTCAGAGGTCTCTGAATTTGAAAAGCAACTAGGACAAAGTCCAACAACAACAAAAATACAATACTATTGTGATTTTCTGTGAAAAGCAACTATCAGTAATTTCACTTTTTTAAATATTTTATTCTATATAATTCTTACATCATTTTTCATTTTTGCACAATGCATGCATTTTAATTTTGGTTATATTCCCCATACAATTACACCCCCCTTATTTTGACCCTAATCCTTCCTCTCCTCCCAACCCCCCATAGTGTATCTCTGGTTTATAGTTGCTTTTGATTTTTTCTTTATTATAATTAGTCTTTTTCCTGGTCCCTTATTTAGGTTTTCTAAATAAAAACCTGCTATGAGTGAGACCATCCACGTATTTACCCAAATGACACAGAAACATTATTTTCAAAAGGGCACCTGCACCCCTATGTTTATAGTAGCACTATTTACAATAGCTAAGCTATGGAAACAACCTAAATGCCCAAAAATAGATGACTGGATCAAGAAGATGTGGTACATATACACCATGGAATATTATTCAGCAATCAAAGAAGATAAACTCATGCAATTTGCAGCAACATGGATGGAGCTGGAAGGATCATGCTCAGTGAAATTAGCCAGAAAGAAAAAGAAAAATACAAGATGGTCTCACTCTTAATTTTTAATGGGAACTTAAAAGAATAGCTTATTATGTCTAGCAAAAAGAGTGGTTCTTAATAGCAGAAATTGAAGTTTCCAGTCTTCTAACTTTAAATGGTTTAAAGCACTCATTTAAACTTTAAAACATGTTGTAAGTAGCTTCCTAAATTTCAAATTTTGAAGTGTCTTTCACTGCGAAATTAAGGCTGCTGGAGGAGGCAGGGTGGACATGGGTAAAGGGGGTGGGTGAAGGATGTACTAGGATAAAGGGCTATGGGTGATCGTGGGGGTGGTATGTTAACATACATCTGAGAAGGTGTGAACCTATTCCCCTAAATCATACACAGTGTGGTAAACCAATGTTACCTCAATTAAAAAAAAAGCTAAGTATTTATTTATTTTAAATCACACAGCTAAAAAGAAAAAAATCTTTCAAAATAGTGTTATTTCTATACTAAAAAATAAAAAAAAACTTTTAGGTATATTGTTCGAAAATTTAGATGATCTAATTAAAAGTTGGTAAAAACAGTATCAATTCAGGAGTGATCACATAACCTGTTGAGCATCAGTGATCACTG
The DNA here is from genome assembly GCF_964194135.1 of Talpa europaea. Taxonomy (NCBI): domain Eukaryota; kingdom Metazoa; phylum Chordata; class Mammalia; order Eulipotyphla; family Talpidae; genus Talpa; species Talpa europaea. The sequence goes on along the minus strand of NC_140068.1, from coordinate 28,671,362 downwards.
TCTTGACATGTCATTGTAACTATTATTTACCTCTGGCTTCATGAGACCTGATTTCTAGGGCAAAGGTGAGCTAATATTCTCTGCTGATGCCAGGTATTTAGATAACCACTCAGAATCTTAGCTAAGTATATGAATATGCTTGGAGATTTATTTGCTCATTTGATTATCTGTGTTGCTTATATTGAAGTATCATTAAGGTCATTGTTGATCCTGCTATTTGAAAAAGTTGTAGTCCCTGTTGAATGGGAAAAAATGCACAAAAACATAGCTTGGGTAGGTCTCTGTCTCTAAAATGAGGTTAGTTTAGTTCATCTAGATTACTCTCATTCTAAAAAGAGTAAATTTACTAGGAATACAATAAATTACTTTTTTAATGTATAAATTATATGGGACTTGGGTGTAGGGTAGGGGAAAAGATCCTTAAGGTTAAGGAAGGAGGTGAGTAAGTTGTTGTGGTTCTGAGGCACCTGGAGAACCCTTGAACTTGGGTCATCTCCTAACCCATCTGCACACCTTGTTACTGGCATTTCAGGAGCTGGAGATGCCCTCCTCAGTGTTCTTATCTTCCAGGATTTACAGAGGGTCGCTCTAGGACAGTGCAGCTGTTGCTATTCTCCCCACCCGTGGACAGATGGCACACCCACATTAACTCTCTGCAGGCTCACATTTATACACCACTCAGGAGGCCACCCTTGCCAGGACTCGGCTGGTGGGTTTAGGCCAGAAACTCAGGTCAGAGCCACCTGGTTTTCCTGATTTTGTGAAGCATGTGATATGTGCACAAGTGATCTAGAATTTCTTTAGGTGCCATCTCTCTTATTATCCTTGTTATTATCAGTTAGTCTTTGAATGAAATATTTGATGACCCTGGGTTTTATAACTACCACCACCAACCTCAGTTTCTGTTTTACTACAGCACATGATGGGTACTCAAAGCACACTGCTGTCAAAGAGTAACTGTAATGTCCATTTACTTGACTAAAGTAAAAGAATGAAAGGAAAAAGGAAAGGAGTGAGGACAAATCTGTGTCTAATACCAGTTAAAATTTTCATTGCTGTCAAAACTATAAACTCTGAACACACTAAAAGTTGCTGATCTTTTAAAATATCTAGGAACACACACCCAATATTGAAATATTAAAAATCAGTGGTGTCTGCTAATGAACAGTTCATTCAAAACACATGATTTGATTTCAGAAGTTCTGGAAAAATTTGTCTTGAGTGTGTTTTAACTTTTTCCTGATGTAAATAGAGAAATTAAAAAAAAAGTTCTGTGGCCTGTGGTTAGAATTCACACATTGTTTATGAGGCAGGTGTTCTTCCCTTAACTGACACAAATGCTGAATCACTAAAACTAACACTTCTAATCCAGAGTAAAACACTTTGTCCTAATTATTCTTTATAGGAATTAGAAAAGAGGATAGCTAATTCATGACATAGGTTAGTCGAAAACTTCCATTTCCTTATGCTATTTTTCTTTATAATAATAAAATCTTGTCAAATGCTGACAATTAAATATCCTTTAAAAGTATATTTCATGTGAAAATGTTGCATTTAAGAAAACTTCCTCTTATAGGTTTTGCTAAAATTATCATTTTAAATAGTACAAAGACTCCAAATATTTATTAGGAGTGAAAAATAGTAAATGGTCCAATTAAAGTGTATATTTTTTAAATTCAAGAGCATGAATATTGCATCATAGACATTTCCAAAACTAATTTTTCAGACTTCTTTTACCTATTACTTTAAGTTACTTTATTTTTTTTTAAGATATGATTATTTATTTATACAAGCACTGGATACAGTCAGAAGCACGGGAGGGTGAGAGAACTCACCAGAGCCAGAGTAGGGAGCAGAACAGGCAGAAGAACCAAAGTACACTGCTGAGGGAAGCAGCGGGCGGCAGGAGAGGTCTGCATGCCGGGGATCAAACCGGCACTGCACAGGCTGCAGGCAGCTTCTCAACCCAGCGCTCAACCACTGTACTACCGGGGAGGCCCTAAGCTACTTTATTTTTAAAATGCTTTTTAGTAGAGTTTAACACAATTTATTAGTACCATAATATACAATAACAAACTACTATGCTAAAGGCAAAGGTTTTGATTTTTTTCCCTTTAGTAAATGTTGTTTAATGTTATATAATTGACCATTAAATGGTACCTGATAAAATGAATTTAAGTAATCAATATCCCTAGTCACAATATGCATTTCAGAGCATCTGAAAATCTGGCTGCCAATAAAAAAAAATAGGATATTTATTTAAACTTTTGTTCAATCATTCTTTACAAAATAGAGATGAATGAATTATCCATATATAATTACATACAAACATATATGCTGGCAGTCCATATTTTAACTTTGTATTATATCTTCAAGGCTGGCACTTAACAAAAAATAAGTTGGAAAATTTTAAGTATGAGCACTCTAAAAGTGAATAATGTACTTTACTGTACAAAACTGTCCATCTTTTGCAACATCTTCACTTAAGAAAACAATGCCAAAAAAAAATTAGCAGTTTCCTCTACAGCTTTTGAAAATAACTGAAATTATTCTTATCAAAGCTGCTTTTGCTTATGTTTAAATACCTGTTTTAAGACTCTATCCTAAATAAGAACTTCTTGCGCTAAATTTTAGGGAAAATGTGTTAAATGCAAGAAAAGACACATGGAAATGAACTAAACTTTTAAATGCTTTTACATTTTAAATCCCAAACATTTTCATTTTTACTTTTAAAAATGTAGTGTTTAATTATAATTAGAAGCTAATTTTTTATTAATATGAAGTACATCACCTAAAGACATTCCAGGGGCCGATTAATACTGATTTTTAAAAAAGTTTCCAAAATTTTCATAGAAAAAAAATTCAAATAGCATTAATGTTGCCATAAATATAATTTTAACATTTACAAAATCAATGTAACTCCTATATATTTTTTAAATGACACCAAACATTTAAGTTTTTCAAATTCTATTCTGATAGTTATTTTTCTGCCCAACCATCTGCCACATACATAAACAGAACAAGTTTTTACATATTTAGCAAAGCATTATAAATTTTAAATTTTGGTATATAAATGTTACTTAATTTTAAGGAAAGTCTTTTTATTTTAAATGTCTACGAACTTAGGTTGTCCTGAATCTCAAGAGCACTTTCAGACTGTGAAGCTCAACAGAACATACTATAAGGACATAGAAAAATTTTACATTAAAAATTTAATTTTTTTACTTAAGTCTTTATAAACTTATGTAGAGAAATAATGGTGCTATTTTCATTTGGCTGAAAATGCATTCTCTTAATGCAACAAGCTATATATAATATAAATGCTGTGAATATATATTAAAAAGTGAAAACAAGTTTGTTTTGTATGACTATTTAAAACCTATGAAATAAGGATACAGGTTGAATATGATGTTGTAATTTTCAAATTCATCCTGATTTTACTGCCATGTCCCTAGTTTATTAAATTAAGCCTGAACAAAATTAAATTCAATTAGCCATAAAATAATTATATTGAGCATTAAAATAGGCATAATTGGTTTTTGCCATATGCCCTCACCAAATCCATAAAAGTCATGATCATATAATGCATAATTCACTAAGTATCATTATGCAGTATACTTATCAACCAGTTTAGAATTACAACAGTTCTTTGATGTTGTGCTTATTAAATAGTAATTATAATCAGAAAAAAGTTATTAAAAGACAAAGAAATAGCTAGTACTAGTTATTTCTTGTCATGTTTACTTCAGTAACCCAATTTGTATAGTCAAATTGCCAGCACTAAAATGTTATAAATTTTTATAAAATGTTGATGATTCTATAATGATGGAATTTATTATAGGATTTCTTATACTCTCCAGGTGGGCAGAACATGAATAAACCTTATTAAAAAATCCTCTTATAAGTTTGTATGAGCCAGACTATAGATGGCTCCATTTTAACATATTATATTATCAGGATGATGGTATATTAAATCATATTTACCAGAGTAAATATGTTATATTACGAACTGACGCTTAAAAGCATCTGTCCTCAAATGATACACATTTCTTCTGCTTTCACTACATTGGCCAATGCAAGTCAATGACTACAAAAGGACTGGGAAGCACAATTCTATGCTATACCCAAAAGAAAAAGAGAACTGGAATAAAGGACATCATTTTTTTTTTATTCTACTAATTTGTTCCTTGGATATATTCTTTCAGAGAACTAAAGATGATGTGATGACACAGGTCAATTAATCTATTGGCATATGTCACAATTTTTCATGAGCTAACTTACCCAGTGATGTCATCTCAGATTGTCATGGCAATAATGTTATTTCATAGCAAGGCTCTCCAAAATATGCTACATATTCCAGAGTATTTAAAAAAGTGAGATAAGAAGAAAACCTTACAACTCTAGTTCATATTCATTTCTACATAAAATAAAATCAAATTATGCTAGTGTTTAACATAAAGAGTTTCTAATATTTTAACTTTACTGGTATTTAATATTTAAAACTGCTAATTTATTCCTGCATCAGGAATCCTAATCTATTCCTAAAATATATTAGGAATAAAAAAAAAAAGAAAGAAATTTTCCTAAGTCATTCATTTACTTGCAATATATTTTCATATAATGGATTCTATGTGTCAAGAATTGTTATAATCTAATTTTAACTATACTAACGTTCACAAAACAGATATAATTTTGCAAGATACCACTAAAGACTCTTGAGAACTGAAGATTGGAAAATCTATTAAAAAGAAAATATGTCATAGTATGTCTGTTCCTAGTACAAATTTGTCATCAACAGCATAGGATTGCTAACTAAAGAAAAAGCAAAATCTGATAAAAGATTTTTTCACATGTATATTGAGAGCCATAAATATTAGGATTAAACATACTCTAAGTATATATTACGTATGTGTAAGTGGGACTTTTTATGAGGTATCCTTAGCAGCTATCTCTCAAAATAAATGCTCAAATAAATTACAACCATCTCTTTGGACCCCTTTATCACACATCAACAATATCATACATTTTAAAGTATGCAGTAATGAAAATTTTTAACATTATCAATATGATTTCAATAATATTGCTTTCATTAACCTATATAAATAGGTAATATAGTATAATAAAGCTAACACTTGTGAGAAAAATGGGATTAATAAAAATTTTAAATTGTTTAAATAGTTAATTTTATCTTTACAGTATCTTTTACAAGTTTTATTATTATACATGATTTATAATGGTCATAAATATGAAGATATATAGGATATATAGATAGATATAAAGGTTACATAGACACAAAGGGTATACACTCATTTTTTAATTGATGAGTTTTCTTTATTTTTTAAGATTGATTTATTTATTTTTATACAAGAACTGGGGTACAGGCCAGAGGCATGGGAGGGTAAGCGGATTCACCAGAGACTGAGCAGGGAGCAGAACAGGCAGATGGACTGAAATACACTGCTGAGGGGAGCAGCGGGTGAGATGGGAGAGGTCTGCCGCGGCATGTGGGAATCTCCCTGGCTGGCCAGGAATGAACTCGCTCTGCAGAGGCAAAGGACAGCTTCACAGCACTGCGCTCAACCTGCTGTGCCACCAGAGAGGCCCCTTGATTTTTCTAATCAAATAAATTCCTGATTAATTAGGTAATGGATGGAAAATTCCATGCATGAGTTCACTCTGTGACCAAAACTGGCTTTGCAATTGTCGGCTTGAAAGTTCCACTTATATAAATACAGGCATATCGTGTTTTAGTATGTTTCACTTTATTATATTTTGCAGATGCTGCAGATTTTACTAATTGAATGTTTGTGGCAACCTTATGTGGAGCAAACCTATAGGCACCATTTTTCCTCCAGTGTGTGTTCACTTTGCATCTGTGTGTCATATTTTGTCAATTTTCATAGTATTTCAAACTTTTTCATTATAATCAATTCTATTATTGTGACTGGTGATCAGTGATCTTTGATGTTACTACTGTAAAGCTTTTGGCAAACCATGAGCCACTCTCATAAAATAAATGTATTTTCTAACTGCTCTACCAACTGGCTATTCCCCATCTTTCTCCCTCTCCGCAGACATCCCTAATTTCAGGAACACAAAAATTTTGAAATTAAGCCAATAAATAGAGGCCTTACTATGGCCTCTAAGTGGTTAAGTGAAAAAAGAATCATGTTTCTCACTTTAGATAAAAAAACAGAAATGATTAAACTTGGTGAGGAAGGCATGTCAACAACTGAGAGAGATCTCTTATACCAGTTAATAAAGTTGTGAATGCAAAAAAACAAGTTCTTAAAGGAAATGTGACCTATTTCTGTGGTTAAATAAATGATGAGAAAGCAAAATAGCTTTATCACTGATATGGAGAAAGATTTTGTGTTCTGCAGAAATCAAATGAAGCACAACATTCCCTTAATTGAAAATCTAATCCAGAAAAAGGCTCTAATTCTCTTAAATTCAAGAAAGCTGAGAGGAGTGAGGACATTGCAGAAAAGTCTAAAGTTGGCAGGTGTTGGTGCATGAGGAAAGAAGCTGTCTCTATCACATAAATGTAAAAGATAAAGCAGTAAGTGATGTGGAAGTTGCAGCAAGTTAATCCGAAGACCTAGCTAACATCACTGATGAAGGTGGTTACATTAAACAGATTTTCAATGTATACCAAAATAATGTTTCGATGTAGACAATGTAGATTTTCAATGTAATGGAAGTTACCATTTCAGGTCCTTCATAGCTGGAGAGGAGGAATCAATAATTAAATTCAAAACTTGAAAGGACAGATTAACTTTCTTGTTAAAGGCTGATGACTTCAAAGTGAAGCCAATGATTATCATTCTGAAAATCCTTGGGTCCTTAAAAATTATGCAAACTCTGTGATCTTAAATGGAACAAAAAATACTAGATGTCAACACATCTATTTACAACATGATTTATTGAGATTTTCCCACTCATTTTTGAGATCCACTGTTCATATCTAGATTTCTTTCAAAATACTATTTTTTTAAAAGATTTATTTATTTATTTATACAAGCACTGGGGATAGGCAGAAGCGCGGGAGGGTGAGAGAATTCACCAGAGCCAGAGCGGGGAACAGAGCAGGCAGACTGATGAAATACACTGCTGAGGGGAGCAGCGGGCGTGGCAGGAGAGGTCTGTCACACCATGTGGGACTCTCACCGGCAGCCGGGAAATGAACCAGAGCTGCATAGGCTGACGGGCAGCTTCACAGCCCAGTGCTCAACTACTGTGCCACCAGGGGAGGCCCCTCAAAATATTAATGTTCATTCACAATACACCTAGTCACACAACAGCTCTGATGGAGCTGTATAAGGAGATGAATGTTTTCTTGCCTCCTAACTCAATCCATGCAGTCCATGGATCAAGAGGTAATTTCAACCTTCATGTTTCATTGCTTAAGAAATGTGTTTCACCATAAAATACATAGAAGAAAATATAGGTGAAACACTCCATGACATAGACCTCAGTAACATCTTTAAAGACACATCATCCAAAGCAAAGATAGTGAAGGGAAGGGTAAACAGCTGGGACTACATCAAACTTAAGAGCTCTATACAGAAAAAGAGACATTAACCAAAACAAAGAGACACTGATTGCAAGAAAATTTTTGCACATAATACTAGCGATACAGGACTGATCACAAAGATCTACAAAGAGCTCACAAAACTCAACACATAAACAAAGTAAATAACCCAGTCAAAAAAATGGGCAGAGGAGCTAAAAAGACTTCTCCAAAGAGGAAATGCAAATGGCCAACAGGGATATGAAAAAATGTTCAACATCACTTGCAATCAGGGAAATGCAAATCAAAACCACAATGAGATACCATCTTATGGCCAGTGAGAATGGCACATATTAAAAAAATGGCAAAAACAGTTGTTGGCAAGGATGTGGAGAAAAAGGAACTCTCCTATACTGCTTGTGGGAATGCAAACTGGTCCAACCACTATGGAAAGCTGTTTGGAGGTTCCTCAAATTGCTAAAAATGGTACTTCCATATGATCCAGCAATTCCACTCCTAGGTATCTACCCAAAGGACACAAAAATATTAATTCAAAAGAACACTTGTACCCATAGTCTTGAGTTTATAACCCAGATTTATGCCTCAAATCAATAAGACAACTTAATAATAAATTCTTTAGCTAGATGTAATTAAGAATATCATACTGCCTTTCATCATTGTGATTCCAAGTTGGGAGCTTTCAGCTCAGTGACATAGAACCTAACACAACTGCATGTCAGTTTTTTTCAAGTTCCTTCAAGCCTCCCTTCCCCCAAATTCTCCTGTCATGGAGTCATCACCATAAGAGGAGCAAAACCTGATCTACTGCCTGCATTGATGCAAGAAATACTATGAAAAATATGTTCTTACACTTAAAAAAAAGACATTGGATATTCAAGATAAATGTTTAAGAAAAGTATTCAGAAAGAAATCTGGGGTAATGGGGCCTCCCTGGTGGCGCAAGGGGTTGGGACGCAACCTATGAGGCTGTCTGCAGCCTCTGCAGCATGAGTTCGATCCTCCCGTCAGCCAGGGAGCTGACCCACATGGCACAGCAGACCTCTCCTGTGTCACCCACTGCTCCCCTCAGCAATGTACTTTGGTCAATCTGCCGGTTCTGTTCCCCACTCTGTCTCTGGTGAATCCTCTCACCCCCAACACCTCTGGCCTGTACCCCAGCTCTTGTATGCATAAATAATAATAAAAAAAGAAAGCTGGAGTAGTAGTATTATCTAAGAAAATAGAATGTAATGGAAAATATTAGAAAGGACAAGGTGAAAAGATATATATATGTATGTTTATATATATATATATATATATATACTTCTCATAAACATAAATACATCCAGCTACTCAACCTCAAAAAATACGAAACAAAAGACAAATGGGTAAACTAAATAGATGAAAAACTTTTAAAGTGATAATCTTACATTGTACTCTCAGAAAACAATATAGCAGATGAATAAGAAGCAGTGAGAGCAAATATCCAAGTAAAACAATTATAAACTCAAAATATTTGGTGTATATTGAAAGATGCTATACCAAATATCAAAACACGTTTTGTTTTTAAATATGCATAATATTCCTTAAAGCAAGACATTATTATATTGTGAAATAAAGGAAGCCTCAAACAATTACAGAGAAACTATATAATACAGATGATTGCTTTCTAGTAACATGCAACTATTAATTAAAAGTAAGTGGGTAGCAAAAAGAAATTCTATCAATATATTTTGCATAGACAAATAAAATAGCCATTGGATTTGAAAGAAATAAATTGTTCTTAAAGAGTAATAATAAAATAACTTTATGGGAAAGTGAACAAAGAAATTAGAAAAAATATATAATTTTCAACACATTTATCAAGAAGCAAGAAATGTTTTTAAAATGACTGCTCTTTTTCAACAAGGAAACTAGAAAAGAAGCAAAAAGCAAACAGAGAAACAAGAAAGGAAAATATTAAAAATCAAGCCAAATCAATAAAAGCAGCAAAGGAGAATATTTTAAAAAAAAAATCTGATATCCAGCCAAAAACTTTCATCTTTCTAGTTCTTACAGAAGATTCTATCAAATTTTAAGGAAGAGCTTAATATCTATTTTTGTAAACCACCGGAGAAAATAGAAAATAACAAATCTATGTAGCTCATTTTAGGAAGTTAGTGTTATGCTGAATCTAAAAGAGATGAGCATGTTAGCTCATTTCCATTATGGTTGAATGCAAAAATATTAACTATATTATAAAACTCCTATATCATATTTCAAAAATGTATATATAACATGAAAGGACTCTTCAATGCCAAAAAAAATTTAAAGTTAATTCACATTAACAGACTATAGTCACCAAAACATATTATTGTCTTTATGATAAATAAATATTGATACAAGTTCAATAAAAATATTAGCTTACCAGGAAAACACCTAGAAAGCAAGGGCTCAATGGGAACTTCCTTAATTTTGTAAAGATTAAACACCAATTTTAGAGCATGACACTCAATGGAGGACTTTTTGATGCAGTTTCCTTATGATGAGGAATAAGAGAATAATTTCCTTTATTGCTCAACACAGTACTGTAGTACAGGCCATGGCATGAATAAGACAGGTACAAGACATAGTAGGAAAGAGATATAATTCTTGATATTTTCTGATTATATCAATATCTATTTAGGAAAAACAATGAAATAAAGATAAATTATTATAATTTATGAGACTTCACCAGTATACTGTTGATAATATTTTCTTGCAATTCTCTACTTCACAGTGATAATGAGAAAACAAAAGAAATGTTGTATCAGTCTATTTATAACTGTTTACACACATATGTATATGACTGCAATCTAGGAGAAAGCCTAGGATGCATAAAATCTCTATGGAGAGAGTTTTTCAAAAATTTAATAAGTGATCTACATGATATTTGTTTTTTGTTTCTTTTAAAGATAGATAAACTATGCTCATGGATGGGAATACCTTACCATTTAAAAAATTGAAGGGATAATTTAAAACACTTCTACATTAGAAATTCTATTCCAAATGACTTCACTGGGAATTCTGCCAAGTGTTTTAATATGAGCAGAATAGAAAGAAGCAGCTCTGAAAGTTCAGCATGATGTAATACAAACTCCTGGCTAGACCATTACAAAAAATAAAAATTATAAACCAGTATAATTCCCTAAAAGATATTTTTAAAGTTTAAAAATTTTTTGAACCAAATCTGTGATATATGTCTAAATTGCTTTAGTCCACAAGTAAAAGGCTTAACATCCAAAACACTACGTAAAAAGTCATAATTGTCATAAAGGTACAGAAAGAGTACTCGACAAATTAGACATGCATTCATGATTTTAATAGAACTGTTAGAATTAGAAACTTCTTTAACCTAAACCAACATTTTGCATAATGGCAAATTGTTGAAACTGTGTGTGGTGAATGAGACGAGAAGTTCTTAATCACAACTCCTATTCAATACTATGGAAGTGCTAATCAGTGCTTTAACTGAAGGAGGAAAAATAACTACAGTCATTGGCAAGAAAATCTAAGACATGTCAATATTAACAGAAAACATGAATACTTACATAAAATATAAAATAAAGATTCAGTCTGGGAACCCAACGAACAACAAAGAGAAAATGAAAACTCAAAATATACCACTATAAAGGAATTTAAAAAATCTACTAAGAAAAAAAATCTAAAAAAGAAGTGCAGTAATAAAAAATTTTTAAAATGTTATTGGCACATGTGAAAGGAGATATTTAAAACTAGACAGCTATACCAGGTTCATGTATCATAAGCTAATCTAAAATAGTGCCAATTCGGCCAATCAAAATTCCACAAGAACTTTTGTAGAAGTGGGTAAGTTAATTCTCAAATTTATATAAAGATTCAAGTAGCCAAACTTGCTTGCAAGAGGATAATTGAAGAAGTTATTTAAAGTAGTAGTTGTCAAGTTTGACTTATTACAATTATCAGAGAGATTTTTAAAAACCTGATGGCAAAATCTTATCTTACATAATTAAATCCTTCTTTTGAGGAGGTATCTGTATAGTTAATATTCCCCAGACCTTTCCAATATGCCACTAAATTTGAAAGCCACAATTCTGTAGCATGTTATCATACACAATATGCTACCACTATTCTTTTATCAGAATAACTGAAATTTAAAAAAAAAAAATACCAAGTTTTGCAAAGGATATGGATTAAATGGAGCACTTATAATAGTGCTGGTGGCAATGTAAATTGGTAAAACAACTTAGGAAACTCATTCTTCATTACTTAGTAAGGTTGAAGTACACATATAACATGACAATTCCTTTAGTTATGTATCCAGCTGAATGCCTATACATGCAAGCATGCATGTAAAGAATGCTCATGACACTATTTGCAATAATTCCAAACTGAAATAATCCAAATACCCAATAAAGCCAATGAATAAATCATGGTATATTCCTCCAGTGGTATAATATATACCCTGAAATGGATATACTATGTTGAACAATGTGGATTAATTTTACAATATAAAATTGAACGAACATACATGCCATCCTGAAGAAAATATATGTTATAATTTGCCATTTATATAAAAGTTCCTAAGTGGACAAAAGCCATGATAATGGTTACCTTTGGGAAGGATGGTGGGTAAATGATACAGAGAAAGGGAACAACATGGGACTTACAGAAGAGTTGTAATTTTCTATTTCTTGACCTGGGGTGTGGTTTCATGAATGTACTTACTTTGTAAAAATTCTTGACATTTGCTTTTTTCTCTTAATTGAAGTATGTCATGGTAATAAATTAATAAAAGATGGAGAAGATGGTCTCAAAACACAGAAAAACATTATGTTCTTTTGTAGGACAATAAAAATTTCACTTATTTCCATGTCTACTTTATAAAAATGAATACAATGCAGTACAAATGTCAGTACAATTTCTTAAGCAATCAATATTTAAGGATGTATTTGAAAATTCTATGAATAACTAACTTAGGAGTAAAAATAAAGGGCTTGTCTATGTATGAATATTTTTATCTATATATTTCATTAATACTTATTCTAGAGTCATAGTAACAAAAATAGAGTGATTTCGGCAAAATAGAGAAAAAAGATAAATAAAATAGAAGGCATATTTAAGAGACAGTTCAAGATTTGAGAATATAATTTAAAAGCAGAAAAATAAATCAAAGAGGAAAGGCTAGTTATCTTTGTAAATATTCCTGGGAAATCAGGTTTACTCTACAGAAAATAACTAAAATTGTATCCCTGTGCACCTCATAGCAAGCGTCCCCCAAATGAATTAAAGAAGTGAAATAATAAAATTATAAAGTTGACATAAAATAATATAAGCAAACATCTTGGTGACATGCACTCAAAGAAGGACGTCTTACACAAAGCTTCACTGGTACAACCGGAGACAAAAATGATTTGGGACTGACTTAGGAACAGACAGATCATAACATTTCATAAGTGAAAAATATGGTCAGGTCCAAAATAATCAATTACAAATTAATTAGGCTCCTTAGTAAACCAATACCCTGTACAAATTCCAATTTATCACCTGTAGATGTGTGCATGTGTGAGCTAGATGTGATCTTTATTTTAAAATATAATATCTAATATAATCCTTTGCATATGGATGGGAAGATTTGCCTACTAACATCATTCTTTAATCTATTTTCTCAGCAGGAAGGACCCAATTCCACTTCTTCCTCAGTTCTATAACTCTTATGACCCGAATTATATATTTTCCTAGAAAATGATGTCTTCCATGTATTAAAATTAATTGCTTAAAGATGCTAGGGTGTATATTTTATTCTTATATTGAATTAACATTGTTAACTACATTGAAACACACTAAGCAGTCAATAATGTTAACTGAATTGACTTTCAACATAAATTCTTGGTATTTATGTTGTGATCATTTAATATTAATTTCTGTACCTCCAAATAAGAATGTCATCATTTAAGTCACTAAAGAAAAAAACATTGACATTCACAACATTTAGAAATGATTAAGAGTTTGGTAAATTTCTCTTTCTAAACACTGTGCTTTTAATAGTTACTTTTGCTTTAGAAAAATAACTTGTTTTTATATTCTGAAAAATAAATATGGATAACAATTTTTCACTTTGACTACACAAAACTTCAAAGAAAATAAATAATTCACTATTCATGTTGAGTTATTCGAAGGCCCACAAAAAAGTTCAAGAAGCTACACTAAATTTCCTACCTCCCAACCCCAGAGTCCTTTATAGTTTTTCCCTTCGCCGACATTTTGGGTTTTTTATCACTGTCAGTTAATTTTTTACTTTTACGATCATCTGTTTAACAGAACAAATATTTTCTATTAAAACGTCCCCCTCCAGTCCCCAAGAGTATATACCTTATAAGCACTTTCTAGACAACCAAGAGATAAGGGAGGGGAGTACTTACCTTCCACATAGATGCCTGCCTGGATTTCTAGGACCCTGGGGAGAGTCCTGAGGTCAAGAGAATGGACAAATTCTTCCAAAGACAGCGACATTGCTCTGACTTGGGTACTGTAAGTAAGGCCTCTTACTTACAAAAGAGTGTGGTTTCTGGGTGTCATTTGCCTGTAGTTGCAGTTCCTGCTCATCATTCCTCCCTCAGGCACACAAGGAAGTCACTAGACTCTAATTAGGGTGCAGTAGCTCTGAGGTAAGAGGAAAGTGAGGAGGGAGGAAAGAAGAAGGGGGCAAAAGGAGTTATAGCTCTTTTTTGTTCTCATTGTGGCTTCATTTCCTTCTGACACTGAAGTAGAACAGAGTGGGGGTGGGGTGAGCATATCAGAATAGACTCTGCCCAAAAAAAAAAAAAAAAAAAAAAAGAAAAAAGAGAATTAATGAGTAGCTCGCTTGCTCTGTCTGTTTCCAGTCCAGGTGTGTCTTTACAGCAGGGGTAAGACTGTTTGGGGTAAGAGTTTCTTGTGGTTTGTGGAACAGAAAAGAACAGGTATTTAAGACTGAAGTTTAACTTTAAACATGGCACCATGTTAATTCTTTATCTCTTTAGTTAATTTCTAAAGTTTGTCTTTGTGCCTTATTTGCATACTTGCAGTGCTTTTATATTAAATTTGGTTATGAAAGTGCTTTGCGTCAGCTCTTTTGGGAAATCTTGTACTCAGGAGAGAGGATTGAAACTACTTTTTATTCTTCCACATTAAAATTTTTGCTGAATCTTAAAGGTGGAGGGGTGGCATGTGCAAAGTGATACAGTAAAGTAATATGAATTTTCTAATCACCACATGACAGTGGTAGTATCTAAATCCAGTGGGTCTTGGAATTCTGGGTCTAGATCTGCTTTTAATTTACAGGTGACTGCAATTTTGTCTTCTCTGTTCCTCATTTGTCTCATTTATTAAATGGAGAAAAGGTAGAGAAGTCAAATAAATTGTTCTGTTTCCAAGATGAAAATTCTACAGTTATGATCGATCATGTGGTCCAAATTTAAGAGAACTGGGGGAGGAGGGCAAATAACCAATGTCAAAGGAATCAAAGGAGGACTAAACCTCATGAAACAAATTTCTTAAAAATCCTCCCTCTCTTCAGTCTTTATATTTAACTTAAACTATTTTAGAGATACGAGCTATGTTCTGACTTTCTTTGAGGGTGAATAAAGGAAGACAGGTTGTTGTAGATACAAGTGAAAGAGCCTAAGAAGCTGCACATACTCCTTATAAACTGTACTCTAGACTCTCAGTTTAAAACTGTTTTGGCCTTAAGTTACAAAAAGCAAAAGTAGATAGAGACAGTCTATCCCTTGCAGCTTCATTATATGAAAACACTAACTTAAGTTGATATAGAGCTTACAAAATTCAGCTCTCACCATCAGATTTGACACTTGGCAATATTGTGCTTGGCTTCATTTATTTTACAAAACTGAAATGTATGGGGTCACCTTAGGAGAATTTTTACCATCCTCTTTTACTTCCTCTTGTAAATTTTTGCCCTAAAATGTCCCAAATTGATCAGTCTGTATCCATCCCCAAGCTTAAGCGTCTCAATCAACTGCAGACACTGTTTACGGTGTTAACAGCATAGTTCACAGAGTTGAATATGTGATAAAGGCCACTGTGGACTGCCCCTTAAAAAATACACATATGTTAGAATTGGTGCCACAACCAATTTTACTTGATCTCTATCGCAAGTTAAACCTCACTTCATTTTTTTTTAAATTTCCCATGTCAACTTTCTAGCCTACTAACCAAAGAAAACATTTCAAAATACCACCAATCTTTTACATCTATACCACTCCTGCTTTTGCTCTTTCAACAAATGCCCCTCCCCCTCCTTTTTCTTTAATCAGCTTCTCTCATGTCCTCAACCCTAGTTATGACATTATCAGTCTCTCAGTTTCCCATGCAAGAGGCTACATCATGGGAGATGCCATCTTCAGCCACCAAATCTATCAAGTGCTCTATTGGCAATACCCAATACCATTCACTCTGTTCATGCTCTGTAATACCACTATTACTACTTTAGTTACTACTTTAGTCCAGATAATAATCCAGGCAGAATTATTCTGATGTGAACAACCAAGATAAAATTCACAATTATGAGTATTAAGAGGGTTCTTGAATCACAAGATACTAAAATGAGTAATTAAAGTTCAATAATTGAAACAGCAGATTATTGATGTAATAATTGCCTAATGGGACTCAGAAACAAACCAAAGTATAAATAATAATTCACTGTATGAAAAGGTAAAATTCCTCAGCAGTATGGAAAAATGTTTCATTCACCAAATAAGTGATTTTTAAAATAAAAGTTAACTCTTACAATTCTATGGGACAATATTAAATTCAGATAAATTTAAATAAAAAAGATAAATTTAAATTAAAAAAATCAAAGGAAAACATACAAGTCTAAACAGGATAGAGGAAAAAATTTCTAACCATTAATGGAAGTGTTGGAAAAAAACTATTAGATTTAAATGCTTCTGCAAATCAAAAAGAAATTTCAACAACACACAAAAAACTTCAAATAAAGAGTTAATGTCCTGGATGCATAAAGAACACCTACTAATCAATCAGCAAAGTAAAAATATTCAAGGACATGTGCTTCTGACTATGAGCTTGTATGTGAACAACTCTCCTAATAAGCACAACTCAAATGTGGGTGATTTTTTAAAAATCTGACTTAAGGAACAGAAGAGCTGTCAAGGGCATTCAGGACTAGAGATCCTAAGCACAAGAGAAACAATGATAGGAACCCAATATCCTGTCTTTCTTTTTCCCTCAAGGCATTTATGGATTAATAATTGGCTCCAAGAGAGAGACTGAGAAGCAAAGCAAAAATTGGAGGTGTAGGAAGAGAGAAGCCAAGTTGAGTTGCTAGCAATTTCAAATAGCTAGGGACAAAAACTGGGGACCAGCCAGGCATTCAAAGAAACTCAGAAGCGAGTTGCTCAGTACCATTTTTTCTCTTCAGGATTTTGCCCATTCAGAATTGGTACCTGGTTGATTATATGAGATAGACTCTAGTTAAAAAGCAATGGAAAGAAGCTGAAAGTAGCCAGTAGTGCATTGCAGCAGTCTCATATTGCTGGGAAAGCAGGTCCTGCCAAGCAGTAGGGAGCTGCTCCAGTAAATGTCCATTTCTTTCAGCAGGAGCTGGTGAAGGGTTGACTTGAAATAGAACAACACTTACAAAAACTGATGCTCAGACTAAAATTAGCTCGATCCCTTTTTGCCCCATTTTAGTTGCCAAATAAAAGCAAAAGTAAATCCTCCAGCTGAGGAAAAGCAACCAGAATTTAATACGTCTAGGATTTAATAATGAGAAAGGACTTAAATATTGAATTATTGTTAGTATACTAGTGAGAGTTAGCCAGGTACCCAAAACTGTTAAAGGATGCATGCTCTAAAAGGGGCCTTAACTTCGGCACACATAAAGACAAAGGAAACATACTCAGCATTACTTCTTCAGATATATTGATTTGTCACTTGTCACTTTACAGTATTAATTTTTTAATGGAATATTAATTATCAAATCATCTACAAAATAGGGATAATTTTACTTTTTCCTCTCCAACTGGGATTACTGTATTTCTTTTGTCTCATTGTTCTGGCTATAACTTCCAATACTATGTTGAATAGTAGTTGTAACAGTGGACATTCTTGTCTTATATCTGATATTATAGAAAAAGACAGTTTTTTAATCATTGACTATGATATTAGCCATGTGTTTGTCTTACATGGCCTTTATTATCTGACCTTTAGTATGTTAAACTATGTTCCTTCTCATTCAAATTTTATTATGTTATCATGAGTGGGTGTTAATTCTTTTTTTTTTTTTTTTTAGTGGGTGTTAATTCTTATCAAATGCTTTCTGTTTCTATTGATATGGTCAAATTATTTCTGTCCTTTCTTTTATTGATGTGGTATATTACATCAGCAATTTGTTACTGCTCACTAGTCATAAGCTATATAGTTCCTAGCTCTTGCTTTTTGGGAAGACAAATTACTGTTTCAGTTTTCTTGATTGTGATTTTTCTTATTTTTCTATTTTACTTAATTCAATCTTGGAAGATTGTATAAATGTAATAATTTTTGTTCATTTCCTCTAGATTATCCAATTTACTGACATAAATGTTCACAGTAGTCTCTTATCCTTTGTATTTCTATGGTATCTGTTGTAATGTCTCCTCTTTCATTTTTAATTTATTTATTAGCATTTTCTCTCTTTTTCCCTTAGTGTGCCTAGCTAAATATTTGCTAATTTTGGTTATCCTTTCAAAGAACCATCACTGGTACTTTTTAAGTCTTTTGTATTATCTTTTTTATTTCTATTTCATTTATTTCTCCTCTAAATTTTATTTTTCCCTTTCTTCTACAGACTTTTTATTTTTTTTAGTTCTTTAGGTGTAAGGTTAGATTGTTTATGTGAATTTCCTTATTTCTTTATAGATGCTGATATTACTATAAGCTTCCCTTTTAGAGTTGCTTTTACAGCATCCCATAGATTCTAATAGATTGTCTTCATTTTTGTTGGTCCCCAGGTATTTTTTTTGCAATTCTTTGAAAGGATTGCTATTACAAAACATCTCATAGTTTCCAGTAATTGTCCAAGTATCTCTAAACCTATGAGTATATGCCTTCATCATGGCCCATTTTTAAAGAACACCTGCCTGGTTGTATTTCTACATTCTTTTTGGATGAAATTCAATGCTGGGCTCATGTTTTTTCTCAAGTAGATATATCATCCTGGTCATCCTCATTTCTTCCCTATACCTAATTGTTCTTTCAGCAAATATTTGTTAAAACACCCTCTGAACCTTTATAAAAGAAACTGAAAATATAATAAGCCCTTAAAGAGTTTACATTTTAGCAGACTAGGCACATAAATTAAGATCCACCATCCAAATAAATAAAGTTCTTGATAGAGATGTTCAGGCTAATTTAAAGGAACACACAAGAATGAGACACTTAACACAGGGACTTAACACAGGGACACTTAACACAGAGTTAGGAATGGGTTTCCCTAGCTAGAGTGTTCCTGAGGTTAACAGGAAAGAGGCAGTTAGGGAGCTAAGCCTGTTTACCTTATAGAGGCTTTATTTAAATGGTTGATTTTTTTTTTTTTTTGGCATAGAATTTTACCAGTTGTTAGATATAGCAGAACAAATTCACAGGTTGAGGTGTGAATCTTGTAAAGAAAAATGACATGAATATTGGCATCATCATATGAATCTTCACTGCCATTTTCCCTTGCCATAGAAGTCCAACCTTTCCCTCAGCACCATAATGGGTAGTCAAAAATAATTTTCACTCAAAGATATATTCTATTTTCTCTTTCCAAATGGTAGTTTCTTTAATATGACTCTAACATTTTCATCTCATATTTCTATAACATTCTTTAAAAACTTAACTGCAATATGCCATAGAAAAGATATTTTCATTTAACAATTGCTTTCTCTCATTCATATATTTGTTACATCTAAGAGAAAATCAAAGATATCATTTATGTTTCAGTGTGATGACATCTTAGTCTCTCAGGTCCTTGACTCATAATCATGACTGTCCTTGACATTGCTAAGCATTAGTAAAATTAATAATTTTTTTTTTTTGAATAAATATTTTATTTTATTTTTTTTTTTAATAAATTTTATTGTTATATTCCCCATACAATTGCAGCCCCCCATTCTGACCCCAATCCCTCCCCTCCCGCCCCCGCCCCCCTAAAACTGTCTCTGGTTCACAGTTTTTTGTTGATTTTGATTTTCACTTTCTTATAGTTATTCATTTTCCTGGTCCCTTATTTAATGGAATATTACTCAGCATTCAAAAAAAAAATTAATAATTTTTTAAAATAATTTTCTATTTCTAAACACTAAGTTACCAACCTCTTTGCAAAATCCAGTCTTTTCTTTTAGACCTCACACCAAAAAATTAAATATATTAAACATAAATTATATTGTAAAACACATTAAAATATGCTAAATGTAAATTATTTAGTTTGGCATATTTAATTTGGGATCTTATTTAACTATGTCAGTTTCTTAAGCAATAGCTTTTGCTTAACCTGACAGATGTATATATGAAATATTTCATTTTAAACAACTTTTTCACCTTGTGCTATGAAACAGAGTCAAGTTAGAGGTACAAGATAGCAAGTTATAATATTAATAGTGAATTGACTATAAAGAAACTGACAAAGATAGCAAACAAAAATATATAAGCAAAATTTAAAAAACACCATCAAAAAAAAATGTTTTTTCTAAAGAAATAATGTTGACTGATGCAGCTGGGCCAGGATTCATATTTCCTAAATTATCTTAAAAACTTAAAAAATTATCTTTAAATAACTAAAAAACACTCTTCCCATTACATATATACTTCTCAACATTTCATCAATTTATGCATATTATACAATTTGACTGATATTATTTCCAAAGCTGGAAAGTTATAAATCTGGTGACAAGAAAATTTGAGGCAGAAATACTTATGGGAAGTAGCCAATTTGTGAGAAACTACTCTCCCAAACCCCACCCAGCAAAAATCTTGAGGAGAGGAACTAAATGGGCAACAATGGGAAAATTTACAGATTCACTTTACAGAAAAAAGAACAACTTTAAATTTCATTGATTTTTGTGATCCAATTTCTCTTTTTTGAGTAGCTAAGACTAAATGAAGTAAAAGATTTCTTATAAGATAATGTTTTTTCCCCACAAAGATTTATAGTCATAGTGCAAGTTGCCTTCTCAGTGACTATTTTCCAAGTAAACTCTGAGAGTGGCAACTAACCTCATCATTTTGTGAGTTCATTATTTGGAAATGTATATATTTCATTCTTAGTAATCATGAATGTACCTTCAAGAGTTTGTTATCAGGGGAGAAAATTCTTGATATCATAACAGCTAAAACCACTTTATTTAAGGATTTGTTTTCTGACAGCATATATTCAGAAACTAATAGGCCTCTGTGGTGGCGTAGGGGTTAAGTCTCAGTGCTATCATCACCAAGGTCCACCACGATGGCCTGAGTCTGATCCCTGGCCAGGTTGCTAACACACATGGTGCAACAGACCTCTCCTGTCTTGCCTGCTGCTTTCCTCAGCAGCGTATTTGAGTAGATCTGCCTGTTTTGCTCCCCACTCTGTCTCTGGTGACTCCTCTCACCCCCCTGCACCTCTGGCCTGCACCCAGCTCTTCTATGCATAAATAAAAAATAAATAAATCTTATAAAAAACTGTTTAATTTTTTTTTGTATCCTACAACACTATTCCAAGAATAAAACATCTGTATAGAATAAGGCATTGGGGAACCTGTTTCTACTATCACTGTGCCTTAAAGGTGACTTCACATTTGAAATGAAACTTAGAAAATAGAACCACCATTTTTAAATTTCAAAAATTAACTTTAGAATAGGTCATAGATTTACAGAAAATTTGCCAAGATAATACAGTGATTTCCTATATACACTCCAAACTCATTTCCCCAAATGTTAACATTTCATATTACTGTGTGTATTTGTCACAAATAAGAAGTCAGCAGTTAAGATACTAAGTGCTTTTCAACTCATGTTCTTTTTCCTGTTCCAAAATCCTACCCAAAGATACTTCATTAGATTTAGTCACCATTTCTTCCTAGGAGCCTCTTTCTAGGTTATGACATTCTCTCTGATATTCTTGTCTTTTGAAAACCTTGCAATTTTCTGGGCACTGATCAGTTATTTTGCAGGATAACCCTCAATTTGCATATGCCCAATGTTTTCCTCACAGTTAGACTGGGGTTATAGCTCAGAGAGGAAGACCACAGAGGTGAAGTACTGTTGTCATTCCATCATAACAAGGAAACATTACTATTATCATGGCTTGTCATTGATGGTTTTAATTTTAACCATCTGCCTATGGTAGTACTGATCAGTTTTCTCTACAGGAAAGTTATGCTTCTCTTCTTTTCATACTAGTGTTTCTCGATGTAAGTAATTGAATATAATCTATACTTAGTGGGTGGGAATTTATGTGTTTGAACAACTTAGGGGGGAGGAATAGTTACATAAATAATTTGGAATTCTGCCAAACAAGAGATTTCTATCTTCTCACCTATTTGTTATTTATCCACTCATGTACTTATATCAGTATGGACTCATGGATATTTATTTCACATTTGGTATTATACCACTTTTAAAAAATTTTATAGTTAAAATTGTTCCAGCTTTATCATTGTATAATAACATAAATATTTCTATAGGCCTTTGTATCTATTGAGCTAAACATGAGTTCAGACTTAAATCTCCAACTCTAATCCAGCTACATGATTTATTCTAGTCTTTTCTTTCTTGCTTATTTGCAACTTTGTACTCCAACCTTGAAACATCTGTCTTCTACCATCTGGTGTTCAAGTGCTTATTTGTTAAATCCCAGTATATAAATGTGCAGAGCCTTCAGTCATGTTAACCCATACATAGGTACCTTTGTGAGAAACAACTTTCTAAACTAAAGTATAATGCTTTTATTTCCTTTTGTCTTTATAGTTTTCATTATTACCACCATTACATCTTTTTCTCCACCTCCTTCAGTAAGGTTATTTCATACATTTATACATAAATACAGTTATTATATGTATTATAATATGTTATATATGATATACATTACATATTATGTAATAACTATATTATATATGTACTATGTATCATGTCACTATTTATATAGTATACACATTATACATACATAATGCAATAAGATTCTTTTCTCACAATCTGGAGTTCCCTGGCACTCATTACTTTTATAAGTTCTGTATCACTTAGTGGTAAGACGCCTAATTATCTTTTCTAAAATACAGGAAACAGAAGAGTGCATATGACTATTAAATTCTAGGTTAGTGACTAAGTTTTGCTGTATGGAAGTATTTAAATGCAGGTTAACATACAAATGTGTATGTAAATTGAAAAAAAAACTAAAATAATCCATAACAACAGCTGAATAATAAGTACATCAAAGCCCATTCCTTCACTAGACTATCATGTGGAGTAAAAAGAAATGATGTAAATCCACACATCAACACGAGTGCATCTCAACAAGAATAGAAGAGTAGAATTACAATGCTGTGCACCTGAAACTTATAAGCAAAGGTAACAATAAAATTATATTTATAAAACACAAATCCACATAATTACATTTAACTATACATTCAGTTAATGTATAATAATAGAAGCAAAGAAATAAAATTGGGATACTACAGATATGGTGGAGAAGAAGACAATAGGTGAATGATGTGCAATGTTTAAGAAATTCAAAGGTAATGATAATGGTCTATTCCTTACATTTAGTAGATATACCTACTAATAATATTGCATTTAAATTTATCAGTTATTAAATACATATGCTTATGGAATTATCTATTTAAAACAAAGTTTAAAAGACCAAAGCAATATTGTAATGTACTCATTTATTTAACAGATATTTTTTGCACTCCTACCAGACACTGGGTACTGAACTATTTGTTGGAATTTTCTGCTGAGCACAAGAAATAAGTGTGATGTTTTGTTCACGGAGCTGACACACTACAGGTTTTTTGCCAGCAATGGATCATCTGAAATTTCTCCAGGATTGTCATGAACTTAATGGCCATGGACACAGTTTATTCAAGCTGTCTCACCTTTGGAGGCCAATCTGCACCTGAAGTCCTGAGGCATGCAGTAAGGCTAACAGGATCAAAGAGCCATGGATGTGATATACTATGCCAAGCTACCCACATCATCTTAGAACCAGGAATTCCTCATGTCCAAGACTGGCCTGTGAAGTTCTCACTGGAAGCCCACATCTGAGAAAACTGTATTCTCCTAAATCTATACTATGACTAGCTTCTATATTCAATGATTGATTCAACATGTGACTTTAAAAAGTTTAAAAGTAGGGCCTCCCCTGGTGGCGCAGTGGTTGAGCGCAGGGCTGCAAAGCTGCCCGCAGACTCTGCAGCTCCAGTTCAATCCCCGACACCTGGCGAGGGTCCCACATGGCGTGACAGACCTCTCCTGCAGCGCCCGCTGCTCCCCTCAGCAGTGTATTTCGTCGGTCTGCCTGCTCTGTTCCCCACTCTGGCTCTGGTGAATTCTCTCACCCTCCCGCGCTTCTGGCTGTACCCGTGCTTGTATAAATAAATAAATAAATCTTAAAAAAAAAAAGTTTAAAAGCAAAAAGTTTAAAAAAAATAAGTTTAAAAGCATTAAGTAAATACAAGATTAAAAGCTGTAATCTTTTGAAAAGATGACAAACACCATATGCCTTTTGGTTTTCTGCTACATTCCCTGTCAGATGAAGTGGTATGTTTTGTTTTATGAGAGTCCAAACTGCTTAGTGTAAAAGTTAGGCCTCAGAATCTAACCTGAAGTTATCATCTCTCCAAGAAGGCTTCTGCCAAAAATCCTGCTGTCTCAGCAAAAAGAACAAATTGTTCTTTCAGGAACACAACAGTCTTCCAGCATAAAATGATCATTATTGTGTGCTTTCTCATCAGCCTGACTGGGTCATGAATCTATCCCTGAGCAAGCTCAGTGGCCAAGTGAAGGCAGTGCTCTGACTCTAGGGTAGGTTACAGCCCCATTCTGATGTTGGACATTAACCCCCTGGATGGAGACTGAAGAAGTGATTCATAAGTTAAGGTTGGGAAAGTAATGTCTCCTGCACTCATCTTGAGGTTCTAGCTCTAAATTCCTTTGTCTCCATAAAGTCCTTTTTTCACCTTGAAATCATTTTTTAAACGTCTGTCTTCTTTCATGGGTACCTCATTAGTTTAAGATCTCTTGCTCTGTGGGCTTTTCCATGCTTTTTTCTCTGTCAGGATTGTAAATTGCTTAAGGGAACCATCTGCAACTATTTCAACTGCATGTGCTTCAAAACTCCAAGCATGATGCTAAGACATATTTTCTAAAGGAGCAATTGAATGGCCTTTGCATATTTGATGTATTTAATTGGATAATCTGAAACTAAACCAGGTTAAGTTCTGCCTCCATCCCCCTTTTCCTCAAGATGACAAAGTCAAGTCATAACAAGACCCAGACAGAGGCCAATGCTAAAGTATTTGTCTTGCTGAGAGACTTCTCGGTTGAAATAGAACTATAAATTCAGGCTTTTAATCCCAAATGCATTATTTAATCTGTATTTGAAGTAAATATCGACCACATAAAGAGGCTGAATATTTTTCTCCTGAGGAAGACTTTATAGCTCTTACCTAAGAATTCAGTCACATGTGCTATATTCTTAGACAGCCAGGATTGAATTGGTAATGACAATCAAGGACTGTGTTTCCTGGGACTTAAATCTGAAGGAAATATTACTCTCAAACCCTTTACTGAACAGCACAGAGAAATGGTAGTTGCCAAGTCTTACTGCTATTCCTATCAGGGTTTATTTGTGAAGATACTAAGAAAACTTGTATTCTTTTGTCACTTTAAAAAAACCTATGGGATGTATTCTTGTTCAAGATACCATTTCATATAATGATAGAATTTAAGGAATAAATAGAACATTTTCTACAAAAGAACACAACTTTATAAAATCAACAAATATTTCTTTGAAACAAATATTGCAAATAATAAAATTCCAAGTACAGTATTTTGTAAACACACATATTTTGATTATCAAAAGACCAAATGACGAACATAATTTAGCCTCATTTTATGTTACCAGTGAACAAAAAAAGGTCTTATTTTTTGGTATTGAAACATTTCCTGGTTTCCATGTTCCAAAGACCTGATGGCTCAATATTTTCTTGGATTCTAAGAGCTATCATAAAGTTTATAATATATTTCCTTTTCTGGCTAAGTTAGCATGAGTCAGATTATTTATGTCTGGAATAACCCTAACCACTACATTGTCCAGTGAAAGTCTTCATTACAAAATTCAGTGGTTTTAAGAATCATGCATGAGCCTTAGATGTCATTCTCCATTAGCCATTTTCTTAGAAAGACCCTAATGTAATAAAGAGATGATCTCATCAACTCTAATGCGGTTCTTAAGACTCTGAAGAACTTCCACCATTAACAAATTTCAAGTATAACATATGTCCCGTGGTTTAGCATATTAATCATAAAGAAAGTTTATCAACCTGATGGTGCTGGTAATAGCAATATATTTCCAGACTAAGTCTCTGTAACTGGCTACTTACTTGTTAGAAGAAAACCCTGAGACTATATACGTGACCAGTGATAACTGTATTCCTTGGAAGTCTTATGCAGAAGATAATACTGTGCAAACAGCTATATGTTTGATCCAGAGGCTGAAGCTAATGATCATTATTTGTACAAAGGGACCGGTTGTCTAGGTGTTTTCCTTTCCTGCAGGGAACAAAGGATCTGTGAAGGATCTCTCATTTCCATCTGCCAGCAAAAGAGACCAAAGTAAATATAAACATTGTGAATGTAAATATAAATATAAAACTTTGAGTCTTTATGATGTTCTATTTGTGGACCTGGTGTGTATCTACAAAAGGGGTGGAACTTGTAAATCTTGATGTGGTTAAACACAGATTGCACCCTTCTCAGTATTTCCTGCTATGTTAGCTGAATGTAACAGCAACCTATTCCAGTTACATTAATCTAAAGCATAAAGAGAAAAGTTACAGAATAGTTTAAAGGTAAGCTTGAAACCAGGGATTGGGTAAAAACTGGAACCACAAATCAAAAAGTCATCTGAAACTTTAAGTGTTCTCTCCCTATCTTTCATTTTTATTTTCTCTGTATGTCATAGAAGTCTAAGCAACCCTCCCACATTCACTCAGCTAGTTTGAAATAGAGATGGAAGTGAAATCCACACCTTCTGGTTTTGAGCAGTTTTTATTACACTTTACTCTGCCTTGAGAGCAAGTAGCATCAGCTATGTAAATATGACACCTTCCATGTTTTACTAATTGGTAAATTGTACCAAATGATGATATAGCAAATGAGATTGATGAATAGTTGCATGAAGGTCTGCAAATTTCCCTCCTCCCTCCTGTGTGCTTCTTTCCCAACAGAATGTGATGGGCGGAATCACTGATCACAAAGTCATATAGTTCCAGTTCTACACCACACTCAGGAGACCCTAAGCAAGTCATTTAAACTTCCCTAGTCTAGACTTTCTCATCTTTAAAACAAGATCACAATTGTTATCTCCCATAGATTACTGCTATGAGAGTGAAATGAGATCTTACACGTGTACAATACCCATAGTGCACCAGTGCTGGTACTAGAGCAATTTGCATGTTAGTTCTCAAAACAGCTCTGCTACCCCATTTCCAGTGATAAATGCAAACACTGTGCCTGATGCCTTGAACATTCTCAAAGTAGAGGTATTTATATCAATAACAACCACCTTTTTTATGGAGGAGGGAGTGAGGTGAAACAATGACTTGACATTCCTTTGTGACCTAATCCAAGTGGCAAGGTCTGATTTCTTAGTCAGTATTTCTGGGCAGCTGTCAACCCTCCCTGATTTACACAGATGAAACAGCACCTGCTGAATTAACCTGTGGCATTTGCCAAGTCAACCTCTGCCAAAAACAAATCTCTCTCCTCCTGGCATACTGAATAAGAGATAGGGATGCATTAAACATTTACTGAGACACTTCAAGATCGTCTCAGGTAACAGGAAGTGTTCTGAGATTTATTTGGCATACTTTAAGTGCACATAAGACAGCAAGAGATGCACAGGGAATGTTCCTGAGAGTATTTCTTTTCAATCAGCTTCTTCTGTGACTTTTACACTATAATTTATTTTTAAAGAGGCATCATAGTTTTCTGGGTGCCATAATAAAATCTAAAATAAATGTTTCACACAGATAAGCAGTATTAAAAGGAAAGGATACTGAATTCATTTAAATACATTTGCAAAAGATTGATTTTCCCAAGGGAGTGTACATAACCTATTTCTTTAATTATTCTTGAAGTTTTGCCTATCAACTGACAATTTCCTATAGAATGGAAGCAAAACAGCCTGACTTTCCTGACAGCAAAGAGTTATAATAATACTAGAATGAAAATGGGCTTGTCACTTCTCTCATCTGTTCTAATGTCTGAGTTACTGGGTGTCAGAAATGAAATAACCCCCACTCTAGTCAACACAGTTACTAAGAATATATTAAACTGAAAGTTAAATTCAAAGTCGATTTTCTCCAGTTTTTGAAGATGAGCGTACTTACTGTTAACTCTAAGTAACCAGTACAATGAGTTAGAAAATATGATCAAGTTTGCTATATATTCCCTAATCCTTATTTTAGGGAAGTCCGTTTCTTCCATATGACCCCACTTATCAACAGGACTGTTACCTTTACATAGGTGAAGTGAAACTTTGTACTAAGAGTGAACCAGGAAGTTCAAACAGCCCATGATCTCCATGCTTTGGCCTCTGCTATGTAGTGTCACATGTAAAATTGCTCCTGACTAGTCCAGGCAATGCTTTTCCACTGCACTGGGTAGTTTTGTTTATTTGATCTTTTGTTTTTGGTTCCCAACCAATACTCAGTTTCTCTTTTTTTTAAAAGTCTATCACCTCGGGCCTCCCCGGTGACTCAGAGGGTTGAGCTCAGCATTGTGAAGCTGTCCACAGCCTCTACAGTGCAGGTTTGATTCTCGCAGTTGGCCAGGGAGCAACCCACATGGCACAGAAGACCTCTTCTGTCTCGCCCGCTGCTCCCCTCAGCAGTGTACCTCGAGCATTATGTCTGTTCTGCTCCCTGCTGTCTCTGGTGAATTCTCTCGCCCTCCCGCACCTCTGGCCTGTACCCTAGTGCTTGTATAAATAAATACATCTTAAAAAAAAAAAAGTATCACCTCTCATGGAGCCTGCTAACAATAGTTCCAAGATCTCCATAAGCACCAGATTAAGCCCTCATGAGCCCTTCCAGTGAGACCAAGACACCAGCTCCGGATCTCATCTTTCTGTTTCAGCACAGTTCCTCTTTAGAAATCAAGTGGTTTAGAAGACATTTCTTTCTTGCATTGAACTTAGTTCAGGCTTCCTTGAGCCAGATTCTCCTCCAGAGTCACTATCTCTTCAAAATTAGTGATTGTTAAGTACTGTGAATATACTTAAGGCACATCTTTGTGACCTGTGCATTTAAAAATAGGGTAAAAACAGCAAATTTTAGGTTGTATATATTTTACCACAAAATAAGTAATTATTTCTAATTTTAACTAATGGTTAGCAAGTGACTTGCCTTCAAGAGGACCCTGGTCTTTTTCTGATAGTTCTATCACCTCTGTATCTTTGCATGCCAAAGGCAAAGTCTTCGTGTGTTAACTGTAGGCATGCAAAATAAAACTGCCTGTATAGCGTTTCCAGTCTCCTTCAAGAAAATAAATTTAAATTCCCTCCTTGAGTTTGTGTGGGCTAACAACTCTTGAAACCAATCAAAGGAAGCAGTACGATGTTGTGTCAATTCAGAGTTTAAATGATTAAAGGCAATTCATCTTTGTTCTTGATTGCTCTAATTTTCACATTCACTCCCTCAACTACCAAGAATGCAGTATAGCTACCCTAAGTCATCACACTGTAAAGAGGTCCAGGTCAACCCACAGAGAGAGATCAATGGAGAATCCCTATGACAGCCGTGATAGAGATGCAGCCCTCAGAAGCTCCAGATTCCATTCTCTGACTGCAACTACATGAGACCCAGACACAGAACAATATTATGAAGTTCTTCCAAATGCCTGACTCATCAGAACCACGAGCTAACACAATTTTTGTTGTCAATCTAGTTCATAAATTGCCATGCATCAATAGATATCTGGAACAGAATTTCACATCTGAATAAGAGTCCAAAATAGGTGACATTGAGTTTAAGACCAGGCAGAAGTTTGATAAAACTATTAAGAAAGGGCCTCCCTGGTGGCGCAGCGGTTGAGCACTGGGTTGCGAAGCTGCCGGCAGCCTCTGCAGTACCAGTTCGATCCCCGGCTGCTACCTGGCCACTGAGGAGGGTCCCACATGGCGCGCAGACCTCTCCTGCCGCCCGCTGCTCCCCTCAGCAGTGTACTTCGGTCCTTCTGCCTGCTCTGCTCCCCGCTCTGGTTCTGGTGAATTCTCTCACCCTCTCGCGCTTCTGACTGTACCCAGTGCTTATATAAATAAATAAATAAATCTTTTTTTAAAAAAGACTATTAAGAAAAAGTCAAAAGGTCTGGTGAAAAATTTAGCAGAATCTTAAAATACCTAAAGAAGGCAGTCTGTGAGCTTAAAGGAAAGTGAGGACGATATTATTAGAAGGTTAAGGAAAGGTAATCCTTTCATGGAGTGACAGAAGTTGAGCAAAGTAACATGGAAAATAGCGAAAGTACAGAATGAGATAAGTAATCTATCCAGGGGTATTGCCAGGCAATGTTGAGAGTGCCGCCTGGGTTCCTTTAGCTACTTATCATAAAATGAGAGAACTAAAATATAGACTGCTCAGGTGTTAAAGGAGTTTAAGTATATGCAAAGACTACCCAACTTGATCTTTCCAGCCAGTAAAAGTTTCTAAAAGAAGCGGCTCAGACCAAAGTTTAAATTAAAAATGTTACCATAGACCCAAGGCAGTGCTTCATGGTGCTTTTCAGACAGTCAAAAATTCTACAAAGCACCTTAAGGGTATGCCTTTCAGTTTAACAATAGGCTTTCTAAGACTCTTAAGGGCCCTGGCCCTCAGCAGACTCCATGTAAATCCAAGATAGCAATGCGTTTATCTTGAAGAGATCCACTGGCTATGACTTTTGTCTAATGAGGTAGATTAAGAATGAATACAAGAGAAGCCTATACAAATTGAAAAGACTGTGTGCAAGAAAATTCAAAACCAAAAGAGGCCCTGGACTCTTCAATTTCCAAAGCAGAAATCAGAATGATAAAACTAATCGAATGCTAATACAGACCCCAGGCTCATCTAATATATTTCTTGCCCTAGTCTTAAAGCCAGTCATTTCTCCAAGGAAATCATCACTCATTATTACTATGAAAATGAAAAGCAAAATCACAATGACATATCACTTCCAACACTTGTGAAAATGGCCTATGTCAAGAAGACCAGAAACAGCAAATGTTGGAGATGGTGTGGGTAAAAATAAATCCTCAAATGTTGTCAATGGAAATGTAAACTGGTCCAGTCTCTATAGAAAATATTATGGAGATTCCTCAAAAATTTAAAAATAAATCTACAATATGATATCCAGCAATCCAACTCCTGTGTATCTATACAAATAATATAAAAACACTAATTTTAAAAGATATGTGACCTTTTATTTCATTGTAGCACTATTTACAACAGCTAACAAAGGGAAATACATAAGTGTCCTAGGACAAATGATTGCATAAAGATGTGGTACTAACACACAATAGAATACAATCCAGCTATGAAAAGAGGTGCAATCTTGCCACTTATGACAACATAGATGGAACTGGAGGGAGTTATGCTAAGCAAATTGTCAGAAGGAGAAAGAAAAATACTGTATGATTTCACTCATATGTGGACTATAAAGAAACAAAGCACAGACAGACTAAACCAAACCAAACCAAACTCTTGGATTCTGACTCCAGAACTGAGGTCATAGGAGGGGAAGAGGGAGTGGTAAAAAAAAGGGTGAAAGGGGTTCAGTGAATTCTGATGGAGCGTTATTAGTACTCTGGCAGTAGGCAGTAGACGTTTTATGGCAACCTGCATTTGAAGAGTGTGGACTGTACTTGTAAAAGTGTTGAAAACCAATGTTATCTAACTAATTGATTAAAATAGTAGTGTATTAATGTTGATTTGTTAATTATGTTAAAAGTACATGCCAAAGTAAGACGTTAATAACAGTGGGCACTGGGTATATATGTGAATTCTCTGTATGATAATTGAATTGTTTAAATATCTACAATTATTCTAAAATATAAGTCTGTCAAAGGAAAAGGAATTATAGAAAGAACTAGATTTGCCTATAGGCATCTTTGCATTGCTATACCAATCATGGATCACCCATTGCCAGATTTCTTAGAGCATCTGGAAGATGTCTACTAAATTAGTCTTGATTACTTTCTAGTCCACTCTATCAAAATAAGGCAATGATGATCAGGCATATGGAATCTCAGAAGTGTGAATGGAATAACAGGACTGAGAAAAAGGAAGAGTTACAGTAAGGACTAATTTACTTCAGAAGCAAGGCCATTATCTTATGTGTGAGAAATCACACTTCTTTTAACTGAAAGAATTACTCACTTTCCATAGTTGAAGAGAAATCTTTAATTGTTGTGTGATATATTATGGGGGAAAAGATATTAAGCATGATGATTAGACTGAAGAGATGACTTGAGAGAGCAAATGGAGTCTAGGAGACACAAAAGCAAAGAACAAAAGTAAGAGTATTCAGGAAGGAACTTTTAAGATTTCATGTGTTAGCAGTATACTTGCACATAGAAGATTATGTCACCATAGTCAAGAATCTCTAGTGTTACCTGTGATCCTTGGAGAATCATTTTTGTTTGGCAAGTTTGAAGCATTTACTATCTGCAGGGCAAAGGAGATGACAAATCTGGCAAAACTCTGGGATTTTTTGCAACTCTGAGCAAGAGTCACAGAGGCCTAGTACGAGAACGAGAGCCTCATAAGACTCTCCAGAAATGATGTGGTTCCTTTTGGTTAGCTATGTGGATGGTTCAACCAGTTACTGACAAAGATCACGAATGCCTCATCTAAACATCAGTCAAAGGGGCAAAGAGAAATTGGATTTGGGTTAGAAAATCAGGTATTTGTATCTGAGGAGAAGGATAATCAGCAAAATAGAAATGCAATAATATCAGAAATAGAAAAGTATAATGTCATAACTGAAGACCATAACCCCGGCATCAGAGTATGGTAAAGCAGAGGGAAGATCATAATTTTGATTTCTGGGCTATAAAGAAGGAATACCCCAAAAAAGATGACTGCAAAGAATATTTAATATCTCTTGCCTCATTATAGCTCAAGTTCTAGAAACCTTTGAAGGTCATGCCCCTCTCACTCCCCTCAGGGTTGTAATGGAGTGGATTGGAGGTAGAATATCTGGTGCCCAACTTTGACACCCAAGAAACAGAAAGGGTTCAAGCTTTGCATTTTATTTCTTTTCTTGGAAATCCTTACTTCTCATTTCATAAGTTAAAAATTTAGCATGATATATTTACTTGTAATTTCTTCCTCGGCCTATGTAAAGTTCCATCTGAAACAATTTCAGAGTGCTTCATTTTAATGACTGAAATGTGTATTCAATTCCTATAAAAATCCAAAGCTCCATTCTGAATGCCGTTGACATTCTCCAGCAGATGATTCAAATTTCTCCTCATAATTCTCTGCCTTCTGTGAGACAGTGATATTACATTGCCTCAAGGCATTTTGCATATTTTGTTGATTTAACATTTAAAGTCCTGGTGGCTTTTACTCTATCATTATATCCCTGTTCATGTTCCCTATTTCCCTCTACTCCTCTCTAGGAAGGAGTGAGAAAGTTAAAATAATTTGCATGAGTTTAAAAAGCAATTTCTCTGAGATGGGGAGAGTGAGGACTTGAGACAGAAACACTGATGAAGATATCAAGAGTCAAGCATGTTTGTTCTGGTTACAAATGCTGTGAGGATACAATAATTCTTCTACTTACTATGTAGAAGTTCTCAAAATAAAATGGAAGTTGAGGTGTGGAATCATTTCTATCATTTATGGGAAAAATTATAATAGTGTATTATTTGAAACTTCTCAGACAAAATAATAGGAAAGGAATGAGAGAAAATGATAAAGTACTCCATGTCTCACTTTTCAAAGTAAATTCTGTTAAGTGGATAAGAAACACTTGAGTGAAAACAGAAGAGAATAAGCTAACTTGATCTAAAGGCAATGACAAGAGCCATTATGTCTCAAAATTTCCCAGATACCTCCATTACAACATATTAATATGAAGAGGAACGGGCTGCCTCATATCTATTTGTTAACACACACACCTATACGTACATACATATATAATATATATACAGATACATATAATCAATTTTACTTACATATTTTACATCATAACATCCAAATGTTTGTATATTCTCAGACACTTTTAACCTATAATTAGTAATAGTCTTTGTAGATTTTTATATGTTCAGCCCTTATTTCTTTTTATCCATCTGCTTTGTTAGGCTTAGGTCTGTTCATCTGATTCTTATTAGAAGATTATTGATGGCCACAAATTCCTTCACACTTTTCAAATTGAAAGCCAGGGGTCTATTTCCCTTCCTTTTGGAGTCCAGAAGGTCCCTGTCACTGCTCTGACCAATTAGAATAACTGACCATACATAATTAATGATTGATTGATTCATTTATTTTGAGCAAGGCATTAAAAGTCTGGGAACTTCTACTTCCTATTTCTTGAAAGGCTTGTCTTTGGAGAAATTCAATGCCCCAAGTCCACCACTGTGTAAGGAAATTCAGCATAGACACATGCAGAAGCCATGTAGTTAGACTCGGCATATGAGACCTGATGACAAACATGCCAGTGAGGAAGACTTTTGATGATACCAGTCACAGGCTACCTGACTACAACCATATAAATGAACCCAAGAAACAGCCAACCACTGAGCCTATCGACAAGCAGAGAAGATAAATATACTCCTATTTCAAGCAACTACATTTCAGGATGGATTATTAACATCAATAGATAAGCAAAACAGCCAGACTCAACATTGAGTGCTGGGATGATAAAGAAGTTAAGATGTGAACACCTCCATCAAGGACAGAGTAGAAAAGAACTTTAATTACCATTATGAGAAGT
The DNA here is from genome assembly GCF_964194135.1 of Talpa europaea. NCBI lineage: Eukaryota > Metazoa > Chordata > Mammalia > Eulipotyphla > Talpidae > Talpa > Talpa europaea. The sequence goes on along the minus strand of NC_140068.1, from coordinate 28,636,639 downwards.
AGTTAAGAGTGACTAACTATGTGAACATTGAGGAATAAAGGACTAATTATGGCAAGGGTGAGGTTTTATTGTTGATGTGGAAGAGGTGAGAGGTACGTTGTTCTGTGTGAATTTCTTAAATTCTCTAAGCCTCAATTTCCTTAACTGTAAAAATTAAATAGGTTAATCATGTAAAATTCTTAGAATATGGTCTGGTTCATGGTAAATGATTGGTATATATTAACTGTTGTTGTTGTTGTTATTATTATTATTATTATCATTGACAGCAGCAGCACAAAACCCTCCATTTCAAGATGTAGTTAGAGAGAACAATAACTCTCCCAATGAGCTCTGCTGGCCTTTAGCGGGAGAGAAGTCTAGAGCTATGCTTCTGCCTCTCTTAGTAATGTTCTTTTGAACTTCCTCGATCTTCAACACTTAAATAGTTGTATGGCTACAAGTCACACTATTATAGTCTGTGTAAAACTGTTATAGTATATAAGAGTGGGTTTAAATCCTGATTTGAATATGTGTTGATTGTATCACTTTGTGTGCTTCAGTTGTCTTAAGTTCAAAATAAAACTAATGGCTTATCCAGATTAAGAAGTTGTAATAAGGATGAAATGTGAAAATACATGTAGTCATTTGCATAATGCTGATAAATGTTAATAATAATGACCAATGTCCTTACAATGATATTGTTATTACCATTACCACTGGTAAATAAAAACAATATAGTCCCTTCTATGCTAGTCACTTTCATATATTATTGATGAGGCATTCAACAACCTTTGATGATAATCAAGCTGTTTCTAGGAGAAAACAGGTTCAGAAATTTCTTTCCCACTATCACCAAGCAAGAAATTAATAAAGTCAGATTTTAATCCACATCTGAATGATTTCAAAGCTCATTTCCTTTCTACTATGTCACAACTTCTTGAAAAACAGTAACAGTTATGATAAACAGCAATTAACAGATATCCACAATTTTTTAGGGTGTCAGATACAGCATGTGAAAATAAAAAAAATATTGCTTATCTGAAATTCAATTTTAACTGTGCATCTTGTAGACATTGGGTATAATGAGCCAATGTCTTTATCTGTTGAGCTGATAAATCTAAAAGAATTTTTGGTTTTTTGCTAACTATTGAAAACCAGAGAACATGCCTTTTATTACTTAAGTCTTCATGAGATAAAATTTAATTGAGGGAGGGAACATGTTCTTGTATTAGATATTTCCCACCCTTATACACTCTCAAATCATTATCCAAAGAGACTGAAAGTGCTCCTTGGAGAAAGGTATTTTTGTCTTACTCATGTTTGTGTTTCTCAATATTGTGTGTAACATGCACAGATACTCAAAAAATGCTTATGGATGAAAACAGTGGTCAAGTGTTCTGAGCAGTCCTGTAGCTGGGAAGATTTGTGCAGTGAGAAATGTTTAGTAAGTTGTATGTGCAACAAATATGAAGTGGCAAGCATTTTGTAGTTATTGGGTAATTTCAAAATTAACACCCTTATTATCAGCAGCAGCTTCAAATCTACTCATCCAAGCCTTAGATAAATATTTTTAGTAGCTTATCTGGAACACGAAATTCTATGGAACAAGATTTGATTCAAAGCTACACTATAGCAGGGACATTTCATCATCATCATGACATTACATCTGCTTACACACCACATCATTACTATTTAATGGGATTCCACTCATTGTGAAAATCATAAAACCAAAGAAACATTTTGGATAGAGCAAGAGAAGTCCTGACAAAGTTTCACTGGCAGGGAGTGGTATTGGAGTAACTGAAATAAAATTACAAGAGACAGATAAACAGGGTTGGAATAGAAAAGAGAGAAAGTATTTTGGTCTGCGAATTGGAAAAACCAGGATATCTGATGAGCAACTTTCCCACAGTACAAACTAGCACTTTGGGAAAGTAAATGCATCTGAAGAACTATAGCCCTGACAGTCCTGATCAACTTTTGTGAAGATCTCTCTTAACAGAGTATCTTTGGAGGGGAGTATTTTCACCTCTGCTCCAGCCAGGAACCTGGGCTGTCAGAGATCAAAATGTCAGAAGTGGAACAATCCATTCATATCTCTGTGAACTGAACCATCAATGATGATCTTATTTACTGTGGACAGTTCTTCTGCCACATAGGATTTTGTGTAAATTAACATCTCTAAGCCTCTGTTTCTCATTTGTAAAATAGGGTTAATGATAATACCTACTGTTATGTCTGTGATACAAGTTGAGGTTTAATAACCTAACAAGCTCTTATTGTTAAGTGTACCTATTTTTCACTGTAGACATTATTTTGTGGCGATAGTGTTTTATTATAATAAAAGAGGCAAGAGCCTTGGGAACCCTAGACAGTTTTGACCTTGAACTTCTGACACCATATTGAGGGAAAAAGAGGGAGTTTCTCTCTTTGAAGGCCCATCTGTCCTGGGCAATGAAAGGAAACACTCAATCCAGAGTTGTTAACACTTTTAAACTTTTTATACTACACAATTAAAAAAAAATCAATATCTAGCTTCCAGCACCTAAATAATAATTGTGAAAGGAAATGTAGGGGTTGTGTCCTTTTCCCCTTGGTCAGGATTGAAAATGCAGGAGGTATTCATATAGTGATCTGTGGGAGAATGCATGTTGTACCCATCTCTTTACCCCAGCAATATGCATCCATTTGCTCTTTATCCAAAAGTACTTCTGCTGCTTACAGAAAAAAAGAAAAAATGATGCTAATATTTTCTGTATCTGCCTTATTGGGTAAAGAGTATTATTGTTGAGGTGGCTGCCTAAACTACAAAGATGGAACAGAAGTCAAATCTTATCAGGAATCCTTTGTTTACATGTCCAGTAATCTTGTGTGCTTAGCATTGGCCAGGGCAGCCAGACCTGTTCCCTCCCTGATCTCAGAGCTGGGACTGGCCCCACACATGCCCTGTGGATGGTGAATGCTCTACACCCACCATACTGGTGTTTTTTTCTGGTACTCTGGTACTCAGACAATCAGGCCTGAGACTTTTAGTTGTTGGGTAGGATTTAGTGTAATATTTGATTTTTTTTAAATTATAGAACATTTCTTTATCCTTTGAGTACACTTCATTTGTTTAAATTCCAAATAATTTATTTGGAAACATGTAAAACCAAAGGAACAAAAAATTATTCTATATGTGTTTTTAATACTTTCTTCCTCCTAATGATTCACCTTATTTTTATTTTTGCTAATTATTTCTTTCAGTGTTACGATCCTAAAGCAATTAAATTCTTGAATGTTTTTGGAATTTTTTTTAAACAGTCTCCTGGTTAAAACACATTTACAGTTGTATATTTTCTTCTTTTCCACCATCAGATCTCAATACAAATATGATGGCTATAATTCATGAAGTGATAGTATGCACTGCTCTTTTCAACATTTTAGAAATACAATTAGTGATATGTTTGTGGATGGCAAAATGATATCAACACATTTATCCATCTGCCTTTCTACTAAGCTGTAGATCAACACAGAGTACTTGATGTTTACTGTGGATTGTTAAGTGCTATCCTCAATTTTTCTGAAAATGGGTTATACCAAAAGCTATAAGCATGAATTCATAATACTTTATTTAGAGTGGTACATCTACAAATCTCAGAACAGCTTATTCTATATTGATTGTCCTGTGGAAGAGATGCAATCTGTAGAGATTATATTTGTTGGATTTTTTCTCAAAAAAGAAATGAACAAAGCAAACAAACAAAATAGTAAAAAATCCTTTTTCTTTCTGAGAAGTCCTTGCAAGTTTTTCCAGGAACAGATGAGTAAGAGCTCAGGAAATAAGACTTCTTTCTCTAATTCTGTATATGATATATGTATATCTGTATCTATATGCTCAGTGGCTCTCTAAAGCCTTCATAACATGTGCATGCATGTGTATGTGTGTGTGAGAGAGAAAAGTCAATCTCCAGAGGAAGAGGGAGGGAGAGGGGGAGGGGCTGAGGGGAAGGGAAAGAGGGCTTTGGAGAACTGCTGAGGTGTAGAGAATTTGAAGGTCCAAGTTCTTCAGTCACCACATAAGAAGTCCATATTGTTATGAGATAGCCTGAAACAAACACCCGTGGAGGCCACATTTAAGGCTCAGGATTCCACAAAAAGAGGCCCCAAGATTATAAGAAGAGCTGTCCCAGCTCTCTTTTTCTCTCCACATTACCATCTGACTGCAACTTCATGGAATATGGAGCTGTGACCTTTGCACATATTCTACACCCCAAAATTATGAGAGATGTTAAAATGATTGTTGTTTTAATCCACAATAAAAAGGAGAGAGAAAGAAGATGGGAGGGAGGGAGGGAGGGAGGGAGGAAGGAAGGAAGAAATTTCCCTCAAGGCATTTGCCAATGTTTACAGCACAATGAAGCCAAGCATCTGGACACAGGGTTAATCAAGGGGTATCTGCAAAGAGGCAGAGAACTATTGAAAATAATTCTGGAAAAAAAAAAAAACCCAAAAATTGGACTTCAAGACAGCCAAGAAGCCAGTATTTATAATGAACAGATAGGCTTTAAGTTTTATCAGTTGCCTTTTATATAGCACACAAATAGTGGCTAAAAACTGAAGAAGACTGACAGTAACAAGCACTGTTGAGTAAGTGGACTGACTCAGCTTAAGTGCTGCTCCAGAGTTTAGAGGGCTACAGCAACTTTGCAAGTTTTTTTTAACACTCAGTATAATTCTACTCCTAGGCATCCACTTACAGATCCACTTAGCAGGAATGACCATATATACTCACGAAAAGTTGTGTAGGCAGGGCATCCCTGGTGGTGCAGGCGTTAAAGACATTGCTTTCGAGCTTTCGCCAGCCACTGCAGCACAAGTTTGAACCTCAGCCCAGCCAGGGAGCTACCCACATGGCACAGCAGACCTCTCCTGTCTCCCCCACTGCTCCCTTCAGCAGTGTATTTCAGTGAATTTGTCTGTTCTGCTTCCCACTCTCTCTGGTGAATCCTTTCACCCCCACCCCCCGCACGTCTGGCTTACACCCCAGTTCTTGTGCACATGAATAAATCTTTAAAAAAAAAGTTGTGTATGCAACTGCATATTAACACTACCATTAATAGAGAAAAACAGCAAACTGCAAATCCTATTACAATGACTAGACAAAACAGGTTGTAGTCAGTGAAATACTATGCAATGAGAGTGAATAAACTAGTTCTATATGCTATAGCACAGCTTAACCTTACAAACATCATGCTGATTGAAACAGACACAAAAGAATTCCTTCTATTTGATTTCATTTATATTAGGCACTAAAATAGGCAGAATACTCTATGCTGTTAGAAGTTAGGATAACAATTAGTTTGGAAAGGTGGTCACGGGGTTTCTCTTGGGATATTCCCAAAGTTCTACTTCATGATCAGGTTACTGTTTCATGGGCATTTTTCTCTTAGTGAAAATTTATCAATTTATCAATTTGTACTTATCTGTGTATAGGCTATGCTGCAGTAAATAGCTATTTAAAAAATATCTTGCCCCTGAGTTTTTTTTTCATGAGTTTTACTTATGGGAATCCTCCAGGTTTTCAAAATGAAGAGCCAAAATAAAAAAAAAGGAAGAAAGAAAGAAAAGGGAAGAAAAGTCCTATCCTGGTTCTAGCAATGGGGAGGAAAATCACCATTTTGAAATAAATATCCCTAGAATATTCTCAGTGCCAAGGGTCAACTTCCAAGAGGAAAAGATTTTACAGATTTTTTTTTTCCAGGAAAGGGTTAGAGCAACTACCCAAGCCTGGTTCCCTCTAGCCTTTCTGTCCCACCTAAGGGGGAATGGACAAATCTAAGAAGCATTTGTAAAAGTTGAAGCCCAGGGGCACTAAATGACCGAACTTTAATCATGAGATTGTAGGTCATGTTTCCTCCAACAGAGCTCAAGTATAATAATAACAGAGTGTGTGTGTGTCTTTTTTTTTTTTTTTTTTGCATAGAAGAACTGGGGTATAGGCCAGAGGTACAGGTGGTGAGAGGATTCACCAGAGACAGGGTATGGAGCAGAACAGGCAGATTGACTGAAATACACTATTAAGGGGAGCAGTGGGTGAGACAGGAGAGGTCTGCTGTACCATATGTGGGTGATCTCCCTGGCCAGGGGTTGAAACTCAGGCCATAGCAGTGCTATCACTGAGACTTAGCCCCTATGTCACCAGGGAGGTCCAATAATAACAGTATATTAAGTCTGAGATAGTTGCAATATGCAGCTCTCTCTAAGGAAGAGTTCTTAAGGAAGCTTCACAACAATATGGAGACAGAGCCAAGGATACTAGAGGAATGTGAAGCCAGTGGCACCTGCGGTTTGAGCAAACATTAAACACCACCCCACTTCTAGCCAGATGATATAGAACCTGGCACTAAAAGTCTATTTACTTTAGCTCCTATTACCTTATGTCTGGTCTTCAACACAAAAATCACCATGCAAGAAAAGAAATGTCTTCAGGTTGGACCAATACATAATTTTCACATATAGTATAAATTGTTTCTCGAAAAACTGAATTAATCTGTTTAAAGTAAATTTTCTTCATTAAGTATAAGCCTTAGTTAAATATTTGAGTTATTAATAGCATCCAACCTTGGTAGATTGCAATACTCAATTTAACTAACATATTTTCAGCTAATATGTTGAATGTTCTCTACCTCAGAACTCTGCCCAAATGTCACTTCATCAATCCTTCTATCACTTAAAGTTGCGACACTTCTCCACACACCTGATCCACTCTCCCTTAATAGCACTGATCACTGTCTGACACATTATATACCTTGCTTATTTATTATTAGCTTCTTCCCAATTAAAATGCAGCTTTATGAAAGCTGTTTTATTTATTACCCCTCCCAAGAAAACTACTACAGTTAAGTGCTTGGTAAATATATACTGACTAACAATATTTATTTACAGCTAAATAAATATACCAGATTATATGATGGTAGCTAACGGGCTGAATTATTAATATTTACTAATAACTGTGCTAAACAGCAGTGGATTTTGCATGGTTTACCTTACACATGCTTCATAACAATGCTAAATGTAGTCACTAGTATTTCTTTCTTATGCAAATGAGAAAACTGAAGGATAGAAAAATTAAAGCAATTTGTCCAACATCCCCAGAGATAAATTGGCTTTTGTTGATCTTAGAATTTTGACTAAATTACGAACATTATAAATCATGAATTAGAGAAACACACACAGCCAACAGAAGTTAACTATAAATTCTCTGTGGGGCTTTATAGAAAGTACGTCAAATAATCTTATAATGATCATGCCATCACCCATGTCCAACATGTATTAAGGTAAGGTGAGGAATTTTTGAGTAATGTAGTTGTCTTTCATGTGGTCATTACTACGTTGATGGAAAAGACTTTCCATTTACTCTCCTCCTTCCTTCATCCCCTAGTCACTTAGGAGGTATATTACTTAAGAGAATAATCCAGAGATAATCATTATACTTCTATAGTTTCTGAGCTTCAGAAACTCAGAACTCAACCAAGGTGAGGTAGAATGAGATGATTTTTCAATAGCTTACCCTGCGTCATCTGGAGTTTGGAAGCATACCTAAACATAGTGTAAGATGTTGGCCTCTCATCTAGATAATACTAAAGTCTTAGCTGATGAAGAAAAATAATGTCAGGGTCTGAAGACAAGGAACCACACACAACCATCACCCCCAAGAGCTTGCCATGACAGAGCCAGGATGAACCCATGTTGAAAGGCCCCAATTATGAATGTGAACTGCTAGGGCAGCAGAAGTTCAGCAGTAACAGTGGGATTAATCTACCAGATGTAGGATCTAAATTAGACATGATAAGCCAGAGATCACATCATTAAGGTAGAGATATCAAGCAGTACAGAGGTCCAACAAGTTCTATAAGAATGAAAAACTGCACAAGTGGGCATTGACAGCCTATCAGTAGTAGCCAAGAGAAAATAAAATTATAGAACAAAAAAAGGAAAAAAAATAATAAAAAGTTTGCATCTTGTATTTAATCTCTTTTCTATTTCACCATACTTCAGATTTTTTATGGAAGAAAGGAAGATGAACAAACCATCCAGTGATGCAAGATTACATGCCCCAAGTTAGTGTAAGGACAGAAAAGGGAGCTGCTTTTAAATAGTTTAAGATTTAAGATTTAAGTCATGCTGTACTTTGTTCTGAAATTTAGAACACATAATCTTCTTTTAATTGAAAGTTCTCGGAAAGCTGTGGGATCTGTCTGCCCTAGATATCATCAAAGACAAGGCAGGAAAGATCAAATCAATGTTGAGAGCAATCACGGAGAAAAAGCAAACTTTTATTCTTGCACCCCACCAAGATTAGATTATTCTATTTAAAAAAGTACAAAGATAGTGCTCATGCCATATATAGTATTAATAGATCAGAAAATAGATAATCAAAAGTAACATCAAACAATCTTAATGATCTCTAAAAGCACTGAAATATGGCAAAATCTGGGCTAGGAATCCATTTCCTACTTTTGTTATCAAGGGTCTCAGTTTGTAGAATCAGTCCTTGTATAAATGAGTTACTTTTGACACAGATTCAACAGTTAATCTCAGTCAGATTCAGTAGACATATGTGGAAATCTGAAATAAGACCGGTTCAATAGAGAAGACACAATGGTACATTCAGTATGTTGAGACCTTAAATTAGTTAAGATTATATAAGAAGGGATAGCAAAACTTACCTTTTTGGGTAACAAGGTAATAAGCATAATCAATGATTGCATGACACCATTCACTATACAAAGTACTTGTTTTTTCCTCACAATCCACCCTTTAGATAGGTTCACTAACATTTCCCTATTTTATATATAAGGAAACTAAAGAACTTGTTTGTCCCCAGGTAGTGTGTAGCAGACAGGACTTGAAATCAAGCCACCTGGATTCAGGCTTTGCTTCCTTTAATATTTATGTAAAATAGAAGCCTTACGTGGCAAAAAAGAATGAGTCAAATTCTTTAAAAGTAGTTATGAAATTATGAGAGTTGCTCCCATGTGTTTCCTTAGGAACCCAAAACTCCTTATGCCAGAGGTGACAGTTTTGAAAAATTTCTTCTTCCCAAAGTTGATTATAGTATTATTACAAAATTTTCAGTGCTGTCTCTTCTGGGTCTTCAAACCCAGTATGGTGGACAGGGATTCCTTTAAAGTCAAATTTAGCTGGAAGGGAAATATTAATCATTAAAGGTGGACTGGCCCCAAAGGCTTAGCATTTCTGTTCTTTTATCTCTACACTTACTTCTTGTAATACAAATATTACAAGATTATATATTTCTGCATATTATCCTTTTTTAAATTGTAAATGTATATTGGCCTCATACTTTTTATTACTTTACTGACTTTAGTTGAAATAAATGTTAGGTGCTCAGAACTAAAGCCTTTATTTCCTCCACTAAGAGTGTTGCTGCCAATGGGTCCATTGAGTTTTTCTCCAAGAAATGTCCTTTAATGAAAGAAGAGGATTCAGTCGATATTTAGACATTTCCTTAAGGATAGCATGAATTTAATGAATAGTCAAAGGTATAGTATAAAGGTCTGATTCCTTTGACTCAGTTGAGACAATTCTGAGGAAATAATCCAGCTTCAGAAATCTCCATGGGATCAGGTGACACCTCTATACAATCCATCATAGTTCAATTTCATCCTCCACCTATTTTGCTTCCCCTATCTCTCACATGTGTTATTCCACAATGAAGGCACTCTTTGATAAACCTGCCTGCAAATTGCATAGTCTGGAGTCTATTTCCTGGGGAATCCAACCTCAGAGCACTGACCTAAGAGAGTTGGTGCTGGGAGTATAATAAGGACACAAACTCAGAAATGTGATTTTCTGCTGCTGGCATTTTACAATAAGACTCCATCACTGGGCATTGATGGAGCAATCACCATCCCTGGCATGTACTTCCAGTGAAATTCTTAAAACTTTGAGTGGTGATGTGGGATGAGTTACTGGCAAAGTGGAATGTACCAGCAAGGATAATATCTTAGGAGTTTCAGAAAATTGGGGAAGCGATAATTCTAAGAACAACCAACAAATCAGATAGTTATTTCTGAGAAAATGACATGTTCAAAAAAATACTGAAAAGCTAAAGGTAATTAATCACCAGCATAATAAAGAATGGTAAAGCACCCTGAATCCCCAGAATCCTCTAAACCACTAGCTTGCAGAAATACCTCCTCCTTCCTTCATAATGGTAATCATTCTTCCCTCGCTTAAAGACAAAGACTTGAAACAAGAAAGAGGACAGAACCACACAATGTGAGTTGAGCTCTCTCCGACCCACCAAGTCATAAGACCAGGAAAGCCTAGCCAGAGTGAAAGATGGAGGTTGTATCATTTGAAGCAAGTAAAAGATGACAAACCACATGACAAATAGTGCAGACCCTCATGTCATTCACAACTTTTGCACCAGGACTCTCATCAGTCATAGCTAAATGAGAAGTAACCAGTTAAAATGGGGTAGGGGAGAAGTCAAATTAAGTTCATAAATTTGTTGGTTCAGTATGAGTGCAAACTGAAAATGGACTGTTACTCTACTGCAACTCCACTTAGTGGTGGCCTTGGAAGAGTGGTTAGAGAAAATTATAGCACTCAAAGTTTTGGGCAACACTTCTGGTCATCTACTTTGTACAGTCAGAAAAATAGTCATGTATGAATATACATGTCTTCATAGATAGTGACAAATGACTTGGTCATTTGTTTGAAGTCCTGGACTGAAAAACATTTCAAGATTGTAGATAAGGAGATTTGGGGAAGATATATGTATATATATACCTATTAGAAAGACAAAGTGTGAAGATCCTTGTATTACATGTTAACCCCGGAGAATATCCATCACAACCATCCTTATGGGTGAGGATTAGCACACTCAACCACAGAGATATCAGACCAGCAGAGAAAGTAATCAAAGGTGAGGAGGAAGATGATGTCTGTCCCTGAAATTAGCTACAGAAATAGTGTCTGCTATGTTTACTGTTTTCCTTCCTCTTGCATGCTTTCCTGGTGGAGAGAGGTGAACCACAACCTTGGAGGAGTTGACTCTGGATGGGGTGAATCACTTTATGAAGTAAATGGATTCTAGAGACTTACAGAGGGTTAACTGTAATGAATGTTGTGATTACCACCCAGATCCCTCTTCAGAGCCCAGGTGTCCCTTCCCTAGATGTTTGAGTGCTGACCTTCAACACCTCTTAACTAAGTCTTTCTTTAGGAATTATCTTTGTTTTGTGAAAGTTTCCTCAACCAAGGTTATTCCCCATCTCTACGGGTTGCCTGTAGCCAGTTTTTGGTCAATGCAAGGATAGAAAGGCCTGACCACTTTGCCTCAATTGGTATAACCCTACAATCTTGAAGAACCTTTCCTGCTATTACAATTACATTATGGTTAAACTCCTTCCTCTGCCCAATTCTGTACTCCTTACCCCTCTTATGTGCTGTTTTTGAGAGCATCCCCCCCAAACTACTTGCATGCTTTTCTCCGCTACTGGGTCTCTTCAGGGAAATAGCCCTGCAGCATTTACTTATTCTGTTAGAATGGTACTTTTTTTTTTTTCTTACCTAGCTTTTAAAAATGCATACTAATTTATTTTCTTGATATTCTTCAAAGAAAAGGAATAGTAATTTTAAACATATTTAAATGATTATTTCATGTCTCTTGAAGGCCTATGTGTCAAATTTCATTTAGCATCCTTTTCTTTGCCCCTTATAAGGTTGCCAGAGCTGAGAACTGAAGACATGCTTTAGGAGATCTGGCATTTACTCATTTAATATTCAAAAATGCCATAATCTATATATCTCCTGTTTCTGCAGTTCTGACATAAGAACCCTGTAACAATTTCTTTTAATATGAAACAATGCAAACTCCTTACCAAAGCCACCAGCTTCAAGCCACCAGCTTCCTGTATCTTTAAACATCATTGTCTCATTTCAAGAACCACAAAGCACTGTCATTAACAAGAATCAACAGTACTTCTCAAACTACATTCAAATTTGATACTTCAGTTTAAGTTTACCACACACACACACAAAAAAAAAAAAACCCAACAACATCTCCAGAAGGGTGTCATTATAGTTGCCTGGATAACTTTTCAACAACAACAAAATAAAGAGCCAGATCCTGTGTGTCCCATACTTTGTCTTTTAATTAATCTCTGCTATATTCTGGTCAACCTAATCGGACTGGTAGATAATTTGTTAGACATATCTTGTCCCTTTTGGGGAATGTTCTCCTTTCTCATCACTCTCCTCTCCCCATAAGTCATGTGATTTTTTTTTTTTCTTTTAAAGATTTATTTATTTATTCAAGCATGCAAGAACCGGGTTACAGGCCAGTAACCCGGGAGAGTCAGAGGATTCACCAGAGACAGAGCGGGAAACAGAACAGGCAGGCTGACTGAAATACACTGCTGAGGGGAGCAGTGGGCAAGGCAGAAGAGGTCTGCTGCACCATGTGGGTATCTCGCCGCCAGCCAGGATCGAACCCACGCTGCAGAGGCTGTGGACAGCTTCACAGTGCTGTGCACCACCAGGGGAGACCCTCATGTGATCTTTTTCATAAAGTTTTCATGACCTACAGAAGTCCTACACCTGTTTCCTATTATTCATGAGGCAAAAGACCCCAATCTTTAACAAAACCTAAAATGTCCTGCATTGTATGGCCTCTTTCCATCTCCAGCTTTATCTTGCATTCTGCTTTCTAAATTTTAGCCTCACTGGCATACCAGCCTGAGTTCCTCTAACACTTCCTCTGGCCTGAAAGTTCCATTTTTTTCTTTCAGATCTAAGATCATTTTTTACTTCCTCAGGAAACCTTACCTGATTACCCAGGACAGGAAATAAATCCTTATTATATATATATATATATATATATATATATATATATATATATTCTCACAGACAATTCCTGTATCTATACACTATTTACCTTGTTTTCTTCACTGATACAGTGCTTTTTATACTGAGTCAGTCTAGATTTGGGTAAATAAGAAAAACAACTTAGTTATTTTTTCAGGTGGAAGGGATTAAATACAGGAATGTTAAGACTTACACGAAGGGTAACAGAAGGGTGGGAAAAATGAAACCAGGCAAAACTGTCATCAAAATTCAGGAAATCATAGTATAGGAGTCATGTGTGCACTCTGCTGGGGGCTTTGTGTCTAATTCATAAGAGGCTGCCTAGAAGCATCTAGCAAAACCAATCAGTGGTCAGCTGAAACCCACCTTCTGCTTTTCTCCTATGATCACCTCTCATTAGTTGAATCAAATCTACTAGAATCTTTGGGAGATACTGTTCCTAGATTTCTAGATCAAAGTTTACAAAAGTTTTCTGTAAAGGGCCAGATGTTCAATATTTTAGACTTTATCATTATAGCATGGAAAGTATATTTATGAATCCTTATTTTTCTTTTTTAGACACCCCTTCCCCCCCCACCCCCAGTACTTGCTAATGTAGCAGTCATTCTTTGTTCAGGAGCAGCACAAAGTAAGAGACAGGCTGATTTGGACAGCAGTGACGGGCTACTCACAGCTACAACACAAGCAGTCGTTTGTCAAACTTTGTTTCAGACCCTGCAAACCAAGAAAAGTGGAAATGGTGCTGCTGTGCCCTAAGTAATAAAACCACAGTGATTATGGCATCTCAATGAAGCCATAGGTGTGAATTAGGGGAGAGGAGGTGAAGAGTGGCAGCAGAATCAGAGAGCCTGAGGGCACGCTACTGAAAGACCCTTTTGGTCTTTTGACCTGCTCAGGCTCAGTCTTTTGACATTTCATTGTGAAGTGCTGCTGCACACATCCAACTTGGTAATTTTGTGGCTCAGGCAGCACTAAGTTTTTTTATGGTATTTGTCCTTATGGTCCATTTTCCTAGCCATTTGGTGTTCCATAACATAGCTGGTTGTTTCTTCCCTACTGGCAACCAAAAGCAAATAGCAAATAACCTTTGTTTTCCTACTAGCAACTCAAAGCAGCAAATAGCAAATAACTGTTCCTTTCCTAAATAGCAAACCAGAGCTATTTCCTAAATAGCTCTACCAATGGAAAATAGTAGTTGGCAGAAGACCAAAACCTCAGGAATCTACATTGTGAAGTTGCTGTTGCAGGCAGCAGACTTTATCCTTTTTCTGCCGGTGTCTCCCAGTACCAGTACTCAGCTGATAGGCATGAGTGTCAGGTCAGGCTGTGCAGAAGCCTGGACCCTCTGCACACCTTCTCTTGCTCCAAATAGTTCTCCCAAGGAAGCATTACAGGTTCCCTCTTAGACCAGAGCAGTATTCTCTAGTCCAGTGTCTTAGATAGGCAGGTTTTCCCCAATCCCCCAAAGCAGCGTATTCCTATAAACCTTTTACTAAGCCCAAATAGCATAAAGTGAAGAAACAATTACCATCCATTTATACAGAAAAAAAGTTTAAAGCGTTCACAGACCCCAAACAACACATAAAACTTGAAATGGCACTAACCTACAGTGACAGCAGCAGTGACGGGCTACTCACAGCTGTATAAAGTAGTTGCATGCAGAGCTTAGTGGGGCTGCTGTCGCTGCGGGAGCTCGGCCTGTGCAATGGCTGCTGAAAAGCAAACGCTGGACAACCTGTGTGCTTTGCGGCTTTTATCGTAAAAGTAAGTCTCGGGATTTCTATGGATGAGCGAACGCAGGTGCTAACACTTCGGGAAAATCACGGTTGCGAGCTCAACTCTTGAAAGGCAGGTGCTACCTGGATGAAGCACGAAGGCTCTTTCAGCTGTGCTAAGTGAGGCAACTTGACTCTCATTTAAGAAAGAATATCCATGGGCCTCCCTGTTGGCACAAGGGGTTAAGACACACTATGAAGCAATCCGCAGCCTCTGCAGCACGAGTTCGATACCCGGCCAGCCAGGGAGCAACCCACATGGCAGAGCAGACCTCTCCTGACTTGCCTGCTGCTCCCATCAGCAATGTATTTCAGTCGATCTGCCTACTCTGCCCCTGGAGAATCGTTTCACCCCACCCACACACACCTCTGGCCTGTACCTCAGCTCTTGTATGCATAAATAAATCTTAAAAAAATGTGGACTCAATATGTTGTACATCTGAAACTAATGTTATATGTCAACTATATCGCAATGAAAAGGTTGTTTTCAAAAAGAAAAAGAATGTCCTTACACTTTTCAACCTATCCTGGACACTTCATATCAACAGTTCTGAGAACTTTCTTGAGATTCCCTCTATGCTCAGTCATGCATTTGTAATTCTAGGGCAGCTGATTACTAACTCATCCGTTATGACGTGGTGTTTGGCAACCATCCCAGGCTGGGTAAGTTCGTTGTCAGTTCTCCCAGACGAAAAGATAACTTTGGAGTTGTGGGTAGATTTGCAGAGTCCTTTAAGGCTGAATCAGGGACAGAGCAGTTTTCTTAGTAATTCTCTGGGAGTCTCCTCTCATCTGCCCTCCGGGCTCAGAGTGGCGCTGCCCTTACAGGTGTCCTGATTTACGTAGACGCAAGCCCCAGTGCTCTCTGGGTCCAGGCATCCATAATTACAGGTCTGCATACAAGACCACATGTGCTGGTCATAGATGGCAATGGCAGGAGGGCAAAAAAAACCCCACACAATTTAAACTCATTTATCCTGCACATGGTCAGATTAATATGCCAGTCTGTTAAATACCAAAATGATCAAGGATCCCTGGATGACAAAGAGTCAAAGTAATTTTTTGTTGCATGAATCCACCAGCTTGTGGTGCTTCATTGCAGAATCCAATACAATTTCAGAGCTTAACTTACCCAGTGTATGTGGCCTGTATCTAGACTATCAGACCCCATTAGGTGGAGGTGGGGTCTGTCTTAGTCAGGGCAGTCTGTTCTTCTCCCCTGATATGGTTCAGGTCTTCGATAGACATATGTGGTATGGGAGCCTGGCACACCTCTTACTGTCAGTCAGCCCTGGAATTTCTGTTTGAATCTGGTCCTGTCCATCTCCCTTGAAGCTCTCATGGCACAGAGTTTCAGACCCCCTCACTGCTATGGCTTTGTGTATGCTTGTTAGGAATACTTCTCCATTCTACTTTTTCATAGTAGTCTCTATGTTTATAAAATAGGTTTATAGGTTGCTATCATTTATGTGTTTGGACTAGAATGGAGGTAGATTTTGCTTATTTTCAATCAATGGTATTAAACTGTATGAATTGCCATAGTGTCCTTAGACCCAGGTTTATTTTTTGATTCTCATGGTCCTGAGTAAGTTATTAACAAATGAGGCACTGAATTCATGAATACGACAAATGAAGTGCCAGGAAAGTGCCCTGTGGGTTTCATTTATATATTGGCCTTTTTTTTTTTTTTTTTTTGTAGAAACAGAGACACTGTGTGATGTTGTAGGGAAAACAGGAGAAGGAAAAAGCAGCCTGAACTCAAGGTCTGAATTAAAACTATATTTAATAAACATTTACTGAAATCTGGGCCTCCCTGGTTATACAGGGGTTAAGTCTCAGTGCTATCAAGCTATTGCCAGCCACTGCGGCATGAGTTTGATCCCCGGCCAGGGAGCTGAAGCCACATGGCACAGAAGACCTCTCCAATCTCACTCTCTGCTCCCCTCAGCAGTGTATTTCAGTAGATCTGCCTGTTCTGTTCCCCACTCTGTCTTTGGTGAGTCCTCTTATCCCCTGCACTTCTGGCCTACACCCCAGTTATTCTGTGCATAAATAAATAAAAAAATATATATTTTTTAAAGAAATCTGCCATGTATTGTGCAATGAATTAAGTTCTGGATCATGCAGGTGAGGATTGAGAGAATGGAGGACCAAGATGAATAATATATCCAAATTTTTGAGATAATGGACAGCCAAGTGAATAACACATCCAAATTTATGGCTCTGGCTCACTGACTTCATATTGTACCCCTCTCCTCAGCATGTTCCAACCTCACTGGCCACTTTCTCTTCCTTGACACAGTCAATTTCATCCCATTTTGGGATTGTTGCTACCCAAATATGCCACTAACCCAACATTTGTCTTGATTGCTTAATTTCTGTATGTATTTTGTTTGTCTTTCTGCCTTCTTGATCTAGTTTCAAGCTGTTGTGATTATTTTGACAAACAAGTCTTGGGTTGCAATCCTGTTTCATAGTCCTCTTCTTTTGGATGCTGGTATCAATCCAGAAGTGAACAGCAAATGTTGGAAAGGGGTACGTTGTACATTTGAAAAGAAATTATGGATGCAGGAGTAAATGGCTGTCTAATATCTTGTAGATTGAACATATAGGTAGATAAATTTGGATTATTTGCATCTGGAAGTGGTAATAAAGTTTTATAGTTGTGTATGGGTTATAATTGAATCACTAATTGGTGATATGAGTGCTGTTGTATATTTTAGGTCAAGAAGAATCTCTCCAAGTTTCATCTTTCAGGGAAGCTTGAATCCTTTTTTTAAAACTGAAATGCAATGTCACAACCTGGATGTCAGCAATGAAGCAGTCCAACAATCTTATTCAGATTTATCCATTTTTACTTTTGTTCATCTGTGCGTGTTTTTAGTTTTATTTTGTCACATATGTAGGTTTGTGCATGTAGCACCACAGACAAGATACTGAATGGTCCCAACACCACAAGGATCCCTTACATTGCTATTTTATAGCCACACACACACCTGCCATTCATATATGCCATCCGTATCCCTAATCCCTGTTCTCTATTTCTAAATCTCTGTCATTTAAAAAATATTCTGTAAGTGAAATCATATAGTAGAAACCTTTTTGGGTCTGGCTTTTTATACTCAGTGTAATTCTTTGGGGATTTTTTCCCCAAGTTGTTGCCTATATCATTAGTTTGTTTCCCTTTACTGCTGAGTCATATTCCATAGTACGGACATACTACACTATGTGCAACCATTAACATGCTAGGACCTCTGGGCTGTTTCCAGGTTTTGTCTATTACCAATAAGGTGCTGTGAATATTTATATATAGATTTTTGTGTGGACATATGTCCTCACCTTTTTTCTAGGATAAATATCTAGGAGTTCAATTACTGATTTGTATGTTATTGCATGTTTAGTTTTAAGAATCTGCCATACTCTTTTTAGAATGGCTCTGCCATTTTATATTTCTACTAGTAATGTAGAAATGATGCAGTTTATTATTCAGTTTTTGCATTCAAGGCAGTAATTGGTGTTCAAAATTGTTACCATTTCTCATTTTTCTCATTCTGATAGCTGATAGTGATACTTCATTGTGGCTTTAATTTGTATTTCTTTATCAGCTAATGAAGTTGAACATTCTTTCATGTGTTTATCTGCCATGTGTACATCCCCCCCAATATTAAGGGGAAGTATCAATCTTTTACCATTTAAAATGAAAATAGCTGTAAGTTTTTAAATTTTTTAAAAAAATGTACTTTAATTGAATTACAAATATTTACTCTTTGGCCCTTTGCCAGTAAATTTATGATTTTTCTAGGTTTTAATTCTAAAACTTAGCAATAAGTTCATTAGATTTGATAATCTCAATTATCCTTTTAACATCTGTTATTTCATGAGGAAAATCAATCCTTTGATTTCTTATATGAAGGTAGGTTTTTTTCCTTCAACAACCACACTTGAGCCCAGGCAATACAGAACTTGCATTGGCAAGCAATTAACTCACTCTATCATGCCAAGAACATAACAAGAAGGTGAAATCAATTTCAGTCTGCTGACTGTGCTTCAAGTAATTAGATTTATGGAACTAGAGTTCAGGTTCCCACTGTGGCCTGGCAAGAGCCCACACTGCTTTGCACCTGCCATGGAGTCAGCAAGCACCATCACAATCTGGAATGTGGTGCATCCACAGATGCTTAAATACACTTGTGACTAATGCAGTTCTGGCCATCCCATGGCTTAGAGAGAAAGTGCTCCGCTTCTAAATTCTCACTACTATTATTTTCAGAAGAATAATTTTCTAGTCATAATTTTGGTGGTGCTTATTAAGTGAAATGCACAAATAACATCCTGAAATATATTCTGAATTTAGTCCAGGTAGAAGGAAAGAGAGAAGTCAATCCTGATTTATTTTCCTTTGTTCATCTTAGGCATTAAGTTCATCTGCACATATTTTTCAAATATGTGAGAAAAGAAGGTAAATTTAAACAAATCCTAACTATGAAAAATATACAGTAGCTGTTCTAAGGTAACTAAAGATCACGCCTCTATAAAAACATATTGAAAACATCAAAAATAGCAAAACAAGATTTTCTACATGCAGATAATGAACTAGGGTCTTGTATGACCACACCAGAGGCAGACTCAGATGGGCCTTGTTTTGTACAGATTTGGGCCAATGGTTTATTCTTGTTTTCAAATTAATTGGTTGGCACATTCAAATATTTTGAGTTCTTATAAAAATTTAGATTATATATTCTATACTCTCTTGAGAGATGAGACAAAATTGGGTCCACATTCCCACAAAGCTAATACATTTGTGAACAAGTGCCTTTCTCTTTGGGTATAAATTGTGCTTTTGAGTGCATGTGGGAGTGTCTTGTCCACATCATTCATTCCCTCTGGTTCTCATGCCAAATAACAGTTGTCATGTATCATTAAATGTTGTGTTTCTTTATAGTAGAATGTAGTTGGCAGACTATCTCGTATCAAAATTAAGAAAATACAAAAGTGACTGGTGGGGGGGTATGTATTTTAATACAGTATTTTTTTTTTTTTTGCAGAGACAAGAAATATTCCTAATAGAAAATTCATAGGTATGTCTTAAGTAATAATTGCTGCACCTCCCCCTGCAGTGACCTTTAGGGCTAACCGTCCCTAGGTCCGGCTGGGCAACCAGCGCGCAGGGGGAGAACAGCAAAACCCTACATACCTGCTGCACCTCCCCCCGCAGTGATCTTTAGGAATGGCTTTCGCCACGGTCCCTAGGTCCGGCTGGGCAACCAGCGCGCGGGGGGGAGAACAGCATAACACCCTGAAGCAGAGGAAGTTCAGGGGAAGTTCCCTGAAAAGGCAGAAGCTTATCAAAAGATAACGACCACCAAGAACCACTACAAGAATGCTAAAAATCTTATCCCGTCTTTCTAGAACTACAAACTTTAATCCCTTATCTGTCTTTCTAAACTTCCTTCTTTCTTCTATAATGGTCATTGTTATGTAGATCACCTCCCTGATGGTGATAGACTGAGCCCATGAGCAAGCTAATTTCTTTGATATTCATTCCTGTGCTTTTGGAAAACATATATATACTGGTCACAAACTCAAAGAAAATTACACTCAGATTTTCACTCTTGAAGTGTGTCTGTTTGTCATTTCTTTCACCGACGCCCTGACCACCCTGCACGCTTCTCTCAACCCTGAGGTGGCCTCATCGTCTACTGCTGTGCTGGTCCGCGGCAAATAATATAAGCTGAGTGACCATTCTTAAATTCACTACCCACTTCCCTCATTCACAGTACCTGTTGATCCTGCAGGCCTTTGAATTTGCCTCTCTTCTTAGCAAGTAGCAAGTAGATGCCATGATGATGCTGTTTTCTCCGTTTGATTTAATCTCAGATCATTCACAATGCTGGGAATACATGGTCTTTGCCTGTCTATACCTCCTACCATTTACTTAAGAATTCATTGATGGCTCAATTTCAATATTCTTGTTCTTCAAATTCTACATCTATTTAAATTGCATAGAAACACTGAAGGTTTTTTTGTAGGTTTTTATTTTTTTCATTTTGACCTAAATGCAACAAAACCTCTAATTGCATCAAGACTAGTAATTTATTAGATTAGTATTATGCTTAAACAACACAACTACATCATAATAAATCTGCACCTAACTTTCTGTGGTATATTTCAGATATTATAGATCATTTTCTGCAATTGGCAAGTGCATGAGATGATATCTGCCATAAAACCTCTCCCTTCCTGTCTCTTCTCCTAGGATAGAACTTAACATTAAAGAAAGAACATTCACATAGTCAGTAGGGACTCTATATTTGCTTCAATGGTGAAGAAACTATTTCCATTGTTTTTTTTTCCAGATTCGATAACAACAGTTTCTCTCTGGTGTTTGTTTATCTACCAGTTTAGCATTTCAATTTACTTTGGAGGAAGCTACGAGTTCAGAAGTGCTATATATCTACCACAGTTCTATTGATTTTTGGACAATTTATATTCTAGAAGCCACTTATAGCTTACTTGAAGTAGATCCTGAGATAGAGCCTTTCTTTTTAGTTTCAGAGAGATAATATTCTAATACTCTGTGTACGGCTTGAATTGACCAGAGTTGTGACCAAATTCAGATGTTTCCCAATCCAAATCTCTCTAAGCTGTGGGGAGATCTTTTGAAGTAATATCTAAGTAGATATTATTACAGGAGTCACACCTAACTAACTGTATTCTATTTTCTCCTGAAATAGCCTACTGCCCCTACAAAATAGGGGTGTATACTAAAACCTGTAATGAAATGAGTCTAAGAAAGTTGTGGGGTTTCTGCCTTTGGAAATATTTTACAGTAAAATTTGACATATGACACTGGGGTATGGGACAGAGTATTGATTTCTGATTACTTTTTCACAAAAAGGGAATGCAGGCCTCCCCTGGTGATGCAGGCGGTTGAGCGCAGTGCTGTGAAGCTGTCCGCAACCTCTGCAGCACGTTTGATCCCGGTTAGCCAGTGAGAATTCCACATGGTGCGGCAGACCTCTCCTGCCTCGCCCGCTGCTCCCCTCAGCAGTGTATTTCAGTCAACCTGCCTGCTCTGTTCCCCTCTCTGTCTCTGGTGAATCCACTCACCCTCCCGTGCATCTGGCCTGTACCCCGGTTCTTGTATGCATGAATAAATAAATCTTAAAAAAAAAAGGGAATGCATGCACATAGAAATTAAAAATAAATGAACAATTGTTGTCTCCCCTATGAAAGTGAGGCAGGTCTCAAAGGCGGTCGTCCAAAGCTTACAATCTTGTATTTCCAGTTGACCTATAGACAGTCAGTTCTTTCCTGCATTTTATCAGCATCTAGCATGATTTTTAGATGCCAGGAACCTCTTTCTTTATTTACACCATTTCCTGGCAACAGGTTTTGAGAGGAAGCAGCTGTTGATGTTAGCCTTCCAAGCTTAATAACACGAGTAACCTGGAACTCAATTCAAGAGAGTCTCAAGGTGAATATTGAATGAGCACATCAGTATAGAAGCAAACCTCTCTCCCTCTTGTCCAGACAAAAATATCTTCCTTTTTATCTGTCAATGTCAAAGACTCTTTGGCTTTAACACAGCAACACACTCATGCAAAAAACTTTTCCCTTCTCCAAAAACGAAATATTAGGAAATGACATGGCTATTCAGTCTAGAAATTTAACACTTGTTTTCAAGAGTACTTGGATAAAACTCATAAATTCCCAGTTGTATGTCTCTGACCCATGCTTCCAACATCTCCCTAGTGATAATATGTGATGAAGGTGTCTTAAAAGTTGGATTTCACAACAACCATTTAAAGAATAACTGCAGACATATGAGGTTTTTAATTATAAAAAGCATTACGACTTTTTAAAAAAAAGACTTGTATCAGGACTTCTGCTGCCCAGAAGTACCTAGTGGGGTATGGGAGTGCACAGGATTACTCGGGAGCTCCACAAGGGTACACAGTAGGGCTTTGGAAAATGAGTTTTGAGAAAAGTCGATTTAGCGGTGACTCCCTCCTTATTGTCTCCTGATGAACTGGCCACTGTGGTGACCAAACAAAACAAGTATGACTTTTCATTTTCTGTGAGAAAGAAAGAAGATTCCTTTTGATTTTTCTTGAATTTTGTGGGCCACATGGGCCTTCGAGTGGATCATTACATCCACGGTGATTTTGGTGCTGCAATCATGTGAGTAGAAATGAAATCAGGGTCACACAGCAAAGTAGAATCTGCCACAGGATTAACATCATAAAGAATACCAGGTAAAGAAATCTTGGGTGAGTTTATGCATTTTTTTTTTTTGTTGTTAAATGCACCCATGTTTAAATGGAAATTAGTCTTCCTAGGAAAAGATAAAATCTCTTTATATGAATCCTTACTATAAAAGTCACAATTGTTCTAATAAAGTATAGAGCAAATAGGACTTTGATGATGCCCATAGTGATACTATTTTATAAGAAAATCAATTAATGAGGAACAATAAGAACAAAGTGCCCCATTTTCTGTGTCACGGTACCTAGGAAGCAGTGGAAGAGAGTAGCAGAGTAAGCTGCTAATTCAGACTAAGAATCAAATCTGTTGACAAGTCATTTACCTTCTCATTAGCTTCATTTTCATAACTGTTGAAATTAGGATGACAATTACCATTTGTCAAGTTTGTTATAAGGAAAAAGCAGGTACATTACATATATATATGTAAATAAATATAGAAACTAATTTTCCTCTATTCAAAGGGACTTCTTGAGAGTCAATTTAAATTAAAAAAAAAAAAACAGTGTTTGGACATTGGTTTTCTTTTAATAGGATTTTTTTGTGGTCTACTTGTATCAGTGAGAACAGACTATTTGGGAATGAAATCATGAAAATTAAGAAGATAAAGAGATGTGCAAACAATAACTGTTGTAATTATAAAAACTTTATTTCACTCTTACTTTAATTAAATCTTTATAAGCACCATGTCATGTACTGGCAATCTAGAAAGAGGATACTGGAATGCTTTAGTCAATAACAAACTGCAAGCTGATGATGTGAAGTTACAGCTACACTGAGCATGTGAACAAGACCACATTTAGAAAGGTTCACTTGAGTAACTCGTGACAATGCACAAAACAAGAATCTGGCATCAATACAGTCACACTTTCTACAGCCAGAACCCAAAGTTTGTGCATGTAAACATCAAAAGAAACACTTTATCACCTTGACAGTTTACAGTTTGCTAAAATTTGACCCTGGAAAGCATAAATGTTGCCAACTTGTTTTCTTGACCAGTGCTTGGTCTAAAGATCAACTCACTTAAATTTAAAAGATGCTTAAAGGCTATGCTTGATTTTGCACAAGTCATTAGCAAGGTCTTTGAATGTGTGCAGTTCTCATATGTGACCACCAAATCATTATCTAATGCAATTGTGAATAATTATACATTTTCAGCAAAATGTTTTAATTTGGTCCTATGTTAAAAGACCCAATTGCCAAGGTGTTTTACAGAAATTTAATTCACAAGCATGTACACAAGAGAATCACTATAAAGAACATTGCTTCCTGGTTTATGAATAAAAAGTTTTTCCTCTACTTACACTAAGACATACAAAAAATAATCTACAAAAATCGTTTGCAATTGATTTTAGTGAAAGAAAAGCTTTCTTCGGGAAAAAAAAAATGATTGTGTGGTGGTAGTATTTTAAGCCATCAAAAAAGGAATGTAAGTAACCAATAAATATAATGTGCTTTCTCCATATAGACATATTTACACTTGAGTCTTTGGCTTATGTTTTTTTCTAAAAAGAACTTTAAATGATCCAGCCATCATTGCACATTAAAAGAAAATAAGCCAGTTATATATATTTATATATTTATATAGATTTTCTGAAGTCAAAACATGTAAAAAATGAAATTTACTATTAATTTGCACAGCTCTTCTTTCTTTGTCCTGTAAAGATTTAACTTTTTTATCTAAAAAAGGGAGAATAATGCCACATAGAAAGTATTAATTCATGCAACACACAGTGGCTGCTATACCAAACCAGGAGAGAAAAGGCTGCATATTCACTGTACAAACACTGATAAATTCTCATTTGAATCTGGTTCTTATTAAATATAATTTATGTGGCACGAAATGTTGATGCTTTCATACAGTCATAGAAACTAAGTGAGTTCTTTTTATTAAGATACACAACTTCATAAGAAAAATACTTTCACCTCTTGAATGCAAAAGTCTCCCACCCCCCACAATAAAATCTTTCTGCACAGGTATAACAGGTACAACAGCTGCTGGCTCAACAGATGAACAGGTTTCTGTCTGGATGCACGCTTACGTCTCACCGGACTAAGAGGATTCCAGGTACTCCAAAGCTACGTCATAGCAGAAACGGTACTGCTCCTGAAAGATGTTCAAACAAAATGATAGAGGGAAGTTAATAAAAAGGAGGCTGAAGAGAAATAATAGCTTCCAAAGGAATACTCAGCTACCAATTTAGATTGTTCATGAATCACCAATTATTTTTTCTATATACAACTTTAATATCTGGGTATATGTATTTTACATTTAAGGTTAATGAACTCATTTAAAGAAAAAAGGGCATGTAAAAAGCTATCTTTGTCTCATATTTTACATCAGAAGCTAAAAATACTAGTATTTTTTTAATCTGATTCTAATAGTAATTACTGATCATTACAAAAAAGTTTCCAAGTATAGAGAAAATCATAATTAGAAAAAGTTTCTTCAATTCTATTATCAAAAGCAAGGTATTTTTAAACTAAAAGTTTTGCTTCAGCCTTTTAAATACATGGTTCAAATAATGATTTACAATTTCATTATGTACATATATTTAGGAATAATATTATTATATTTCACTTTCTTCACTTAGCATTTTGTGCATCTTCCCCCATGTAATTCAACATCTTTTTGAATGTTATACAAAAGTCTATGAATTCTTGTATATGAATTGTTTGACTATTAGATTGGTTTTATTTTTTTCTCTGTTATAATGTTTCAGTGAACATGTGCAAATGTCCACACATCAGAATTCTTTTTTAGCAGTGAAAAAAAGTCATTAAAAATTGCCACATCACAATTCTAACTTCTTAATTTTTGACATAGTGTTTATAGTCCCTCAGT
Organism: Talpa europaea; assembly: GCF_964194135.1. NCBI lineage: Eukaryota > Metazoa > Chordata > Mammalia > Eulipotyphla > Talpidae > Talpa > Talpa europaea. The sequence goes on along the minus strand of NC_140068.1, from coordinate 28,610,896 downwards.
GTAGTTAAGTGAAATTTTCAAGAATGATTAGCTTTTCTCTAATATTTTTGGCTTATTTATACCTGAAAAATTTATTTTTGCTGTCTTTACATACTTAAGACAACTTGGCATAAAATTTTGAGTGCAAACTGTCTTTCCTCATAAGTTCATCTTCATTATTAATAATTTAGAAAAATTTAGAGACTACATTGCCAATTATGACTTACAGTATGGGAATTATTAAAAAATTTCCAGTTCAGTTCAAGTGGTCAAATTCAGGCTGCACTGGGGAACAATCTAAAGCGCACATTTCTTCTAAAGAATATTTCCAAATTACTCCTGCAATACAGGAGGGTAATAAAGTCTTTCCCAAATCATTTTTATCATTCCTACTCTAATTATCAAGTAGGTGTGATATGAATTAGCTTACCATTGTGGCAAGTGCATCTATAGAACCAAAATATTGCTTGAAAATAGTTATTATGTCTTTTGTTCAGTCGCCAATAATTTTGTTCATATTCTACATTTCCTTGCTAAACTTGTCAGCTCAACTCAACAGCACTCACCCTGATTAAACACAGGTCAGAGGGTGTGGTGCTTAGTCAATATTCATGGGGCATTAAGGTAAATAGTAATTCTTTGGAGGGTTCTAGAGTGGCAGAGTTTAACCGTCAAAATTGTTTTTAAAAATAAAGGTTAACAATCAGAGTTAAATTTAGAGGTAAAATTTAAATACTGAGGCTGAAGTAACACCACTGATGATTTTAAGTCTTGAGCTAAGAGACAGAGGTGAGAAATCTATCTCAAAAATCCCTCAAGTCCATTCCCCTGTCTTCATCTCTACTGCTAATACACCAGTAAAAACTCATGCCATCTAGGCTGAGGGAAGAGGCAGAAAAGAGGAAGTTTGAAGGGGTCTGCACTAGGGGTGTAACTTTGCTGTCACTTGTAAAAGTGAAACTGTATAAATCTAGCTCTTCAGGTTTTGTCACAGGAAGAAATGCGCCTCATGTGTGAACAATCCACTAGCAGGAAGTGGTGAAAATACTTTAAAGGTTTATTGAATTGCTCATTTTAGTTATCTGATCATCTTGATAAATGTAGGGCAAGCAACAATGATGTCTTGGTTTTTCTGTGAGTAAAAACTACACAGCTGCTCCTGACCTTATCCCACCATGCCCATGTTTGTAACCCAGACTCTTCTGAAGTGAAATGTGCTAGAGAAGGTTAAATTTCTTTCTTACTTTTCAAATAGCTTCAACCAGGTAAACTCCCACATACACATACCTATCAACTGTTACTGTGCAAGCCGTAATCTGATTTTATGAGTCCTGCTAATTCAGGTAGCATTGTATGCAGTATGCTTTTATTTAATAAATATTGAAAACTCAAGATGATAATTTAAAAGTTTATATTTGACCAGAAATGAAGAATCAGAATGAGTCAAATAAATTCCAGTTGCCCATTAAAAAAGTGCTGATAAATCTATGAGTTAACCACCCAGATTAATGTTTTTACCAGTTAACTCTGAATGCTTTAAGAAATAAGAATAAATTAGAATAAAATCTAGATAGCAGGATTTATTCTTCTTATGGAGCTATTTATTAAATTCTTATACATTTCCAAAATTAAGTTAAAATAGTGTTTTCAACATCAACAGTACATGGCTCATGTAATTAAGTTTGTGTTGGTAGAGGGGATGCTTGCCAACTCATCAGTGAGACAGCAAATTTCCCACAAATACTCATTTACACAGCTGATTCCTGATTTGAGCATGAAGTCAATCAAGGAGTAGATATATCCCTCCCTATCTTTATGTTCCCTTCTCTATGCCTAAGATTGACTCACCGGTGCTTCCACCATGTTGGGCTTGCTGTTCCTTAGTGTCTTGACTGCATGGAACACGTCAACCACGTTTTGCCGTTTCACCATTTCCACAACAATGCCTATAGCACAAAACATGCCACTTCGCCCACCACCATTTCTGAAAGCAAAGGAAGCAAAGGCATTTTGGTGACTAAAGACTATAAAATTGTACATGTGATTGAAAAGGATGCATTATTTAAATTTTTTTCATTTGTTTTCATTTTGCTTCCTATGTGTGCATGTGTACAGACATAAAGGGCAGAGAGGAAGGACACCTGAGGATGGTATCAGTTTGGTAGCTTATACTTAGGAATCTGCCATGGGCATGGGCATAGATATTTTAGATTGTGATAGATTTGTAAGTTGTAAAAAATCAGAAAGCTTTTCAGAGTAATGCTCAAAAGAGCTGAAATCATATACTAACTATATTTTTAATACAGAAAATAGGGTAGTTAATTATAGAATCATGAGACAGGAATTTTGTTCAAAAATAATATCTAAAGAGTTCCCTAAGATGTGAGTCAGATATACCTTTTTTTTTTTAAGAGTTATTTATTTATTTATACAAGCATTGGGTACAGTCAGAAGCGCGGGAGGGTGAGAGAATTCACCAGAGCCAGAGCGGGGAGCAGAGCAGGCAGAAGGACCGAAGTACACTGCTGAGGGGAGCAGCGGGCGGCAGGAGAGGTCTGCGCGCCATGTGGGACCCTCGCCAGTGGCCGGGGATCGAACTGGTGCTGCAGAGGCTGTGGGCAGCTTCGCAACCCAGCATTCAAGCACTGCACCATTGGGGAGGCAATGGTGTAGAAAATGTGAAGACTAATGTAGAAAATGTGAAGACTAATGAGGAAATGAACACCAAGGCCCCCTGTATGGCTAAGCTAAGCCTCCATACTTACAAGCAATGGATAATTGTCCGGCCTTCCCCTTCCTCGCATTCCTCCTGCCATTTTTCCACCTGTAGTATCAGTTTCAAAAATGACCTTTTGGAGCCAGGCACTTCTCTATGAGAAGCCCACCCTAGATACTGAAACTGCTGCACCATCAGATAACCCTCCTGTGGCTGTAGAAGGAAAAGTATTGTTATGTAAATAAAATGAACATGCTAATTTATACAGCAATAAATAACATTTACATTGTAGACAGTCTAGCTAATATAAGTCCTAAATATGTACATGGTAGTACAGACACATTTTAAGTTATAGATGCAAAAACATGAGCATTATCCTTTATACAGCGTATTCCTCAGACCTCATATGCGATAATCAACTCCTATGATTATACTTCTTAACTTTCAAAATCATCTCCTCTTCATTGCCACTGACATCACTGAACTTTCAATCATAACTCATAATTTCTCCAGGTTGATCTCCCTGAATAAACTTTGATCTCCTTCCAAACCATTCTTCAGGCATCCTGATTATTTTGAAATGCAAATGTGATCTTGTCATTCTCCAGCTTTAATGGTTTCCAAATGATCTTAGCATAAAATCCAAATTTTATCTGTAGCTTAAAAATCCTTACATGATCTGGCTTCACCCCCTCCCCAATTTTTCCTTTACTTTAACACACTATTCAATTTCTAGACACACTAGCTTTTTTAGTCAAGTTGTTAGGGACGCTGCACATTCTCTTATTTCGCCTTGAATGTTTCCTTCTTGTTCACCCCTCTTAATCCCTAACAGAGGAACAACCTTGTCTTGAGTTTACCAGAGGCTTTTGTGGTCTTAGCAATGAATCTTGTGTGTCCTAGGAAGCTCTATCCTGCACAAACTAGGATAGCTGGCTACCCCACCTCTTTCCAAATAGCTCATTCTGATTCTTAAAATTTTGACTTAAATATCATTACCTCAAATAAGTCTTTGATCACCAGGTCAAACACTGCATTCTGTGCTTTTGCTCTATAAAGTTCTTATATGTAAATAAATGTCTATACAATTAGTTGCTTAATTCTTGACTTTTGTAATAAAATGTAAATTCTATAAAGACAAAGAAATCTCTTTATTCTTAATACTCTTGTCACTAGAACCCAGCAAAATATTTTTCAAAGAATAGTATTGTTGGATGGATGAATCAAAATAAAATGTAAGGAAGAGTATGTAACACACGATCAAGCCGTATCACAGGCATAGATGGGAAGGGCTCATGTATCTTTAGGAAGGACAAGGACCTATCTAATACATCACCCAATTTCTTATTGGTGCAAAACCAATATTTAGTAAGTTGAATGATATTAAATAATGAGCTCGGAAATAGAAAATAAAATTGTGCATGAATAAGGATCCAACTACCAAATATACAGGAAGATAAACTAATATGCTGGCAAAAAAATGTAATACAGATTTCAGTCCATGTTCCTAGAATATTTTCCTTAAAAGTGGAATTATCAGACAAGTCTACTTTCTTAGTTTAGCAGCTATGAATTCTTACCTAAAATACTGCTAGAACAACAATGTAACAGAAGCACAGACATAATGAAATTCCATTTAAATTAACATCTAAGATATGCATGAATATTATGACATGATTGAAGTTATTTTTTTCCAATGAAATGAGCTATAGAATTAGTTTATAGTTATATACAAATAGACTTACTAACCAGAAACATATACAGCAATTTTGATATGTGAAACACTGAAATATGACAATCTCAGTGAAACACTTAATACACATTCATAGAGCTGCAACTCTTAAAAAATAAAATGGAACAATCTTTCTCTTCAAAAAGAAAGTAATTCCAGAGAAGTTTCTAATGTTTTCTTTTCAAATTATGCTTGCTATTTGCTTACACAATCTAAGGCATTTTTATGAGTACTTTTTATTTTTTGAAGGCGAGATCTAAATCTTGTCATTTAGGTGAAAAACATAAGAAGAGTCAAGGAAAGAAAAACTGTGAAAAGGCACAATTGTAGCAGTACAAGTTCAATTTATAGACCTGGGCAGAAGTTAAGACATTTAGAAAGCGAGAATGGTAGGTGGGAATAGAATCAATCATGGCTGTGATTTACCTTTTTTTTCATATCTGCAGTTCTCTCTTATATGTAGGACTAGGAATAGTGACTCAGACCCTTCTATAATGGCTGATCCAGAATATCTCTTCTTAAAGTTAATTCTCTGTCTTTATTATTATTATTATTATTATTATTATTACAATATTCTTATTTTTCTATTGCATGCCTTTTCTGGTTTGGATGTCAATACTGAGAAAACATGCAGTTCAGTATAGGGACACATCTGTACATATTTAGGGACCAGGCTATACAGTCAAACTCAAGTGAGCCAGTGAATCTGAACCTAGATTTCCTGATGAAATGAATTAATCTGGTAGTGACCAGGAAATGGTAGCTTCTCGCATTTCTGGTTTCCTGTTTTTAGAATGCATTTTCGCTCCTCATACTAAAGTAGAGATAATTACCAACTTTGGTAATAATATGTAATGTCTGTTAATTCAACTAGCTCTGTTTTCTGAATGGAATTATATTCCATCTGGTTATGATAACCTGTTCCAGATCAGCTCAGTTGAAAGGATGAAATAAGTTACTTACTCTTGTTAGATTGCATATCCTAAAAATCCGATTGATCACATCACAATCCATTGAACAAGACATACATTCCACTTGGATAGGGCCATATCGTACCACCCCTTCTTCTGGCCAGTACTGTGGGCAACCCTAAATAAGGATGGTTTGAAAGAAAAAGAAAATGAGGATGGCTTTTTCTAATGAGGTAGAGAAAGCAGATTTTAGCATTTTATTATTAGTTGTATAGAAGTACTTAGCAAACATTAGCCACTAACTTGGGATAAGTCGACTTCATTTAACATCACAATTGAGGTGCAGCCATAATCATAAACTAATCTCCAGAAGTCTTTCACAGTGTTTGGCAGAGGGTATTGTGTGACAATGAAAGCAGCTGGTTGTCTGTAGCTCTGTGAAGAAAGAAAGTAGATGGAGAAACTTAGGAACTTAAAATGCACCATCATTTGTACAAGCAGATCCAATATACTTTATTTTTTTTTTAAAGATTTACTTATTTATTCATACAAGAACTGGGGTACAGGCTAGAGGTGCAGTGGGTGAGAGGATTCACCAGAGACAGAGTGGGGAGCAGAACAGGCAGTTGTACTGAAATACGCTACTGAGGGGAGCAGCGGGCGAGACAGGAGAGGTCTGCTGCGCCATGTGGGTCACTTCCTTAGCCGGGGATCAAACTCATGTTGCAGATAGCTTCATAGTGTTGCGACTTAAGCCATCAGGGAGGCCCATCTCCAATACACTTCAAAGCAGGAGTAATACAATGCAGTATATTCATAGGGAGATACAGCTGCACTATGGCATGAGACATGGATTAACAGATTTGGACCACTGAAACTAGTAATTAGTCAATCTGATGGCAAGACTTCAGTGTCTCAGCAGCAGTTTAAGTCAAGAATTTGAGATTTAATTGAGAAAAGTAAACACAGAACAATATAAATAAGAGACTAAAGACTAAAGACTTTTTAAGGTCATCGCCTCTGAGGTAGACCTGTTAGATGTATCAATTTTCCAAAGGTAATAGCTTGAGAGACTGAAGACAACAATGACACAAATTCCCTGAGGTCTGTCTATATCTTAACTGTTATGTATTTAACTGTTTGGCTTTCCTCCAGGTCAATTAAGAAAAATCACATATGCCTCAAACTCATGTGCTTTTCACTGTATAGATTTATTAGCATATTCTGCATATTTTGTAGGCAACCTACTTCCCAGTTTCTTGGGTATTTCTAACGTATATCAAGGATTAGAATGAATAGCCTCATTCATTTAAGATGTTTCAAGTGCCAAAGAATAAAACCATTGCACTGGTTAGCCCCACCTAAAAGAAAATGGCTCCTTTGTTTACCAACTACCTCTTGATTGGGGCATAGTATATTATGTTTTCTCCAGAAGTGGGTATTGAAGACCACATTCATCTGGCCTAAACAATCTGCCATTCTTCAGACTGACAATCTATACCAGACCAGAAATATATATTTCTATGTAGTAACAAACTACTGATTTATTTAAAAAAACAACTATATAGTTGCCTGAGATTCTGCAATGCTGATAAAAATTGTCAGTGATCTCCTAGCTCATTTGTATAATGCTCAAGTCCTTCAACTATCTTAATATCAGTGTAGAAACTGACCCTTGCCCTTCACTGATCCTACTATCATTTGGGAAATGCTGCTAATCATAGCATTCCACTCCATGGAAGTGTGCAGGATAAATCTGAGCTGATGGTAATTCAGCTGGCTGCCTCTAAATGATCTTAATATTTTCTAAAGACACACTTCAGCTGGGGTGAGTGACTCCTAAGAAATGTATTAAAGCTCATGAGAAAAGTTAGAAAAAAGATATAAATTTTCATTCCAATCAAATATCTGCTCCATGAGAAGGTAAATCAAAGAGGGATGAAAGCTATTTACTCATCTTTTGAGTCACAAAGGCAAGGAGATAAACAAGGAGGAGATGATACGGGAAAGGACTGAAGATTTCCTACATCTTCCCTTTCTAAGTGCAAGAGCTTGTCTATAGCTTTGAAGTAAAAGACTCCTTGGTCTTAATCTTCAGAGGCATGGCAAAATGTGTATAATACTAATGATGGAGGTGGAAGGTAGAGGAAAGGAGGGAGAATTGATCAATTAGCCCTGTTTTTACAAGCCAAACTAAACCTTACTTTTCCGAAGTTGCAACTACACTACTAAATTTACAGGCCAGTTTCGACTAAAAAATGTATCTCTGTTGAATTACAGGGAATTAAGCAGAGAGCTGGAACAGGTAGAGTACAAGTAGAATACTTGTCATGGTTATTAAATTCATATTAAATAAAAAGAAACCTGAAATTTAAGACAAATTTAATAGATGCCAAAGACAAACTCAAAAGGCATCAATATCTTTCCTGATATTATTACTTTCCCTTTTCTTTTTTTCACACATCCCTTTTTCATTCCAAATCCAGACTTATAAATAAAAGTTCTTGTGTGTTTTATCTGAACTTAGTATATTTGCCTTTCCAAACAACTAAAATGGGAAGAATAAGTAATGGCTAGTTAAGACTATTAAGCATGGATAGGAACTTTTCATTTGACCTTGTCTTGAGACAATTCTGCTCTATGGCATAAAAAAATGAGCCAAGTAACTAGTAAAAGATGAGTTTTAAAAGAAGAATATGAACTTTCTGAAGTCCCTACTAATAGAACTTAATCTTGAAAAACACAATAGGAGCAACAACTTAGGAAGCGTCATTATTATTACTCACAAAGGAATGAATCTTGACTTCTAATTTCTCCTGCTAGTCATAGATTACAGGCCAAACTAGAAAAGTTTACAAATGCAGGTGACAAACTGTTTAAAAGGATTCTGAGTGCTAAACCTTAAATATTAAATAGCCTTCTTGCTTCTTCCCAAGTTACTCTAAGCAACCATATTTTAAAACTCTCCATGTTTTCTATCTGATGTTAATGTGCTGACTACCTGTAATATAACCTACAGGTATGAAGACTGAAATAGCCTAAGATAGTTCTTTCATCATGATGGATATTTTAACATGATATCTTTTATGTCTTCCTTAGTTACTTAGTATAAATAGTCTCGATTAATAATGGCCAAATAAAAGAAGCTAGCTATAAGTTATCATAACATCAAATGTCAGAGATAAAAATTCCCCAAATTAACATAACTTCCATAAGACATGGCATTCTGTGTTTTTTAATATTTGCTTCTAACTATATTCAAAACAGATAAATGTGACTTTTTTGAGAATAATTAAGATGATAAAAATCACCTGTAGATAGTTCCTGCTTATAACTGAAAATCAAACTCCAATTTACAATAGAGCACAAAACTTATAGTTTCTAAGAATTCCTGTACAGGAAATCCAAAATCACTCCAAAATATTTGTATTTCAATGAAAGTTTCAATTTTCCTGAAAAGAAAACTAGCCAGTGTTCATTGCATTATATAACTTATTATGACACTTTACACTGACAAAGAGAGCAGTGTCTTACATCCATAAGAGCAGCATTGATGTAGTTACTGCTCTCCCCATCAATTGTAATTAAGAAAGGCAGACATCTGTCAGGTGGCAGCATGTCCATGAAACGGTTCTTGTCATGGTTTCTTGGCAGACATGCTATACTGCAATCTTCAGCTTGTAGTCGAGGGGTGACTGAATTCAAGGTCTAAAAAGAAAAGGGAACCTAGGTTAACATACAGTGACCCAGTTAATAGCATAACATAGATTCATGAAGTATCTAGGAAGCCAAATAGAAAGCAAAGGATTTGTAAAAGCTATGGTATTTGCTACTGTAACAGGTTGATTGACTTTGTAGATAAAGCAAATGAAACCTGAGAAATGACAAAAAAATATATACCTTGTTGAGTGTGCCTCTTTTTAAAAAGAAAAGGGAAATTAAGCATCACAGCAAACTGCGAAATGCATTATTTAACCCATGAAAAGAGAATTGGCTTGATCTGTGATGATCAACCATTATCAAAGTCGGAAACTATTACTTGCAATAACATTTGGCATGTCGTATTTGAAGAGATGCTGTGGCATATTGGGGAAAAAACACTGGGTAAAGAATCAAATATTAGGTTTCTTAGCTACTCTTGACTTCATATTCACATACCTTCAGGGAAGTCTTAAGGGCAGTGGAAACATCTGGGGTTATTTAGAGACAATGTTTGGAGCAGACTTAAGCTATTATTATTAATGTGCTGATCTAAGATTTTAAGTGACAGAGAAGGTCAAAATCTAAAAGACTGCATAAAAAAAGTTGTAAATACACATACATCACCACCAAACTTGACTTTTATGACACTTTTACTGTGTACGCTTTCCTGAGTCTGACCTTTTTTGTCCTTTAAGATACAGCAGATAAGAGCTTATTAATACAAAAGTGACTCTATAACAGGTATAATTAAAGAGACAAGTATTATAGTTAAAATAGGGTCAAAGTTTATAAATTCATCTTGAAAGACCTTCCTTAGAAGAATTAATAATGCCCAGAACAAAATATGATAAGTTGTTCATAAAAGAGGCCCTAAAATAGTAAATACCTGGAATTCATCTTTGAGATGTGAAGAGTTAGTCTGGGAGTCTATTCTAATCATATCAAAATATGCAGCTTTAAATTCACAGACAGGTATAGCAGTTTCTCCACATAAGCAAGCTTCTAAAATTGCATCATGAATAAAAATGTACTGTTCCTATCAAAAGAAAGAAAAATTCATATTATTTAAAAACTTTTCTGTCACATAGGGTGGAATATACAGAGAATTTTCTCTATATGGAAATATTAATATAGATACCAATATTTTCCTGTATGACTAGATAAGTTATGATTGATTCTATATGAAAAAAATATCTGCTCTTTTGGCAGAAATGATGGAAGTAAAAAAAAGAAAAGCTACTACAGTTAAATCAATCAGGATACCTCTGTCTGGACCATATTGATACGACGAGATCGTAAGGCTTTGACACAGTTGTAGATGTCAACAACACCCTCTCTTTCAGCCATGTCCAGCATGATGTCAATCACAATGTAACAGCCAGTTCTTCCAGCACCAGCACTGAAAATATAAACAAATTATTAATTTATTTTTAAGCTAAACAAATCTGAAGGATTGTGGAAGCATGTCTATATAACCTGTTCAGCTTTCAGATAGGTGAAATTAAACTGAATTAACAAATTAAGACACAGAATTTGTGTACACTGTGTAAACACTTATTAAATAACTTCAAGTAAAACATCTGCTTAGGTGTGAATTGCTATTGGAACAAGAGTTCCTTATTAAAAGTTGTAACTTCAATCAATGTAATTCACCATATCAGCAAGAGAAAAGATAAAAGTCATACGATCACTGATAGACACAGAGAGACATTCAATAGGATTCAGCATCTTACTCAGAGCAATATATAGTTTTAGTGCAACTGCTATCAAAGTCCCAATGGCATCCTCAAAGAAATAGAGCAAACATCATTGAAATTTATGTAGAACCATAAAAGACCTTGAATAACCGAAGCAATCTTGACAAAAATACAGAAGAACAAAGTTATCACAAGCCCAGATTTCAAACTATGCTACAAAGATATAGCAATCATAAAAGTATGGTACTAGAACAAAAACAGATACACAGACCAATGGAAAAGAAGTGAGAGTCCAGAAATAAACCCATACTTGCATGGACAGTTAATCTAGAACAAAGGAGCCAAGAACATACAATAAGGAAAAGAAAGTTTCTTCCACAAATGGTGTGCAAACTTGACAGCCACATAAAAAAAAAAAAAAAAAAAAAAAAAAAAAAAAAGGAAAAAAAAAAAAAGAAAAAGAAAAAAACCAGACCACTATCACATACCATACTCCAAAATTAACTCAAAATGGTTAAAAAGTTGGATCTAAGAACTGAAACCATAAAACATAAAAGATAACATAAGCAAAATACTCAACGTCAGCTTCATGCATTTTTTTGGGTACTTGATCCAACATGGGGAAAGAAAGCGAAAATAAACAAATAGGACTATATCAATCTTCTGCACAATGAAACAAACTTATGGTTAAAAAGAAAGACAACCTACGTGGCAGGAGAGGATATCTGCACATCACACATCTGGCAGGGCTTAATATACAAAATAAAGAACTCATACAACTAAAAAAGAAAACCAATAACCTAATCAAACAATGGGCAGAAGAATTAACACATATTTCTCTAAACAAGATATATAGTCAGTCAACAAACATATGCAAAAATGTTTATCCTTACTAACCTTAAAGGAAGTGAAAATCAAAACAATGGTGAGATACCACCTTACACCTCTAAGAATGGCCCACAGCAAAAACAAAAACAAAAATCAGAGCCAAGAAATGTTGGCAAGGATGTAGAAAAATGAAAAGCTTGTACATTATTGGTGGGAACACAAACTTGCCCAGCACCTATGGAAAACTGTAGGGATATTCTTGAAAATAGTAAAAGTAAATGTGCCAGATGATTCAGTATTCTACTCCTTGGTGTCTATCTAAAGAATACAAAACACTAATTGAAAGGTATATATACACTCCTATGTTTATTGTAACACTAACAATAGGCAAGACATAGATATAACCTAGGACCAAAGACATGTTAATGGATAAAGATGTGGTCTATATACTCAGTTAAAAGAATAAAAATGAAATCTTTCCGTTTGCAACAACATAGATGGAAACAGAAAGGATTATGCTAAGTGAAATAAGTCAGAAGGAGAAAGACAAATACTGAGTGAATTCACTCATATGTGGAATACAAAGGAACAAAACAAAGGAATAGACAAAATCAAAACAAATCTAGAAATCTTATTGCCAAATTGAGGCTATTAGAAGGCTAGGATAGCAGATGGGGAGTAAAGAGAGGAGGTGGGTCCCATGGTCTCTGGTGGAGGATTATAGGTGTTTTGGTGATGAGCATGATGTGGTAATATACATCTGAAGAGATTTGAACCTCTACTCCTAAACTGTATACCAATAATACCTCAATACAAAAATATGTTACAATAATAAAAAGTACAAAATTTCAGTTATAAGTCCCAGGGATGTGATGTACTGCATGATGACTATAGTTAATAATACTGAATTGTATGCTAGAAAGTTATTAAATGAGTAGATCTTAAAAAGTTACAAGAAAAATATAACTGTGTGATTACATGTCACTTAGATTTATTGTGCTGGTCATCTCATAATACATACATATATTGAATCATATTATAAACCCAAAATAATGCTATGTCAATTAAAAGTAAGATGTAATTTTAAAAATCAAATTGTTTTGAAAATAATGTACATAGGTCACTTAACTTATGTAGCTCTCTAATAGTCTTCATTTCATGTAAATCTAAGACATAATTTGAAGTTTAGAATTGATCAAGGAAGGGGTAGATTCATGTTTTAAAATTTAACCTCAAATTGAATGACTCTAATACTCATTTGTTTGTGGCTCCTCTGATAAAATGTAAGAATGTTGCCTCCCTATGTTAGTCAGATAAACTCATGTAAATAACAAGGCAAGTGAATTTTAATTCTAAACCTATAAGTGGGAAGTCTGAGGAGTTACAATTCCAGGGGAAATGTTAATGGTGGGAAAGAAAATATTGGTTATCAAGAGGGAAGGAGACTAATAATAGAAAGAATATTTGAACAGTGATTTGAAAGAAAATGAAAATGACTTGTTAGGAGTAGAGTATAATTTTTAATAAAGACTCACAAAGACAGTTACTCTCTTAATGTATTTAATTCAGAAACTGAATAATAATATATTGCTCATTATTTTGTCCCCAGGAATGTTTCTCCAATTTTACATAGAGAGTCTATGCAACAAACAAGATAGAATTGGATTTGGGAGAGGGGTGTGTGTGCTTTATTTTTTGCTTAGCTTCTTCCATACATAAATTCAGAGATACGTAAGTTTAAGTGGAAAATGACACTTCTATTTCAAGAGAGTATTTGACAATCTTGTAGTATTTCTGAAGCAAGCAATTCATAGGAAAATAAACCTCTATAATAAGTCAAGATATCCTTGAATTGAAAATCTATTCATTGCATTTTATAAATGCACAGATGGACAACTAACATTTTCTTTGTCTGGATTTGGCCACTTCTCTTAAACTCACTGTTCTTTTAGAAATTTAAGCGTAAGATGTTGTGGTTATCTCTATTCGTTTTTTCCCCCTACCATCTTCTCAATCACTTTCCCAGGGATTGAGACAAGAAAGCAATTGAAGAGTACATCAGATATCTTGAAGTGGATTGAGCTGAATTTTTTTTTTCAGGGTACATAGTATCTGATCCTTATGGGATGCTTTACTGTTATTTCATTCTCTTTTGGGCTTTTTAACCTTTTAAATATGGTCACTTAATTTCTGAATAGACTGAATTTTCAAAAAGAAAAAAAAAAAGCTTAAGAAAAACCTGTTATAAACTTGTACAGCACAATATTTGAGAATGGTGTGCAAATATAGGGAAAGCTTTTCAGATTCAACACTTATTTTTCTGTTCAAAATGAGGCCATGTAATTTGCTTTTAGTGTCTCTGAATGGTTGTTTTAAGAGACATTTCTAATCAGAAGAAAGTCTACATATAATGTTCAGGTTTTTCTGGCATATATTTGCTGGCTCTCTCTGATGCAGTTTTCAAGGTCTTCTGATAGATGGCTTAAAAAAATCTTAAATAGCTGTTTTGCAGTACAAATTCTTGCAATTTAGACCATTTAGTAGCTTTGTATGTTGCAAATTTAGTTTTAAAAGCTGGAATTCTATTGGGAATTTACTAAATTGGCAAGAAATTTCCATTTCAACCTACCATTTCATATAATATGGGATTTGCAAAGCAATTAAAAAAAAAACAGAAACACAGATGTTGCCACTAAAAGGCAGAGTTCCTACATTCACAACTGTTGACAACATTGCACACATTAGGATGAATGTATTTATTTCCTAACCTTCTATTTGATATCTTCCTTATAGCTAACTTTTATTTTATTTTTGTTTTACCTTATCTGTAATACATACAACCTGGAACTTTGTAAGTGTGCATTAATTTTGTACTTAAAGAGCCTTGTCTTCATATTTTAAAGAAGCTGAGTGCACACAATGGACACCATTTGGACCACTACTCACCTGCAATGCACAACAATGGGGCCAGCACTGGGAGGGTTCGAGAACTTGACTCGCCGGATAAAGGAAAGAAGCCCTGTGGCATGGTATGGAACTCCATGGTCAGGCCAGCCAGTGAAATGGAACTGTTTCACTTCACGGATCTCATTGTATCCCCTCTGAGGGAACAGGAAAGGGAGAGTTATCAAAAGGATCAAAATAAAGCCATTAAACACAATCACACCTGACCGACAATGAAAAAGCAAGCAACATCATATCTTCTCTGGAAAAAAAAAAAAAAAAAAAAACCAAACTTCTAGGCATGACACGGCCTAGGAGTTTACCTTTATGGTCAGAAAAGTACCAAAGGAGGAAAATCAGACTTGCTCAGTTCTGTAAGTCTGGGTAAGTTTTATTTATGTTGACAGTTTGTTCCTTACTAGGAATGACAACACAAAAATTATTAGGGGAAAAGGAAGAAATGGGAAAACTGAAATGTTGCCCTATTGACCCAATGCACTGAGTTCTCAAGTGGTGTAAAAAAACAACTTTCCAGTTTCTCATCTCACAAAGAGATTTTAATGCCTTCCTTGCTTATCCATGTTGAAAATGGTTTTGAAGCATAGCATGCAGGGATTTTCCAGAACACTGCTACTCTAGATTGGTTTGTAAAAATACACAGTTAAGCCATTCTTTGGGCAAACTACTTTTCTTAACTGTGAAATTATTCACCACACAGAGTATTATTCACAATAACAAAAAAATACAACATGATAAAAAAGAAACATCCATTGTTGTGCCTCTCTCATATTGGGTTAAATTAAGAGAGCTCTTTAAATGTACATTTCAAAGCCTTTTCTCCGCCTTCTTGTAAAGGAAGCCTGTAGATTGTGGTAGCACAGTCTGGACAGCATAGATGAAATGCTGCAGAATTTAGGTTTAAGAATCTATATTTATAGTAAAAACAAAAACCTACTATAATCTGTGTAATTCCAATTCCACTATAAGCTGTGAAATTGCAATCTCACTTGTTCGATCAGTAAAGATAAAAAAATCATGAAATAAATGAACCAAATCTAGTAAAGATATCTTTTGATTTTATCCTATATAGCCCATGTCACAAAACCTTGGAAATCAGTGATCATTTATCATTCTTCTAGTTCTAGTCCCGGCACAATGCCCTAAGCAAAGCAGAGCTCAGAAAATAACTATAATAGTGATAATAACAAACATTATCATGGAATCATGTTAAGTTTTCTTCACTACTTTTTAAGTCAAGTTTATCAATTAAAGGTTAAAGGTCATAAATTGGTTTAAGACCTGATTTTAGACCATTATTTCACATTCTCTGTTTTACCCTTTTAATGGAGTTGCTATAAGGGCCTTATTCTTTTTAGTAAATTTTAATATCTGGAAAAGTATGTTTCCTTATCTTTCTTTTTTACTTAAATTTTCCTGATCAATTTTCAAATACATGATTTCACAAACCTGTCAATCTTTTCCAATTTTAAATAACCAGAAATCAAGTTAAAAATAAAAACTCAATGATGTTCCAACTGATTATATTATATTAAATCCATTTAGTATTAAAACTAAGCATTTCCATTATGAGGCAAGGTGTATGTCTCCATTTATTCACATTCATGTCCTTGACAGAGATTTTAAAGAGGAAAAACAGCTTTAATATACTTATTTTTAGAATTTTAGGATACTTACTCTTTCCAGGGTGAATGTCCTAACTACATATTCAGCAAGTGGTTCCATTTCTACACAAGTTACTTTGAAGTCACCATAAACTTCAGTATCATCAGGCCAATACTTATAGCATTTAACCTACATAACAAAAAGAATATATAAATGGGCTTCAAGATATAATGTACATTAAACAAGACATTTTAATTTCACTGATAACTCTTCAGTTCACAATTACAATAGTTAACAATTCTGTAAGTGGTATAAAAGTCTGTTACACAAGAAATAGACTGACATCTCATCAAAATACATCTGATAATGCAATTAAATTCTCGTACAAAATCAAATTTATTTTATTATCCAATGAGAAATCAGGTATAGGAGGTCTTAAAATAATATCAGTTCATTATTATAAGACTGTTGAGAAATAAGCAATTCCTACTGACATTAAATGAAATGATATGTTTTCATTATAAGTTGTTTTGCTAAAAGTTGCAATTTCAGATTCCAACAACTTATCAATGACACACATTTGAAATGCTATGGCCTGTGAATTTTTTCAAACAATTGAATGATATTCTATTTTTAGTCTGATGTTTTGCTATTTGACTTAGACTCATGTTTTTTGAACAAAAAATCATTTTTGCCCTTACCCGGCCAACCTCAACTAAATTTGTAACCATCACAATGCAGGCAGACTGTTCTTGCCAGATCATCCTCCAAAAATCATATACTGTTTCATGAACTGGGCCTAGAAAGAAATTAATTTGAACATTATGTTATCAGAAAATTTGTAGTGAGCAAGTTTAGGTGAGACAAAAAGCAGAGTAAACTAAATAAATTAACCAAGAAAATTGAAGGTCTGACACCAAATTCACTAAAGTCCTTAAATTCAAGTCATATCTAAATTCACTATAGGGAAAACCATAGGCATGTACAGTGTTTTTTGTTTTAAACCTTCCTTCCATGCATTCTAATTAAGAAGATATCACTAGTTTAGTAGTGTACTACTACACTATCAAATTCCTTTAATTCATCTCCAAAGATATGTGCAAAGAAAAAGTCATGTCGCCATCAACTAAATAGCACATATTACTAATTAAATAAAAGCCCATCATTTATAAATAATAAATGTTAGGGGTTCATGAATAAACATTATACTTATAAGGACACATCCTAATCTTTTTTTGTAGTGTCATCTCCAAACTGCAAAAGCTTATACTGGCAATACTCCTCAATACTACCATAAACCTAGACTATTGCTCACCAAGGATGAGCTTTCTAACTTAAAGAATTTACAATTAAACTCAATTTCTCTAAGGATATGTGAAAACATTTAGAAAATGACATTAAAAACAAATATAGTTTTTGTCTAACTTTCCTCTTTTATAAAATAGATGTGCAGGTTTCTCTTCTGATAGCCAGTGGTCAACTATTGTTTTTAAATTATTTTTGCACAGAAGAACTGGGGTGTAGGCCAGAGGTGCAGGGGGTGAGAAGTTTCACCAGAGACAGAGTGGGGAGCAGAACAGGCAGAATTACTGAAATATACTGCAGAGGGGAGCAGTGGATGAGACAGCAGAGGTCTGCTGTGCATTATGTGGGTTAGCTCCCTAGCTGGGGATCAAACTCAGGCCATAGGGGTGATAGCACTGAGACATAACCCCTATGGCACCAGGAAGCTCCCCCAGTGGCCAATTTGGAGAGATAATTAAAGGTGGGTGTTTCTTATTGTTAGGATATTTTGTCCCCCTTTATAAGATTACAAGATTTTTCCTACCATTTTCTTATTTTACATAAAGAATAAATATGATTAAGTTCCCTTTAGCTCTTTGTTTTGTCTCAGTCTTTCTAATTTCAACAACAGAGGTTGGGTACTATTACATTCCAGGCCAACAGACTAATGCTGCAAGAAAATAGGAGCCTTGCAAGATGAGACCTTTCAGAAAAAATAAGAAATGCCTCTGCCTTATTCTAGCAGTTGGTGCTCTGGGATCTCAGGATATCAAGATCAAATCATAAAAAACTATCAGCAGCTTCTCTTTTACTGTAAATCAAAAAATAAATCAAGCTGTATGTATGTTTTACATACAGTAAAACCATTTGTATTATAAAAATGAGTACAGACAGTGTTATTTAGAAAAACTAATTTTTTGTTAATCAGATAAAATTACAAAAACCAAAAATACCATATAGATGAATAAGCAGGTTTGGGTATTCAATAGCATTTAAAAAGTCAAAGTTTTTACCTTGAGTTGCAATGTAATGGCTTGGTCTCTGGTAGCCCTAAAACAGGAGAACAAATTGGTTAACAATTTTATATCAGTATCAGAAATAAATTAATGAAGGCATAAAAAGATGAAGATAACAACCTGTTAAGATTAAATTATAGTAAAAAAAGTCCAGAAATGAGTAGTGAACTCAAAGTTCACTTCTCAAACCTAGGGTATCTGCAAGGTAAACATAAAGCAAAAATGAAATATTTTAAGAGCTCTGATTAGAATATATATTGCATAATTGAGTTTTGCTTACTAGGTTATAACCTCAGATTTTGATTGGTTTCACTAAAATGTTTATGCCTTCATGTTAATCTTTAGTCATTCATTCCTGGCAAAACTGTCATCAAAATATTAATTCTCATTTTATCATCCAAAAGTACAACACACTGCATTACACATGGACAATGACATATTAGAACCATAAAAAAATAACAGAACATTCCAATGTTAGAGCTGGACAATGCATATGTGCATCAAGTCAAAGTCCTGCTGAGATTGCTTAGAGAATATTCCTGCTCTATAATATGTTTAGGAATATGCCAAAACTATTTTGTGTGTGCAGATGATATTAATTTACACACACATAATTATATGTACACACATATATAGGGAAAGGAACTTTGAAAAAAAAAATGCATCTTGTCCCAAATAAAAGGTTTAGTATTTTCCGCTTTTCTTTTTAGTGTGTTGGAGTTTTATGTGTGGTTATTTAATATTGTTTCAATAAAAAATTAATCCAGATAAATAAATTGCTAATTTGCTTTCAACTGGTTTGAATTCCAATATATCATGAGTAGCAACAATGTTAATGGTATAACAAATGGTCAAATTTGTTGAATATTCTATGTATTTATCTGAGGACATTAATAAAGGCCCACATTTCAGGATGGACAATTCAATACACATATAAATGCATGTTCACTGAGCTCTCCAGTCTAAAACTGGAAAGGTTGAGCATTATACTTTTTCAAATTTGGAAGTTCTCTATTTCTTAATATGCCAACTTAGTACAATGTTTCATGGGACAAAATTTTTTTCAAGCTTTATAAGCAGCTTATCTCCTGTTTCTTTATAAAATAGTTACCAACTACACAAGATGTTCTTTAAAATATAATATACTATTGGAAAAGGAAAATAATGAAATTGTGAAGTAATCAGCCAAAATATACAGGGGTCTTAGCAAAAAAGTCAGCTAACAACACAATCTCACTTAGAACACAATTTTCCTTTCCAACAGGAAAGTAGTATTATAACAGACTCCAGTGTAATATGTCTTGGCAAAAAATCACAGTGAAGTTAAAGGTAAGGACAAGTAAAATTTTGTTAGAAAACTGCTGCTTTCTTATTTTAAGGAGTAGGCCATAAGCTTAGTTTTACATGTTGAAATGTCTGATAAATTTAAAATACTGAATGAAAATAAAATGATATATACTCTATATATATACCTATATACTCACAGATTATACTTAATATAATTAATTCAAATATATAAATGAAAATGTACAAAATAATGGTAAAAAGATGAACTTAATAAATGTGATAAACATTATTTCCTATTTATGGAAATTTCAAAAGTTGGGTCTTAATTTCATATTTTATATATAACACATGTATAAAATTTATTTTATATACACACAAATATATGTATATATAAATGTCCTGCAATATTTGATACTTATACTTTTGCCTTATAATTAATCCATATTTTGAATTTATCAATTTCAGCATACCTAGGATTCCATTATTTAAAAAACGGCTGAAATTCAATGAATGGTTAGTATGCACTAGGCATTTTGCCAAATGCTCAACATGTGTCACTTCATTTAATTTTCACATCAAAATGATGAAGCTAGTACTATCATTGTCTTCACTATAAAAATGAGGACATCGAGGCACAGAAAGATGAATTTTCACAAGATTTCCATAGTGACTTTGAACCAGGGAGTAGGCATAGTGTTATCCTTATTACATATAATTTAATGTATTGCCTCTTTAACGATATTTTATCTTTTATTTGACAATTTTCTACTAAATAAAAACTTGTATGTAGATATGCTTGTACCGAAAATTTACCATTGGAATGTATGATCAAAACAAATTTTTGGTTTGTATGATTCGATATATATGTGTGATATGTACATTTTACAAAAGCAATTTAGTAATTATTTTGCCTAAATACTTTTAATAATTTACAGCCAATACCACACACCACAAAATAGTCTCCCTACCCATTTTTAACATGAAGTCAAATGTAAAAAGAAAATTGCAGAAACACTAATACACATCATACTATCCAGCTTCTCACATATTTGGGGAAGGGTAAGAATAAAAGCCAGAAACAGAAATTATCAACAAATAAAACTCAAGTACATAATAATTTGTCAAAAGTTAAAAATTGTCTGTTTTTTCTAAACATAGAAAAGGGAAGGAAGTAAAATACACCCTTATACATATAGGAGTTACAAAAAAATGAACATAGATATACTGTATGAGGCTAATTAGGTGAAGCATGCAGAAGTAACTAGTTATAAGCATTAGTAATAACTGTCATTAAGAGAAATTATATTAAAAATTTATGAGTGCTGTTATTTACATATAGTGGTACTTACATCCCTGTACAGCCAAATCTACAGCCCAAACCAAAGTCAGGTGTGAAAGAAAGCACAACAACGTCAGTAAGTACTAGGACGTAGAACAAGAAAAGTGTACAGTTTGTTCTTTATTTTAAAAAGCTAGTAATTACTTTATAGGTAATAACAAGCAAAAAGATTCACATATATAAGCCAACAAATTGGGATGACTTAAATATAAAAATACTTACATCTATGTAATTGGCATTAATATAGTCTGAAGAAGGATCATCTTCAACAGGTTGCAAGATTACTCTGGAGTGGTCATCTAGAATTTTTAAATAATAAAAAATTATTAATTCCTTCTATGTACTATTACTGATAGAGATTTGAAATAACTCAAAGATTGATGATAGTTTATTTATGATGTACTATTATAAAAATTTCCTTCAACACAGTCATTTGAAGGCATTCAAGTTGTTAATAAAGTTTCAATTATTAGAATCTTTATAGTTAGTAAGCTTGTAGCGGACATGATGTCTGATGAATTATCATCTGAGTTACATAGACTTGTCTAAACAACTGCATTTGCCTAAACTTCAAATTTTGCTACATAGGCATGATTTTAAATATGTGGGATTTTTCACTGGACTATACAGCAAATGAGCTACAAAAATAGGAAGCAGATGTTGAACTCCTCTCAACTTCCTATTTACTGAGAGATAAGGTTAAATTTGATGTAGTATGTAATTCTTTAAAATAATTTAAATTGATAATAGATTGGCTAAAGGAAATCAGTAGCTCATTATAAACCCAACTGTTACTTTCCTCACTGCTCCTCTGGTTTTATATGACAATTTATTCTTTATACATACATCTTAAAGGCTTAATTAGAAGAAAATCCATAATAATCAATGGCATGGAGTAAATGGAGTTCAGGCACTGGTCCCAAAGAAGGAATAAAGATATGTGTAAATAACACCTCTGCTTTGAATACCTTGGAGAAAGTGTTTTAGCAATTTATCACTTAAAATATCTTTTTCATTATCATGCTCTTCAGTTGTTAAAAATACTGCCATGCATTGATGGGCAAACATAAAATCAAACAGCATGTTCTCTCCACAGGGTGAGGAGTCTGAGTCAATGTATTTAATGAAGATGATAATTTTGGAGACACTGCCAATATCCAATGCTGTTTTAATATTAAATAGATTACTTTTTAAAGAGATGTGCCACCTTTGGGACTTACTTAAAGTTTAAAGCCACAGAAGGAGTTATTACAACTTATTATTTATATTCTACACACAAGATTTGCTTTACCAAGAATTTTATGAGAACTTACATGCTATAATGTTTCCATATCGGTTTTTCGCTCTATTTTGATCTTTTTTAGCTACATCCCAAGAAGCTGACTGTCCTTCAAAGAAACTCTGAAAAAAAAAAAATTAACAAGCAGACAGAATTTAATTCCTTTTCTTTAATCAGGTTTATCTGTTCTGAAGACCAAAATAGTAAAAGTCACTCCTCTCAGAGAGAATGGGAGTCCTGCAGTAATAAACAAGTTTCTTTTCAGAACTTGAAGCTTGTTTTCTGGGCTCCTCCTTGTTCATCTTGGATTGAACTGAGCTCAAATTAAGGACAAGAAACAACTTAAGAGGAAAAAAAGAACCCTGAAAATATTTAAAATCTAATATTCCTATAACTGTGAGATGAAAGTAGAAAGAACACGAAAAACCTAACTACTTTTAATGAATATCGTTAAAATATGCTTTGTTTAGCCCTTATAACAGGAAAAAGAAAACATGCTTGTTCCCTAATTATTCATTACATTGTGTATTTACAACATATTTCAGTTTCTTTGAATATTATGAAACGCACTGAATATCTACAATAAGGAATATCTTATTGTATCTACAATAAGGAACCATATAAAAAATAAAGTGTCTCCAGCGCCTGGAATCTCAGAACAGATGAATTTAATTGGTTCAATTGCCATATGCATCAATTTAAAATAGGGGTGTAGATTTATTTTTGCAGAAAACTTAAACTTTGCTCAACACAGGAAATGGGGTCTTCAAAGAATCAACCGTCTTTGAAGTGAGCTACACAGGAATACACATGAAATGAACAGAGAGAACCAGCTCTGGCAGAATATTATAATTCCTTGCACTATTTTGTTACCACAGCATAGTGTTTCCGGCATAGATCTAAAAACAACCTTCAAAATTCAAAGATAATTTTATTCACTCCCAAAATAAGACATAAAGACTAAGATATTTCTAAATTAGAAATTCTAAGATTCTTCATTAAACGACGTATTCTGAATGCTTTCACTTTAAATGTATGTGCAAGGTGGTACATGGTGGTGGAGAAGCTTCTGTTCACAGCCCAAACAGATATTTTCCAGTAAAGATTGGCAAAGGAACTTTTTCCTTTTTGTTATAATTTGTTTATTTGGAAGTTCAATTTAAATAATTTGTGGCAGAAATTCAGGTATTTAGGTTTGAGTCAGAAAGAGAAATAAAGCTGGTAGGAGAATCTCCTACATCCTTCTTTTGATTTCATGTTTTCTGCACTTAGAGTGTTTTATCTTCCCAGTCTCCCTCAACCAAAACCCCACAAATCTAAGAGTGATAAGCAGTGTATGTGTGACCCCATTTCTCAACAGAGGGTCACAGGCAGAGGCGGCGAAGTACTTGCTTCAGTCATTCAAATGATAGAATCTGTAATGTTACAATGATACCAAAGGGTATCCTGCTGTATAATTTTGAGTGGGGTAATACGGCTAACAAGAGTTTAAATAATTACAGTAAATAATGTATGGAACTTGACATTTTTAAATTCTTAAAAGGAATTTCGATCCAGAGATATCTAGGAAAATGCCCTTTAATTTCAATTCTGTTTACCACCATCCACCTCAACGCACCCCTGACTGCATTCATAAACATGGGGTTAGAGAAACTATCGACTATTTCATTTCTTGTTATATAAAATGGAGGGGAAAATGTTAAATTGCACTGTGTATCATAGTTCGTAACAATGTTTTAGCATAATATTGAAATTTTCACCTCATATTCCTCTTTGAACCCATAGCTGTCTGATGTCTTCATGAGATTAATGTGCTGTAGTAAGTCGGCTACCCTGATGGCTGGGTGCAGCTGTCCCGTCTGGTAAGGGGATTCTGTCCCCTCACAGAGGTATCGAGGCACATCTAGAAGACGACTGGATTCTGCTGTAGCACTGTGGTTCTCATCTGGCATTTTTCATATTCCAGAAGGTTAAAAAAAGACAAAGTTATCTTGTTTAATATACATCTATGCAAAGAAGTTGTTAAAACCTTAAGATTTTTCTGACAACAAATGGGGAAAGAAATACAGTACAGACTAAGGGCAGCACCCCCATAAACACAGCGCCATTGGTTTCCTCTCAAGGCATGAGGTCAGAGCATTTTATGATTACATCAACAAGACAAAAGATGTTGTGAGATGGAGAAAGATCGCTTCCTAAAGTTGTAAATGGGAGATATTGCTGAGTTTTTACTTTTTCTTTTTACAGTAGTCCTAGCAGTATAGAGTGGGATGAGGAGATTATGTTGTCAATGAGAGTGGTGATTTCATTGTCAATTAAATTGAAAAAATTTTTCCCACCCATATACCAACCACCTACTAAGCAACCCATTAACCTACAGGGTGGTTCTTCTTGCCCTGTGGTCCTACTATGCCCTCCTACCAGGAATCTCTTACCATAACACACTCCAGATTAGGAAACATGGGCACTCTCCAGAAAAATTCCTGGATGCCAGTATGTCTGCTGTATATGTTACATGGGTGTTCATACTCATTATTTGTCGACTTGAATTATTACTGTTCTTTTTATTTCTAGTATATTTGACTTTCCTGGCTTTCATCTGAAGGATACCTGGGTATGTGTCTAGGGAAAAACATGGGTACTCCTCTAGTAATCTTCTCTGGTCATCCAGACTGAGCTACATAGCTCCTATTTTAAGGAATTTGTTCTCCTGCATGTTACTGCAGTCATTCTAATCATTTGTTTATTGATCTATTTTCCTCACTAAACACTGAACACTTAGAGTGCAGACAGAGCTATATTTTCCTTTTTATTCCTAGCACCTGGGGCAAAGCAGTCACTCAGTAAATTGTCCATGAATGAGTTAAATTCATTTGAATCCCTTACCACCCATAGTTAAGTGTAGAACTCATTTCAATGGTGTTATTAACTAAATAGGAAAAGAAACTTCTAAGTCTCTTTCTAGCACAAGGAGGCAGAAAAGAACAAGAACATTTTACCTATGAAGAATAAATATTATTTTAATGACCATTTTACTAATCATTACAATGATAAGAAGCATGCTTATATTTATCACATTTAAACTTACCACTTAAGAAAAAAAGCAAATGTTTTAAAGGGTGTTACTTTGAAAAGCATTATACTACCATACTCATTAACAAAAGAGAAAGTACACTCTTAGGGGAACTTCTGTTTTTAATGATAATGCATACTGTAGAGAACGATATTTAATTAACAGTTAAACATATTTCAAGTGCTGGTACAATTGCCTGTTCTATCACCAACTCTACAAATAGGATATGGCAAAAAATGAATTGTTGTCCCCATGATAAACATTTTTTCTTCCTGGAGAAGGGGGAAAAAAAAAAAAGAACCCCACAATCAGATTTGTGTGCTTCTATAATTTAGCTTGATTGCATTTACTTTACTTCTCTTATTAGACTGAAAACATTTTTTTTTGCATTCACTTCTAAAAATACCACATTGAATCAAACAAACCCCTGGTTGTGACCTAACCACCCAGCTGAATTCATGCCTTTTACTCAGGTTTTTCCCACCCCCTCCACACAAACATTTGCTAGCAATCATGATTTACGAGCATTTCCTCTTCTTTCTATAAGACTACACTTGTGATCTAGCTTTGCTAAATATTACAATCAATAGACTGACATAGAGAATATATATATATATATATATATATATATATATATACACACACACACATACATAGTAAAATTAAATTCAGAAGCCAATGATGTGGGCACTATCATAGAGTATACAGTTTTTAATGTAAAGAAAACAGATGTCAGAGAAGCAAAGCGCAATAATTCAAGATGGACTATGCACAGAGTATCCAAGACTCTGTGAAGTAGCCCCAGAGCTCACATCGTACCGACTGGAGCAAGGGAATATTTACAATGGTACAAAGCTCAGTGAGAAACACAGAATTCACCCAAATATTACATGCTTATGTCCCAATATGAAAGAGACAGTGCCTTTTGTTTTGCATTAAGTTTTAATACAGCAACACAATGAGTAGTATTCTTAAAATAATCACATATGAATTATTAATCTTAATACATTTCCACCTCATTAAGCCACCTAATAATGTGACTACTAGAAAGAGTACATGTACTAATCATTATCCTTATTATACATTTAAGAATAATAACTTCAAATATTTCCTTGCTGGAAAGAATTTCTAAGCATTCTTTGGAATACACTTACCAGTTATAGGGACTTTAACCCAACGAAGCAGTAAAACACAAAAAACAAAAATATGAATCAATACAAAAAGTTTCTAAGCTATTTTTAAATCATTAAGTAGATATAGCAAGCAATATTTGAAGTATTTTAAATATTGCTTTATAAGTACAAAATCAGTTGGACGCAAAACAAAGGTAAACATCATGATTCTAAGAAAGATGAAATTGCAAAAAATCATTTCTACATCTGATATGCTTAATGATTGTTTTCAAAGAACAGATATTAAAAAAACAGCTTGACTATCAAAATGAAATAAAATGTGTAAGAAATAAATTTTTAGTTTATATGAATAGATTTTATGACTGTTACATTAAGTTTAGTCTTCCTTAAATATTAACAGCTCTTTCATAGGAAAGATCACTAATACTACAATAATCTCTTAAACTTTATAATTTCTAAAACACATATTTTTTTTCTTTACAATGAATGTGAAAAAGTTATGTTGTGAATTACACAGTTTTATAGATAGAGAGATAAAAGTGTAACTATAGTCATGAATCATGTTGGGAGTCCCAGGATTGAGACTTGGACCCAATTCTCCATGTTCTAAAAAAATACTGTAAAGACAAGTAGGCAACTTTTTTTTTTTTTTTTTTTGTGGGACCCTCACCCGTGGCGGGGGATGGAACTGGCACTGCCGAGGCTGTGGGCAGCCTCGCAACCCAGCGCTCAACCGCTGCGCCACCAGGGAAGGCCCCTCCAGTGAGCATTTAATAGTTTGAGGTTTATGTACTAGTTTGTTATAGACAGTAGTCTATCCTGCTCACTAGATGACAATTTCAGAGACATTAGGTATCTCCCCAAGAATCATGATTCCTGGCTCCTCCTTATAAGACCAAGTCACTTCTTGGGACAAATTCCTCAGTTCAATTCCTGACATTATTGGTGTGGAAATCAAAGGGCAAGTGCAATTAGAGAGAGAGATTGTTGCATGTCAGATTCTTTTTGAAAAAAATATATATCCTTTATATTATAAAATTGCAATTTTAATAATTATAGTGAAAATTGAATTAATTGAATTAATTGCATCATTATAAAATATTTAAAAAGTGTAACTGCTGAATACATGTATAATAAAATTGTGTGGAAAATGTAAACTAAAGTTCTATATACACACAAGAAATTAAAATATAGAACATAGGAATTGGGAATATTTACAATACATTGATGTGGCAATTTCCACATTTCTTTGTTTAAATCTTAAATACTAGAAAAACTGGAGTAAATCAGATATGTGAAATATAAAAATGCTGGTTATTAATCATTGGTGTGTAAATAGTTAAGAAATAAAGTCCAAGTTGAAATGAAACAATCTGTTTTTAAATATACAGTTAGATTTAAAAATCAATGTAATTTTACAGTTGATAGAAATTTTTGCATTTGAAATTTTACATCAGAAAGGACTATCATTAGCAATACCAGTTATCTCAGATATTATATAATAAATCTTGGCTTATTCTAAATTCCTTGAAAGATAGCATTCATCATATCATATGCATATAAAATGCAAAATTCTACATCACTACAGCTAATTTTCCCAAAGTTATAAAATTTTAATAACAACAAAACTAAAGCAAATGTCCAGATCCCCATTGTTCACTTGGAATGTTTTGTTGCATTGAAGTTAGGAGGATTTAGAAAATCTCTTTCAATCAGGTAGATGTTTACAAAGGGATTATTCAGATTATACTGGCCCCTGAGATGTGTGTGTTTGGGCTCATTCTAACACATATAAATAAACATTAGCCATAAATTATGGGCCACTGTCCTTTTCCCTGAATCTATTAGAACTAAGAATTAAAGAATATGTTGGTTTTAAAAAGCAAATGTTATTAATTTGATCTGTTCCATTTGATTTTATTGACTCTTTGATAAGACCATGACTATATTTTTGAAATCAAGCTGCTTCCTGCACTGTAAATAATTACTGTGCAGACAAAACTTTAACTCATGCAAGGAGGTGGGATCCATGCAAAAGAGACGATAAAGAATTAGGGCCTCACCTAACACAGCAGTCGGCACAAGTGGATCATTAGGCACTGGAGGAAAACAAAGTTCATGAAGGAACATATTCCCCTAAAGTTGTATTTTACACACTTTCTCTTTAAAATAGATTTTTCTTAAGAAATGTAATCATTAAATTTTCTTTTACTACTATATTACAATAAGCTTCAAAGACAAGTCCTCTCTTTTAGCTTGGTTTATTTCAAACCAACAGGAAAGGTGCATCTATAATTATTCTGCATAACTTGGTTCAATTTTAAAAGCCAGAAAGTTTCAACTTGACATTATAAAGATTATAAAATCAAGGTAAAAACCCCCTTGCATTTGAGATGTATCAAATGTAAGGTACTTAGAGAGATAATTATCTCATCTTTATTTCAAATAATGTTTTCCAGTTAACATAAATTTAATCCCTTCTCCAGTTCACAGATGGGTATTTATAGTTATACAGCTGAATTCAAGCTCCCTAATAAGGTAGTAACATAGATGATAGAAAAGTTGGGGAACAAAAATGCTTCCTAATCCTTAATTGATTAAATATTAATTATGTGGTTAGAGAGACTTTAGCAATATTTTTTGTTCTCTATTATTTATAATAAAAAAAATAGTTCATAAAGGTTCCCTGATGATTAAAAGTAAGCTCCAGTATGACTCAGAAAATATTTCTAACTACTGGTTTGGTGTATATACATAACAGGGAAAATGATGGGTTGCACTTAGGGCCAATAATTACTAAAAATTTTCAGAAGGCGAACATTCCAGATAAAAGTTTCCTTAAAAAAAAAAAAAAAAGATATAACTGCATACAACTTATATACACTTTATTTTCTCCACCTGACCATTACACATATTTACTATCTGCATAGGAGATAATTTCTGTAATTTACTTCTATAATTTACTGCTTTCTATATATACATATTTTCCAAATTGTGGTAAGCAAATGTCTGGGATCTATGCAGAATGCTTCTGTGTACACAGGTCAAGGATAAACATGATTTGTGTTCCTTAAGCATTAATTTTACTTGGGGATTTGAAGAAACAAAATTTGGTAATTTAACTTAAGTTGAAATAACAATCTAAATATAGAGCTAAAGAAAAGAATATGAAATTCACAGGAAATTTGAAGATAATAGGTAATATTGATTGTGAGGTAATTATTCAAGTATCTGCCGTTCATACTTCATACTTAATTCACCCATTCATACTTCAGTGAGAACTATTTTAAAAGTCATGGCATCATATGTCAATATTAGGAATACTTACAATGGATGGAAGGATGGATGGATGGACAGATGGATGCATATGCATATAAATGGATGGACGGGGGAATGCATAGATTTTGTCATCTCCTGTCAATCCCCCAATTCAAGTAAACTTTCAGACCTCAAATCAGATAGTTAACACCATGTAGACTGATCTTTTCCATAGCTAACATTTTATTAATGAAACTTTCCAGGAAATTATAGTAAACTATTTTAATGGAATAGTTTTACCCATATCAAAAATTCCCAGAAAAAATTATGTTTCCTTTTATATCAACAGATACTTTTTTATATAGACTCAAATAACAAAATAATTTAAAATAAATTCTGAAATGAACAATTTTTAGAAAAATCAAGTATTTTAGCTTAAAACAACAATATATCTGATCTGAATGATATATGTTCAGAATATCTTTTCAGACTTATTAACAAGATTAAAACAGCTCAAAGTTATACCTAATCCAATATCAAAACTGAAAATGTCTATTTTCAAATTCCATAACACTTCCTCCTTTTTCTCTTTCTAGTTTCTTCTTCCCTTCCTCATAATCTCACTCTTTATTTGAAAGGTAAAGTGTAACATTAATTTAGAGTGAACAAGAAGAGCTTTGAAACTTATTTTTGAAAAATTTTAATGAAGAACTTACATCTTGGGCTAAAATTATGTTGATCCATGAAGGTTAAGGAAAGAGGATCTTCTGCATGGAGTGTGCTCTGATCAGCATAACTTCGATCCATAGCATTTACCATGTGAGTCATCTCCTGCCGGGTGTTGCCCATAGCATCTTTGCGTTTTTTAGCAAGCTTGCTGCCAAAGCAAATATGAAAGGGGAACCTTAGTGTGAGGCTTGAAGGAAAGTTGACACCAGCAGTGAGGAAAGTCCAAGGATAAGATTCAGACGTGGTTTAGAAACTCTAAGAACTGGTTATAACTTTAGGAATTAAGTTCAACATACTAACAATATTTGCTGATTGCCATAGTACTTGTCAGATGAATACTTTCCATTCAAGTTGTCAATCCAAACCTCTCATCACTCCTTATATTTTATTGTTAAATATATCATAAAATGTAACTATAGTTTACAAAAACCATAAATATAATACTTCTTTGTAGAGTTGTTCAAGGAAAATGTACACTAAAGCTAAGGTTTTGTGTTTCCTCCTGTATGATTAATTTTTTTTGAATAGCTTTTAGACATTCTTCTGGGGAATACCATAATTATATTTTCACATTTATTTTATGATAGCTACCCAACTAAAACAATGAACTGTTACATTCTTCCTTATGTTTTATTGCTCAGTAAAAATGCAACATGTGCAGCAATAACACATTTAGCAATATATATTAATGACATTCATTTAAACCTAATTTGAAGACTTTTATAATCAACCACAGTTAGGTATAATGCAAATACACTGAATACAAAGGATTAAATTATATACTGTGTAAGAAAACTGCTTTCAAAAAAGTTTGGAAAATGCTATGTAAAGGTATTACACCAATGATCATAATCTTGAATTATACGCAAGGTCAAATATTAAAAATGTATTTTAGAAGTAGATGACAAGATACTCAGAAATGCCTTATAAATGCAGCAGGGCAAATGACGTATGGGGATTTGGAAGTTACCAGTTAGACTTCCGAGCTACTCAAACACTGACATCTTTATCTCATACATTAAGGATATAATAAACATTGCCTTGTGTGTGTGTGAATGTTACACATGAAACATGCAATGAAGAAAACTAATAAAAATATATAAAACATGTAAATCACATTAACAAGGCGATTTATATAGCTATAAATAAAGGTACTCTAAAATCCTGCAGTAGCCAGATTCTGTTTCTGAGTTGATGGCAGCAGTTTATGTTACCTTGGAAATACTCTTTAGTTGTTTTAATAACACCATTATTCAGCTAGATTACTAGCTAGCACATATTCTTCTGATTCTCATTAGTATCTGTACTAGAGTAAATATACTACAAATATTTTTAAAAGACTCATTTAGTAGCTGTGTTTTGTCCACAAGTTTGTTCTTTAAAAGCACTAATCTAGTAATTAGAAAGCTACTCCTGTCTGGAGTATTTTTCTCTGAGAATTATAGCACTTGGTCTCTGAGGGTAGACATCTAACATGCCCTATATATTGACACACCAGATCTGACACCTAAATAAGATGGTGACAAACTCAAAATTAGAGATTGAAATAGCATTTTTAAAAGAAATAATAATAATAATAATAATAGCACTAAAATAAGAATAAACATGAAAAAAATATAAAAGGGAGTCCCATCACCATCAACACTAAAACCAGCAAGCACTATCTCTACTTCATCCCCACTACTACCACTACCACTATTGCTTGTTAGAAATATTCATTCTATTCATTGAAAATGCTACAATTTCTGTTTTTTAAGCTAGCAGGTAAAAAGCCTACAGAAAACATAGAGGTTTAAGACACGCAATCTAAATGAGTATCTCTGTTGATGTAAGGCACTGTATGGGAAGTAGGGACCTAAAAACAGAGAGAACAGTTTAGGAGACAAGTCTCTAAGTAATACTGCCATTTTATTCCAATGCTAAAGTTTCTGATTTTTAAAGCATTCTTAAAGAGAAGTCATGAATCTAAAAATTTATGTTGAATTTCTTGATTTTTTTCCCAAGTGGTTCTGTGTTTTTTTAAACAGTGCATGGGGCATATTAACCACCATCATCTAGGATATCTGTTCACTGGCCTACAATGTTCTTTTATCTCCAATATGTGGCTATCTTCCATTTGTCTCATTTTATCGTGGAGGCTTTATCTGACTGACCCCAATATAACCTGTCTCAGGTTAGGTTTTGCTGCTGGGATGGTTTTATAGTACCGTCTGCTCTGCCTATAATAACATTCATCACATACGATAGCACATTTCCTTTTGTTTTCCCCACTGAGTGTTCCGCCAAAGTTAAGGACTTTCTGTGTATCCTAGCACTTAGAGCAGTGTCAGGTACAGAGCAGACACTCAATAGATACTTATTGATTGGATAGGCTAGGCCTGCCATATGCTTGGCACTTCTCATTTGTTAATTTAATTAATCCTCAGATCGAACCACTAAAAAGGGCATAAGGAACCTAAATATATAGATGAGTTGCCTGAAGTTCAGATAAGTTAAATAACGTCCCCAAGGTAATTTATCTAAAAACCAGTGAAAAATGACCTGGTTCCAAGGTCTAAGGTCTTATACTATATTTAGTTGCTGGCATTTTTTTAAACTGTCATATTACAAAATGTATTATAATATAAAGCATTTACTTACTCTAGGAGTTAAACATTAGTTGTTATAAACTGTGAAGAATAATGTGGTTGTGGCAAAAATGTTTAGCCATTTAAAAAATATGACTGCAGGTACCAGTGGGGGATTGTTGGGGTGCAAACAATATAGGAAGGGATCCAAAGGTATATAGTGAAAAGATATGGGTGCTCTGGTTAGGTGTGGTGTGGTAATGTACATCTGAAAAGGTGTGAATCTATTTCCCTGAATCATACATAGTGTTGTAAACCAATGTCACCTCAATAATTAAAAAAAAGGTTTTTTAAGTCACTCTATGTATGTTTTGGTGGTGGGTGTGGTATGAGGTGCATCTGAGATGTGACTCTATGCCTCTGAATCACATATGGTGTTGTAAACCAATAGTATCTCAATTAAAAAAATAGCAAAACAAGTAGTTTAAGATATAACTTCTAAATGTTCATTTTCCAGGCCAAGAAAAAAAATGCACTTCTTATAAAACCTGAGAGATTGAATTGGATAAAAAAACACACCCTGAAATTTGAATTGAATATAATGTAAAAACAGAAGAGACATATTTAACCTTTGAGGCTTTACTTCAAAATACATCTTCTGCATATTTCATAATTGAGGAAAGATAAGAAAAATGAACTTGCCAGATGCATGGAAGTAAAAGTTTTCATGGCACTGGACTTTTGCTCTCCAGATTCACAAACCTTTGTTAATTGAAAAATGATGGGGAAATACAAACTTCCTTAAAGTCTGCCAGCCAAGCACTATCAGTTTGGTTCTTATACCTTAATCCTCACAACAACCCTGTGAGGTAGGCTTTAATTCAGGCTGTTAGAAATGAAATAAAAATTGACATCAGAGCTAAGTGTTTTGATTAAGAACTGAGCGTTACTCTGACTATGCCAATGAATGTTAGCTTACAGATCACATTAGTTTTCTTTTTAATTTCTACTCTATTGCTGTTTTCATTAAAAGAAAATCTCTGATTTACATTAGTTTTGCCAAGAATGCTTAATTAGCTTTTAAGGGGCCTATCTCTGTGATATTCTTTCAGTTATGATTGATGATGTCACAGCCCTAGGTGTTACAAGAATGTATCACAACCCATTACAGAGTTTAAAATACAGAGATGCTATCTATCCAACAAAAAGTTAGCTCCATTCTAACATATTAGATACATTTATGGTGAATGACGAGATTAGTGACATTTTCATAATTAAATACTTATTGATTCCTGTATGTTTGATGCTTTGTATTCCTTGGAGCAAACAACATCTATAATGTGCACTTCAGGATAGTTATATAATTCATTTTGCAACTATTTGAATTTGACAGATGTGCAAATGAGTTTCATTATCAAAGCAGCCAACAACATAAACTTCTGCAGGTGGATATATGGGTGGGCTATAAAGAGGAAAAGTGCTCCATCATTGTATGAAATGATGCAGTTAATTACCTTTGGCTTTATCAAACATGATTTAACAAGTATATTATGATTCATCACAACAAGTTAGGAGCATTGTTAGTTTACACCTGCTTGTTTTAGCAGATTTTGAGAAGCCAAATGTTTATAACATTTTAAGTGTTGGCAGACACTTATTTTGTTATAGTCACTGAGACTCTAAATTTTGTTGTAAAGCTAGTTTAAATTTACCTAGTGAAATGAATACTGTGGGATATATCCCCAAATCTACTTAATCATAGTCTTGGAGATTAAAAGTTGGATGATCAAATACTGATGGAGTAAATGCCCAAGAAAACTTTGTTGTGCCTATTCCTTTGAATTAGATGAATATACTTAGATCTAAGGAAACTGAAAATGACTAGAGAGATAGAGTGAATAATACTCTCCATCCTTATTCAAACTAGCATCCCATTCTAAACTGAAGAAAAAGCCAGAGAATTTTGGAAGAGCAAAGGACATAGGTGACACATCATTAATTTGCTTTTCACTATTTTTATTATCAACTTGCATTCTGTGCAGGTTGACAGTTTTTTTTCCCTTGGTTTTATAAAATCATTGTCCTATTTAACCAATAATAATAAAAAACATAAATTTTTATTCTCTAAGAAGAGCTTTTATTTCCTTTTTACTGAAACATTATGATCTTATCCATTTGTTTTATGCAGGAGTGTACTGATTGCCTAGATGGTCATATCAAAGGTTTTCTGAAGTTATAACCCATCCTGGATTCCTGGAAATGTGGAGAGAGATGTTATTACATGCAAACCTGAGCTGATTTAAATCCTGTGAAAGCATTTTGAATGTTTGTCTAGGAATATATCATTGGGTCTTTTGGTCCAATACAATAGTATTATATAAAGATAGGGATTAGCAAATTATAATTACTATCTCTAGTTTACCAGATGAAGCACGGGTTTGACTTAAGTAAATAAATGATGTTTTGGGCTGTAGACCAAAGTTTGTTATGGAAAACTGTAAATAAAAACTGAAAGTAGCTGAACATACAGAAATACAATATCCCTTTTTAAAAAGATTAACAAAATAAGTTCATAGTTAAACTTTAAAGTTTTAGAATCCATGAAAACATACTTTTTGAAGCAGCACCAAAATTGAAAACATTCTATTTTTTCTTTATTTTTTTTGAAAAGGGATACTGCATCTTTAACAAACGTAAAGTTGATATCACCCATTTTCTACTTACAGGTAGTAGGAGTAAGAATAGTAGCTCCTCCTGGCAAGCAAATCACAGACAGTGGAAAAAGAGAAGCAATGGTGAATGAAAAGCGTGACTCTGTCACATTCAATAAAGCAGAAAAATGTGCGTTAAAAATAAAATAAAATTCATGTTTTTGGTTTGCATTTCAGTTTGCTCATGCATTGGTTAGGTTTACTTTGCCATGCAATTAAACAGACAGATATGCAATAAAAAATAAAATTTAAAATACATAATTTGAAAAAAAAAACATGCTGACATTTCTTTTATTGCCAAAAAATTGAAAAATTAAATGAATTGTGTATTTTCAACATGCAGTTAAGCATAATATCATCCATTACCATCTAAATGTCATGACAGATGGAACAGCTGTGTATAGAACTTGTACCCTAAATTGACTATATTTCTTTAGATGCAAAATACAAAGAACTACAGGGTTAATAAAGAATATATGCAAAATGACACCTAAATTTCTGTAAACAAGTCATTTTATCTTAATGGTAAACAGGTACATACATATATTATTTGAATATACATATGCACCTTATACTACATATACACAAAGATAATCCTACAGTAGATGTATGTGACCATGATATCATGTACAAACATTTACTGTATTGAAACATAATTTCAAATTTATGTTTGGAATTATTAATGTATTCATGCTGTGCATTTAAAATATAATACATAACCAATGAAAAATGACATACATTTGGAAATAATTCAACAGTGGTTAAATTAAAAGAAAATGACATTGCGTTTTGAAAGATGCAATATCCCTTTTCTTAGCCTAAAAACTTACTTCATATACACCTTCAGCTGTAGCCTTTTACTAAATTGAATTCCAAGCCATTTCTTTATACCATCACCAAAAATACACAGAACTTTTTTCACGAGAAATATACCTATATATATTTTTTCCCAGTGAGGGACAAAGTCTTGAGAAGCTTACTAATTTCCCATAAAAACAAAAATCATAAGAAGCTGAAATAATGTGTTTCCATTATTTTGATTATAAATTTATGTATTAAAAGGGAGAATACATTATATACTAAACTGTTTTTGTAAACTTGATGCTCTCCAAGCTCTTATAATAGTGATGTTTTTGTGTATGTATAATAAACATATTTGTGATTAAATCATACACAATACATAATGTAACATACCACATTTAAGTAAAAGTCATTACAAAGTTGTTTAGTAAGTGAGGGGCTTGCATAATCTACTGATATGTCAAAAATGTACTATATATTTAAATATAACTTTAAAAATTGGAACCTTTCCTAGCAGTACTGGTGAGGAAGAGAAACAAAACCCTCAGCACACTTTCTATCAAAAGACAATCAATCAAAGCATAAGTACAAAAGCTCAAACATTAAACATTTTAATAAAAATGCTCATTTATCCAACATTTTAAAATATGAACCAGAAAAAAAGTTTGTCACTGCATAATATTAGTGAGTTGTCAGAGCATTTTGCCCACACCAAAAAATCATGCTTAGATTGTTTTGTTTCACTTTA
This sequence comes from Talpa europaea, assembly GCF_964194135.1. Lineage (NCBI taxonomy): Eukaryota > Metazoa > Chordata > Mammalia > Eulipotyphla > Talpidae > Talpa > Talpa europaea. The sequence goes on along the minus strand of NC_140068.1, from coordinate 28,573,540 downwards.
GGAAGTTTATATTTTCATACTTTTGTTATTTCTAAAACATATGGTCGTGGTTAAGAAGACTATATAGCAAGTAAGTATTTTGAAAATAAACAGAAAAATAAAATCAATATGTTTAAATGAATCCTGAGTGAGGACATAATCAGAGGCCATTTTCAACCTCTCATATTGAATCTGAAGCAACTGGAATCATTTTAATTGCAAAGTCAAGTTTAGTTGACTCTCTAAACTGTTTAGTAATCTTTCCAAATACAGGTAATAGTAGATTATCTTCAGCAATTTCATTAAACTTCGTTGGCAAATCTGGATTACTAAAATATTTAAAATCTCTGGTCTCAAATATGATGTATTTTCCAATCACAGAGGGAGACAACAGCAAAGAGAAAGCACTATTGGGAAAGCACGTATGTAGCTAATTTAACACAAAACACTATAATGCATACCTAATGTTTCTAATGCAGATGTGTCTTCTCCAACATATATATCTCCAGGGGATAATTGTAAAGAGGCAATACATTAAAATAAACTCTGATGGAATCATTAAACATGTATAGTATGAATCTTATCTATATTGTTAATCATTTGAGTACAAAAAACAACTGTAATAGTATATGATTTAATGCAATGTAGGCAAACATCATATTATATCATTCAATATAAAGCATAACTTAAAATACTTTTATACACAAAACTATTTCAGGACTATACTAAGCAAGTAAAGTTTTTAAGAAGTCCTTCCAATTGTACTATTACCTAAAACAAAGGATTTGAAGGAATGGGGAGTTGTATTGTTTCTAAGAAACTGTCTTGCTGGTAGACATTTTAGGGAATAGAAGTAAGTTCAAATTATAAAAACTGTATACTTTGAAATGTCTTTCTGCAGGAGTATACTTTAATCAGCTGAATAGAGTTCAGTATAAATCCACTAAGTACTAATATCTTTATCTAATTCCAGAAGATGGCGATATTGGTTGATATAGTACAAAACAATAATGCTCAATTATAAATTGACTCTTCAAACTATAGTGCTGAAATATTTAGTAAATGAGCAGTTATTATACAACTTCATAAAATAATGTTTCTAGTCTTCTCATATCTTATCTGTAGCCAACATTAAGAAAAGCAGAGTTAGAGCGCAAAGTAATTCATAGACCATAACCCAAGTATCATAATAAAGCCTTATTTGCCATTGATTACAAAGTAACACTTTAAATATGAGATAAATTAATATCTTCAGTATCTGTATTTGAGAAATTTAAATCCATAATTAAAGGTTAACTTACAAAAAGTATATGTTTATATCCAGAATGAAACTGTAAAAAACCAATAATAATTTATTTTAAAAGCATGAGAAATAGATTCAGAGAACCTGGCAACACTGTTAAAATTAAATTCTTGTTTATTCTAATATCAAAGAGCTCAAGGAAATAAAAAGTTTTTGAAAACTTGTGACATAAAACTGAGTGGGACATAATAAAAATCAGGCCTTACCTCCTTTTTACAATTAATATGACAACTAGAAGGAGAAGAATGAACACCAAAATTCCAGCACTAATTCCTGCTATTTTCACCACTCTGTCTGTCTGCTTGGCTGGGTCTGGAATCACTTCTGGTTCTTCTGTTGCTGCTGCTAAATGAATCAAGAAAATAAGTTACTGAAAGCAGCTAATTATCATAGATAGGAAAATTATTCCCAGTCAAAAATTATTGCAAAAGCCAACTTATTTTATTTGAATAAAAATAACCTGAAAAAATAAATGCAGATATGCTAAGTTACAGCATGAAAGATTTAGGATTGAGATATTAGAGGTAAGAAACAACAACAAAGCAGAAAAAAATAACTCTCAAAGGAAATGATAAACTATTTTTTCTTCCAATATCTTTAAAAGACAGAACACAAGATTTTTAGCAAGTAGTACAATGGACAGAGATAAGGTCTGATCAAGAGATTCACTTGTTTTTGGTTCCTTCTGTAACATTTTGAGCTCAAATTCCAGTTGTGTTAATGGCACTTGTGTGGGACCAAAAGGTCTAACTGCTAAAGGAGGGAGCTTATGATTTGGTGTGTGGGATTTGAAATCAATCACTGGTTTGACAGTAGACAAGAATAAGAAAAGAAAAACAGCCCCATCAAGTAAAATTTCAGTTTCTTTAAAAAACAAACCTACAAACAAACAACAAAAAACAGCAAACTTGAGAAACAGAGCTTCAAGAAGATATTTTTTTTGGTAAATTTTCTGTATCCTCTTACATTCTTTCTCAAAGCCATCCCTCCCCATATTTGCATAACTAAAATTAAAAACTTTAATTAATCTACAAGCTCCAGTAGCTCTCTTAAGAAATTTTCCTTTTACTTCATTTACCTCAAAAATTGGCATGGAAAGTACTATCATCAAATTTTTAAATGAGGTTTAGATAGATAAGATAGATTATAAATTGCTCAAGAACAGAATGAAATCTAACAGTTTTTCTCAGTGTTTCCAGATTCACAGCCCCTCCTGCCAGAATCTGTGGCAAGACAACAGGGGGATTTAGGATAAGGCACAGTTGGGAAACTGTGTCAGGAGATGGTGACTGAAGAACAAATAAATAAATCCTAAATCTAACCTCTTATCATTCCAATCGATCATGTGTTAATTCCTTTAAAAAATTTATTCATTTTTCTACATTCCAATCCTTTCTACTTTGGCTTCCTCAAACCCCTTCCCCGCAGCCCCCCTCACCTTCTACCCTGGCCCTGCCATCCTTACTTGGATTTCTAGTTCTACAGCAGTATCTGCTCTGGTTTCCCAACTTGTTACAGTTGGTTGTTAGCTTTCAATTTTTCCAAGTGTAAAAGAACTAATGTAATTAATATCAATATCATTCATAAAATGGCAATTTAAAGCTAAACCTGTAGGAAAAACAGCTTGAATTAGAGAGAACAGTTAATTTTATAAAGACAGTCCCTACTATTTTCTCAATTTATCCTATTTCAATGGGATAGCATAAAATTTCCCCATGCACCAGTACTTGGTATTATTCTCAAGTAGGAAGCCAAACTTCAGCTTGTTTCTTCTCGTAAGCAAGTCTTCCTTTCTTTTTTTTTTTTTTTTAAGATTTATTTATTTATTCATACAAGCACTGGGTACAGTCAGAAGTGTGGGAGGGCGAGAGGATTCACCAGAGCCAGAGCGGAGAGCAGAACAGGCAGAACGGCTGAGAGGAGCAGCAGGCGGCAGGAGAGGTCTGCGCGCCATGTGGGACCCTCACCCGGTGACCGGGGATCGAACCAGTGCTGCAGAGGCTGCGGGCAGCTTCGCAACCCAGCGCTCAACCGCTGCGCCACCGGGGAGGCCCCGCAAGTCTTCCTTTCTGACTTGACACTTTCCTCTATCCAATCTTTGGGGTATGTCCAATCTTACTCACTATGATAGAGGTAGTTCAGTGCTTATTACATTTGAAAACTACACAGGGTGGTCCAGTGCATCAAAATTGATGTTAGAAAGATTAAAAGCGGGCCTCCTGTTTGGCGCAGCGGTTGAGCGCTGGGTTGCGAAGCTGCCCAAAGCCTCCGGGGCGCCGGTTCGATCCCCGGCTGCTCCCCGGCCACCGAAGGAGGGTCCCACATGGCGCGCAGACCTCTCCTGCCGCCCGCTGCTCCCCTCAGCAGTGTGCTTCGGTCCTTCTGCCTGCTCTGCTCCCCGCTCTGGCTCTGGTGAATTCTCTCACCCTCCCGCACTTCCGACTGTACCCAGTGCTTGTATAAATAAATAAATAAATCTTAAAAAAAAAAAAGATTAAAAGCACTACTATCCAAAGAGCAACTTTAGAAATACACACATATATCATCGTGAGTGTATGTGTGTGTCAAACAAAGAGATTATATCCAAAGTTGGATATGATGTTTAAAAAGGACGTATTTATTATTTGTACTTCTCAAATATGATTGATTTGACATAGTGGTAACTTCAAATAAGAAGAGAAACAGAATGTCTGATGTAGGTATTTCTATAAAAAAGTTTATTGCATGAAATAAATCACCACTGTTCACTAATTAAAGCTCACTTCCATCAGATTTTATGCTACACTTGGCTTTGAGAGGGTAAAATGATAATAATTTCATTTATTTGAGCTGTTTCTTGCTTGTTGATGTGGGCCTGTATTGCTATATATATATGTATGTGTTATTACTACTGTTTTTGCTGTGTCCAGTTCTGATATGGTCTTAATTTTCTTAATTTTCGTTCATCTCCAGGTATATTTTTATTTTCTTTTTTGATTTCCTCATTTACTCAATGATTGTTCAATCTTCATAGATTAGAGATTTTTCCTGTTTTTTTTTTTTTTTTTCAATTTTCACAAGTTTATTGACACTTGTTTTGGGTCCCAGGATATGGTCTATCTGAAGAATACACCATGTGCATTTGAGAAGAATGTGTACTCAGCTTTTGGGTGAAAGAAGCATATTAATGTCTGCTAAGCCCATGGGCTCTAACTCCTCATTTGAGGCTATTTCCTTGCTCATTTTCTGTTTGGCTGATCTATCCATTGGTTGAGTATAGAATGCTAAAGAAATTCTCCAAGTATTGATGGTTGTTTTTGATTGTGAATCCTCCTTAATGTCTTTGGCAATGATATTTATTATTGCTGTTCTTATTATTAACATTATTACTACTACTAACAATATTTTTTATTAAATGTCTGCATAAATTGATTACTTTGGATACTTTAATAACATGTATTTTCCCAATTTTTTAGCCAACTGGAACTAAGGAACACACATATCCTATTTAAAAGCATTCAAGCTTAGATGATCCATTAATGGAAACACAAGCAATTGCCCCCTAAGTGAGCATTTTCTATTTTCTTCAAAGAGAGCAAAAGCTATTATACTGACTGCACTTTTGCACCCTGTTTATAATTTATTCACATACATAAAGGCAATGTGCTACATCTTTTTCAGAAACACTTTCCTTTGCCATAAATCTTTACCTTTTTTTTTACCTCCAAAGAATATCTGAAGGATCCTCAATGTTCTGAAGCCACGAGTAGTATAATTCTTTGGAAAATGAGAAAAAGCTAACAGAACTACATTTTTATTTAGTAAATTTATAAGATGTATTTTCCCACCAAAACTAAAGTAACTTTACAAATTTTTTCTTTGCTCCTATCACTTTTTTTAAAAAAAGATTTATTTATTTATGCATACAAGAACTGGGGTGTAGGCCAGAGGCATGGGGGTAGGAGGGTGAGAGGATTCACCACAGAGAGAGGGGGAGCAGAATAGGCAGATGTACTGAAATACACTGCTGAGGGGAGCAGTGGGCGAGACAGGAGAGGTCTGCTGTGCCATGTGGGTTAGCTCCCTGGCGGGGGATTGAACTCAAGTTGTAATGGTTCACAATAGCTTGATAGTGCTATATCTTTAACCCTTGCTCCACCAGGGAGGCCCCTGCTTCTATCACTTCAAAATAATTTTCCTAAAAACTATAAACTAAAGATTATGTAGAAAAATTACACAAAATCCTAAACATATATATAAATTTACTTAAAAAGTTAAAAGAATTCAATAATCGTAATCACACAAAACTTTTGAAAATGAAATCTCTTACTAATTATGACAGGCCAAAAGGCCAAAACTGGAATTACCTTGGGCAGACTGGGATGTATCCTCACTTTTCCTTTTCATATAATGAGTTACAAAGTACTGCAAATTCCTAAATATCTCTTGTCTCTCCCTTCTTCATCTCCACTACCATGACAGTAACTCAGTTCACATCATCACTCACCCTTTTTATACAGCAGCCTTTGCTTATCTTATCTCCCTAACTGTACTCTCTACCTCTTCCACATCAAGTACAGCACATGTAGTGTTATGATTTCATTTTATATCATGTCATTCCACTGATTAGATTCCTCCAGTTTCTTCACACAGCACTTAAACAGCCCATGAAAGAAAGAACTATGCTTATTTTGCTTATCATTATATTTCTAAAAGAACCTAGAAAGAAACAACAGTATAAGAAAGTATCAACTGAACAAATGGAAGTATGATACTAAGTCTGTCTATAGTAGATAGTATAGAAATATTTTTCTATATAGAAAAATAATATAGAAAATTATTTTTTCTATATAGAAAAATAATATAGAAAATTATTTTTTCTATATAGAAAAATAATAGAAAATTGACATATAGAAAATTACTTTTCTTTTTAAAAACACAAGGTTATATTTTATCAGACATTATTTTGTTGTTTTGGATGTTGACATAAGAGGAAGTAGGTATATACATTTCTGTATTGTCCCTAGAAGTTTCAAGACCCTCTGTTACCTCTGCTGTTCATTCCTTTCTTCCATCATCTACCATCAAAGTAACAGGATAATCCAGCATTGTGGACAGTACAAGAATTTGATACCAGCAAGATACTGCTTTAATTTTTAGTTTATTTTCTTATTTGTTGTATGACAACGAATAAATTATAGTGTCTTTTATAAAATCAAAATAATAACAGAATCTGTATTATATAGCTTCTAGGAATATTAAGTGATATGATGATGGGAAAAGTTTACATAAACTGTGAAACACTGAAAATAGTAGTAGTAGACATTGCTACCATTTGTAGACATGGCCTACATACTAAACTTGTGGTGCATTCTATAAAAATTAAAAATTAGGAAGAGGGGAGCAGAGGGTACTCTAAAACAGTGGTTTTTTTTTTAAATCATCAGTCTATTGTATTAATACATAATGATGGGTTTTGTAAAATACATATTATTAATTAAATAGCCTATCACAGTGGACTTCTAAGCCTTACAGGCCTCTTGAAGTATGTATTATTTAATTCAATGATCCTTTGAAGTTATTTTGCTTCATCATGTCATATGATCTTATTAAACTTGTCAAGTCTTAGATTGTTGATGATAAAAACAAGATCTATCAGTTTTGTATTGGTGAAAAATGAAAACAGCTACATAACATTTTTTTTTTGTAATGGTAGCTAAAATGTAATTTGTTCTTGCTTAATAAAAGTACAGATATTGCTTGTAGACTCCTGATGTGGAAAATAGTTTTAAAGCCTATAAAGACTTTCAACAATATGATTAACAATACATATATTTAAGACTAATTTTATACTATTAAAGACATATCCTTGTAATCTTAGATTCTCTAAGATTTTTTGGTATCGAAACCACAGTTCAAAGCCATATAAATTCCTGAAGAAATGACAGACAATTATCAAAAAGCAATAAATTAGCATCACATTTCAGGAATTATTCAAAGGTTAAAAAACACATAAAACAGTATGTTTGTTTCAAGGTAACCTAATGAATGGTAAAAATTTTACATATGGATTTTTCAATGCTTCGCATTTACTTAATTCAATAAATTGGTTTAGTTTACTCTGCTTCTTCTTAAACACAGTTGAGTCTCTCTGCTAAGTTTACTCTGAAATCTCAATTCCATCTTTTACCATCTTAGATCATCCATCTAATTTTTATATTAATCAAGATTTAGCCACCTTATTTTTTCTACAACCCTTTCTGCTTCCCATGTAGACCTCCTCAGATTTATTTGCTATTTCACCTCCAGAATGAGTTTTCTAAAATGCGAATGTGATTAATTGACCTCTTTAATGGCTTTCCATGCAAGAAGGCAAAAAGTTCTTAGTATGACATATAAGGCCTTTAAAATTCATGCTCTAGCCAACCTTTGCAATCTCATCTACTGATAATTCCTTTAGGATATTATATTTCCTAATCACTTAAAACCATTTCTCCCTCCCCAAACACTCAAATACTGTATCTACTTCAGGATTTGGTAAATTGTAGCCCATGGGCTCTGCCCAGTGTATTCTGTCTGCAACTACTGTATGACTTAATAGTCAACTTTACAAATTGCAACAGTGTTGCTAATTTACACACCCACCAGAAATGTATGCAAACACACTGAGATTTTTTTTTTTAAAGATTTATTTTTATTTATTTATACAAGCACTGGGTACAGTCAGAAGTGCCGAAGGGTGAGAGAATTCACCAGAGCCAGAGCAGGGAGTAGAGCAGGCAGACTAAAGTACACTGCTGAGGGGAGCAGCGGGCGGCAGGAGAGGTCTGCGCGCCATGTGGGACCCTCCTCCGGTGGCCGGGGAGCATCCGGGGATTGAACAGGCTCTGCAGAGGCTGCGGGCAGCTTCGCAACCCGGCGCTCAACCACTGCGCCACCGGGGAGGCCCACAACTGAGATTTTTTATCTTAACACTTTATGCTTATAAACTTTATACTTTTTAATAATTTTGTGGTAAAAAATAATATCTAATGTGCATCTGACTACTGAAATTATTCTTTGAGTTATTTATTAATAAAACATTTACATCCATTTTTTTCTCTGAAATGCTTGATGCACATTTCACATCTTTAAATTTAATTATCTCTTTTATTGTAATATTTTATATTTGGATAACAATTTTTGGTTATAATTGTAAATTTCCTCCTCTTATTGGGTGGGTTTTTCACTTTATTTTTGGTATTTTGATGAATAGTAGTTTTTAATTTTAATGAAATCAAATATATCAATCATTTATTTCATGGTTAGGGCATAATTTTTAAGAAGTCCTGTCCTCACCATAATTTAGAAAATCATTTTTTCTATAAAAGATATAAAACTGTACAGATCATATTTAATACTGGATCCATCTGGAATTGCATCCTGAATACAATGTAAAAAAAGAAGTTATTCAGTCACCCCTAACCCTGCATGAATATTTAATTATCTGCGGACAACTTTTGAACTGCTTCAATGATTTATAAAATCATTTATCGTATAAACAAACTATATAAATGCATGAATTCAATTCTAGATTCTCTATGATATTTCAAGAGGCAATATATCTATTCCATGCTGATGATCTTGTTTTAATTACTATAGCTCCATACATAATATGTTGTGTACCATGTACTGGGCATTTTCCCATGCCTAAACATCTTCTGGAGGACACTGGTTCATTTTTACAACCTACTCCAGCTAACTTCTTGAGACTTAAAGGTCACCTGATAAATTATCTCTTGATTTCTGTCAAATCTGCTATTTAGTCCACCCCAATAGTTATTTCTTATAATTTGAAGAATTATACTTTCCCCCCTAAAAGTTCCATTTTGGTTCTTTGCAAAGTCTCTGTGTCTAGCTACTCCTGAGGGCCAGTGACTCATCTTTGTAATCTGTACTTTGTTTTATTAGATATTTTGTACAGAGCTCTTGGTATTCTATGCCTGACAAGCCAAAGACCTGCAGTTCTTTGGGGATTTAGATCTGTTTCTGCTAACTCTCATAGTTAGTCACTTTCATGAATGCTTGTTGACCTTCAATTGTGACTTAATTACTTTATGCTAGTCTGTTAGAATCCTTCAGGTCTAAGTTAATCATGTTTCATTCTTAAGAACTTGCATCTGCTTCTGTCAGTAACCTTGAGTTACCAGAGAATACCAGAACACCTATGTACTCCTTAAGAATATGCATGAGTTGGGCCTCCCAGGTGGCGCAGCGGTTGAGCACTGGGTTGCGAAGCTGCCTGCAGCCTCTGCAGCACCGGTTCGATCCCCGGATGCTCCCCGGCCACTGGAGGAGGGTCCCACATGGCGTGCAGACCTCTCCTGCCGCCCGCTGCTCCCCTCAGCAGTGTACTTTGGTCCTTCTGCCTGCTCTACTCCCTGCTCTGGCTCTGGTGAATTCTCTCACCCTTCGGCACTTCTGACTGTACCCAGTGCTTGTATAAATAAATAAATAAATCTTAAAAAAAAAAGAATATGCATGAGTTGGTGGTAGGTGAATACCTGATGAAGATATTCAAATATCACCCAATTTAAAAAGTAATAATAATAGGAAAAGGATGCCAGTTCTGTACAGAATCCAAGGCCAGGCAATTCCTTCATTACCAGTCAGAAGATTAGTATATAAAGGGTAATGTAGCACAGCACCCCCATTCAGGGTCTACCAACCCACTCTGCCTGTTGCTTATTATTCTCAGTTCTAGTAACCAATCTCTTTTTGAAGAAAGAGGTAGAGCTGTGGGTCTTACAGAGTTCTCTGAGCTATTGTGAACCCATTAAAGTGTCTAATTGTAGGAACATTCTACAGTGGACCTCACAGCACCCAATCTGCCAGGCTTCTGAAAGTGGAAGTCAGATCATTGGATTTTATATTTTCATTTCTCAGCACATTATCCTTAACTACCCCTCACCTCTAAAATGCCAGTTAATGATTTGCCCAGACCCATATTAAAATTAAGATGCAACTATTTTTTAATTAAATCTGCAACATATATTAGATTGGGAGCTAACTGAGAGTGGAAATATAATCTCATTTATCTTTATGATGTCCAAATTTACACAGTAAACAACAGTTAAGTCAAGTCGAAAGAATAAAAAAGGTATTTATCATTTATCAGTGTGCCACCTAAATAAGAGCATACATGGACTACAATATGCTGCTTAAAGTTATAACACTTTTGAAATATACATTAATGTCAGAGTTAACTGAATTAATTTTATGAAATCTAAATTACACTCTACAGAGTGTAATTGGTAAGAATGTCAACATATAAAGAAAATAACTCACAAGAGGTAAATGGCTTTTTCATTAATGTTATGAAATCTATAATCACGTTTTATGGAAAATTCTGCTCTACAAGGTGTACTTGGTAAGAATGTCAACATAAAGAAAATAACTCACAGGAGGTAAATGGCTTTTTCATGGTCACCATATTAATTGTTGACACAATTAAAATATAAGCCATGCTCCCTGACTCTCATCTGTCACTTTTACATGAGAGAAATTTGATTATCCACCTATATTACAAATATTTTTTTAACATTGTGTTCTCAAAGTGAGCTAGAAAGATCAAAAAAAGTATAAACCTCAATCCACTACTGAATGAAATGAAGTAAAGTTGCAGAAGTAGAAATAGAAATAAATTGGCAGTTAGTCATAGCTAATTATCGATAGAAAAAAGCAAACATGAATGGATAGATGAAGGAATGGAGTGAAATTGGGAGAGGACTTAGAGGAAGTCATAAAAGATTTTAAAAAATATGTCATAAAAGAAATTAAAAAATAGGGACCATCCTGGTGGCACAAGGGATTAAGCACTGAACAATGAAGCAATCCGCAGCCTCTGCAGCACAAGTTCGATCCCCGGCCAGTCAGGGAGCAACCCACATGGTGCAGCAGACCTCTCCTGACTTGCCCGCTGCTTCCCTCGGCAGTGTGCTTCAGTCAATCTACCTGTTCTGTTCCCCACTCTGTCTCTGGCCTGTACCCCAGCTCTTGTATACATAACTAAATCTTTAAAAAAAAAAAAGAAATAAAAAAATAAATTCATGCCCCATCTTAAATCCATGAACAAGGCATAGGTTTCTTTTTCTTTTTAAATTAATATGTGGGGCCTCCCCAGTGGTGCAGCGGTTGAGCGCTGGGTTGCCAAGCTGCCTGCAGTCTCTGCAGCACCAGTTCAATCACTGGCCACCAGGTGAGGGTTCCACATGGTGCGAAGATCTCTCCTGCCGCCCGCTGCTCCCCTCAGCAGTGTATTTCGTCAGTCTGCCTGTTCTGTTCCCCTCTTTGACTCTGGGAATTCTCTCACCCCCCCACGCTTCTGACTGTACCCAGTGCTTATATAAATAAATAAATATTTTTTAAAAATAAATAAATTAATTAATATGTGAACACCCAAAGCAGTGATAGTGAAGGCAAAGATAAACAGCTGGGACTACATCAAATTAAAGAGCTTCTGCACAGCAACAGAAACAATAACCAAAACAAAGAGAAACCCCACCGACTGGGAGAAAATTTTTGCACACAATTCTAATGATAAAGGACTGATCACAAAAATCTACAAAGAGCTGATGAGACTCAACAAAAACAAAGAAAATAATCCAGTCAAAAAATGGGCAGAAGAGCTAAAAAAGAAACTTCTCCAAAGAAGAAATACAAATGGCCAATAGGCCTAAGAAAAAATTTTCAACATCACTTGCAATCAGGGAAATGCAAATCAAAACTACAATGAGATACCATCTCACACCAGTGACAATGGCACATATTAAAAAAACTAGCAGCAACAAATGTTGGCAAGGATGTGTAGAAAAAGGAACTCTCCTGCACTGCCGGTGGGAGTGCAAACTGGTCCAACTACTATGGAAAGCTGTGTGGAGATTCCTCAACCTACTAAAGACAGAGCTTCCATATGATACAGCAATTCCACTCTTAGGTATTTACCCAAAGGACATAGAAACATTAATTCCAAAGAACACCTGCACCCCTATGTTTATAGCAGCACTATTTACAATAACTAAGCTTTGGAAACAACCCAAATGCCCCAAAATAGATGACTGGATCAAGAAGATGTGGTATATATACACAATGGAATATTACTCAGCAATCAAAAAAGATAAACATATGCAATTTGCAGCAACATGGAAGGAGCTGGAAGGAATCATGCTCAGCGAAATAAGCCAGAAAGAAAAAGAAAAATACCGGATGGTCTCACTCATAGCAGGAATCTAGAACATTTAAATAAGGGACCAGGAAAAAAAGAATAACTATAAGAAAGAAAAAATCAAAATCAACAAACAACTATGAACCAGAGACACACTATGGGGAGGGCGGGGAAAGAAGGATTGGGGTCAAAATAAGGGGGTTGCGATTGTATAGGGAATATAAAAATAAAATTTAAAAAAACAAAAAAATTGTACTTGGCACTTTTTTAGGCACTGAAGAATCATCATGGAGCAAGACAGATTATCTTTGCTTATATGTAGCTTACATCCTTGTTATGAAGCCGAGCACACACAAGCAAACAATAGTGAGAAGTTCTATAGAGACAATTAAAATAGGGGATGTGAGAGAGCACTGAGTGATGTCTGTAGAGTTGATGGCCAGGGAAGACTGAAGAAAACATGGTTTGGTGTGGTTTTTAACTAAGATGGAGAAGCATGTATCATTTGAAAGCAAAATGCCTTTAATTTCTACTCTATATACGAGGTATTAAAGAGAATTCAGAGATTATGGAACTGTCCAGTTTGCCAATTTTTTTTTCTTTTAAACCTCAGGTGATGAAGGAGATCAGAGAATAACAAGACTAGAATTCAAAATTAACTAAGATAAAAATAAGACATATAATAGAATGCCATAATTCTGGGGAATCATTAATTGGCCTATATTTATGGCAAAGGTACAAGAAGGTGAAAGTACAAACGAGGAGGAACCTCACAGCTCCCACATACAGAATATTACACGTGGGACTTTCAAGTAAAATTGTCTATTAGGAGTGAAATAGACTGAGCTAAAGACACATAAGTTAAAATAAATGATGTTGGGTCACGTATCCACACACAGTATTTATAGCAAAACAGTCTGCAGATCAACTGAATCTGAACCTTAGTATGAAATATTCATAAATGATAACTATTGGTAATCTGAAAATGTTAGGGTAAAAAAGTTTCATTAAAATATCAGTGATTTTTATTCTCACAAACTACATGATCAGGAAAGTCTATTATTCAGGGGAAAATCTGAAATATTAAAATCCAGACATTGCAAGTAACTACAAGGTAAATGCATTTGACATTTTTTGTTGGCACAGAACTCAGAATGCTCGATGTAGGCCAGACTTCCAAACATGCCATTCAAAGCATAAATAGAGGCCAAACACCACACATTTGAAATATTAGAGATAGGAATAAAAACCAAACAAAACCTTTAATGGTATTGCAATGATAAGGATGTGATGTCATCTAAAATACATGACTGATCTGCAATAATTTGACCTACCTTTTAGCCTATTTCCCCTTACTTGTTAAATGAGAGGTTAATATTAGCTGCTTTGTGGGGATTGCTTTCAGTTTTGAATTCTAGTTTTATTTTCAGCAGGTCATTTTCCACCAAGGCTTAGATAATTCATTAATCTGGCATATGTCAGGAGAAAACACAACATGGTTTAAATCATATTAATAGAGGTAGCACTGCAATTTTCACAGGTATTTATTTACTAAATTAGAGACTGCCTTAATATTATACAGGAGTCAGAGTAAAGTGAATTTGAGTTCAGTTTTTCCATGATAATTTAGTATAAGGTCTAAATTATTAATAAATGTTTTCAAATTTGAGAATAGTTTTTAATCCTAAAATATCTTTTATCTATGAGTGAATAGAGAGGAACCTCATTTAAAAATTTTTTTTTAAAAAAGATTTATTTATTTATTTATTTGTTTGTTTGTTTGTTTGTACAAGAACTGAGGTACAGGCCAGATGCGCGGGAGGGTGAGAGGATTCACCAGAGACAGAGCGGGGAACAGAAGAGGCAGAATGACAAAATACACTGCTGAGGGGAGCAGCGGGCGAGGCAGGAGAGGTCTGCAGCGCCATGTGGGATACTCACCAGCAGGTCAGGATCGAACCAGCACTGCAGAGGCTGCGGGCAGCTTCATAGAGCAGCACTCAACTGCCTGCACCACCAGATGAGGCCCTTAAAATGGTTTTTTGAGGCCTCCCTGCTGGTGCAGCGGTTTGACCACCGCACTGTGAAGCTGTTTGCAGCCTCTGCAGCGTGGGATCTATTCCTGGCCAGCCAAGGAGAAACCCACATGGCGTGGCAGACCTCTCCTGTCTCACCTGCTGCTCCCCTCAGCAGTGTATTTTGGTCAGTCTGCCTGTTCTGTTCCCTGCTCTGTCTCTGGTGGATCCTCTTACCCTCCTTTGCCTCTGACCTGTACCCCAGTTCTTATATAAATAAATAAATCTTTAAAAAAAAGGTTTTTGATTGATTAAAATTATCTAAGCACTGGTTACACTTCACAATTTCTACTTTTCAAAATATCCAGCAAACACTAATATCTAAGATACTTTAATTGACTACATTTTGTCCATAAGATACTTTAATTGACTACATTTTGTCCATGTATAGATAATGAATCTTTTTTTACCCTCAAAGCTCTTCCTTATCTGAATCATTGTCAAACAGAAATTTCCATCTCTTCAGCAAAGCCTTCCCAGATTCACTCATTGGTTCTATTTCTAATCTATATTCACAGCCAAATAGAGAGAGGGTGGAGTTTTAAAAGGACATAGGATATTCAGTTTTTGAGATATTTTCACTTATTATATTAGACTTGGAAAGTTATATAAATATGAATCTTTAAATATGAATCTTTGAATCTCAGTTTCTTCACCAATACAATGCGGCAAGAATATTATCCCTTATACTTTTTAAGGATAAAATCCAAAAGAAAGCTAATAATGAAGATTTGTTCCCTTTGTGTATCATCCATCTTTTCTTCTTCAGAGGCATACACTGGGGCTACTCTCTAGCAAAGAATAGGCATTCAGAAAATAATTAAGATCCAAATTCCTCACTTATGTTACAGATTTAATCACCAACAATCAAAATGCCACTGTTCGCAAAGTAGTTTGACAGTTTAAATGCAAATAGGCTAGTTAACCATGACTTATTATAAAAGCTAGATAGTTGGTGTAAATTAATAATCAAAAAAAGAATGCCTGTCAATTTAGTTCGCCCATTTTCTGAGTTTGAATTTACACCCTCCGAGAGTCACATTTTCTCCATCAAGTATCTCTGGAAACTAGATTCACAGTCTCAGTCCTTCTAACTTTCCACACTCTTCCTCAGCCCTACACCTGGTGTAACCCTCTTTTTATGCTACATGTTGAGGGTGATTTTATGTGTGAACAGTGAGTAGGCATTTACTTAAACATTCTTCTGGAAGTGTCTGTGAGACTGTTTCCAAATGAGGATAGCATCTGAATCAGCAGACTGAGTACAGCAGATAGCCCTTCCCATTTTGGATAAGCCTCATCCAATCCATGGAGGGCCTGAATATAACAGAAAAGCTAATGGGGCAATTAGCCTTACCTGACTGAACTGAGACATAGGTCTTCTGCTCTTAAATGAGGCTATTTATTTATTTATTTATTTAGGCTATTTATTTATTTATTTTTAAGGATTTATTTATTTATGCATATAAGAGCTGGGGTGCAGGCCAGAGATGTGGGGGTGAGAGGATTTCCAGAGACCGAATGGGGAGCAGACCAGGCAGATTTACTGAAATACACTGCTAAGGGGAGCAGTGGGCAAGACAGGAGAGGTCTGCTGCGCCATGTGGGTATCTCCCTGGCTGGGGATCAAACTCATGCTACAGTGGCTGAGGATAGCTTTATAGTGCTACATCTTAAGCCCTTGCATCACCAGGGAGGCCCTGAGGCTAAAATTTATATCATTAGTTCTCCTAGTTCTCAAGCCTTCAGACTCAGGTTGAAACTAACAACAGTAACTATCCTGGGTCTTCAATATACAGAAAGCAGATGTGGGACTTCACAGCCTTCATATTTCTCTTAATAAATTACATCTATAACTCCTATTGGTTCTTTTTCTCTAGAGAATTATGACTAATACAGTATTCTTCATATTATCATCACCTCTAGGTTTGCCCCAGAATAAATGCCTGTTCTAGCTTTGGAATGATCTCACATTAAAATTCCACTAGAGATATTCCTTCTCAAACTTATGACAAAACAGAGAAATAAGCAATCACTTATCACCTAGTAATTTTTAACACAGAATTATTTGATCTCTCATTTTTGTGAATAGAGAATATCTCTAGGGCAATCAGATAATTCACATATTTCAGTCTCAGTCCAAACATATTTTTCTTTTCCAAAGAATCATTTAACCCAGTCCTGAAATTCAAAGCTACTTAAATATTTCAAATCATAACACTAACTCATCAGTTAAACAAATAACATTTCAACCCATATGAACACACTAAAAATAATTTCTTGTAAGAATTGTGAAAACATCTGGGCAAATCATATCCAATCACATCCCCATGTACATTAGCAATTAAAAACCTATTCCAAACACATAACCTTACTACTTGTATTGTACTAGATGGTGGGTGTTCTCAATATAAGATTATGTTTCTATGACATCAGTAAACCATAATCCTATGAATCTTCCTGTTTATCAGGAACACTTTTAAGAAAAAAATAAAATATTAATGGTTCACTATTACATGCTTGCATTTATAACAAATGTAAATATATCATCAGGTACGGAAATGAATAATGTAGTATTTTCTTAGTGTGCAAAACCAAAACTACAGAACTATAACTTCTGTGATAATTTACAGAAATTATTAGCAGACTTTATAGCATTACTCTGTGTTTTGCAGTTCATTAATATGTACCAATGAAATGAATAGGAAGCATAAAATATAAACTGCAATATTTAACTTTTCAATTAAGGTCACACACAGTGCTAGTTTATGCTGCAGTACAATAAGTACATCTTTAACATATGTGGAATAAATACTACAAAGCTGAGGAATATGCTAGACCTTTTACATTAGATTATCTGAAGCTATTTCTAAATCCCCAACAAATAGTTTGCATTCTGCATGCATGGACTTGGTTAACAAGGGAGATTTGCATAAAACATTCTTCCCTAAGAGGCCGAGTTTTGTTTTTCTTCATTAGTTTCTATAAATTCATATTCAAAACTCTCTGACTCAGATAGATTGTTTTCTCCAACTTTTGTGATATCAAAGTTATTTAAGCTGAACCTCAAAGGAGACAAGGCATCCTTATAAATCTTTCGCTAAACTGTTTACCGTATAGAAAAGAATAAACACATTTAAATAAAGATGAAAATCAGTGGTTTGTAGATTAAAAAGCCTTGGTTCTATTCCTGCTTAAATATGATAAAATGCTGACTAAACAGCTATACCTCAAAGAAAAGGTCATAAGGTAACTTTTCATGCACATATTTGATTTTGACGGTCACTACAATAAATTCACTACAAATCTGGTGGTTAAAATAACAAGCACTTATCCTCTTACAATACTGGTACCAGAAGTGCCCAAGGTATTTTTGTTTTCCAAAGAATCATTTAACCCATTGCTGAAGTTCAAAGCTACTTAATTATTTCAAGTCATAACAGTAATTCAACAGTAAAGCAAGTAACATTTCAACCCATATGAACTCACTAAGTAGTGTCACCAGTTCAAAATCAAGGTATCAGGGCTGTGCTCCCTTGAGAGGCTCTAGGGAAGAATTGGTTTCTTAGTCCTCAGTTTCTGGTCACTGTTAACATTCCTTTTCCTGGGTCACTTCACTTTGATGTCACCATCTTTTTTTTTTTTTTTTTTAAAGATTTATTTATTTATGCACACAAGAACTGAGGTGTAGGCCAGAGGTGCAAGAGCTAAAAGGATTCACCAGAGAGAGTGGGGAGCAGATAAGGCAGATCTACTGAAATACATTCCTGAGGGGAGCAGCAGGCTAGTCAGGAGAGGTCTGCTGCACCATGTGGGTTGCTCCCTTGCTGGGGATAGAACTCATGCTGCAATGGCTGGCAGCAGCTTGACAGCACTGTCTTTAACCTCTGCACCTCCAGGGAGGCCCTATGTGACCATCTTTGATTCTGTGGCCATTCTGTCTACTGCTCTGCTGCATGTCAAATCTTCCTCTGCCATTCTCTTATTTGGTACATGTGTCTGGATTTAGGATCCATCCAATTAATCCAAGGTAATCTTTTCTTGTTCAGATCCTTAACTTAATCACATATGTAGTTAATAATTTTGCCTATGAGGTGACATTCCCAGGTCCCAAAGATTAAGACCTGAAGTCTTTGGGTGGCCATTATCCAACTTACTAGAATATATATGATTTACAATGTGCTTTTAAACAGTATTTTTCGATGTACATGCGTTAAGTAATCAAAAGCATCCCATAACAGAGAGACCAAAGTGGCCATACTCAGTAGCAGGAAACAAGAAAAAACAAAGAGTATCAATTGCCACACGTGACAGATCTGTGGGCAGTTCTTCTCTTTATTTTCATGGAGAGTTATTTGCTATTATTGCTAACAAAGCCTCTCCTCATCTGCACATATTCATACACGTAGTAGATCCAGAAGGTTCTGAAATTTGCTTGAAAATTTTACTCTTCTCCTTGCATATGTACCAAAATAGTCTTTCTTTTAAATTAGGTAAGAAAACTAATCTAGTAATAATAGTTGTTTCTCAGTTGAAGGGTTACATTTGGAAAAGGGTAAGAATCATTCATGTACTCCAACCTGGTTTTCATAATGACAGGTGTTCATTATCTCCTTCTTTACATGTTCAAAGCTCATTTGAATCACAGTCTTTTTTTTTTAAAAGATTTATTTATTTATGCATGCAAGAACTGGGGTACAGGCCAGAGGTGCAGGGAATGAAAGGATTCACCAGAGATAGAGTGGGGAGCAGAACAGGAAGATGCACTGAAATACACTGCTGAGGGGAGCAGTAGGCGAGTCAGGAGAGGTCTGCTGCTTCATGTGGGTAGCTCCCTGGCCGAGTGTCAAACTCGTGCTGCAGTGGCTACAGATAGCTTCATAGGTTGCGTCTTAACCCCTTGCACCACTAGAGAGGCCCTGAATCCTGGTCTTTACCAGACTTTTCCAGGGCTGTTGCTTGGCCTGCATTACTTCTGTAAGTCCAATTTCATTTGTTCCAACAATGCCTGCCTTAAATCCATCCTTTCCAAGAAGTTTTTTTTTTTATTTTTTATTTATACAAAAGCTGGGGTACAGGCCAGAGGCGCGGGAGGTGAAAGGATTCACCAGGGAGAGAGTGGGGAGCAGAACATGCAGAAGGGCCAAAAGCACTGCTGAGGAGAGCAGCAGGCGTGACAGGAGAGGTCTGCCACGCCATGTGGGTATCTCTCTGGCTGGCCAGGAATTGAACATGCACTGTAGATGCTGCAGACAGCTTCACAGAACTGCACTCAACCCACTGCACCACCGGGGAGGCCCTTTCCAAGAAGTTTTTATCACTTGTTCTGGTAATACATTATCCTTCCATATGTCAAATTCTCATGGTCTTTTTTTTAAAAGTCTCAATTATTTCTCATTTTATACTCAGTTAAATCTATGCATATTGTCTTCACTACATTGTTAGCTCCTTAACGGCCAACTCTGTCTTACTTAGAATTAATGTTCTATGACCTATCCCCACCCCATCCTTCTTTGTCTTGCTAGAGACTTCCGTACAGCTGAGGCTCAATAATTGTTCAATTAATTAAGCTTACTTTGGCCAAAATATTTCTGATTACACAGATTTGCTTTCCAGCTTTGTGTGTGTGTGTGTGTGTGTGTGTATGTATATATGTGAATAAATATAACAAAGGCAAATTATGAAGGCAATGTTGTCTTTTATTTCTTAGCATCAAAGATAGGTAAGACACATAATATATATCTATTTCTTAAATATTAAATTCTACAGATAATTTATACTTGAAATTGATATTTTCAACAACTATCCAGCATTTATCAAGATGTGAAGATGTGCTCCTCAAGTTTTTAAGCACTGTAAACCAATGGCACATCAATTTAAAAAAGAGAGGGCAAAAAAAACCAGAGTAAAAATCCTTTCAAAAAGAGAATATGCTTTAGTTTTACATATGATAAAATTTCCATGGAAAAACAAAATTATTTCTAAGTATATATTAAATAATACGTACTACCCAAATATTGTATCTTCTTTTTTAAAAAGTATTTCAAAATATGAACTTGCAGATAATTGTATTTTTTTTAATAGAGGCATGCTATTTATTTATTTATTTATTCATTTATTTGTTTGTTTTTGTTTTTATACATACACTGGGTACAGTCATAAGCGCGGGAGGGTGAGAGAATTCACCAGAGCCAGAGCGAGGAGCAGAGCAGGCAGAAGGACCGAAGTACACTGCTGAGGGGAGCAGCGGGCGGCAGGAGAGGTCTGCGCGCCATGTGGGACCCTCCTCCGGTGGCCGGGGAGCAGCCGGGGATCGAACCGGCGCCGCAGAGGCTGCGGGCAGCTTTGCAACCCAGTGCTCAACCGCTGCACCACCGGGAAGGCCCCAGATAATTGTATTTTATGTAAGTTAAGAAGGATAGGAATTTTTTTTAAAGATTTATTTATTTATTTATACAAGCACTGGATACAGTCAGAAGCATGGGAAGGTGAGAGAATCCACCATAGCCAGAGCAGGGAGCAGAACAGGCAGACTGATGAAGTACACTGCTGAGGGGTGCAACGGGTGGCAGGAGAGGTCTGCACGCCATGTGGGACCCTCGCCCAGTGGCCGGGAATTGAACCGGTGCTGCAGAGGCTGCGGGCGGCTTCGCAGCCCAGCGCTCAACCGCTGCGCCACCAAGGAGGCCCAAGGATAGGAATTTAATTTGTTAAATACTTGAGTGCTTTTAAGTGGCAAACGCTGTGTAATGCTGGTGATGTAGCATCTTATATGCAGAATCTGCTTAATTTAGAGGGGAAAGAGCCAGTAAACAAAATTTAATTACTAATTGTGATAACTCCTGTGACAGAAAAGGGAGGGGAATATGAAAACATATAATTGAACACTATAATGTGGGGGAAAATGAAAAGATAATTAAATGAAAACAACAGGATGTGTGGCAGTGACATGAAGATTTTGAAAGAATAGATATCACAGAGGACTGTAACTCTGAAGAGAGGTCTGAAATAGAAGACCTAGGGTTACAAGCCCTCCTCTGATAGAATGTGACTGCAGTGACAGTGAAATCCTGCAGGCAAAGGACGAGAGGAGAAGGCCTAGGTCCAGGCTGTGAGTAGTAGTTAAAAATGAAGGCAATAGGATGGGGACACATTTCAGACAGATTCAAATGCCTTATTGCAATAAACAGTCAAAAAGAAACTAGCATGGCAACCCAGTGAGAAATGTCACAAAGTCACACCGGGAAGCTAGGTTACAACCACATACTTCAGAGCTTTGTAGGTCAGACTAAAGATTTTAAACTTCATGTTAAGAGCATTTGGAAATCACAAAAATATTTTAAACGTGTAAGATAATCACATTTTTTTATTTTTAAAAGATTTTAATTTTTTTTTTTTTTGCATAGAAAAACTGGGGTATAGGCCAGAGGTGTGGGGGATGGGTGAGAGGATTCACCAGAGATAGAGTGGGGAGCAGAACAGGAAGATGCACTGAAATACACTGCTGAGGGGACCAGTAGGCAAGACAGGAGAGGTCTGCTGTGCTATGTGGGTAGCTCCTGGACCTGTGATCTAACTCAGGACTTAGCAGTGTCAGGGCTGAGACTTAACTTAAAGGCCACCAGGGAGGGCCCCGATTTGCATTTTTAAATGCTGTATCTCCCTAGCATATGGAGAATCAATAGGGGAAAGGCAATAGAAGATGCTGAGGAACTAGCTGCTCTGGTACAGTGGTGGCCCAGGCGAGAGATGAAGCAGCCTGGACTATAGTAGCAGCAGTGAAGATGGGGCACAAAAAAGAAAGATCTAAGATGTTTGGGCAGTGGACTCATTATAGTCCTTAATGACTGGTTGAACTGGGAAAGTTAGGAAGAGGGAAGAGTTCAACACAATAATAAATATTTGACCTACTCACTGGAGAGCAGTGATATAAACTGCAGTAAAGTATACTATCAATAGAATAGGAGCAGTTTATGGGGGGGAGGTTTGAGTCTGACATGCCAGTGAGATAGATATTGCAGGACTGAAGTAGGAGAAATATCTGAGATAACAGAAACATATGTAAGCCATTCTGGTACAGAACATGACTATAGCCATGGAAAAATCTTATAGAAAGAACACAAGCAAGGAAGTTAATGGCCCATAGCCAAATCCTGAGATACACTAGAGGAGAAGTAAACATTAGCAAAACATGCTAAGAAAATATGGATGGGAAAAAGTAAAATCCACAATAGCAGGCTACCATGAAAGAAGCCAAAGGAAAGCAAAACACTTGGTTTAGTCCTGTTCAAGATTTGGATAAACAGCACAACTTACTCAAAAGGTGATTTTTAAGGCAGAGAACTATAGTGCAAAAGACTTTGGTTAAGTCAAAAATATATGATTTTAAATCTCTGAATAATTACCAAGCATGATGCATCTAAAGTTTATGAGCTACTTAGAGACAACAACCAGAAACTGACATGAAGTGTTTTGGGGGCAAAGTTGATAAAGCAGTGTTAAATTACTAATAGTAGTCTAAAAGTTTATGATCCATGAAAATTTCATCTCCATAAATGCTTTTCCATTTTACTGGTGAAAACCATACTATGGCTAGCTTGGATTGTTATTACATATCTCTTCTAAATGTCTTAGGATAAGTTTAGAGGTCTGTTTTTATTATTGTTACAATAGGTTAGACTCAGATATGATACCATTTCATAAATCAGAGAGGAAGCAGGAAAAATGTTCTGTTTAATCTTGGGCAAGTTTCTCTTGTTTATTAAGATACAGATTTTTCAACTATAAAATGGAATAAATCATTTCTTCTCACTAGTTTTGTTTTGTAAACTATTTGGTGTATATATTTAAGTAGCTGGAAATGTTTAGCACATAACAGGAACCCATTATAGGTACTAGTATTTGTTATCAAGGAGTAAAAAAAAAATTAAAATAAAATAAAAAAGTATACAAGATATATCATTTTGATAGGATTATGTAATGTTGAAAAATATTATTAGCATTCCTTTTGCATAGTATGTCTCATGCAAAGCTCTTTTCTTGTTTTTAAAATAAAACTGGGATTCAGTAGTAGATGAGAAAGTTGTTATTCCTCATTTATATTACTTTCTTTGACATTGCAATATATAGAAATATGCCCACACTGAAACTACTGTTGACCCAACACTGTTCCATTTCTTTCATTCAGTTTGTATGTTTTAATTTATTTAGCACCTTCTGTGATAGTTGCTGAGTACAGACTCAAGTATGACCCCAGCCCTGCTCTCATGGAGCCTGTACTCTATCTAGAAGGGAGACATTCAACACATTATAATATTGTGTTCAGTGCCACAAAGGAAAAAGTTAATGGATTTCTTTTCCAGGCTTGACATATTTCACAGATCCCAGAGAATTTCTGGTTTCCAGATGGACCTCACTACTTATCTTGTAATTTTTGACAATCCCATTTCTGACCCTGTTTTGGCCATATCTAATATGCATTTTCACTAGCAAGAGAAGAAAATACTACTACATAACATCTAAAGTATTTTCACCTATTCATTTCTTGGGATAATGTGCATATCATTTCTTCTAGAAGCAAACTGTTCTTTTTTTTTTTTCCTTGTTAATTTATTTATTTTTTTTTTATAAATTTTATTGTTATATTCCCCATACAATTGCAGCCCCCCCATTCTGACCCCAATCCCTCCCCTCCCGCCCCCGCCCCCCAAAAGTGTATCTGGTTCATAGTTTTTTGTTGATTTTGATTTTCACTTTCTTATAGTTATTCATTTTCCTGGTCCCTTATTTAAGTTTTCTAGATTCCTGCTATGAGTGAGACCATCCGGTATTTTTCTTTTTCTTTCTGGCTTATTTCGCTGAGCATGATCCCTTCCAGCGCCATCCATGTTGCTGCAAATTGCATGTGTTTATCTTTTTTGAATGCTGAGTAATATTCCATGGTATATATGTACCACATCTTCTTGATCCAGTCATCTATTTTTGGGCATTTGGGTTGTTTCCAAAGCTTAGCTATTGTAAACAGTGCTGCTATAAACATAGGGGTGCAGGTGTTCTTTGGAATTGATGTTTCTGTGTCCTTTGGGTAAATACCTAGGAGTGGAATTGCTGGATCATATGGAAGCTCTATGTTTAGTAGGTCCAGAAATCTCCACACAGCTCTCCACAGTGGTTGGACCAGTTTGCACTCCCACCAACAGTGCAGAAGAGTTCCTTTTTCTCCACACCCTCGCCAGCATTTGTTGTTGCTAGTTTTTTTAATATGTGCCATTCTCACTGGTGTAAGATGGTATCTCATGGTAGTTTTGATTTGCATTTCCCTGATGGCAAGTGATGTTGAACATTTTTTCATATGCCTGTTGGCCATTTTAGAAGCAAACTGTTCTAGCATGCTTCCTGCTGACATAATTTTGTTCATCTCGCAAACAAGTCATTGTGGCACAGCTGTTCATTAGTTCATTCAATGAAAATATGTATATATATATTATATATATATGGCAATAATGTAAGACAAAAAGTGTGGGGCCTCCCTGGTGGCACAAGGGGTAAAGTCTCAGCACTATGAAGCTACAGCAGCCACTGAAGCACGAGTTTAATTCCCAGCCAGGGAGGCGACCCAAATGGTGCAGCAGGCCTCTCCTGTCTCATGTGCTGCTCCCCTCAGCAGTGTATTTCAGTCGATCTGCCTGTTCTGCTCTCTTCTCTGTCTCTGGTGAATCCTCTTACCCCCTGCATCTCTGGCCTGCACCCCAGTTCTTGCATGCATAAATAAATAAAATAAATCTTTAAAAAAAAAAGTGTAGATAGTACATGAGGTTGAATTAGACAGCAAGTACCTTACAAGAGTTCAAAGAGTACCCTCAGGAAATTGTATGTCTTAAAGCCAAAGTGAACTTTTAAACATTTTTTCACAACTTCCTCTGTTGAATGCATGATTACTGAAGAGCTTCATAAGTGCCCAGTTCTTTTAACATATTCTTTCAATTAGCTTTCATATGCATCCACAGCCTTGTGAGGTAGGTATTTATTTGTACTTTCTTTTATGGATGAGGGTGGGCATGAGGTGGTATCACCTCTTTCTAGTCTACTTCATTGTGATTCCCTTACTGAATGAAGTGTCCTAATCCAAGTCCTAGTCATCCCTATCTATCTGCAGCTTTAATGTGTGGTCTTTTTAAAACCTAAATAGGATCCTGCCACTCCTGCAGGCCTACCAAATGTTAAGAGTAGTTGGAAATGGGGTGTTTATTAAAATAAATATACAATTAATAATAGTGAGCTGCCACTTACAATGAACACACATAAAACTGGGGAAAGTTCATGTACAATAGTAGTGATGAATAATTACAAACCACAATCTGTAATTATGGAAAATACTTATGTAGTAAGCATTTGGTATGAGGGGAAATGCAAAGATGATAGCAATTAGTAATAGGATATAGTTGCAAAGCACTTTTTAAAGTTACTACATTATTTCAAAAAATTTTAAAGTAGAGGAGAAAACAAAACACTAAAACACTATTGTGGCTGCCCCCTGCTCTCAAGGCCAGGTTTAATCCTGAGTCTTACAGTGCTTCTATAAACCTCCGTCTACATATCTTTTAGCCTAATTTCCCTACATAGTCTTCTGTGAACATCCCACCAACTTTCATGTCTACATATCTTTGCTAATGCTGTTCCCTATGCCATATATGCCCTTGGCCCCTTCTTCCAGTTGATCGCAAGCATCATTTTGCATGAAATTCTGTTTTATGCCTGGGCACACTATATCATAATTATCAGCTTCTCAGTGAGGATTTTTCACTAATTACAACTCCTTCAAAGTATGAGTCACATCTTACTCATTTTTATTTTCTCAATGTGGTGAAAGAGGTTATGTGATAAATTTTTGTTAATTAAATATTCTTGT
The DNA here is from genome assembly GCF_964194135.1 of Talpa europaea. Lineage (NCBI taxonomy): Eukaryota > Metazoa > Chordata > Mammalia > Eulipotyphla > Talpidae > Talpa > Talpa europaea. The sequence continues at coordinate 28,547,093 of NC_140068.1, read as the reverse complement.
ACATTTTAAATGAGAACATTATGTTATGTTTTGATGGTTCCTGATTTCAGGTTAGGATGTTAAATGTATTCCACACTTTGACATTATCATAACTCTGCTTTCCAATTTTATCAACTTCCTAATTCTTCAACTGAGTTAAGTGTTCAGATTAAAAAATAAGATTAGAATTGTGTTGGGCTGCTTGTGACTTCAATTATCCCTATTTCACTGAGAGCATGAACAACTACGGGTCAAATCTTTTTGTCCACTTTCAAAATACTTGCGCGCATCATGTTCCAGATCTGCTATAGACTGAGATATAAAAGATGACTACATCTATGCTCTTAAATAAATCACTGCCTTAGGTTAGTTTTCTTGAAAGCAGTGCCTGAGATAAAGATTCAGATCCACACTATTTCAGAGAGTAATTTCAGGCAAAAGGGAAGAGACAGCGCAAGATAGGACAGGGAAAGGATCTAAGAATGAATGTAGTTTCAGCTAGAGTTTTAACTTCAGCCTGATCCCATGAGAAGCTCTGGAGTATAAATTGTTAAAACGGACCTAACCTTGAAATGAGGGGTTCTTTGTACCCCCTTCCAATTTTCATCACCCCTGAGCTGAAAGGGTTGGGAGGCAGCTGCATATACTTAGGCAAAAACAAATGCTTTTTTACTTGTAAGTGATTCTGAACAGAAAGGAGAGAAGTCATGAGCTACAGACAGCCAATGTTCACAGAAACTGGAGAATGGGCGCATAGCTTGGAAAAGGGATTTGGGCAGGGCACCAACAGTGATTAGTCATACAAAAGCATAACCTCCAAATGATAGCATAACTGGCTTTTTTAAAAAAAGAATGCAAAGCTGGGCCTCCCTGGTAGTGCAAAGGGTTAAGCTCCGCGCTATGAGGCAATCTGCAACCTCTGCAGCGAGAGTTTGATCCCTGGCCAGCCAGTGAGCAACCCATATTGTGAAGCAGACCACTCCTATCTCGCCCGCTGCTCCCCTCAGCAGTGTATTTCAGTCAATCTGCTTGTTCTGTTCCCCACTCTGTCTCCAGTGGATCCTCTTACACCCTCACATCTCTGGCCTGTACCCCAGTTCTTGTATGCATAAATGAATAAATCTTTAAAAAAAAGAATGTAAAGCAGCAAGAAATGGCAAAATTTGAAAGATACACAATGTAAAATTTCAAATGTAATCAGCAGTGTTTCTAGCTCAACTAGCAGCTTTTCATATTTATCTTAATGCCCTGACATTATCTGTGGAAGGTCCTTAAAACCTGATTCTCACATTAGGTGACTATGTCATGTGAGACACGGAAAGATGTTTCTTAGTTGCTGTTCTAGTTGTGCATCTTGAAATTGCTTCCTTGGATTATTTTAATCTTATCAAATCCTTCATATGTGTGACTCAAATTGAAAAAGGAAGGCTTCTTCATTTCCACAGAATAAGTTCTACATGGCTGATCAGATAGCAGCTGGATTACTCTCTTAAAAGCAGCTCATTCTCTTTACAAAGCATGTGCACATCAGGTTTGCTTTTTATTTCCCTATGTCAGGAATCAAGTTCAAGGAGAATTTCAAGCTAACATAAAAAGAATTCCCTAAAGTAAAAATTGTCATTCTTTACAGATTATTCTAAACATTCATGTAGAAACTGTTATGAATATCTGAACATTTTATGATTGAGTCATAGTATTCATTTTCTTCTCTAACATTTACCACATACTTACTAGGCCCAAAAAGCTACACTAAAATATGTGGCAGATGAAATGAAAAAAATAAAATAAAATGAAACTTTAAGCTTGGAAGAGGGGTTAGACACTACTGCATCAGGGAAACTTTTAACGGCTGGGAAAAATTTGAAAACTTCGAAAATCTATGTAAAAATACAAAATACGAATTAAATGAGAAGGCAGGCATAGTAGTTGAAGCAGAGATAAGGAATTCACCCTTAAATATTCTAACTTTGATTTGTGCCACCTCCTTGAAAACCAGTCATCTACTGGATTTACAGATTAGAGAACCTAGAAACTGACCAGTGATCTGAATAAGGTCACACCACTAGCCCAGAGGAGCCCTTGGAAGCACATGATTCCAAGTGTGGTGCATTTTCATCCATGAAACAGCTATATATTTCCAGCCCTCTGAAACTGCACTTTGAAAGAAAAATAAATGTACCAAGCAATAATACAAGTTGTATGACATTAATGTTATATAAATGCTGAGGTGTAAATGTTGGAAATTCAGAAGAGTGCAGGGGGTAAAGCTGAACTTCCCTGAATTATTCTCAGAAGAAACTGATGAAGTGGGGAGCAGTTGATGAGAAAAAAGCCAAACAACAAAACTTGAGTTCCATTGTTAAAAATTACCTTGTTTCTGTCCACCAGTTACCCATTATCCAAATAGATTTTTTTATTTAAATACTTATATTTGCATATTTAATAACCAAGTTGTTTTCATTCATACATTCATGCAATCACAGCAACAATATTATACATTGAGTACTACAAATTAATAAGCTGAAGTAAAGACTGATAAAAAGGGAAAGCAAAAAGTGTTCTGAGTTTTGTGAAGTCCTATAATCTTTATAGATTTTAAATTAGATCATCAAATATGTCCTAACTTCTTAAATGTTAACAGTTGTAACATTTTTACGTTAGCATCTTATTTTACAACTACATTTTTGGAGAATGGAGTATTTGTGTCATATGCTATTTCTGTTATGGCTTTAATTTGAACAAGAAATGGAAAGTCAGAAGCAGAGGAGTGAGAGTTGATGACTAAAACATGAATTAAATTATGTAGAGAATCTAAGTCCTTAATAAATATTTGTGGGTTAACTGAATGAAATTTGTATAAATCAAAGTGGTTTACAGTGAAAAAAAAATCTGTAAGGAAACATACTTCCTAACGTATGTGTTTCATAGTGATGTGCACTATGAGAAGGATATTAGCAAGAAGACATATGCAAGAGACACAAAGATTTTGAAACTACTTATTTAATATTGTCTATAATGGCAAAAGAAAATTTAGGGATTCCTCATTTTCTGTTTAAAATGTTGACTTCTCACTCAAAAGGACACCACCTATTAGAATGATTATAGTAATTCTCTGAAAAATTACTGAGTTCTTAACTGAGTGGTTTCTGCTGATGTCATCTGGACTAATGATGGCAAAGGCAATAAAAAGAAGTTCAGAATTTCACTTTATAAGCCACCATGTGAAGACGTACTCACCACTATATGTCATGCCTACATGTAGGCTGTCTGGGTTCTATTTTGGGGACTAGAAAAGAAAAAAAATATTCTGTGACTCTGTACTCATGGAGTTTCACAGCAAAATCTTCAGAGTAACCAAAAAAAGAGAAAACGCCAAAAAATAAGTACTGGTATTATTGAAAGTTAAGTTCTACAATGCTAACACTCAACAGAGCAAATAATGATTTCTGGAGAAATCTAGCATATTTGTAGAAGACAAAATGTGTCTCTACATTTTGACCCTCAATGACTAGAGTTGAGTAATATTTATGGGAGAATGACAGGACAGTCTGAATTGATAGTTGTTACATTCCCTGATTCCAAAAATAGGAACAAACATTAGGGTATTTCCATCTTTTACTGTGTTTGTGTCCAATTATTCAGGTGTTAAAGCACATACTATTTTAAGTTAATTCCTCTTGTTCTTCTTTATATTAAGGTTAGAAAGTCATTGGTTACTTTTTGAAATTATGTGTGTTGATACACTGAAGATACTTTGTTTCCTGAGAGTGAAGTCTGTGAAACAGTTGTTACATTTGGGGACTATTGGGGATTGGGCACATCTGTTTCAAAGCTTGCCTTAAAATATGAATAAAAAGAGGCACAACTCATCAAGTACAGGAAGTCCAAAGGCCATAGGGGAATTAAGTCCAACAAAACCACTGAGTTTTCTGTATTCTGTGGTGATCACATCATGTTTCTGGGAAGCAATATCTGAGAGCTCGCTGGACATAGACGGTTGCTAACAGCACTAAATTTATAGATAAAAATGATTTAAAAAAAGATTTAGAGAAATGATGATTATTCTTTGTTAGTAAACAAAGAAGATAACTTTCATAAATGGAAAAGAGCATGAAAAGGAATGTAGCCAAGTAAGAGATGTGAGTGCTTCATAGTTAATAAATGTAGCTTATTTTTATACTCTGTACACTGTTTACACTTAATACATAGTAATATGTCCTTAAAAGTTACATCACAAAAATATAAAGAATATTTTTTTTAAATTTTTACCTATTATGATGAGTAGTCCCTGATTTTTTTTTTAAAGTAAATGATCTGATTTGTCCAGATACCTTCTTAACATGATTTTATTAGTACTTGGAATTGGTCATGTTTACAGTGTGACTACCTCCCCCAACTCTTTTATTTGGACTAATCAGATTTTTCTGCCTCCTCTCAGTAAGCAGATCTGTATATTTGATCATTACACCTAAGTTTCTGGCACCAGCAGTTCCTCTCTCTGGAGAAAAAGCAGACATTATATACTAAGTCATTTAAGTCATCCTAGATAAAGACTAAGTTAATTTATTTCTCAGGGGAAATCTAAAACAAGAGTCTCCTATCCTGAGGTTTCTTTATATCCTGCAGAAAAGTCACTTTCTGATAGCCTGGCATGGAGAGCAACTGTTCCTGTGAATGGATCCATATAAAAGCAGAATGCAAATGTGGGACCAAGTCACCTCATTCTGTTACTCCATGGAGGATCCAGAGTTCTCAGATCCCCCTGGAACATTTTCCATCAAGGATGAAGAACATATATCTTATAATATTTACAGAATCATAACATTAATGTATTCAGGAAATAAATCTAGCACAATAAGGACTGTATTACATATTTATTGCAATGAAGTCTTTAGTTAAAAACAGAGAAGTCAGTCATCTGCAAAAATCATTTTAGCATCATTTTGGTAATTAAATATTGTAGATTTGGTAAATAAACATTCTTATATTGATTGGGACAACACCCCTAAATGTTGTGAAGACTGTACTGTTTAAAAAAACAAAATGTGTCAAAAAATATTAGGAAAATAAACACATCACTGGTTATTAGATCAATTTTAAAAAAATTTCTTTGAAATTAAAAAATGTATTGTTTAGCAATGTGAAACATTTTTATTTTTTCTGAATATTACTTTAGATGACTATATACCACAGTGAAATTTGACTTTAATCTTTTAAGATTTTTGAAACAATTATTATAAAAGTAAAGCTGAAAGTTTTGCTTCACAAAAATTTCAATGTGGTTTTAACATCGATTTCCAAAACCACATATATTTTTAATCAACAAACAGGATACATAGCTTAGATGTTTCACAGCAATGTTTCAGACATCATTATACTGAACACTGAAAAATACTTCTATAAAAACATATGCTAAAAAGTCATCCAACTGAACCTAGCTGATGATGTGCGTGCTTTTCTAACTTATTTTTCCCAACTTGGTTAGATAGAAGAATTGTATCTTAGAAGAAATATAACTTTATTTCTAGGAGAAATTTAAAATACTAATGTACTTTAAGATTGTTGTGACATTTATCTTGTCATTCTGCAAAGTATTGCATGAATGTTTCAAATAGCTACAGTTTAAACTGGATTTAGGAAAAAAAGTGTTTTTTTTCTTCTGTGAATTTAAAAATACTATCCACATTTGTCTCTGCCCACTGGTTTACCTAATGAATCCAACTTATTCATGTGGATATTCAAGCTTTATTTCAATTTGAGTATTTTTTGACATACTTTGTTTTAAAGAATAAACAGTACAATCTTCACAACATGTAGGGATGGTGTCCCAAGCAATACCAGAATGTTTGAAGAATTAAAAAATCAGAGACTCAGTGATTAATAATATCATATCATGAACAATGATTTAGAATCTACATGTCAGATATGACAGAGCCACTATACATTGAACGATATTCCAAAGCTTAGGTATTCCCTAAGCTTCAGTCTGTAACAAAAGCACTTAGAATGTTTAATTTCTTTCATTTATCAACTTGAAACAAAATGCACCACTTAAATTGATTAGTAACCATGTTCACAGAATCCTGTCTTCATTCTTTATGGGATAGCTTTAACACAACAATCAGTGATATCACTATGTAAATCATTTTAACAATAAAACACACTAAAATGTTCAACTATATTTACCCATCAAATAAGCAAAATCTTAAATCATTGCTATCAATTAGTGATAAGGGTATGGAGAAATGGAACATTCTAATGGATTGTTTGAAATGTAAATTTGTATTATCTTTTTGAGTAAATTTGGTTGTAATCACTTTAAGTATATACATACGATTTATAAATATTTATAAATATTACCTTTATCTTATAACAGAAAATATAATGTTCTTAATCAAGGATGTTTATTCCATTACTGTATGTAATATCTGATAAATGTTCAACATTAAGGGAAGGATTAAACATACATTCATAAAATGGAATATATTTTCTAACTTAACATGTCAATACTTTTTAAATCTGAACATAATGCAATCTTTAGATCATTATTTTAGAATAACAATTCAAAAACCTGCATAGTTTTCTATTACAGGAAGATACAGAAACACAGATATACCAACATTATCATAAGTAAGTCTGATAAAAGTGCTTCTATTAGGCCAATATATAAAATTTTGTTATCTACAACATGACATTAGGATGGCGATTTGTTTTTCTAAAATCTGAACCAATAAGCCATGATTTTAAAAGAGAAATGTATTTAATCAAATTATTAAATTCTAAATTGGAGCATATATACAACATAGATTATAAATTTCTATCAAAATCAAAAGGGAAGCATCTTATTTCCAAGAATCAGTCTTGGCAGAGGATCTCAATGGGGATGATAGCTTTTGATTTAAGACTGATGTCACCAATGACTACTTTTATCCCAAACTTGTTCTGCATAGTAACTGCATATAGGTGTCAAGCCCTCCATCCCACAACTGTTTCCTGGAGTTCAATATCTGGCTTAGGTCCTGACAGAGTAAGCACACAACAGATCTGTTCTGAGTGACTGACCAATCTCCAAATGCTTAGCAGCATATGGAAAAGTTTAGCATAGGAAATTAAACAATGGACAAATGTGTATTCAAGAGATGACTGATGTTCACCATGATGATGTGAAAAACATGAAAAAAACCTCACATACCAATATAGTAGTTGTTAACCATTATCATCTCTTTTGAGGAATGATGTCCAAAGAAAAAGCCCAAATTACATGAGGTTTAATAATCGGACCAGGAAAAATGAATAACTATAAGAAAGTGAAAATCAGAATCAACAAAAAACTATGAAACAGAGACACTTTTGGGGGGGGTGGGGGCGGGAGGGGAGGGATTGGGATCAGAAAGGGGGGGTTGCAACTGTATGGGGAATATAAAAATAAAATTATTAAAAAATAATAATAATTAGGTAAATACTTCTTAGAACTTTTTACTTTCTTCCTTCTTGACCCTATTACAAAACTGTTCTTACTTACTTTCGTCTTTAGCACACTGTTTGACCACTGACAAGAAAACACATTTACTTTAAGCTATGTCTCCTACTGGCTGAACTTGTCAGGAAAATAATGGCCAATAAAAGCAGCTTTTTATAAAGGACTTAGTATAGATGGTTATCAGAGTGAGTAAGTGGACAAAGTTTTATTAGTACAGGGAAATACTAGTTCAAAAGTCCAATTCAAATATCTTCAGGGAATTAACAAGGAGGAATTGGGTATAAGTATTGGGTGGTTTCCTAAAAGGCAAAGACTGGCATTTGAGGAGGCACAGATGCAAAGCCAGTGTTGTAAATAACAGCAGCTAGCAAGAAAAAACATTTGTCTTTCTGAATTGACAATATGGAAATCACACCTGTGCACATAAAAAAATCTACAGGAAGAGTGGAATTGTTTTAAAAGGACAATTTGTATATTTACTTCAGGGTTACTAATGCTCAAATTATGATGAGGATAATCTTATCACCCCACCATCATATTTACAATCATAACTTCCTGAATTTCCTTAACTCATAAAGAAGAAGTGGTAATGTTTTTATCAATAAACTCTCCCAGAGCTCTTGAAAAAAGAAAAGATAAAGTAAACAAAATTTTAAATTCTGAAGCTCAGTTGAGATCCATATTCAAATAAGAGGTATCAAATCCAGAAATATTTAAACATTTGAGGTGATAATGGTCACTTTATCTTTAAAAATACACAAAATTATATATTCAGGCATGTGCAATTTTTACATCTTATTTTCACAAATCCTGAGAAATTCTCACTTTAAAATGAATTAGGATTTCTTCATGGTTTTTATAAGAGTAACAGCTGAATAATCTACTTGAAAGAAACTGATCACAAAAATACTTATCTAAAACTTTTAAATACATAAAAACAAATTTTAAAAATGTTATTTACTATCTTTTCCTCCTATCAATCATACATAGTGGTCACTGCCCATTCAAAAAAGATTCAATTAACTTTCTAGTCTAATGCCATTTATTAAATAAGAGAGATAATCTGTAGTGTAATCCACATTTCATTAAAAATGGAATAAAATGCATAATTTCAGACACTAAACAATTATGGGATAAAGCATACTTTGTCTATCATAGAGTAATAATCATAAACCAATGCTCTATAATACTCTGTAAATGTGTTGCAATAAGGCCAAACTGGATTTTAATCTTTTTCCCTTATAATAGGATAAATATAGAAGAGAGGCTGAGCTCATGTTACCATAATATTGCAATAAAACTAATGTAATCCTTTTGATGTGGGGATTCACTCGAGAGACCTGTTTTTAATAGCTAAGAATAAAAATACTTAGTTTTCTCTAATTAAGCATTTGCCTTCTTCAAAATCAAAAAATTAAAATAGCGAACCTGTCCTGCATCTATAAACAGATAAAAATATCAAAAAATTATGTGTGTATCTCTGTTATTAGGAATGTTGCATCTTTAATACCACCTGAAAATTTTCTCATCTACATCTCCAAATTCACTGCTTATAAATTTTGGTTCCCACTAACTACACAGGACACAATTTACTTGAGTTTTGCCATATGACAATTTATCTGTTTCTTCCAGTGTCCATTAAGATATTTTCTCATTTTCATCTGAGTAGAGGCTGTAACAGTCTCCTAACATATTTCTACTAAAAGTTTGTTAAAGGTTATCAAGTCTATTTTTTATCATGATTCTCAGAATTCAAAGTCCCTGCCCACAACCTAATGGTAATATTTGTTACAGCAAGATCCACTTGCAGGTATCAAAATGTCTATTAGTTACTTTTTATTCTATAGCAAAGGACCACACATTTGTGGATTAAAATAACACAGATGTATTATTTGTGGTTCTAGAAGAGGTCTTACATGAATCTTTTCCTTTTTTTTTAAGATTTATTTATTTATTTATACAAGCATTGGGTATAGTCAGAAGCGCAGGAGGGTGAGAGAATTCACCAGAGCCAGAGCAGGGAGCAGAACAGGTAGAAGGACTGAAGTACACTGCTGAAGGGAGCAGTGGGCGCGGCAGGAGAGTTCTGTTGCGCCATGTGGCACCCTTGCCCGGTGGCCAGGGATCGAACCGGAGCTGCAGAGGCTGCGGGCAGCTTCGCAGCCCAGCTTGAGCGCCACCAAGGGAGGCCCTCCTACATGAATCTTACGGATCAATCTTAAGGTCAATTAAGGGGTAGGTAGGCCTATGATGCCCTTGGAGTCTGAAAGGGAAAAAGCCATTTTCTGTCCCTTCCAGCTTCATGGGAAAATCTGCTGCCACTGACACCAAACTCCTCCCTCTTTATGCAAAGTATATTACTCCAATCCTTGCTTTGATCCTTGCATCTCTTATTAACCCTCCTCTTCCTTCCCTATGATCATCCCACCTCTTACTTATAATAACTCTTGTGATTACACTGAGTTCACCTGGATAATTCAGGATCATCTCCCCATCTTAAGAAAGTTAATTTACTGTATATCCAAAGTCTTTTATGCCACGGGAGATAACATATTTACAGGGCCTGGGGTTAGAATAAGGACATCATTGGTGTGGGTAGTGGTGTTATTATTCAGCCTACTTATTATAGAGCCCCATGCCAAGAATTACTGTAATTATAAGTCTCTTGTTTATTTAATACAGGATGGTTCTTTAAACAGATCAGTTTTGATTGATGGTTTTAAAAAGAGGATTGTGGGGAAAGATAATACCATCACCAAAACTTTTGCCACCTTTGCTCTGTTAGATAATGCTATTTTCTGATCTCCTTTTTATAAAAAAAAGTTATTTTGTGAGTAGTGGAGTTATTTTCTTCAGTCACTTAAGGAAATAATTCTAAAATTCAATTTATATTTTTCCATTGATATTATTTGAATGGAAATCTGAATTATAAAGTCCTCCCTAGTAAAGTCCTCCCTAAATTGGCATCGTGAATTTGATGCTATCTGTAGGAACTACCAAATAAATATCACTGGATTGTTCTTTAATCACAGTGCATATATGATTAATGTAATAGATTTCTGTTCTTTGGCTGACATGAAGATTGATATATATATATATATTAATATCTAAATTGGTGATTCTAGACAGGCAATATGGCATAAGTATAGTATATTGAAAAATGTACAGGAATATGATTTCCAGTCCTACACTCTCAACAAGTCTATTCTACTTTGGAAAATCAAATCATCCACAAATATCATTTTTCTCATCCATAAAATGAGGTCATGAATTAGGTCAGCAATTTTAAGCTTTTTAACATAAAATCGTTTTGTACAAGATACACTAAATGGAATATACATATTTTATTAATATACCTTTATAAATTCAGATGCACTTATCACCAGCACAGTTTCCATGACATATTATAAAACTGATAAATGAATATGTAAGAGCTATTCATTGGCAAATTTAAACCAGGGGTTAAAGAGCCTATTTATATTATTTTTTTCAATATTATTATATCATATATTATTTTATATTATTATCAATACATGCAACTGCAAATGACACTCTTAGTAACAAACTTTGCAATTTCAAAATATACTTAAAAACAAAGACAGAAGTCTATTTTTACATCTTTTCAGAAATAAAGAAACTTAAGGGACAGTATTAGCTAATCTGCATATGTACTGATTTGTGCATGTGAACACTATTTTCAGTTTTTAAGAGGATTGTAAAAGTAAATAGTCTTGAACTCCCTAAATCATTTGCAAAATAAACTCTAATATCTTAGGAATATACAATAGCTAAAAATATAATGATAAGTAAATACATAAAGTTCATTTGTATTTTAAGACAGTGTTTAGAATTCATCACATGCCAGAAATTTATCAGTAACCTTGGCTGTTTTGAAAAGTTCCTGTTACTTTAATAGAAACTTCATATAGTATATATACTTAAAATACATATCTAGTTTTATTGCATTTTTTCTAGCCTTTTACTCCAGTCTTTAAGTGTGCCATGAATTGGAACAAAATCTTCAAGGTCAAGAGCTTCTAGATCATTTGCTTTTATTTATAAAAATGAAAATAGTCTCTACACATGTGGGGGTATATGGTAAAATTTAACTCCTTTTTAACCTATTATCACAAAGGAAAAAAAGGGGAAAACCAATGGAAGAAATAGTGAAATTAACAACTCAGGCAAAACTTTCCTTTGTAATGTAATTTAGATAGAAGGGAATCAAAAGCTGATTGGAATACTATAGGGAGAAATTTTTATTCATTTTAACTTTCTTTTTCTGCAGAAGATTAAAAAAGAAAAAAGATACTTTAAATTATGTCAATAAAACATAGATGTAATGGAGAACAAGAAAACTGATATACCTTCAGGGAATTGAAAAGTAGAATAATTCTGTGCCACAACAATATTCATTCATCCATCCATTCCAAGAGAGACTGACTGCCATGGTATTAAATATCAGGCACAGACTTAACAAACATAAGCAGATTTCCCCCCCTATTTTCATAAGCCTGACAGTCCATCCAGATAGTTCTTCATTTATCCTAAGAAATTTCTGAATAATAAACAATTTGGACAATGCTTTGCAATCACTGTAGAAATATTCCATTTTTATTCTGCTCTAATTTTCAAAATTAAAGGGATATTTTAGTTTTTCAAACATGTTGAAATGCAGATATTAATTTAAGTAATTTTCTCTATATTTAAAAATAAATTACAATGATAAAAGACCACTGTCAGAGCACTTGGAAACACTGGTGTTTCACAGAGGCTAGCTCTAAGTCACAAAGCACTGATTTAGCTTACCTAAAATTTTAGTTGTTCCTGACTTGTTTTCACTTAAATAGGTCTTCCTTGACTGCAGGCTATGATCTACTACTCAACTACTAATATACTTTTCTGTAATATTCTCTTTTCTGATTCAAGATAAATAAAACCCCATTCTCAGGTTAATTTTTGAAGACGTGTACATTTTCTTAACAGGCAGGAAGAAAGATGCACACCTGTTGCCTTGTAGGAAAACAGAGTGTGAATTCCAGCAAGAGGGCTGAGCCTATTTCAGAGGAAAGACAACAAACTCATTCTCACTGAGTACAATTTTTCAAAAGGGCCGGCAACTTCCTCAAAACTAGTTCTGTTCTAGGGACCAAGAAAAGTCATACCCCTGCCAGGGTTTCTTAATGGTCACTCTATTAAGGCTGAATTTAGTTTTCATTGTCAGAAAAAAAAGTGATATAAAGAATCTGAAATTTTCTTCAGATGCTTTACCATTGCCTTCAATATATAGCTGGCAAAACATAAAGCAGAGACTTCACCCCCATTTGCAAACCACACTCCACTGCAGTTGCAAGCTCTGTAAGAGATAAAGCAGAAGAGTATAATTTAAGAGACTACTGAGTTGTACCCAAATTCAAGTTCATCTGTGGTAAATATGGTGGGAATGAATTCAGTCAAATAGCTACTATACACATGGTATAACCAAATGGCGTTTCCATGGTCTTACTGTAACTTCTTGACAGACTAAGTGTTCTTTTCCTTCTCATATTTGTTATTTTTGAAAGTCTGATCACTTAAAAGGCACATTTAGCCATCTGCACACTCAGAGAAAAGGGCACCCAAGAAAGATTTGAAGAAACAGTAAGACAAAATTAAGATCATGAAGAAAATGCTTTTTAAAAACCTTCACTTTATCTAGTAATTACATAGCAATGTGGGAAGAAAGAATAAACAAAGTAAATATTACCAGCATTTTATGCATTTTGGATAAAATGTTCCTTGCATACCTACTCTTTTGGGACAAATAAATTTTAGTTAAAATAGGAATGCATGTTTAAAATACATACTAGCACTTAAGTAAAGATAATTTTTGAGGATTTGGGAAGGATATTGATCATAAACGTTTAGGGCCTCCCTGGTGGTGCAAGGGGTTAAGACGCAACCTATGAAGCAATCCACAGCCACTGCAGCATGAGTTTGATCCCCAGCCAGGGAGCTACACACATGGCGCAGCAGACCGCTCCTGACTCACCCACTGCTCCCCTCTGCAGTATATTTCAGTCCATCTGCCTGTTCTGTTCCCCACTCTTTCTCTGGTGAATCCTCTCACCCCCCGCACCTCTGGCCTGTACCCCAGTTCTTGTATGCATGAAATAAATAAATCTTTTAAAAAATAAAAAAAAGTTTAATATACATAATGCTCAGAATAATTATCTGATTTAGACAATTACCAGGATAAGAATATATAAAACTATTAAAGAATTAACAATTAAACTGCAGTTTACAGACTTCTTTCACTATCATATTCTAACTTTAGACTTATCAAAAGAATTAATAGATTTATATTAAGTGAATGAATGAATGAATGAATGCAGATATATATACCTTAGCTTTTGGAATTCCCTTCTTTCCATGGGTTCAAATTCACTATTTGAATTTCACCTTTCCAGCTCTCTCTGGAGCTCCATGAAGATAAATCCCACTAAAGTACCTAAATCTCAGTGACAAATGTGTTCATGGTATTGTAGACTGACAAATGAAAGGAGGTCCCCTATTTTCAAAAACATCATTGGTAATGACTAGGTTTTATGGACTTTAACTGCATACTTGGAATCATTCTGTGAAGTAACTGAACTTTAATTTATATTAGAAACAAACCACTATTATTTATTATTCATCCTATGGGAAAAAAAGAATCTAACATTAGTTCAGACTTTGCTACAAGTATCAGATTACCCAACATAGTGGTTTTTCATAGTAGGGATATTCATTTTTTTCAGGCATAAATATCAGGAGTTAAGGAGTTCCAACAATGGCTAGTTCATAAGTTGAGTGTTATCAGAACTCTGTGGTGGTTTGCTATTCTCTTGACTTTCTCCTCTCAATATCAATTTGACTCTCAACTATCTAAACACTGTATCCTCAATAAACAACACCCCAAGATAAGGGAGAGTTGAGGGTGGCTCTTACCTTCACTCTTTTCATCACTCAGGAAGGAAATATTTTCATTAAGACCAGACAGAAAACAGATTGTAATAGCTCCCTTTACATACACAACTCTGACCCTATTGCTGGTGGAGGTGAATGGGAATTGCTTAGATCAGTGTGGTCCCCTGAGCAGCAGCAGCCATATCAGCAGTAAACATGTTAGAAATGCAAACTATTAATTTAGAAACTGGAGTTGAGGCCAAGCAGTCTGTTTAAACCACCCCTCCAGGTATTTGTAAATCAAGCAAGAGTTTGAGAACTGCTAATCTAGACCAATACGATTCATCCCCTCATCTGAGCCTCCCTCTCTGAGGTTCTAAGGCTATGTGTTCCCCCTGCTTGAAGGTACCTCCCCAACATGGTTGTCTCCTTCATTATCTTCATCTTACCAGTGAGTCTTTCTGGACAACTGCATATAAAACAGTAAGGTTCTAGTATTCCCCATGAACCCTATTGCTTTATTTATCTCCAAAGAATGTATCTATTTGTCATAGCATGCATTTGTTTGTTAGTGTCTGGTCTGTTTCCCACTCCTGGAATTTAAGTTCCTCAGAAGAAAGGGCTTTGTTCTATTTACTCATTATACCTGGGGCCTAGAATATTTGTTTGGTATATAACAGACATTAAATAAATATTCACTAATGGATGACTGGAATATGGAAATCCAAATGAAACTGGAAAAATTCAAAGAATGGCTAATGGATAGACAAACGAGTTTGCCAAAGCAAACTATCCACAAATGGAGTTTTGTAATAAATTGATTTATGACTTAGAATCTTTGAGTGTTTTAATAAAATATAGCCATATTTCATTTAACTTAAAAAAACTCTTTTTTTTTGCCTTGAATGCTATCTTCAAGTAAAATTTTATGTTATACATTTTTCCATTCTACCAGTTGATATCTTATAAATTAAAATACCAGATTTTTTTTAATGGACAGATTTGAACATAGAAACCTCCATCAAAATCAAATTTTAAGTAACCAAATTTATTCCTAAAATTCACAAATTCCTATGAATTATAAATTGGACACAATCACAAAAGTTTCAAAAATGTAAGCTACTTATATAAACAGATTACAATATGTTTAATTTCTCATACATTTGGCTGTGATTTTTAGTCATTTCTAGGGAATGATTCAACATTTTGATTTCTTATCAATGTGAATAAATATGTGATTCCCTAAATAATTTTTAAACAAGTACTTTTGAAAATCCATTGAGAAAATTTTATTATAATTTATAGAATATTTGCATGAAGTAGTATGTTTAAATCAAACCATAAAAAGTTATTCATTGAAATAATTTCCTTAAGAAGAAAATTAAGTTATTACAGTATAAATTTTTTATGGCAGCGTGAAATAAGTTCCTTAGCTACAAACTTAAAAATAACTGTGTGTGCGTGTACAATTTAGTGTTATTATAAATGATAGGCCAAAAGATATAGAGCAAGCTAATATTAAACAACCTAAAACATTATTCTTTCAGAGGCAGTCAGAGATACTTGCACCTAAATATGTTGAAATGCAAGTCACCGAACAAATAACTTTCCATTATTGCCACAGGAACCTTTCCCAAGACTTATTCTCCTTTTTGCTTTTCAAAAATATAACCAATTAATTTTTTAAATGTTTCCAGCAAGCTTGGCTTTGCATATGCTATTTTATAAATGAAATGACTTTCATATTATCCAGCATAAATTAGATAAGCCCTTCCTTTCCATTCCAGACACATATCTCAGAAAGACTTCTCACCTATTTTTGTTGTGTTGTGTTTTGTATTGTTATTATGTTTTTACACTGATGTCTTATTTGGTTCACCTATATTCCTCCTATAAGTAAAACCATCTGATATTTTTCTTTTTCCTTCTGACTTATTTCACTGAGCATAATTCCTTCCAGCTCTATTCAGGTTGCTGCAAATGGCATGAGTTTATCTTTTTTGATTGCTGAATAATATTCTATTATGTAAACAAAAACAGACAATTATAAATCAGAGACATCCTGCAGGGGAGGAGGAGGAGGGAGAGGGATCAGAGGGAGGGAGAGAGGAACACAGGGGACTGTGGTGATTGTGCACAGGTGCATTGGTGAAGGAAATTCTATAGGGACTACACCTGGGTGGGAGAAGCAAATATTGTTTAAAAATGAACAATGATGTAAGAAATAAATTAAATAAATAAATAAAAATAAAAAGACTTCTCACCTAAATATGAGTCAGAATAATACCATGGCTGAACTCAACAGCAATAAACATAACTCCAGAACAACTCTTTTCTTGTCTATCATTCTTTAGACATTTATCATGTTGGTTGTTTACTTCATTTTTTTTTAATAGTCAAGTCAATATCTGTATTCTCTTTATTTTTTATTTTTTTTAAATAATAAATTTTATTTTTATATTCCCCATACAATTGCAGCCCCCCCATTCTGACCCCAATCCCTCCCCTCCCGCCCCTCACCCCCCAAAAAGTGTCTCTGGTTCATAGTTTTTTGTTGATTTTGATTTTCACTTTCTTATAGTTATTCATTTTCCTGGTCCCTTATTTAAGTTTTCTAGATTCCTGCTATGAGTGAGACCATTGTATTCTCTTTATATGTTGGTTACCATCAGGTATGAGTTCCAAGAAATAATCTGTACATTGGAAACTTTTTAACTAATCCTCACATTTTAGAAAATGTTCAAAACCATGTGATACTAGTACATATGCTAAATGGTCCTGGCTTTCAAATTGTTTCAATTTTCTCACATAATTTTTAGTATGTGAAATAATATAGTTTTACTCAACACATATTTTAAGTATACAGTTTAATGAATTTTTACCTGTACCTGTGAAATACTGAACCACTTCTTGCCTAGAAAGTTCCTTTGTGCCCTACCCAGTCAATGTGATTATGACATTTTAACTATTAAGTATGCTCTGGCAGAAACCTTTTTTATTTTCCTATAGAAAAATTTAAAATCAAAACTGACCATACTTATTTAAAAATATAACTAGGCAATAAACTGACTTTACCTTAATTAGTGTAAAATGGAAAATTGCTAAACGTATAGACAAGGAATTACATTACATCTGAATAGAGACATTAATACAAGCTTACTTTCCCCAAGTAATTGCTATCACAAAATTTAGTTTTGTTTTTGTACATAAGTCTTTCATAATGCAATTTCTACAGATTTCTACATAACACAATTATGTACTCTTGAAATAAGGTATAGAGCAATTATAACAATTAAGATGATGATAAAGTAGCAGTTAGTATGTTATAGTTACAATATTCCAGGCATTAGATTGAAGCATTTCAAATATTCAAACTATTTTAATCCTCACAATTATAGTAAGAGGTGGGCACCCAATTATTTTTATCTTGGTGATAAAGGATTATATAATTTACCTAATGCTTAAAAATAGCAAGCAACAAAGTCAGAATTTGAATCCTGCTAGTCCAGGGCAAGTGTCCCTTCACTTACTAAGTCACACTGTCAATTCAGAAGCATAGCAGGGCTTGATTATTAGACAAAGAAGAAACTACCACAAAAGGACTCTTTCTTACTAACTGCAAGTTTCTGGAAGCTTATAGTCTATGCCACATGGTAAGCTTGATTTCCATAATCTGAATTCTCCTGCAGTTGAGAATATTGAAACTATCAATATAATATTGAGACTACATTGGGACAAAAATGGCACTTAAATGTGAATGCAAACAAGTAACTAAGAAAATTTAAATTTTTAGAATCAGTCATAGCTGGCGTTTCTCACTTATAGAAACACAGTATGATCATATCTAAGAACTTGGATGCTAATGTGGACCATTTATGCTTCTGGCTCTATTTTAAGCCTGAAAAGCATCAGTGATATATATACCTCAATGACTCCTGCCATCATTTCTATAAATTTCAACTCTCACTCTGATCCATGGGATGTTTTTAAATAAAATAAGTGTTTAGGGCCTCCCTGGTGGCGCAGCAGGTTGAACACAGCACTGTGAAGCTTTCTGCAGCACGGGTTCGATTCCCAGCCAGCCAGGGAGATTCCCACATGGCGCCGCAGACCTCTCCTGTAGTGCCCGCTGCTCCCCTCAGCAGTGCTTTCGGTCTGTCTGCCTGATCTGCTTCCCACTCTGTCTCTTGTGAATCCTCTCACCCTCCCGCACCTCTGGCCTGTACACCAGCTATTGTATAAATAAAAAAAAAAAAACTAAAAAAAAAAAAATAAGTGTTTAAACATTTTATGTATCTGTATATATTTTCTCTTTTATTAAAAACTGCTTTATTTTAAAAATATCACAAGGAATACTTTTTGAATTGAAAAAGTATTTTTTTCTCTTTTCTGAAGCTTTTTATTACTTCTCATGAGGCAAAGGAAAAGTCTTTTTCTTTATTGCCTTTACAAATCAAGAGTAAAACACAAATGCTTAATTGAGCAGATTGATGATTAGATGGAGAAAAATGATGAAAGGAAAGATGCCAACACAAACAGAATATGGCCATTCATTTTGTACCCCAAATGAATCAACTACAGCTCATGAATGTGGGTCTAATACTAATTCTGGCAGCAAACCACCAGAGCACCAACCCTCTGTTGAAGCCCCGTGTCTACATGCAGACAGTTTTTTCTTGTTTCCTTTGCTAGAGCATGCCAAATAACTCTTTTCCTTGTTGGCACAATCAAATAACTCTTAAATGAAGGAGCATAAACATAATGAATGTGGGGGAGACTGTTTCCCACTCTAAGCTCAAAGATGAAAATGGTTTTTATGCTTAAGCTAGAAACTGAACCATATATGCAATGTCAGCGGGGAGTGCCCTGGTCATTAGCCATCAGTGATCCAAATTTTGGGCATCAGTTCAACTAAAACATATTTTTTTTTTTATTATGGGAAAAAAAAAAGGAAAGCATTTTCAATACAACTGCATTACCAATGAAGATATGGCTCATGTTCCACACCCATAATGTTACATATGCGTGGACGTGGTCAATTTGTTTAATGTTTGATGTCTACCACAGAAAATAGGGCTTTAAACATGCAACTTGGTATTCTGAGGCGATGTTGCTGAGCTTTAACTCATATGTTGGTTAACCAGCGGCACAAGACCTTTCAGAGACTAAATGGCAGAAATAAGCCCTTCTAAGGTTTTCTAAATCTTTCCTATTCTCATCACAGGATTCCTCCAGTCAAGTACCGAGGATAGAAAGTAGCACCCATTAGGCGTTGAAGACACCCAAGTGAGTCAGAGAACTTGGCTGGCAGTATAGCGGGGACCTACGCCAAATACTCTGTAATAGAAGTGCCATATTAAATTACCCATGAAGCAGGGAACAAAGCTCTTTCATTTTAAAAGAGGGTGAATGGAATTTGGAAAAAAAAAAAAAAAGCAAACTTCTTACCTTTTGTAGCAATTCGTACACACTGGGTTTTTGTTTCCTGATAGAGTAAAAATAAAAAAAAGTCAGAGTACAGGTAATGTTTCCTGTTTTATAAACTATAACTAATACGGGGTTATAAAATAAGTATATAAAGAACAGAATGTCAGTATTAAGGAAGCTTTAAACTTTTAAAATATGTATTCTCATGATATCTTTAAAAGATTAAAAAGATTAGAATGATTTTTTAAAAGATTAGAATAAGAACTCTTAAAATAATTTCTGAGTTTTCTAAAGGTTTGTTTCTTTTTTCACCTTGTAATGAAACATGCTATCTTGTTCTGGGACAAGTAGTATTCTACCTGCATTTATTGTATTTGTGAATATTCAGAAAGTATAATGTATTTGCAAAGCTAATACAAATTTGACTCAAACTTCATTCTCATCACAGAGCTACAGACCAAAGGTGAACACAACATGATCTCACTCAGATCCTAGCATGATTCAAGAGCCACATCATGGTAGCTAAAAAGATCATCAAAAAACTGCACCACATTTGCAATATAATGTATTTGCCCCCCCCTTTCGATTTAAATAACAACAGTTAAATATTTCTTGGTGGGATTATTTTCCTTCTCTTGAAGGACAAATTGGGTATAGGAATTAGAAGCAGAAATGGAAAAGAAGAATTGTTTAGATTTTCTTTCGATTTCCTTCCTTTTTCTTTTTGAATGTTGTGGATGGTACTAGGAATTGGAATACATCTCTAGACTGCACCTCAGTCCTGCATGACTAAGCCTGTATCTGTGAATATACAAAGAATTGAAAAAAAAAAATTGTGAAGAGCTGGTGAATGAAGCAGAGACTACTTGTTTTCACAATACATGTATAACTCCATTTTGAGTGGTTCTATATTTTGATAAACCAAGAGTTTACAATTTTCTCTTGAGCACTTATTTTTGAATTAAATGAAAAAAGCATTGAGGAGGGAATTAGTAATTAAAAATGAAAAGTTTGCATTTTAATTACTTAATTGTGACTTGAGGCCTTCATAGTATGCTGACAGAGATTGTTTCACATCCCCATAAAGACCCAAAGGGATTTTGATTTCCTAAAAGCAATCACTGTTAATTCTATCAGGATTACCAGCTTCTGCTAGTAGGAGTCATGTCAATTTTAAAACTCTTTGCCAAGATAACTGTGAAATGTATTGTTGCTATTCTGTACTTTGATTAAACCACATGTAGATATATTTAACAATTAGAAGAGAAAATTCATATCAAAGCTTTAAAAGAGTGCCACAGAAAATCCTTTATAAGCAAGAAACATTCATTAACACTCCTCTCATACCACAGACCAAGTAACAGAAATTAATTTGGAATCTCTCACCTCTCTACAGATGAATACCCAAACATAGAAGTATGTTTTCTACCACTATGCTACTTTTACCCAGAATGGAATAATAACTCCCATAGACTTCTCTTTTTTGACCACTTCAGTTGGAATGATGTGTGTATCTGGGAAGTGGGCAGCTCACTTGGCTCTAAAGATGCCCACTTAAGTAGAAATAAACCATAAGACTAGAAAAACATTTCAACCACGAGTAGCCTCTGGTTTTGGAGTATATTTTAAAAGATAACCATGTTTTGTTTTTTTTTTAATTTTTTCCTTGTCCTATACTATAAACCAACTATACAGGTAAGCAGAAAAATAAAGCTTTAATTTAAAGGCAGCCAATCAATACCTAAGTTCTCATGGCTCCTGCAAAAATGCAGTGTCATCCAATTAAACTATTCCAAGTGGACTATGACTATTGCCGTTGTACATCATATATTTCACATCACCTCCCAAGTACCCATGTCAGGGACTCAATACCCCAAAACCCAGCAATTTCCTAACAGCAAGAATATAAAAATGCCATTATTCTTCTCTTGGATTTTAAATTGTGGAAGCTTTCTATTTTCAACATATTTTCCTACCCTTCTCTGCAAAAAAAAAAAAAAAAAAAAGAAAAGAAAAGAAAAGAAAAAGAAAAATTAAATAAGTTTTAGGAAAGAAAATCTTTCAAAGAGAACAGCATGAGGCATGAAGGCCAGGTTATTTCTCCACATATGGAAGCGCTGGTACTTTCTAACTTCCTGTTGTGTTTTCCTCTTCAATATTCATTTGGGATCAGTGGCAGTGTTCAAAAACAACTGTGTCCAAAATGGGAAAAGGAGGGGCAACCAGGGGGATGGAAAACAGAGTTCTCTAATGGCACAGCATCCAGCCATCTCCAGGCAGCCTTCTGTTTCGGTTCTGTCAGCTATACCACAGGCGCCCTATTACATAGTAATCAGAGGATTGTTACTTGTTATTTACTATTTGGCTTGTACCCCCCGAAAAGTTTATAAGGGTTTATTAGCCTGCTGTGGAACATGCATTCTGTTTATCCTGCAGTAAATTTAATCTTCTAAAGTGCGCCACTACTGAGCAAAGACAGAACAATGCCTGGTATTTACTGGGGGGAGTCTCAGCAGCAGCACACCCACCTCCTCCAATCATTTTATTCACAATTGCTCTTATGGGCTTTCCTGAAGAAGTTTCAAGCAGAAGCAGTTACCAGGATACGGGAACCCTGTGCAACGGAACTGAAGCCTCAGTCCTACAGTAGGCTCCAAAATGTACATAGTGTGGGCAATAGAAGCAACGCCCCCTACACACAATTCCCTCCTTCTTTTTCTGACAAATGTTACTGCATATTTATGAAATTTGACGGCAGTTTTTTTGCAGCAAAGGAAAAAGCCAATCTTTGTGGAAACTCACCTTCTCCACACTGCTCATGGCCTGGAAATAGATGTTGTATCCTTTGCGTGGAGCCAAAGGGGGATTCCAAAATCCCTGGTAGGTCCTATTGTCACCCACTGTGAATGGGGCAGGTTCTGGAAGATTCCCTGGGGGTAGTTCAGCAGCAAAATAGTAAGGGGCACCCCCGCTCATGGCATTTTGATATGTAACAGGAACCTGGTAGCACTCCATTGCTCCGGCTTCCCTCTTGGTGCGGTGCGGATGCAGCTCTTCCACAACGATCTGATAGGCACTTTGTGCAAAGAGAAAAAGCACACATCGAGAGAGTCTAGATACTAAGACTTTAAAAAATGAATGAGGCATTTAATGTCAGCCCTCAACATAAAAGTCTTTAAAGTCTGTCTTTACCCTCTACATTCCTGGTCTCAGCTATGGCACAATAAGAAAGAATTGCATATATATTCAGCTTCCGCCAACACTAATATAGTTACTAAGGAACTGAAAAAAAGTAAGAAAAACCATCGCTGAGCTCTACACAATCTTAGATATTGAAAAAAAACAAGTCACCCTAATAAGCTCATATTAACCAGAGACACATAACAGATTAAGCCCAGTGTCTGATATCTTTAAATGTTTAAGTTAACATTTTCCTTTGAAATGCTATTATGGAAGTCCTGCTCCAAGGCCCTACAGAATGCCTGCCTGGGGCGGGGCTCCAGGCACCAGTTTGTGGTTGTCATGGAGTTAGAGACTGAATGTACTGACAGGCTCCCCACCTCTTGACCTTGCCCTGGCATCAACATTGGCTCAGAGCTATGCAGATCTAAAGCACAAGTGACATGCAGCAATACAGGCACAGATGGACAGAAATCTGTACTCGGCACTGAAATAGACTGTCTCCTTCTTCTAGAGTTGTTAATAATAAAATGCTACAAATTGTAGAAACAGATGGCATTTGGCCTATTAAAGCTTAAACCTAAACCTTCCACCACCTATCTTAAAAGTTTTAAAACTTTTCTACAATAACTATTATTTTATAGCAGAAAGGAGAGAAAAAATAAAGCTACCTTCAAATAGAGGTAAGGCTGTTAAAAGGGGAGGAAGAGTAAAGGTAGAAAGAAAGGGGGCAGGAGGCTCGGGGGTTAAAGACAATGGGTGCCTGGACAGTAGGGGTGGTGTGGTAACATATACCTGAGCAGTTTTTCCCCTGAATTATGTACAGTTTAGTAAACCAACATTACCTAAGTAAAAAAAAAAAAAAAAAAAAGCAAGCAATTTTGAGCAGTGCACTACACCAATACCTTTAGATTGGAAAGTACATTTTGTATGTAAATCAGCATATTCAAATAACTTTAGTTAGTAAAAATATCATACTTAATATTCATAACACAAAACAAGAACATGATCTGCTTATTAATTACTTTCATCAGTTTCAGAAATTGGTATAGTAAAATAATGTACTTTCTTTTAGGACAGTCTTTTTTTTTTTAAAGATTTATTTATTTATTTATACAAGCACTGGGTACAGTCAGAAGCACGGGAGGCTGAGAGAATTCACCAGAGCCAGAGCGGGGAACAGAACAGACAGGCTGACGAAGTACACTGCTGAAGGGAGCGGGGGCACGGCAGGAGAGGTCTGCGTGCCATGTGGGACCCTATCCAGCGGCCAGGGATTGATTGAAACGGTACTGCAGAGGCTGTGGGCAGCTTCGCAGCCCAGCGCTCAACTGCTACGACACCGGGGAGGCCCTTTTAGGACAGTCTTTTTTTTTTTTTATAATTTTTTTTTTTAATAGAAGCATGTTTTATTTATTTATTTATTTATTTGTTTGTTTATACATGCACTGGGTACAGTCAGAAGCGCGGGAGGGTGAGAGAATTCACCAGAGCCAGAGCAGGGAGCAGAGCAGGCAGAAGGACCGAAGCACACTGCTGAGGGGAGCAGCGGGCGGCAGGAGAGGTCTGCGCATCATGTGGGACCCTCCTCCAGTGGCCGGGGAGCAGCCGGGGATTGAACCGGCGCCGCAGAGGCCGCAGGCAGCTTCACAACCCAGTGCTCAACCACTGCGCCACCGGGGAGGCCCCCTTTGAGGACAGTCTTTAGGCAAACTTTTATTAGGTGATGTACATAAGTGTATTGACATTATTAATATATTTTTATATATTACTAATGTGTTAAAATGAAATGTTTTGAATTTCCTGAATAATGAGAAAATTAATTGCGGTAGCTTATATAAATTAAAAATAAATAAGGTGTGTAGGGTTCAGGTTTGAATTTTGATTCTCTGGGCAAATATACTCATTCTTTATAGGGAAAACAGTCACTATTCAAAGGAACTCCAGCAAGAATACAATATTTTCTTACAGATTTCTATAAAAGAATAAAAGGGAGGTCAAAATAAATAGACTTACTGAATTTGCATCTAAGACAATTAAGATTAAATCAGACTGTTCGAAATCTGATATAAAATTTTAACCCAATAAAGTTGTGTTAAACCTATAGACAGGAAACCTTCATAGATTAAAAGAAAGTGGTTTTACAAATGAAAGATTTTCTTTTCTTCCTAATTTTTCAAGTTTCCTAAATATTCAAAAACCCCATTAAAATATTGCCAAGAAATCAGTAGGTGGTTCTCTACCTTCTTTCCTTTAGAAATAGGACACACATTGCTTTAATCTCAGAAATTGAGATTTGGTCAAGTAATTATGGCAGAATTCTAAGTTACTTGAAATTATGTGGACATTATATTTCATTCTCTACATCTCTGCCAAATTGGGTCTCTAATCTCCTAAGAATGGTATTGAGAAGACACACTCTCTCTGAGGGGTTCCATGATACATGCACTTGCCAATTTTTAAAATATAAGAAAGAAATATAGCCCTTAGAGAGAAAAATGAAAAGATAGCTAACATAAGTTATGTTAAGCAAACCTAGTCTTTTTTTCTTGTTTAATATCAGAATCTATATTTGTATGCTATGCATTGTTATATTCTGCGGACACATTAATATGTGATATATAAGTGATTGTTATATTCTGCATTGTTATATTCTGCGGACACATTAATATGTGATATATAAGTGATAAACTCACAAATGCACACTCTCAAACAAGTCTAGCTCATATTCTTTCATTAATGGACAATAATAATTATCCTTCATTCTAAATCATTTAACTTAATCCTTAAAAATAAATTCCTTGTTAATTATTACACACTTCTAGAAAAATCCAAAGTCAGTCTTAAGGAATTGACATAGCTTGTATATTTCTTGTACAACGACTGTTTGTCCCAACCTATCAGGTGCAAAGCAAACTGCTGAGGTTGAGAGGGGTGAAAGAAGAAAAGGTACACTCTGTTTTTTGGGAGAAATCTCACCAACATGAGATGGAATCCTAAACTAAAAATCATAAAATTCATTTTTAAAAGCAATTACCTTCCTTTCATTATTCAATTTGCCTAAGCAGACTGTTCTCCAGTCACATACTCCTACTTTTTAAAATCTGTGTTTCCCCTGCCACTTTATTATTTATCAAAACAAATTAATTAAAGAACAGAAAATAAGGAGTGAGAAATCAAATTAGAAGTGATTTGACTGATTATATAAAATGGCCTGTGCTTTTTCATTTTGTTGATGTTTAATTATTTTTTGGTGCTTAACTCTAGCTAGATCTAATGTTATTTGAATTTAGTATCCTAGCAATTTAAAATATTTCAAACCCACCTGAATAGTTTTATTCACCCTACCCATATTTCATACATCTTCTATTCCTTTTAATCAGTTTTTAAAATATTTTTAAAATAAGTTAAAATAAATATACTGAGAACATGAAATTTCACTCACTACTCAAATTATTTTAATTAAAATAGTCTAATTAGATTTAACATTGAAAATAGATTTTTTTTTTTGGGGGGGAGGCTAATGATAGGTATCCCATCATATAATTTCATTTCAGAGGTATGACTATAAGGAAATACATGAAGGGAAGTTTGCTATTAGCTCACAAGTGATAATATGATACATATGGTAGATAATCCTCCTGATTTAAAGCTTAAAAATGTTGAGTCTAAACCCAAAATTATCCAAGACAGTCTACCATGGATTTTTTTTTTAAACCATTGGAAAGCAAATTTGGTTATATCACTTTATAAATTTAGTCAGTTTTAGTCTGTACTTAGTTCTTAGCTTGTTCTTGGTGACAGCAAATACCAAATTATACATTTGCTTGTATTTTATCTATAATGCCGTCTAAAAGCTTCAGGAGAAATTACATAGCTCCAATGTTCAGCAATTTCTCGAATGAACAGACATTTCAAGATCTCACAGACACCACTGTTGATAATTTTCTGCTGCCAAAATTTTGATGATCAACAGAGTAAAAGTTCGATTATCACTTTGTTGAATATCTAATTCTCTGCTCCCACCTCTTCACTATTATCCACAACCAGTCCTTCAATGATTTCTCTATTTCTGTAAGTGGAACTATCAGGGTCTGAGTTAGCAAAGCTCAAAATCCTGGCAACAAGTCACATTTTTAAATCATATTCTGTCTCCCTTGAATAGACAGTTTCTTTACATTCCTATTGCTTCTTCATTAGCTGTTATTTATGTTCACATTACTTTTCAAGCTTTTATTTCTCCTTTATATAATCCACCATCCTGCACCTCCCAATTCATTCAGCCAGTCAATTAATTTTTGAGTGTTCATTATATGCCATACACTGTTCATAAGGAACGTAAGAGAACCATTTTGAACACATATTTTTTTAAAACACCACTATGCACATAAACTTTTGTAATGTTCTCTGATATTCACTTTGTCAAAACTACGTGATGCTCCTCATTGTCAAAATCTGTAATCTTTAAACTGGCATTAATATATTTTGATACTTTGCCAATATCTTCATTTTTCTTCTCACTACATTCTGATATATACAATCCATTTCAAACTTGTATGGCCATTGTTACCTACACATCTCATGCATATCTTCAAAGAGTTTTTTTCTTTTTTTTTTTTTCTATCTCAATTTTCTACTTCTGTCATGAAAACTCTGACCAGCTTACTCTTCAGTAATTACTCTGTCTTATAAATACCAGGGGGATAACTTGAGAAGTGGCAGTAAGTGGGGGTTAAACATAGATATAAACATTCAGAATCATGTGAGTTTTTTTTCAATTTGGCCTGTAACATACATACAATTTACAATGCCACAGACTAATTGATAGAAACCATCAGGGATAAATCTCAATAAAGCTGGGGTTGAGAAAATGTCAAAAATCACTGTCTTATAATAATTATTGCTTTCATCACTAACATACTGGTATTATACTTTTATATATATTATATGCTATATTATGTATTATATATATTTATGATTTTTACAACAACATACTGACAATACACTGTTATGTGTACATTTCCTTCAGTTGTGTATATTTTTTTAGAAATAATATGCTCACTAAAGACAGGGGCTATCATATTTTAATTGCAGCACTCATTATTCATTCATCAAATATTTATCAAGAGTCTATTAAATGCAATGAGCTATTTTAAGTGGTGATGTTAAAATAATGAGAATAGTAATGAAAGTGTTTGCTATCATGAAAAAAAGTGGGGGAATTCAAATAAAATGAAAAGCAAATAAATTTAAAAACACGTGCAACAGAGTATGTCAGAGGGGTTAAGTGCTCTAATGAAAAGTAAAGAAGAGAGGAATAGAAAATGAAAAGTTCTATTTTATACAAGTGGTCAGAAAGACCTATGCGATAAAGAAATGGTTAAAAAGAAACCTGAAGAATGGAAAGATTTCATATACGTGGTATATGTATTAGTTATCATCTCATCCATAGCAAATTATCCTAAAAGTCTAACATTCAAAAAATTAAATATATATAGAGCAGTTTCTGTGGATCAGGAATTTGGGAATGGATTAGCTGAATGGTTCTGGCTCAGAGCTTCTCATACACTTAAATTCAACTAGTTGGGGCTACAATCACCTGAAGGTTTAACAGGGCATAAATTCTCCTCTTCCCTGTTACACACATCAAATTTGATTTTACTTATGTCCATAAAATGGGAAAAAGGGATTATTTCAAACTTTATTTACATTTCAATGTATGATTATTTCTAATTTAAGAAAGTTCTATGTCATGATAGTGGTTAAAAGGTCAAGGAATGCAAAGAAATGAAAGGATATTCCCTGCATATGGACAGGAAAAACTACACTGTTAAAGTGGCCATCTTAACCAAAGCAATATACAGATTCAATACAATTCCTATTAAATTGTCAATGGCATTCTTGAAAGAAAGAGAATATTACTGAAGTTCACGTGGAACCACAAAAGACCTCAAATATCCAAAGTGATCCTGACCAAAAAAAGAGGAAGAATGGCAGCATTGCACTTCCAGAATTTAAACTATATTACAAAGCTATAATAAAATAGAAAAACAAACAAACAAACAGATGCACAGACCAATGGAATAGAATTGAAAGCCCAGAAATAAACCCGCACCTACATGGAAATTTCATATCTATAACAGAGGAGTCAAGAGTATACATTGGGAGAAAGGAAAGTCTCTTCAACAAATGGTGTTGGGAAAATTGAATAGCCTCATGGAAAAAAAAAAAAAAACAAAGAAACTAGACCACTATATTATAACATACATAAAAATCAAAACTACAATGAAGCCACCTTACACCAATGAGAATGGTCCATACTCAAAAAAACAGAAACAAATGTGGTTAAGGATATGGAGAAAAAGGAAGCCTTATATACTGTTAATAGAAATGTAGACTGGTTCTGTCCCTATGGAAAAAAGCATGGAGTTTCCTTCAAATATTAAAAATATTTCTGGGCCTCGCTGGTGACGCAAGGGGTTAAGCACCGCACTATGAAGCAATCCACAGCCTCTGCAACACAAGTTCGATCACCGGCCGGCCAGAGAGAAACCCACATGGTGCAGCAGACCTCTCCTGTCTCACCCACTACACTCCTCAGCAGTGTATTTCAGTTGGTCTGCCTATTCTGCTCACCACTGTCTGTGGTGAATCCTCTCAGCCCCCGCATCTCTGGCCTGTGCCCCAGCTCTTGTATGTGTAAATAAATAAATCTTTAAAAAAATAATAAAAATAGTTCTGCCATATGATAAAGCAATTCAACCCATAAGTATTTATCCAAAGAATGCAAAAATACTAATAGGAAGGGATTGATGCACTGCTAGGATCATTGCAACATTATTGGCAACAACCAAGTTATGAAAATAACCTACGTGTTCAAAGTCACATGAGTGGATTAGGGTGATTCAGTATATATACAAAACGGAACACGACTCAGCTATTAAAAAAGATAAGCAATTGCTATCCACAACATGGATGGGACTGGAGGGGATTATGCTAAGTGAAATAAGTCAGAAAGAGAAAGACAAATACCAGATAGTAGCACTTATATGTGGAATACAGAGAAACAAAACAAAAGTTAAGCTAAAACCAAACCAGTTAAAAAACCCTAGAAATCTGACTGTAGAATTGAGCCATCAGAATAGGGGTGGGGCGTGGGGGAGAGTTAAGAGGGGATGGACAAGAAGGACTATAGGGAGGACTTTACATTATATTTGTGGTTGGTGTACTTTGGTAACATACTTCTGAAGAAGGTGATCCTATAGGTCTAAATCATATAAAATGCTGTAAATCAATGTTACTTTGATTAAAGGTAAATAACATAAATAAATTAAAAAATCAGGGAAAACTTTTGTTATCTTTAAATTTCTGGAATGAAATTCACTATTCTGTAGATGGTTTGGGATAAAGCTCTGTTGTTTTAAGTTATGTATATGTGAACAATTGACATAAGAAATAACCCTAACATATAATGTTTGAACTTCAGTTAAACTCAGTTCCTTATTTTGATCTGAATTTCTGCTAAGCTCTTACTGAACTGGGAACACCAGCTTTATCTTGCTAATATAACTGTGGAAGAAATGATGGTTTGGACTGCATTTTCAGGGTGATATTCAAATTAAATAACTAAAAAATGGTGCTATATGTTTTAAAATGCAAAATTAAATTTTAAAATGCAAAATAAACAATTTGTTAGCCTAGAATAGGAAACTTCTGCTGACTTAAAATAACAGAGCTTATATTTGGAATATGTTGCAATAAAATACATATTCATTTATTACACCTTATGATAAACTAAGTGTACTACCAAGGAAATCTATGTGTTTTTGCAAGATTCTGCTGTTTTCATTATTTGAAAACACAGATACACTGAATCATTCTTTCAGTAAGCAGGATATTCTATATATTATAATTTATAATTATAGCTACTTAGGTAAGATTTGAATTTATGAAGAAAATAAAACCTTTTAAAAAATAAATTGTGCACTCAAAGGGCTTGAGTCCAAATGTGAATAATATTCATTTTGGATCATAGTAATGATTGTCAGATGTGGATGTTTTAAGGGTAGATCACAAAAAGTTGTTAAGAAGATTTGAAGTTCTAGTTAATCAGTAATCACCTTTCACCCTTTATAATGATGATATATTCAGAAATTCATTTTGTCAAAGAGCCACACTTGCCAGGATTGCAGTGCACATGACTGACATTAACTTGTAGATACAGTCTTTATGGCTAGCAGGACAAAGTGGTTGATGATATGACATTATTTGGAACAGGATTTTTTACTGGAATGTAATTCATTTGTTCTGCAAACGTCAAGATGGTTTAGGGATATATCTACTAAAATCTGAATATACTGGTAAGTGAAAATACTTAGACAAATATATTAAAAATATGATTGGTATATTACTATATTACGTATGAATTATAATATATCACATGCAAACAGAAAGCATGTTGTAGGGTAAGGTAAAAGGTATCAGGCTTTTCTGCCCTCCTGCCATCAGGATAGATGAGGGAACCCTGTGATACTGAATGCATGCCTGATGGCGGGCACCTGGAGTGGGTACACCTGCACTAAGACTGTGCTTTTAAGGGCGGTGTCACAGGGATGCCAGAAGAAGCTGAGAAGCAGCAGAAGCCGAAGAGAAGCCAAGAGAGAAGCAAAGAAGCAGAAGCAGAGAATACCAGAAAGCCCAGAGAGAGTGCGGATTTGCTGGGGGCTGGGAGGACTGCCAGCCTCCCGGCCCCCCAGCACCCCTGCCTGTCATATGCCTGGTGAACCCCAATAAAAGACCTGCAAAAATCCACTGAGGACTCTGACTCCTCCTTTACCCTGTCTGCATGTGATCAGAAAACCTGCTCAGTGGCCCATTCTTGACCCTACACATGTCTTTTATAAAATTTGAGTAAAAATAATAAAAATACTCATTACTTAACCTTTAAAATATAATACCTTTAATTCTTAGATGATTTTTTGTTTTGCTACCACTTGTAAAATATAAGCTGCCACTATCTCTCACCTGAAGCCTCTACTCCATCTTTCTTCTCACTAAGCTTAATACATCCCACCAGTGTAAAACCTCACCAGCATTTCCAAGGTTTCTGGCTTAATGTGTTCCAACAGCACTTCTCAATTGGCACCATTCTGCCTTTAGCCTGGATTACCTCCATTCCATTCTCTATGTTCTACCAGAGTGACCTTTCTAAGGAAAATAAATTGCTCCACTTAGAGTTCTTCTATGACTGCCTTCTGCATTTAGGCTGGTATTCAAGAGCCTCTACCTCTGGCTATTGTTTATTTGTCCAGCCTCAGCTGTGGTCACTCCTTCTACAAACCCTCAATAGCAATGACCTGAGATACTTGCAGTTCTAGAAGTCCATTCATTGGCTTAACGATCATTTGGGAGACCTGTTTTCTTTTCTCAACTTCAACAACTTCTCTTTCATCAAAATGATGCTGGCTAAGTTAATTCCTAACTCTCCTTCCAATTCTGTCCTACTACCACACTTTCTATCTGCTGTCATTTCACTAAACAAACTGATTGTTATCACTCATTGATTGTGCACACTTGAGGGCATATACTAATTTATCTTATATGAATTTCTTTTCTAAATACCTGGCTCAGCTCTTGGCACATACTGAATGTCATTGAATTAATAAAATTATAGGAATCGTTGGTAATTTGGGTTTTCTTAATAAACTAAACTAAATGCACAAATTATACATAACAAGGATGTCCCAGGTATTATGACAGAGGCTTGTTAATTTGGTGTTTGTTTGACACTGTAAAGACCAGAACAGAAGCAATTAGATATTACTGCTGGAGTTAGGATGAATGGATGGTGAAATGCAGTCTGGCAGAGCCTCATAATGCTATCAAACAGGGAAAGAGAGAACCTAGTATTTGGGTCTGTGTCATCAGAAAAAGCTAACAGACGGAACCTCTTAGGAGGTTTAGCAATGGTAAATAGGTGAAGAGATGGGCCACAGATACTGTAGCATGATTGACAACAAGCACTAACAGAGATGAAATTCCCAGAAACTGACAAAAATAAAAAAGCAATTGAGTGGAAAGTCAAAGAGTTTTTAAAAATCTGACAGTTGTGATGGGATAGCCAGTTAGTGGTGATCTGGAGTATTAGACTATAAATATAGTGCTATGAAGACTGACTGCATCAAATTAGATCTTCATTTTCCATTATATTAGAGACCTGGATCAAACAATCCTCAAGATAAGGATCCAATTACTGGTAGCAATATTAAAGGTAGGGATATGGTTAGAGAAGACATAGACAACTGACTGAAGGATTCAAAATTTAAGGAGAAGAAATCATCTGAGGCTCACTTGCCTGACTAGACCAGTCTGGTTCTGCCACTGGAAACCACTTATGGGTGAACCCAGAGAGCAGGGCAAGTCATAAAACTAAAGATGGACAAGGCAGGTTTAGAACATCAATTGAAAAACAGAACCTAGAAATAACATTCTTTTGAAAGACTTGTGATTCATTTATTTATCATTCATTCACACATTGGTCATATGCCAGGTTTGAAATTTATTGCTTTCAACACTAATCTCCCTAGTGTAAAACTTGGAGTTTTAGTCAGTGGACTCAATTCTAGGAAAGGTCAAATACCTTTCCAACAAATACAAAGAAGTATATTTCAATGTCAGAGACAGGGGTTTCTATGATTCTCAAAGAATCTTTTTGTAGAAGTATTAAATACAGTTTAAACTATGAATTCTCAGCAATATGAAAGTCTGTGATAAGTAAATATAAATAAAGTAAAAGTCAATTTAAAAATGTGCTATCAATAATATACTCACTTGAATTACAAAGTCCTATACACCAATTATGAGCAAAGAATTTTTAAGTTCGCAGGCATCAATTATCATTCATGGAAAATCTGAGCACAGGCTTTTTATTTTGTTGTTGTCATGTTATCTTTGATTTACTATGCCTACCATAGTTACTGGCCCTTAATGCATGGTCAGTGATTGTGTAATAAATTTAAGTGAATGGAGACTTAGTGTAAGTTACATTCTGTAACACAATTATTCAATAATAGTAACACACCGTGTTTGCATCTTACATTAAGTAAAGATGAATTCACCCAAATACCTAACTCTTAAAAGATAAATGCAAAGACCTGACAGCTCATTTAAGTATCAGTAGCAGAAGTGAACCCCTACAAAGTAAATTTTATCACCGGGAGGAACGAATGAATGACCCTGATTACTTGTCAATAGAAAAAGATGTTGAATGCAGGCATTTTCTTTCTCCTTTGGATCAGCAATCAGACTCACTCATAGTTCATGAATTCATGAATAGCACCATATACTTCCTTTGCATTTTCAAGTAGCCAGTGCTTCCCAAGTGTTTATATTACAAGTGTACTCAGTCATCTCTCTTTTTCTCTGGTGTACTACTCCCATGATTTTTAGCCAGACAGGGCTTCAAAGAGTTTCTTGCATGGACTCAGATTCTTTCAACAAAGTTTTGCTTTTAATTAGAAATATTTATTCCTTTTTAGTGACAGGA
Organism: Talpa europaea; assembly: GCF_964194135.1. Lineage (NCBI taxonomy): Eukaryota > Metazoa > Chordata > Mammalia > Eulipotyphla > Talpidae > Talpa > Talpa europaea. The sequence continues at coordinate 28,512,555 of NC_140068.1, read as the reverse complement.
CTATTTGAATGGTTAATTTGTGGTCATGAAGTCAAATGTATTGATTTCACATCTAAAACAAAGGTTAATTTTAGCTGTTCTAATGAACATGGGAATAACTTGAGATGACTCATTTGAGAAATGCTGGCACTGGTTTCTGTACCTTGATTTATTTCCAACAGATGCATGAAGACAAATGTAGTCACAAAATCTACCATTTTTGAATGAACACTTGCTTCCTTAAATTTTGAACATTTATTTAATTAAAATGTGAAAGAATTAAAGTCATTGGAATAATTTGATTCAATACCTGAAAACATCATAGCTCATAATTATCTGTCAGATAAGGGTAAATGGCAGACCTTAATATTGAAAAGATAGAGGAAATAGCAAATAGAATTTCAAAACTTATTATGGAATTCCCAATAAACAATTTAGGAATTCAAAGGTCACATAGGCTGCATTCATTATAAATGTTTTCATTTTATTTCCTCAAAGTTTACTATTTTTCACTCATGAAATTATTCATGAGAGGTTTAATGCATTGGGCAGGAATTAATTTCTCATTCTATTTCTCACAAATACTTTCAAAGCTCATATGCCCTAAATACCAACAGAAGAGGTGAAATGAAACGAGAAAATATAGGGTCAACACTCTTTAATCAAATAGCACAAAGAGGTGAATAGTTCAGTTCATGGGAAAAAAAAGAAACCACAAAACAACCCTCAGAATTCTACCCTTAACTACAAGTCTATATTTAGGCTTTGTTTAAATGAAAAAGAAACAAAACAAAAATAAAATCTTTTTACAGTAATTGCCAAATGAACATCTCTTAGACATAAACCATAATATTCAGTGCTAAGTAACTGTGAGAAAACATCTCTCCTACTAAATGCTTTTATCTTTAACTATTATTTTTCCCCTTCTTACCTGATAGGCGCACCTTTGGCCTGTGCTGGTCTCAACAATACAGTTATTGTGGTGGCAGTTTCATTGAGAGAGGCATCAATTCCTTCATAGTCAGGTAAAGTTGGAGCTGAGAAATAATTATGAAGGAAAAATTATTTCAGTCAATTAATAGGAATATATTACAGTTGAGGATGAATAAATGGCTTTTAGGGAAAGATCAGCTTAGTACTTCTACTTAATTATCTAAAATACACACTATTTGGTAGCATAGCATGTTATGGAATATTAAACTTGGAAACCAAAAGCAACAGAAAACCATTTGCCAAGATTTATTACAAAAATTAATAATAGCCTAGCAACTTGTGACTGCAAGACATTTTGTGAAAATTGTTTAGTTATTACTTTTCTAAGAAGTTGCAATTAGCAACGATGTGATGGGAGACAGGGGGTGCAAGTTCTATATTTTGGGGGTGCAAGTTCTGAAGTTGCATAGGGAGATGTGGAGAGAAGCACTGGGAATTGAAGTAAAGGGCTGCATGGTAAGGGAGTGTCATTTAGACCACAATCATAGACCTTATGATTGTGGAAAAGGCAATTATTAGTGTTTGGGTCATTTTCACCGCTGTGATTACAATAGAAAAAGTATGGGAATGGTGACTTCAGTTTTGATATACTGTCAATGAATGCAAGACTGTTAAAAAAACAAATTTGTAAGTTTTCAGAATACTTGATAACTTTTGGGGTAGAACCTTATTTTGAAATGGGTGAAAAAGAAATCTCAAATGACTTTTAATTGTTTCCATGTAGAAAGATGTTTAAAAGAGCATATAACCAGTAGAACCTATGCAATTACCAGAAAAAGAGAACAAATGACATCTATTGAAATTTTTGAAATATTTCATGCATTAATTGAACAATAATTGAATGTACATTATGTGTCAAATTTATGAGTAGTACCTAAATAGAAAGGCCAAAAAACCATGGTCTCTGGCATATATAGCATTAAAAGTAAGGATTCACTTTTTTTAAGAGTGAGTTGTGAGCCTCCCTCGTGGCACAATGGGTTAAGAATGCACCGCTATGAAGCAATCCGCAGCCACTGTAGCAGGAGTTCAATTGCCAGCCAGGGAGGTGACCCATATGGAGCAGCAGACCTCTGCTGTCTCGCCCACTGCTCCCCTCAGCAGTGATTTCGGTCAGTCTGCCTGTTCTGTTCCCCACTCTGTCTCTGGTGAATCCTCTCACTCCCACACCTCTGGCCTGTACCCCAGTTCTTATATGCATAAATAATTTTTTTTTAAAAGAGTGAGTTTCTTACAAACAAAACTCATAGCAAAATGTTAGGTGACCAGAAGAGGTATCTGAATCTTAAAAGATTTTAGTTCTCAGTAATGTCTATTTGTTCACTACACTAGATTTGAAAAGTCTATCTTTATTTTGTAGATATCTCTCTTGAAGGAACTCATTGTTTTATATCACTATTGCTAATTCTAGAGGGTAGGAAACGTGTTTCATTACACTGTAATATCCCCAAATAATATTTTAGTATAGCTATTTGTTTCATAATTAGATAAACTGGTGATTATAAAACACTGCTATTTTCAAACATAATGGATTTTTAATATTTGAAAATTCTTTTTATTAGGATATTAAGATAAATCAAATGTTATGCAAAAGAACTATAGTTCATATTGGAATAGCTCATCTGTTTCATGACATGGATTTCTGAAGTTATATATTATATTCAAAGCATTTCCAAATAAAAATTTTAACTTAAAATTTAGAGAGTATGTAGTTTCCTTTGGGTATAAATGTTACAAATTCAGAATACGGTGGAAAATGTTTAATTATGGATTATATTGTTTTACTCAATGTAGAACTGTAATAAAAATGAATATAAGGGAATAAAGAAAGCTTAGAAATTCACAAATGCTATTTTTATATATTAAGTGGGTGATCTTTTGAAAGATGTATTTTTTTTAATTTAACAATTCAGTTACATATAAAAGATACAACTATTTTAGTAAGCTTTAACAAGTACAAGGCTAAATTCTGGCAAAAATTTAATAAAGTTTAACGGATGACTTGACTGAAGGAGGCATTATATCTGGAAGGAAGCTTGTGAAATGCATTATGAAATTATATCTGGAAAGAAGCTTGTGAAATGCATTATGAAATTGTGAAAGAACAGAAAATTTAACTGTATTTATCAACCTAAAACTCTCCAAGTTACCCCATTCAGAAATTTGGCGTTTTCCATAAGATTTCCAAGGAAAACAAAAAGTTCATATTTGTTTAAAATTACCAGAATGTCAGGGAAAATGGCACAGGCAAGGTATGTGGTACTAAAATATTAGAGTACTCCAATTTTTAATAAAATCCACTTATGTTAAAAACCTGATAGCATTTTAACTGCCAAATCTTCGAAAGGACAATGAATTTATTAACATATATAATGAACTTTGAAAGACTGCTAATAATATATACATTTTAAAATGACCACTGTCAATTAAATGTGACCTTTTAAGATTATGTTTGAATTTGGATTTATGATCAATAGTAATCTGTATTCAGGTATTTCCTGAAAGTACCTTCAATCATGAACAGAATCAGTAAGTGAGATGGACGACAGTCAGTGTATATGTGACACTCTAGGACATGCTGGAATAAAACAAACCTGCTTGCACTTTGTTCATTTGCATACCTGAGATATTGGTGGTCACATTGATAGCTGTTGCTGGTCCAAAGCCTTTCACTGTGCTGGCTCTTATGAAAAACTGATACGTAGTTCCAGGATGGAGATGCATAAAGACATGGTGTGTACTGTTCCATAAATTTGATACAGTCTGAGGAGGTCCAGCCACTGGAACTGCAGGATCAAATGATCTGATGCTGCTGTAACTGACCTATTTTAAAAAATATATTTCCTATTACATGGCTAATATAACTATAATTAATTTCTAAATAAACCCCTTTGAAATAAATTAGTATTAGAAATAGATTGCAAGGGCATCTCCGTTGAACGAAACATTTTTTTCTTTTCCTTTTTGCTATGATTGCTTCATTGTCAATCTGTATTATCTACATATGTGCATATAGATGTATGAATGTATGTATGCCTATATATATGCATGTATGTATAGCTATCTTGCTACATATTATTTAGTTATATCTGCTATTTTCTTCCATCAAAAGGTAAATTAATATACTTGAATATGAATACACATACATACAAATTTTATGATTGTAAATTTTAATGCAACAGAAAGTGTTCAACAATATATATGATAATTAACATCATTCAATATTTTGTCAAAGTTATACAAGAATTTCATGTAAGTAGTATTCAAGTATGCTAATGTCACAAATTATAAGACTGCACTAGTGATTTTTGTTAGCATAAAGCACTCTGTAGTCACCAGAAATTTAAGTATTTTATGCCCTAATCAGCACTGACTACACAGCAACAAATGTACACACTTGTATAATTAAAATGATCATTTTGTTTCTTCTTTATAACTTCTCATATTTAAAAATAAGAATGATTTGTATTCAAAGTCGAGATGAGGTTTTGGTATAGTTAAAATAATAACATATTTTTCCTTTTTTGGATATTAAATCCTACCCTGAAACAAGTGACATTCAATAGCCTCCCCTAAAGTATGAAATATGTGCTTCTTAATTTTACAAAAATGTATATATTATTAACATTGGTAAGTCTGTCGGACAAGGTTAAGCCTGCCTCCCTAAAACAAATAATAATCTCTCTATTAGAGGGAAACTAACTTTTTCCTTTAACTTTTTCTTCATCCTACATTTCTATTAACTTCCTCATTCTCCCAGTACCTCATATTGAGTAATGATTCCATTTGGATCCAAAGGTTCTTTCCAGTTCAAGAAGATCTTATTTTCAAAGGATGTTCCTTGAAGAGAATTGACTGGTACAGGGCCAGGCACTACAAATATACAAATGTGGGGTTATAACAATCCTTACATCAGAATCAGAACAAGTTAAATCATGTAAAGCTAGGTACACACAACTAGAAACAACATCAAATGTGTTTTTAAAAGCTAATATACTATATGATCAATGTTCTGACTATAGTACATAGAAATTTACACTAAGTTTACTAAATTGATTAAGACCTAGATGCAACACTGGAAGTATGAAATAAATTGAGGAAATCATAGCCAAACTCTCAGTGACACTTGCTTCAGTGATGTGACCAGGGACAGAACTCCAATGGCAAAGAAAATGAAAGAAAAGTTAAATGAATGGGACTACATCAAACCAAAAAGCTTCTTCATAGCAAAAGAAACTATCATTAAAACAAAAAGATGACCTTCTGAATGGGAGAAAATATGTGCACATCATACATCTGACAACAGGTTAATAGCCAGGATTTACAAAGAACTCATACAATTCAAAATAGATGTTTCTCCAAAGAAGACATATTGATGGCAAACAGGCACATGAAAAAATGTTCATCATCACTTATCATCAATGAAATGTCAATCAAAACCACAAAGAGATACCACCTCTCTCCAATGAGAATGACCCTCATTAAAAAAAACCCCCAGAAACAACAAATGTTGTCAAGTGTGTGGAGGAAAAGAAATCCTCACATACGGTTAATGGGAATGTAGACTGGTTAGGCATTATGAAAAATGGTATGGAGTTTCCTCAAAATAGTAAAAATAAAAATAAATCTACTATATGATCCAGCAAATCTAGCACTAGGTATTTACCTAAAGAAAGCAATTTCATTGATTTGAAGGGATGCATGCCAAGTTGTAGAGACAACTTAAACGCCCAACAACAATTCAGTGGCTTAAACTGATGTGGTATATACACACAATGAAATGCTACTTAGTTATTTTAAAAAGGTGAACTCCTGCTATTGATATTTGGCCAACATGGGGTGGAATAGGAATGAATTATGGTGAGTGAAGTAATTCAGAAGGAGAGAGACAAATACCAGATGATTTCACATATATATTGAATACAGAGAAACGAAACAATGGAACTGACAAAATTAAACCAAAATTAAACCAAAACAAACCCTAGAAATATGACTGCAGAATGAGGCTGCTAGAAGGGGAAGGAAGATGTTAGGAACAAAGGGGTATGGGGCCCCATGACCTCTGTAAAGGACTATAGAAGCTTAGGTGGTGAATGTAGTGTGGTAACATATATCTGAGGAGGTGTGACTCTGGTCCCCTGAATAATAAAATACTGTAAACCAATGTTACCTCAGTAAAAATAAATCAATAAAGTAAGTCTATAAACGTCTAATGCAGGAAATGTACAACTGCAAAGTTATTTTTTATTCAAAAGAATATTTTATCACCTTAGAGACTTCACTAAATTGTGTAGTCTAGTTTTCTCTGTTGTATACCTCCAATAACATGAAGATCTCATTTGTAATTTGTTTCAAGAACAGAGTTGTATTTCCCTGAAAGAATTTTTTGAAGATTATAAGCCCCAAGAGTCTCCATAAACAAAATTCATAAAATAATGGATGATGAAAATAATTAGCACTTTAGACTCAAAATCCAAATCACATAATACTGAATTAGAATGCCCCATTAATAATCCACATGGCTTTTATAGCCATACATATTATAAATTTATATAATTTTAAAATGACAGCACTGATCATTACAAGTGAAAAACTATTTAAGATGAGTAAGTTCAAATATCACTGTATCACTGCTTCAGTCTTTAAAATGAAATTCACTTTTTTTTTTTGAAAGAGGCATGTGTTTTTATTTATTTATTCGTTTGTTTTGTTTATACATGCACTGGGTACAGTCAGAAGTGCAGGAGGGTGAGAGAATTCACCAGAGCCAGAGCGGGGAGCAGAGCAGGTAGAAGGACCGAAGTACACTGCTGAGGGGAGCAGCGGGCGGCAGGAGAGGTCTGCGCACTATGTGGGACCCTCATCCGGTGGCCGGGGAGCAGCCGGGGATCGAACCGGCGCCTCAGAGGCTGCGGGCAGCTTCGCAACCCAGCGTTCAACCGCTGCGCCACCGGGGAGGCCCTGAAATTCACTTTTTCAAAGCCATGAATCAAACCATTTTATAACATCAGACTCATTTAGAACTCAACAATCAGTATAACAGTTCTGAAGTGTCCCCAGGTATGACAAGATCTGAGAAACCTTCATTCTAGTCCTTATTTGCAAATGTCATATAACTGTCAATACCCAGTGGCAGCAATGAATGATGCGTCAGCTTCTATTCACAAACTACAGGATGCTTTTGTGGAAATGCATTTTTCTTTTAATATTTTACTTAAATGTATAGTTGCCATTTATTCACATAAATATCCAATTTCTTGTCCTAGTAATATTTAAAAATATTCCTCATCCATCCTACTTTGCCTAAAAATGTGTTTTCTTTTGAAAGTATTGACCTCAATATTGGGCAAGTGTGATTTTTAATTAATATTTTTTTTAATCTAACGTTTCAGTGAACTTCACACATGACATTATCTAGAAATGTAGTTTCAGAGTATACAGCAATTTTGTGAGGATTGAAATAAATTAAAAATCACTGGATCAAAGGAAATGCAATGTGTCGTGGCTTGCAGCATCAAGAAATTCTGAATGATATGTCAAAAGAGTAAGATTTATTTCAAACACAAGGAGATGATGAATGATGTTATGACCTCTGGGACAGACAACGTAATTTGGTACATTAATAATAAATTCATAAAGGAAAGAAACCCATAGTAAATAGGAAAGATGCCAGCAGTAAACTTCAGAAGAAATGTTCAGCTAAGATCTCTGAGAAAATTACCAAAATCATTCCTTCCACTGCACTCACACCCAGATCCACAATGTGGGCATGTGCTCAGTAGTCAATCAAGGCAGATGGGTTTTGATGTCTTCTCTGTGTAATCTGTGGTATCTACTGGGTCTGTCATGGGCATTATTTTGTTTGCAAAGAAGTACCTGTTATTTCTATTAGACTGAAATGACATAAGCATAATATAACTGAGGAAAAAACACTCTTCACCTTTCTGTACATTTCATAGATGGTAACTACTGTGGGCAGAAGGAGGCAAAAATCCCAATTAGTGAGTGAATGCTTATTTGATCATACAATAATCACTACTTGTGTTCCCAATTGACCAACAAATATTAAACGATGTCGTGGATATTTAAAATTGCTCACACATTAGGGACACTTTAAAAATGTCCATAATTTCACACTGAAAAAAGAGTAGAAATGTGGTGGTGTCCCTAGAATTAATATATTTCTCTGCTCCTCTTACACATGTTTGGTTTTGTCAGTAGGATTTACTTCAAGTACCTACATGCTAAATTAATGGGAGGGAAAAGTTTTGGGGGGAATTGTGGACAAGAGAATTCTATACCACTGATTTTTCACTTAGGCCAGTATAGCAGATGAGAGAAAGAAGTATACTAGCTAAATGACAAGACACACACACAATAGGTGGGACTAGGGGTATCGACAAATTGTATTCAGTAACTCTCTGCATTGTGAAGGAAGACAGACATTGTCTGTCTATATACAGATAACATCCACATGTAGTTTCAAGATTTTTATAAACATAGCGCTAAGTTGCTAAGACCAAGAACAGCAGTGTTCACTTTGTGGGAAATGTCAGTTCACATTTTTGCATGAATAACTTTTAATGAAGACAGAATGCTCACTTTTATTCCCCTACTTGTGTTTTCTTTGAGAGCTGTTTCAGCTAAATATTTTTTGCATATAAGAAAGTCCCTTAATATATAACTCTCAAAAGAAAAAGACAGGAAAAATGAAAGGTAGGTGTGGCAAGATTACTTTAAATATGCATTATAGCCTTTAAAATATAATGAATGTAGCCTCCCTGGTGGTGTAGAGGTTTGAGTGCAGCACTGTGAAACTGTCTGCGGCCTCTGCAATGTGGGTTTGATCCCCTGCCCGCCAGGGAGATACCCATGTAGAGCAGCAGACCTCTCCTGTCTTACCCGCAGCTCCCCAACAGCATTGTCTTTCAGTCAATCCACCTGTTGTGCTCCCCACTCTGTCTCTGATGAATCCTCTCACCCCCAACCCCGCACCTCTGGCCTGTATCCCAGTTCTTGTATAAATAAATAAATGTTTAAAAATATATATATATAATGAATGTACATTTAAAAAATAGCTTTGTATTAGGAAAAATATCCCCAAACTAGACTTTTCTGCTGAGCTAACACCATAATATTGACTTTTATGAATGCTGGGATAAAAATGAAAACAAAATCTCATACAAAAAATTCTACCCATGCATTAAAAAAAGTATGCAATAAATTAAATATACATTCTACCTTAGGGTTCTGGTGGGAAATCATTTTAGCTTTGCGCTCATGATTTATTAATGTCTCCAGAACTCTTTCACGGAATTATATTTTTTTATTAGATGGTTGATAATTTATTCTTTTTCTATGTATATAGGGCAGCAATAATTTAGTAAGACTGACTTAATTAGATCATCATAATCCATAGATCTTTGCAATAATAGATTATGATTTAGGTATTCTGTGCCTCTCTCAGGAGCACTGAGACACAGCAAGTATTCTACATAGAAACTAAAGCTTTCTGTGCAGATTTGAAGACTGTTACTTGCAAATCCTTCAATCATTTAGTCTTGTCCATAAAATTAAAGGAGAAAAGAACCGCACCATATTATGTGATCATGTTATGAAATAATGATACATAACTCAGTAGCATTACAACCAGTAAAAAAAAAAAAATCTTTAAAGCAGAGGTTAAAATAAAACAGAAATAGAAAATAATATCAAAATTAGAATGTAGAATTAATGTTATTTGCTTTTATGAAACTACTTTGGGGTAAAATAAATAGCATAGTGACATGTTTTATCAATTTAAGACATCAATCAAAATTTCTCAGCAATCCATTTCCTGATTATTAATCTTGCGATATGTAAACTCAAAAACACATTAAAATTTAATGTATATGGAAAAATATTATATGTCTGACTTCATATTTTGGTTCATGGGAAGGAAAAACAAGCAAAAAACCATACCAAACAAAGCTATCAAAATGAATTATATTGTTAGAGAGTCATTAGTTAAAAAAGCACAAAACTCAAGTAATTGAGTTGAGTCTAAAACTACAAATGGAAGAAATCATGTTCTTTTAAATTTTAAGTGTATGAAATAAACATGTAAGTAAAAACATGGGTAAAAAATATCTAGTGTAATATAGATATTTTAACATCTATACCACTTGATAAAATGAGTAATAAATTTTCAGAACTTTTGTGTCTGTATTTATGTACTACAATAGGATTTAATACTAGTTAGGTATAAGTTCAAATATATAGCTAAGATCTCAAAAGTGAAAAAAAATACATTTATCATCCATAAATTTTTGATTTATTCTTTGAAATTTCATAAATATGACAGTAACTTCATGAATGATTTAGGATAATTGAAATTGTTTCCTTCAAAATCCGAGTTAAATGGGGTTAAGGAGTTCTCATTTGCTTTAATACAATGAAAACAACAGGAAAAATGAGGCTTATTTCCACATTCAGAATGAGAGAACTTGGAGTGATGGGGATTCCTAGGAATTATGATATAGTGAGCTATTTTATGTCAATCTCATACATGGTAGACATCAAAATACACATTTGACCCCTAAAGTTCAGAATGGGTGAATGTGGGAACACTTCAGATATTAAATACACCCTGTTTTCTGAAACCTAAACAAAAAAGTATTTTTACTAGTTGATAAACTAATCAAGCAGAATTTTAGAAGGGTATAGAACCTTATAGATTATCTAATTTAAACTTTTCATACCAAGATAAGAAAATGGAGAGGTAGAGCAGGATTTGCCATGGTCAGAATTATCATCATCCGGACATAATGCCCATGACTCCTGACCTGCAGTCTGGCTTTGCCTCATTTCCCTATGGAGCACATTTCTTCCTACATGCTTTCATTCATAAAAGGAAATTATGACAATAAAATGTCTTATATTAAAATAATATACAACATTAAAACATTATTACTTATGAACATTTTTGTATAGGATTCAACATACTTTTGGTGTATTCATGTACTGCTGCATATGTTTTATATTCATTTAATATAACTATAGATGCTTGTTCCTATTAGTTAATGATTCAGAAGCATCAGTAAATATTGGGCAAGCTATAGTTCAACTAATTGGTGGTAGTAAGATGGATAAAAGATGATAACTTGCTGATAACTGGTAATGGCCTTTACTTAAATAAATGAATGGTGACCTTTTTTACACTTAGACTTATATAAAGTCATCAAAAAAATGAATGAAATAAGTTAAAAGGGTTGTTTTCAAATGTTATGGTAAATGAAAACATAAAAATACAAAAATGTAAAAATACAAAAAACTGAATATTTAACTAAGCACATTTAAACATCAATATGTCATATGCACACACACGCGCACACACACTTATACACATAATAGATATAGTACCATAAATGTTGAAAATTATTTTTGAACATATAGTAAGAAAACCTCTACTTAAATTTTTGGTGTTGTGGCAACTTCTCTAATATTGTATAAAATGAAAAAGAAAATACAGGCCCAATTTATCTAGCATTTGGATGCTTCTCTGAAGAATATTATGTTTTTGTTTTTTTTGTGTTTTTTTTTTGGTAAAAGGCACACTCTTTACAAAGTTAATCTTTTTTGAGAGAACATAGTAGCTCCAGAATCAAATTCAGTATTAGGTAATCTAGAAAAACTTTTAAGCAACCACCTCATTCTTGCTATATAATTTCCCCTTTTAAAATCAGGAAGTATGAACATACCATCTTCATCAGTTTGAATAATTGTCTCTTCACTCTCCTTCCTGCCTTCAGGATTGGTTAGGATCATTTTGAGGCTGACGTTTGTATAAGGTGGCAGATGGTTCACAACATGCTGAGGAGCTTTGGGGTCCATGTCTAAACAGTCTGCCTTGCTCTCATTGTGACCGCGGAAGTAATGGTAGCAGATAGTGACATTAAAAGTGTGGCAACGAGTAATGTTGTAACCCAAGGATTCCCAGTCCACAGCGATGTGTCTTGCCTGTATCTCAGCAATCTTTAAAGTCTTTGGGGTTCTCATAGGTTCTGAAAAATAAAACAAAGATCCAGATAGCTGTCAGCTTTACCATGAATATTTATGGAAAAATAAAACATTGCGCAGAACACCACATGTACAAACCTAAGAAAATTTGGAAGTCATCCTGAATTTTGTTTGTATTTATATATTCATAACTTTACTCTTGACAGTTTCAGTCAGGGACTATGATTTACCAATAGGAAAAGAAATGAAGTGGATATTTGTCAACAACTCACAGTACACAGGAATCTGGTGGCAAAATAACCTGAGAACTTAACCACAATACCTTTATAGTATTTGTTATGGCTCATTTTCTCATCTTTCTTTTTTTTTTTTTTGTCCTTACTGAGCAAGTGAATTAGCTAATATATCAATATATCATAATGGATAAGAGCCTACATGTTCTGCTCTATGATTTGTCATGTCACCAAGTTATGCTGTATACTAATTAGTCTAACTGTAACACTAAACTACCATTTACAAAATATGATGCAGATATTAATTAACATTTATTATTTAAGTAATGATGTTGCTCAGCAGAGCAAAAAAGAATGTAAGAAAAATTACAAGAACATGTATATATTCACATTGTCATCTATCCTTCTTGATCTCTATTTTTTCCTAGGAATTTCTGACAATCCATCCACTGTCACCCAAACCAAACGGGGAGGTGACTATTCACTCAGCTGGAAAATGCTGGCAGAACTAAGCACTCTGAAGGTTGGAGTCCATCCATCACTGTTTTCTAAGTGTATCCTTTCCTATGCAAGGCTAACTTTAATCGTCTAACTTAATCAAAATAATTACACTTTATGAAAGTCATGGCTATGACAATGTCCACATGGCAAACAACCAATAAACAGCATAATTTTAATACATTTATTTGAGGAAGAACTTAAATTCAAGGCCAAGATCAAGGTCTTGTTTGTGTCTCTTTTTATCTTAAATCACTAGAGAGAGCCAATATTCTGGGGTTAAATAGAATTTAGTAGGGAAAAAAGGAAAAAAAATAATTCAAAAAAGACCAATTTGGGTACTTTTTATAAATTTCCATTTCTTAGATTAAATCTCAGTTCCTGTAAAAATAATCATCATGGTACACAGATGGCAAACCCAAATTGGGATTCTAGTTCAATGTATTTAATGTGTTAGCTGAAATATACTCTGGTGGCCATTTAAATTAAAACTTCAAAACTGCAAAAAATATACACATACATGCAAATTAATCTGTGGTAGAATTGAATGCTTAGATTTTAAATACTGCCTGCTAGTCTTCTGACTGTTCAAAGTATCTTATCTCCCTATTATACCACTTGTGTCTCCCTATTATACCACTTCAAAACTGCAAAAAATATACACATACATGCAAATTAATCTGTGGTAGAATTGAACGCTTAGGTTTTAAATGCTGCCTGCTAGTCTTCTGACTGTTCAAAGTATCTCATCTCCCTATTATACCACTTGTGTCTTGTAAGTTTTACCTTAAGCACTGTAAGTAGGCTGGAAAAAAAGATAAGTCTTTCTAATCATTTTTGAAATTCTTTATACTAGACACAAGAGTGAGGTAATGACACTTTCATTTTAGTCAGAAAGCACAGTCTTAGGCACGATGGTCCACCAGCTGACTAAGCAGTAATAGGCAGGATCATTCTGCATTTTCCTGATTATGATTGTGCTGCCTGGTTGGTTAACAGTCAAGTACAATTGAGTGGCCTTGTTCAGCTTAGATCATACATTGTTCTGAAAATACCTAGAATGAGAAATTAAGATTCTGCAAAATATACCTTAAATATATGAATGAAAATCACCCATACATCAAAAAATAAAACACAATAAAGATTACAGCTCTACTTAGTATATTTAGGACTAATAATAGTTTCATTTACAACTCCCTTTGGATCTGACATTGTCTCCTTTATGACTTTCTCTGTTTCTATGTGATCATTCTATCTCAGTCATCTTTTCATTTAATTTCACTATTCAATTTGTACTTACCTTGATTTCTACTACAACTTTGAAAGCATAGCTAGATAGCTTACATACTAGGACACTGACATACAATAACAGAGTACCCCCTATTCTCAATTCTTATATTTTTAAGAAATAGAAAAAGAAATATTTATTGAGTAGTATATAAAATATACATATATATACATATATATGTGTGTGCATGTGTGTATATATATATATATATATATATGCATCACTTGTGAAGGAGGGTGAAAGGATTCACCAGAGACAGAGTGGGGAGCAGAACAGGCAGATTAACTGAAGTACGCTGCTGAGGGGAGCAGCAGGCGAGACAGGAGAGGTCTGCTTCGCCATGTAGGTTATTCCTCGGCTGGCTGGGAATTGAACTCGCGCTGCAGAGGCTGCGGTCACCTCCACATTGCTGCGCTCAACCCCCAGCGCCACCGGGGAGGCCCTATATATGGTTCACTTTGAATGATACTTGTTTTGGTGTATTTAAATGCTGCTTACTTCAATATTCCCATAAATTATATCAAAATTCTCACTGAAAATCAGGAAAGCGTAGTTAGATAAATCCTTTATATATGTATCAACCAACATAATATAATATCAGTAGCCAATACCTATTAATTGGCATAAATCAAAATAATTATGGAAATAGCTATGTAAGATGCAAAGAATCATTTAACAAAGTCAATATGGAATTTACAGCGTATTTTTTCATAATACATTCTGGAAGCTGAACTGTTATTACTAAAATAGTGCCTTAAAATATAACTGTATTGTTTTTAGTGCAATATAAATGAATTACACACAAAGTAAATATACATGCACATTTCAAGCCAAAACTTAATTATGGCATCAGTATTAACTCAAAGACACTGTGCAAATAGTTTTAATTGGCATATGCCTTAACATTTTTAAACTTTAATTAAACTAGGACCTTCTTAGGTATACAGTATATACCAGCACACATATGTATTCACACATGCTTATTTATGTACACATAAACATACATACATGCATGCATTAATGCATAGGCATGCAATGCCTCTGAGTTCTATTATGTCTGACATGAGATTACAAAAAAACACAATACATTTTTAAAGTAGAGTGATTATATATAGTAGAAACTTGAAACTGCTCTACTACCATGAAACTTATTCAAAGAAAATTCTATCAAAAACAGTAACATTACATAAATTCCTCATCCCAACCCATTATTCCATTATTTGTGCTTCATCAAAAACTGCACTGTATTTATGAAATATGAACACATAAAAAAGTTCAAATTTCTATATTGAAATAATTACCTAAATTGTCATAGACTGGAAATAGAAATATATTGCTTAGGAACCCACTATTTTATATACAAGATGGGCATAAGTGCTGTTTTTAGGCCAAAATAATATGAAGAAATGATCTATCATGGTGAGTGGCACAAAGAGACGTAGCATAGTAAACAATGTGTATAACAAACACCATAGTAACAGCAACTATGACAAAATAATGAAAATCACATTCAACAATGCACTGTATGTCAAGTATTTTGAAATATATTTAATGTTCTTTTCTCTCCAATTTTGTTTCTATTTTCAAACTCCTATTATTCATTTCATACAAATGATTTTATAAAACAGTTCTCTCTCTTTATCCTTCATTTTGTTATTCTGATAAATACAAATATGGGGAAAACAAGGAATCAAAAAAAGGTGTGGGACAAAGTTTTGGGAGAAATTTGGGGGAAAAAACTATAGCAAAGAAATAAAATTCATGAAGCAAAGGATCATATGAAAATATTTTGAACAAGTCATCTATTATTGATCGAATAGGTTATGAAAGGCATGCATCTATTAATCTAAAAACAGACTGCTTATAATATAAAGTGTATAATACCAGATATCGTGGAGGATGCTAATGTGACCTAAAGACATTTCTCATTTATATAATAAAGATGGTAAGTTAAGAAAAAGATAATATAAAATTAGAGGAAACAAATATGCAGAACACAGTTGTAAACAATATGTAATCCCATTTGATTGCTGCACAAGTTGTCTAGTAGCAGATTATATAGGAAAAATTGGTTGGAAAATGATTAGGAGAACATTGAATGTCATGATGAAAGACTGAACTTGATCCAATGGACTATGTAAAGTCATTGTGCAGGAAATTAATCAAATAACTATTTTTAACAGTTCTGTTAGGTGTGCAGATACTGAAAGTACAGAAATCCAAAGGTGGCAGTGTATTAAAGTTAAGGGGCTAAAAAGGAGTGTGACTTCAGGCTGGAAACTGATAAGTCAAGAAAATCTAAAAATTATGATGGTAAAAGAAAAAATCATGAAGTCAAACTTTGTAGCTCATTCTATTTTTCAAAAAGCTGTGTGTTCAGTATGCACACTAAATAATCCAACACTTTCCCCTAAATCATCAATTAGACTAGGCTAAATTTATGACATAAGACTAAGAAAACAGGCAGATGAATTAATGTTTCAGGCCAAATAGGATATACTTAGAGAACAGGGTAGAAAGGGGATTGCAGCAAGAACATAAAGAAGCATGAGGGAATACTGGAACATAAGCAAAATCTCATCCTTTTCATTCAACTCTAGGAGAGAAACTCAATTCTTATTAAGTGTCCTGTGAACAGATATGCAACTAAACTGGCAATATGATATTCCTGGAACTTCCAGTCATTCTATTCACTCATTTTCAATGAATCTTAGGAAAATTTGTTCTAAGTTAAAATAAAAAAAGGCATATGCAATGAAAAAGCATTTCCTGCCAAATGTAGATTAGCCAAGTTTACTCATTTCTGACATGACATTTTTCCGTTTATTTGTTCGTTTATTTCCTAGTTTTTACAGTAAAAAAAGGCTAACCTGACATCAAGATGAAATAAAAAGAAATGGCAAAAAATTTAAATATCAAATCTATAACCAGTATTATATAATTGGCAGATAAATAAAGAAGCAGCATATCACTGTCTTACTTGAATTCTCAATAGATCAAGTATGGGATTTATGTCTATAATTGTGTGTCTAAAGAGGAAATAAAGAACTACACAATGATCCTTGAATGTTAAAAAAATAAAGGCAAAGGAACAGATAAAACCTGTTGACTTTGAGTCTCCTCTCAACAACATGATGATTTAATAAGTGGTACCAGATACCCGACAAAAGACAATTCAATTTTTTGGTACTTGCTAAACAACACGTGACATGACAGGTCAATATCTATGTCCTTTTGTAGTGATAATCTCTAGTTATTCTGAAAGAGTTGTGAAAACAAAAGCTTTAGCAGCTATAAGAGAATTGAGGGCAAGGATCATATTTCCCTAGAATCAGTTTTTAATGATAAAACTTATTATCCAGCTGCCAGTCAGAGAAAAATAGAAGATTTCCCAAAGCTCATGCCAAGTAAAAAAGCAAGATCTTGTCAAAGATGTACACAAAGTAAGGACACTGAAGCATGACAGGAGCTCTGCGCTCCTGGCTGCCTTTTCATCAGAAATCCTCAAAGCTGACTGCAGTGCAAAATTTCCATTCCATTTATCAAAACAAATACTAGGAAAGTGAATTTCCTGATTTTCAGGAAAAATATTTGTTAGTGTAAAATATAAAATAATTTAGGCTAAATTTCTGAATAAAGGTGAACATTGGTATACACTGTGGGAGAAAAACACTTAAGGTCTTTGGTAGATGGCTTTTTTTTCTCAGTTTTGATGCTTTATATTCTTATTATTTTTTACTACGGTGAAAGTTTTATATTGCACATCTTTTCAATTTCATAGCATCATTAGTCTTGCCAAAAAGATTTCATCTCTGCTCCCATGGGTCAAATTGAGTTAATGATAAGTTGGTGAGATGACTTGATTAGTACTGTAACATGAAGCAGCCTCAAGTCAATTGTCATCTCTTTTGACTTTCTGGCTCTGTTGTTGAAATGACATGCTTGGGCTCAGGGGATAGAGAGTGACAGGGGGTGAATGGCTCACTCAGTTCTCCTGCAGAGTCACAGTAATATTTACCAAGTACCATCAGAACACTAAGCACACCATTAAATTAAACCAAAACATGTAATTTTCACTGCTCTGAAGAATGTTACCAGGATAATTCTAATGAACTTAGTATTTGCATTCCCTGTACAATAATGCCAAGGAAATAATTTGATTTTTAAAGAAAAATACCAAGGTGATATGCAAATCTAGATAATTTTTCTCCCAACAGGTACATCCAACTAAATGTACCATGAAGCCTAATGTTCAAAATACTGGCAGCTAAAAATTTATGGGCCTTTTGTTGATCATCACTTATATTTTTATGTAATAATATTAAACTATGAAAAAAATAGGTAATTAAAATCAATAAATCAAGTTCAATCCATTCCTAATATTGCATAGTACATGTATGTGTTATAATTTAAAGAAAACTTAAAAAATAAAACATTCTCTATAGATAAGTGTACTTGGATAAGACATAAAACAAAACAAAGGCATTTTCTTTATTTTTCATGAAAAATTTTAGCTGCATCATTAATTAAACACAAAATGTCTGACTGATTTGTATATAACCCTAAAAACATTAATACGGAAAACTTTATCGCATAACATACACCATAAAAAATAAGGTGACTACATTTAGGGCCTCCCTGGTGGCGCAAGGAGTTTAGTCCTAGCACTGAAACTATCCACAGCCACTGCAGCTGAGTTCAATCCCTTGCCAGGCAGGGAGCTAACCCACATGGCACAACAGACCTTTCCTGTCCAGCCCACTGCTCCCCTCAGCAATGTATTTCAGTCAATCCGCCTGTTCTGTTCCCCACTCTGTCTCTGGTGAATCTGCTCACCCTCTCCCCCACCTGCCCCCCCCCCACTTCAAGATATACATGGAACAGACTGAGTCATTCCAGTTCTACCAGCAAAGGTGAGTGTGTATCAGCCAGTAGGTAGTAGCTAGTCTACCTGGATTCATGACACACCAAGATCATCAGATGGTCCTAGCTGACGATTACAGAAATGTGAGTAATATATACTTGCCTTATTCCATGATTAGATTTGTGATTAAATCCATGTCATTGATATAATTTCTATTCCTTATCTCTTCATTTAGTAAATTGCCTTAATATTTGTATGAAGATTATGTCAGTGGTCTCTCTATAGAACGATATTTTCAAATTCTTATTTTTCTATGAATGGATTGTGTTAGTCCACTATATGCTTATTAAATTCTTTTTTAATAATAGGAAACATTTTTTTAAATTTTTTAAAAAGATTTATTTATTCATTCATTCATTCATTCATTCATTCAAGCACTGGGTACAGTCAGAAGCGCGGGAGGGTGAGAGAATTCACCAGAGCCAGAGCGGGGAGCAGAGCAGGCAGAGGGAGGTCTGCGCGCCATGCGGGACCCTCCTCCGGTGGCTGAGGAGCAGCCGGGGATCGAACTGGCACTGCAGAGGATGCGGGCAGCTTCGCAACCCAGCGTTCAACCCCTGCGCCACCAGGGAGGCCCAATAATAGGAAACATTTATTAACTACTTGATATGTACCAGGTACTGTAGTAGTATGGCATGTGCCTTAAAATCTGAATTCAAATGAACTTTATTTTATCTTCTTTTCTTTTATGGTCTTTGAAAGTAGGTTCATTTTTTCACCATAGTATCATTGATACAGATATATTAAATATTGGATTAATAATTTTATGAATGAAGACAAGTCAATAATTTGTTCTAAATGATAACTGAAATAGTAGTTTTCACAAACCTACTCTATCATTGCCACATAGCATTTATTAAAATGTTTTTACATCAATATGACTTTGAAAATGCATGTAAAAGAGAATATGTAATACAGCCTAAATTTCTGTTCTTAAAGTCTAACAAAAACAAAACCATATCTTTTTTGGTCCGAACCCTTTTAACACTAGTTAAGTGCAAAAATAACATGTTTTCCTCAAATATATATCTCCCTTACAAATATCTTACATCTGTCCTTGAATGAATTACTCACTCAATTTAACCTAAGGAATTTTTATCAGGTGCAATATAATGTTAAGCGGGCTGATTTTAAGTGAGTGTATCTTATGACATGGAATGCTCCATTTCCCTTAAAATAAGCCACAACAATTGCATTGCAATGATAATCCAAGTATGTATGGCTCATTTTACTTATTACAAAGATTACGATTTTAATATATCAACTTAGGTCTTTGTTTCATTCCTTCTGGAAGCATACTAAACAGACTAATTTGATTTTCAGCAAATTTCTGGAGAAAGAAGAGACATTTTCTAAATTACAATGGAAAAAATGCTTAAGTATACAAATTTCAAAAGGGATAATGGTTATTGATTCATCTTAACACTTCATTTGATTTTAAAAAATTCAAGTGATGGGTAACATGTTTGCTTCAGAAAAGTAGAAAGATAGGTAAGAACTGCAGGGTTGATGATTATTTGTCCATTTCCTTTTTTGAAGTCACCATTTATTCTCTGCTTTCATGCATGATTAACAGCTTGCAGATCCTTCACATGTAATCAATAGCTGTGAAGTTTTATATTAGGTTTAGAGATTAGACAGCCTTGATTATAAATTTTATTGATTTGTACAGCTTAGCTGCAGAAATCCCTGTACATTTTTCAGAGATTAAATTAAAAGGAGATATATGGCCTACACAGTCTAGAAATACCAGTGTGATTATAAGGTGTGACCTCTTTATACTCATTTCTCTAGATGAATAAAACCTATCTAGTACACTAAAACATGAATCAGCATGTCAACAAGCTTCAAGCTGAGATAGTAAACACAGTAAAAATGTGACAAAAAGAATTACAAAACAGCAAGTAAATCTGCCTACAACTATAATTAATACAGGAGACTTGCAAGGATTAATTGTTTCAGCTTATTTGTAAATTAGGCAATTGACAGAGATAAGAATAATGAACTCCTTAACATCTACCTAGAAAATCAAAGCTTATATTAAACTGGAGATTCATGATGTTCTTTAAGATGAAGTTATAAGGAAAAAAAATTTTAATAACTGGAAAAATAAATATGATCATTTTGAAGTTAATGAACAATCTAGTCACTATAAAATTCATAACCAAATTTGCTCTGAATATTCTCACCTTAAAAACTTAGAATTGTGTTCCTTTTTACATCCACTATTTTAATGCCTGAATAAGTCCACAAAATAAATGAACAAATAGGGCCTCCCTGGTGGCACAGGAGGTTAAGCACAGCACTGTGAAGCTATCCACAGTATCTGCAGCACAAGTTCGATCCCGGGGTCTGCCAGGGAGCTACCCACATGGCGCAGCGGATCTCTCCTGTCTTACCCACTGCTCCCCTCAGCAGTGTATTTCAGTCAGTCTGCCTGTTCTGTTTCCCTCTCTGTCTCTGGCGAATCCTCTCACCCTCCCAACCCTGGACCTCACAGCCAACATTTTTAAATTTAAAATCTTCCTTTTTCCTTTTCATGTTCTATATAACATTCTGCGTATCATTCACTTTTGTTCTTTTTAAAAATATCTCTCATTATAATTGGGTATGTCCCAGATCTACATAATTCCTATATATGATGGCACATAAGGCAGAAATAATTAAAAGATAATATATTTGGCATGCATTCTGAACATTTCATTTCATTACCATTAAAAAAGTATTCTACAATAAGGTTTAGTGCATGGACTGCTTTGAGCCAGTCTAAAGGGTTAGAGAAATGTTCCAGTGTGTTTATATTGGTGTTGAAGAAATTGATTTCCCCTTAAACTGTATAAATAACAAAATAACCCATTTACATTACATAACGTATACAAGGTATTTAATAAAGACTTTCTATTAAAATCTAATACTTTCAAGTGATTACATAAACATGAAACAAAACAACACATATAAATGACAATTTAGGAGACTGCTTTGTTTCTACAAATGAGTCCCAGTGATAGTATATTTTGGATTACTTTATATATAAGTTCCAAATTTGCAGATATTCATATATGAATATCTGTAAACAAAGTAAACAAAGAGGGAAATGTGCAAATGTGGGCCTCGCTGGTGGCACAAGGGTTTAAGCTCAGCACTATGAAGCAATCCACAGCCAGCCACTGCAAAAGAGTCCATCCCCCGCCAGGGAGCAAACCACATGGCACAGCAAACCTCTCCTGTCTTTCCACTGCTCCCCTCAGCAGTATATTTCAATCTATCTATTCTGCTCCCCACCACATCTCTGGTGAATTCTTTCATACACATCCCAACCCAACACCTCTGGCTTACAACCCAGTTCTTATACGCATAAATAAATAAATATTTTTTAAAAATGAAAAGAAAGTGTGTAAATGTGTTGGGAAATTTACTAAATTAGTAAAATAAATTACTTTATTATTTTGTTTGTTCTGATATAAGCTACTTCAGCAATCACATTATTTCCATATCTAAATCTGCATTACGGGATTTCCCTGGTGGCCCACGGGGTTATGTCTCAGCCCTGTGAAGCAATGGGAAGCCACTGCAGCATGAGTTCAATCCCCACTCAGGGAGCTAAGCCACATGGCACAGCAAACCTCTCCTGCCTTGCCTGTTGCTCCCCTCAGCAGTGCATTTCAGTAGATCTGCCTGTTCTGTTCCCCACTCTGTCTCTCATGAATCTTTTCATCCCCTGCACCTCAGGCCTGCACCACAGTTCTTCCATGCATAAATAAAAAATAAATAAACCTCAAAAAAAACTATTTAATATATTTTTTTCTATTCCTCACAACATTCTTTATTCCCAGAGTTAAACTATCTGAATAGAATAAGGCATTGGGGAACTTGTTTCTATGTATAGATAAATAAATCTTTAAAAGTAATAAATAAATTAATAAATAAATCTTCATTACCTGTCTCCAGAATCATGCCAGTGAGTTTTGTTGTCTATAGAAATTTTCATTTGAATGTTCAAATACATTTAAAACAAGATTCATCATCTTCCATTGGTGTCTGCCTTCTAACCTTTCTGCTGTTATTAATGACTGTAGTTCCTAGACTACAACCTTGACAATATCAATGACTTCTCTGTTTCCCACATAGCAGCCTCATCAGTTAACAAAGCTATTTACTTCATCACTTCATAAAATCTAGAACATTTCTTTATTCTTTTAGTCAGACCCTAATTTTCTTTCACCCAGACCTTCCAAAGAACAGTTGTAATTACATAACTTGTCCATTTAAAACATTATTGAAGAAGTGTCTAGGCTAAACAAATACAGAAAAATGCTTGTCTTAGAACCCAAATATCTCCTAATACAAAATTATCTCACATCCTTCTCCCCATGTCCTTGTTCCAACAATCTACCCATTAGAAATCAAAGCTAACGTAGAACTGCCCAGCACATGTACTATTGTCCATTCCCATCCATCTACTTAGAGTATCTTACCTTTACAGATGTCCTTACTGAAATGGTTCAAAATTAAAAATATATTATCTTCCCATTGACACCTCTATTAGAATTTTTTTTTAAGATTGATTTATTTATACAAGAACCAGGGTACAGGCCAGATGTGCAGAAGGGTGAGAGGATTCACCAGAGACAGAATGGGGAACAGAATAGGCAGATGGACTGAAATACACTGCTGAGGGGAGCAGCGGGTGAGACAGGAGAGGTCTGCAGCGCCATGTGGGTATCTCGCCAGCTGGCACGTCTGGTAGGTGTTTTCATTGTAAGGAAGTGGCCATTATGAAGGGCCATTAGAAAAAAACTCCTTGTAGATATTCTGGACAGGGAAAAACTCACATACTCTTGCACTATTTCTCCATTCATGCTGAGAAGAGTGTGCATGGTAAACAATTTAATTATTAGTCTTCAGCTGGATAGCTCCTTGAACTCCAGATTCCTATATCTAATTGCATACCAAACATATAAACTTGACTGTCTAGAGGGCATCTCGTGAAATTTCAAAAACTGAGCTAATGCTCTCACACAACTGCCCCTGTAAGATGTCTGTCTATTACAGTAAAAATAGCTCCATGACCAGTTATCCAGGCCAAACATATTGGTGTCATCTAAAGGCCTTCCTTGAGCTTACCCTTCACATCCATTCTCTGTACAAAACTAGTTTAAGATTCCAATCACATATCACTATCTCCACCTCTTCTATTTCTCCATTATCTGGGCCTGCAATTAGTAAAAGTATCTTTAATCTGGGATATATGTGTTTTCTCTTTTTGCCCCTCTTTCACATAGTTGTCAGAGGGATCCTGAAAAAGTCTCCAGTGACTAGCCACCAAAGTCCTACTGAGGGTAAAAGTCATCATAGTGGATTTATATGTTCTTCACACTCTACTACAAACCACTCCCTTTGCCCCCACACACACTTGCTTCCAGCCTGTTCTCATTTCCCACTACTCAGTCCAATTTACTCCACTCAAACATATCAGGAACATTCCTGTCTTAGGCAGAGCACATTTGGACTTGCTCTTCTCTCTTTCAGGAATGTTCTTCCTCCAGAAATCTCCTTGTCTTACTCCCTCTTCTGATATGGAGTTTTATTCAAATGTCACTTTCTCAGTGAAGCTTTCTTTGATCATCTTATTGAAGATTCAAAACCCATCAACTACTTCATTCTTCTCCATAGCAATTATTGCCATCAATTATCCTTCATGTTTCACTCATTTTATTATTTTCTGTCTGCCCATTTTAAAATGAAACACTATTCAATAAATATTTGGGTTGACATATAAATATATGAATGAGATGAATGGATTAATAGATATTTGTAGCTTCTGTAGTCATAAATTCCTGACTACAGTTATATATTTTTGTTGAAGTTTATTTTCAAAACAGAAAATTCCTATGTCTAAATTTAGTTATGAGGTTTAAACAATTTACCACATAAATTTCACCAAATATTCTCTACATGTTTTAATTCTTAAGAAACAATACACATATTTGCAAACTATATATTCCACAAGGGTTTACTATCCAAGGGTGAATGAAAAGACAAACTCATATAATTCAACAAAATGAAAAACAAATAACCCAATCAAAAAGCAGACAGAAGATCTGAATACACATTTCTCCAGAAGACACATAGATGACCAATAGGTCACATGAAAAAATGTTCATCATCTCAGGAAAATGCAAATCAAAACAATGAGGTATCACTTAACACCTGTGAGAATGACCAATATCATATTAAGTGTTGATAAGGGTGCTGTGAAAAAGAAATCTTCATATTCTTTTGGTGGAAACCTAAACTGTTCCAGACTCTATGGAAAAACAGTATGGAGAGTCCTCAAAATACTAAAAAGTAGATCAATCATATGATCCATCAAATCCGCTAATAGGCATCTACCCAAAGAAAATAAGAACACTAACTTGAAGGGAAATATGCATTCCTGTATTTATTTCAGTTCTGTTAACAATAGTCAATATGGAAACAACTTACTGCCTAATGACAAATGATTGGATAAAGGAGATGTAGTATGTGTGTGTCACACAATGGAATAACACTCAGCTATAAAAAATACATGAAATCTTGCCATCTACAACAAATGGAAGGACCTGGGGGAGACAATGTTAAGTGAAATCAGTCAGCAGGAAGAAGTCAAATACTGAGTCATTCACTCATGTGTCAATATAAAGAAATACAACAAAGGAACTGACAAATCCAAGCCAATACAAATCTTTGAAATCTGACTGCAGAACTGAGGTTGCTAGAGGGTCCAGTGGACTATGGTAGAAGTTTATCGATACTTTGGTGGTGGCCGTGGTGTGGTAAAATATATTTGAAGAGGTGTTGTAAACCAAAGTTACCACAATAAAAGAATGGATAAAAGTAAAAAGGAAATGGTTAAAACATTCTACCTGAATAACAAAAATGTCAAATTACTCTGAGAAACCAAGTGATAAGAAAAGTCTACTGTAGAACCTTGAAAAACAGAATACTAAAAAACACTGAATACTGGAAATTTGAAGCATGTTTAAAAATTTATCTATCTTGAATATCAGCTTAGTTTAATGGTATTCATTTTGAAATGGCTTTTATTGTTTTTTGATCTTTCAAGTATTTTTCTTATTTTTTCAACTAGAGAGCAAGTTTCTCCAGGGCAAGGAACACATTTACGACTTCACTTTTTTCTTATTCACTGCTAAGCATAGAGTAAGAAAGTGATGAATATATTAAAGTTAAGCAATTTTACCCTAAAGCAGTTTTTATGAAATCTAATGACTTTGAACATAAAATACCAAAATAAACCTCATCAAGACAGAGAAAAAAAATCCTTGGAGTCCGTGGATGGTATTTTTAAAGCACAGAAAATCAGACTTTGGCTAGCTTAGATTATTTGATATTCCAACTTAAAAATTAGATATCCTATATAAATTGAGTTTAATTTATAAACAATTGACTTTGTTTTAGGTTACATTGTAGAACAGATGGTGTCATTAAATGCACATTAAATTCTTTTATCATTCATGTAGAGATGTAAAGAATTAGTTTTTAATTAGAACTTGCATTAGTACTGTTTACCATGAATTTACTGTCAATCATTCTCTTTGATTCCAGGGATCAGGTACCTTTGGGCACTGCTTTTATTTCTTGTGCTTGTTCATTATAGTGCCTAGAACAAGTTTCAAGGTTTATTCCTACCATCTATGTATTTCTGTGATATATTTCTAAAAAAGGAATGCAACCACAATAAGAGGGCAAAGACCCACCTTTTTTTAAAATTCCATGCAGGTATATGACATAGGTTAAAGGAAATGATCTGCGGAATTAATTGGGCTTCTAGTTACTTAAGTATAAACTACTTAATATCATAAGCTTCATTTTCAAATCCATGAAATGGGGGAGTGAGTCTAGAACTACCTCATAGAATTGCAGTAAGGAGAAAATAAGACATTACATGAAAAATATCTGGCACGTTTTATGAATAAAAAGATTTAATTTCACTGTAGCTATATATTAGTGGTCCAGTAGCATTATCACTTATACAAATAAAATCCTGGAAAAGTTGGAAGGAATTTTTTTTTTCAAACTGAGTTATATGCTATCTATGGCAGTTTAGCCACCTTCTATTCCACATGATCAAAGTAAAAGAAAATTAATTTATAATTTTAAAAATGCCAATTTAAATAATTTTTGGGTAAAAGGCATGGTTTCTAGATTATTCTGCTCATTTTCAGGTTCTTGAAAAATCTGTGGTTGCATCCAAGGGGAAACATCTAACTTCAACTAAAAACAGCACTAGGACCTATCAGAAAACTCAAAGAACAGATAATACTGTTGAACATAAAGCTTTTTCACTAAAATCCCATGAGTCCACCCACTCATTTTCATAAGTGAATGCAAACGCTTTTGCTATACAGGTTTTCAATATATCATTATACACTAGTACTGAAAATGTCAAAAATTCTTATTTTGAATGTAAAGCTATAGGGAGAGCTGTTTTAAAATGTTTGTTATTTATGTTCTATATGAATGTTGCTCAAGGACATTTCTAGCAACCAAATGTTAGGATCAAACTATAGCAATTAAATACATTCTAATGTACTCTAATGGCTTCTTGGATTTTTTAACAAGTCTTGTGCCAATGTAAAAAAATTGGTAAATATAAACAACCTTGTATCTAATAAAAGTTGCTTTGCTTTAAAGTTTTAGTTAATTTTTAGATTCCTAGTAGATCAATCATCTAATGCATTCTCATAAATACATCAAATTTAAAAATTCAAATAATTATACTCAGCAATTATGGTTATTGATACTTCACTGGCATGTAGAAATTTTTCTTGTTTTTAAGAAATTTAGACCATAAGAAAAGGACATTGAGAAAATCATGAAACTCTCTGCTCCTCCAGTTCTACAGACATTCATCTTCTTTTTCATGGAGGCAGCCCCTCAGACATCACGGTGAAGGTTGGTGTGAACAGATTTGGCAGGAGGTGGGAATGGATGGCTGGTTACCAGGCCTGATTTTCACTCTGGCAAAGCGGTTATTATTGCCATCAGTGACCCCTTCAGTGATCTCAACTACATGATCTACATGTGCCAATGACACCTACCTCTCAACCTTCGATGCTGGGGCTGACACTGCCCTCAATCACCACTTTGTCAAGCTCACCTCCTGGTAAGACAATGAATTTGATGACAGCAGCAGGGGAGGATCACATGGTCCACACGTTTTCAAAGAGGAAGAGCCCCCTGGACCACCAGCCCCTGCTAGAGTACAAGAGTCCACAGTTGCTGGGGAGTTCTTCTCCCATCCACACTGAAAACCTCTTGACCTGTCACACTTCTATCCCAGGCCCCCTGGAGAAGGGTAGGTATTTAGGAAGCGCTGCCTTGTCATGTACTATCAATACAGTATACTATACCCAGCCAAAGAAAAAAAATCATTAAATTTAATATTCAGCAATTGAAGTATGGTAGTTCTAGATCATTCCTTTATTCGTTTGCATGCTTTGAGGCTGTATGGTTAAGGACAGATTTGGAAGTTTAACAGTAATTTTCACAGAGTAAATTACAAATTGATTCTCAAAAACGAACACTTAAATCTTGTGTAATGTTATAATGCAATGTTACTTCATTAAGAAAATTAATTAATTAGCAAAACAGTGCATGTCTCTACATATTTTAAAGTAAAGTATAACCTTTTCTCTGGTTTATCAAGGAATGAAGTATATTGGAAATTAATATAAAGATAGCTTGAATCATTTTATTAAAACACTCATTTTGATTATTAGCTTTATTATTTGATTATTAAAACCACTTAGAACTGCACATTGAAAACATTAACTATATCATCTTTGTGTTTTTGATATTATTTTCTTGGTAAAATTAATAATCTCTAATTTGAATATTGTTAGGCTTTCAAGATTATGTATTTTGTGAAGAAAAGAATTATGCCACATTATTTTGCATCCATCATGGATCCAAGAACTATGTGACTAGCAGATGCTTACTTAAAATTAACCTATTGAATGTTAAAGTGAGTAAGTTTATTAATTTTTATTAAATGAAAAAATAAATCTGTTTCTCTTGAAGATAACCATCTCAATTTATTTTACTGGTGTTCCTTGAGTAAGCAGAAGCATGTATTAGCTTCTCTAGCCCAAAGAAGCAACAAGCAAAAAAGTTATGGGGAAATAAATAGTATTTAGTCAATGTCTTTAAATACTAGTTATGTTCAAGTAAAAAACCAATATAATTTTAAATAAAAGAGTTTGTCAGTATTTTATTAAAAGCTGAAACAAAGCAGTGTTAATAGTATACCGATTTGTTTATTTAAGGCAGGCACATAGTACTTCATCACATTTCTTCTAAAATGTTAAATAGTTGTGACAATAGGGAAATGAGAATGTTCAAGCTTCTCCAATGACAAGCCAGATTCCCTCAATGTTACTTCATCACTGGGTGAGAGCTCACAACTAGTGGCATAATTGAGAGGGTACCTCCTGCTGGGCAAGATAGCAGCCCCTTCATGGCTCATGCTAAGAATTTTGCTTCAAGAAACCTCTAATTTATCTTTGGCACAAGTAAATTTCTTTTCATTTGTCAACCGTTTCATCATTCCAATTTTCTATCAACTTTGCATGATTGGAAAGTGATCATTCAGCTGCTTCATTATGTCACCAGGACATGTTGACCTTATCAAATCCCTAAATAGCAAGAACACACACCCAGTCAAAATCAGTGGTTCCTAAGTACATTCTTAAGAGTCAATATTGGCTTAATGCCATTAGTGACACTTATGCTATTTATTGCTTCCTTTAATTGATGCTAATTTAGTCACTTTTAGTGAATAAAATTAGCTCAAACAATTAAGTCCTTGCCCATAAAAATCCAATAAAATAAAAAAGAAGCAAAATAAAATTTTAACTTTTTTATGTAACAACATAGTGCAGGAAAAAAGGGAAGGCATCTATTAATTTATACTATCTGCAATGGAAAAAATTTAAGTCTGTTATTTCATTTAATGTTCATATTGATTCAAAAAGGCAGGTAATTTATTCCCCACAATTTTAACAAAAGATGAAACTGAGACTAAGAGGAGCTTGGGTCACTGACTCATGGGTTCAGTAATTGTGGAAAACTCAAAAAGACTACTAAGTTTCTAACAATGTCCAAAATTTCTATTAAGAAGTCTGGCAGATCCTCCCTGGTGGCCTAGGGGTTAAGTCTCAATGCTATCATCTCTTAGGCCCAAGTTCAATCCCCAGGCAGGGAGCTAAACCAAATACGGTGCAGCTGACCTCTCCTGTTTCACCCGCTGCTCCCAATAGCAGCGTATTTCAGTAGCTCTGCCTATTCTGCTCCCTACTCTGTCTCTGGTGACTCCTCTCATACACCCCCCTCTCCTCCATGTTTCTGGAATGCCAAGCTATCTATTGTTCCCCATATCCACATGAATTTTTCTTAACTCCATAACTACATCTTTGGAAATCCCTCAAACATAATATTCTTCCCTCTCTGTTAGTCCCTCCTTTATTCAACCATTCCATCTGTATACCTCACAGAGTGGCAGCATTGGGAGCCTTGCAGTATGGAGAAAGACAACTCAAAGTCTGGGGTAGTGGGGGGAGAGAGAGAGAGGGAGAGAGACCTAGAGGGGCTTACACCTGTGAAGATGCAGTGCCTTTCCACCAGCCATATTTATTGGGTATCAGATTCAGGGAAGGTGGGCAAAAAGGTGGAGGAATGTGCCTGGTGGTGAAGTGCCTGGTGGTGACTGGGAATGCATAATAGTCTGTTTGTGGTGGGGATGGGGATTGGGGATGCATAAATGTCTGGCACAAGCTAGAGGAGAGTGAATAAGGGCTGTTGCCTGGGGGGCTCTGACAGAGGACAAGAATAGAAATACTGGAAAGGAAGCGCCCCAAGACCAGAACCTGACTCACAAGGAGGTGGGGGTCAAGGGGAATAACAAGACCATTAACCCAGCTGAAGAGGTCATGACCCTTAGGTACCAGTGCCTTATCACAAGGCTTGAGACCCAAGCAGCATCAGACTGCTATAGGGAGTGGAGCACAGGCCTGAGGGTAAAGATACTGAGATTGGGTCTACCCTGGAATCTCTGATCTCTTCCTGTTTTTGCCTAGTTTTCCCAAATAAGCAACAAACAGGCCACTCCATGGAGGAGTGACTCTCCCGAACAGAAGGGGACTATATCAGTGCAGACTCTGCACAGGCTCGGGCAGCACTCCTGTTACAGGACAGGGAGAGGGGCACCTCAGGCCCCGCAAACCTGCCTGCTCTAAATATCTGCCATCCGCCGCATCAACACAAAACATATGAGACTTTAATGGGAAGGAACTTTAATACAATTTGGAAACAATACAGGAAAGGCAAAGAATCTAGTTTCTAAATCGAGCACCCAAAGTTACCCATCCCCTCATGGGTAAAACTCCATCCAAATGGGATTGGCCCAGAGCAAGGCCCCAAAGCCTGCCACAAGTCTAAAGCATCTTCCAGTGGGGACCCACAGAAAAGGGTCAGAAACAACCAGACAAGTCCGAAAGGAAAAGAGCAAAATCAACATCAAGATAAAAGCTGCCATTGTCTCCTCCCCACGGGTCTCACCCACATCCGTGTCACCCAGTCCACGACCAAAAGACAAGCGCAGTTTCTTCATGTGTCTCTAGGCTCCATGCGCCTCCTCCAGGCCTCCTTCTGGCTCCATCCTGCTTCCTTCCTCAGTTTCCTCTGCAGCTTCTTCTCTCCCTGCTCAGCTCCACCCTCCCTTGGGTGGGGCAGGAAACCTGGAACCTCCCTGTTTCCTGGGGACCACCCTGTTACACTCCCACTGCCCACCTGTGACTAAGCAGGTGCTTCTTTTCACCAACTCTCTCTCCCTGCAGGGCAGCAGCTTCCTGCCTGCCCATGACCTGTCAAAGCCACCTGCCTGCAACCATGCAGGCCTCTTTCAGCAAACCTGTCCCTTTCCCTTTTCCTAATAAATCTGTTCTTTAACTATAACTACTGTCTCTGTCTCATGGAGAAATTCGCCTGGGGAACTCGCTGTGTGCCACTTAAACAGGAGCTCTGGTGAAACCTTTCCCAGAGTGAACCCAAGAACCCGCAAACCCACAAAACTCCATCAGGCTCCATTGTTGCTGCTGATCTAAACATCTTCTCTCTAGTCCCTGTTTACACTGAACTTCCTGTCAAGGTGGTCTTGCTGGTTATGCTAGTCTGGCCTAATATTTGTCTGCTGTTTTCAGCAGATATCCTCAAACCAACCTGCTTTCTTAGCTCACAGATTAAAGTTAGGATTCTCCATCCTCCCTCTACTTTCCCAATGTGTCTCCTTGGTATAATCCAAACATACACTTATGGGAAGATGTAGAGAATGATAAAAATAAATATGTAGAAATATAAGAAGTTACACAAGGGAGAATATTTTATCAAGGAAAACAGATTTTAAAAATGAAAATCTGAGTATCCACGATAAAAATAGGATTATAACCTATCTTACAACAACTCAAGATTGATATGAGAATGACATGTAATATATATAAAAGGTATTTGAAAAATATATTTAAATGCATTTTGGTATGATTTTTGAGTTTCGAATTAAAAACTGGAATGTTCACATATACTTGGGTTGAACAAGTCTTAGAGATGGAGGACAAGAATAGAAAAAAAAAAAAAAAACAACTGAAAAGGAGATGCACCACAAGACCAGAAACCTGGCTCACAAGGAGGTAAAAAAGAGATTAACATAGCCATTGACATAGCCATGGAAACCAAGATCCTCAGGCACAGACACCAAAAACTAGTATCCTTAGGCATAGGCAACACAGCTATGGAAACCAAGATCCTTAGGCTCAGACTACACAGTTGACACAGTTGCTGAAACTAGTATCCTCAGGCACAGACTAGTATCCTTACATGTGGAAGCCTAGATTACAAAACATAACATCCAAGCAGGTATCCCAGGGCTCATCCAAAGGTAAAGAAATGATTGAGCCCAATAGACCCCTAAGGTAAAGATATGGAGATTGAGCCCATTGTGGAATCTCTTTTCCCTTTCAGATTCTGCATAGTTTTCCCAAAATCAGCAACTTGGGGCCTCCCCGGTGGCACAAGGGGTTAAGCACCTCAGTAGGAAGCAATTCACAGCCTTTGCAGCACGAGTTCCATCCCCAGCCAGGGAGCAACCCAAATGGCGCAGCAGACCTCTCCTTACTCACCCCATGCTCACTTCAGCAATGTACTTCGGTCGATCTGCCTGTTCTATTCCCCACTCTGTCTCTGTGAATCCTCTCACCCCCTGCATCTCTGGCCTGTACACCAGCTCTTGTATGCATAAACAAACAAACAAACAAACAAACAAACAAACAAATAAATAAATTCTGGGTCTTTAAAAAAAAAAATCAGCAACCAGACCTCCCAGGTGGCTCAAGGGGTTAAACACCACACTATGAAGCAATTCTAAGCCTCTGCAGCACCTATGATCCACCAGCGGAGCAACCCACATGGTGCAGCAAACTTCTCCTGTCTCGCCCTCTGCAACTCTCAGCAGTGTATTTCAGCCAGTCTACCTATTCTGCTCCCTAAACCCCAGTTCTTGTATGCATAAATAAATAAATCTTAAAAAAAAAAACAAAAACAAAATTAGCACCCACTGACAGCTCAAAAGGAGTGACCCCCTCCCAAACAGAAAAAGACTTTATCAGTGCAGTCTCTGCACAGGCTCTGAGCAGTACTCCCACTGCCCACCTGTGACTATGCAGGTGCCTCTTTTCAACAACTCTCTCCCTCTGCAGGGCAGCAGCCTTCCTGCCAGCCTGTGACCTGTCAAGGCCACCTGCCTGCAACCATGCAGGCTTCTCATAGCAAACCAGTCCCTTCTGGGGCAGCTCTTCTGGCCTGCATGTGTCTATGCAAGTGTCTTTAACTGTTTTATCCCTTCCCTAATAAAACTACCCTTTGACTATAACTTATGTCTGTCTCATGGAGAAACTCATCAGGAAACTCACTTGTGTCACTGAAACGAGAGCTCTGGTGAAACCTTTCCCAGAGTGAGCCCAAGGACCCCGCACTCCAAACCCACGGACTCCAAAAATGACAGCATAAGCATGATAAAATAAACGGAAGATAACTGAATTTGGTAAGCAATATATGCGTTCTTTTTAATTTCTATCCTTAATACCTACTAGTCACACACTAGTAGGTATTGTGTTTTCCATTGCAAAAACAAAGACATTATACTACTATCCCTCTTCTCCATTCTTAACCTTCATTCTTATAAATCTTTCTCAACATTTCTCCTCAAACCTATCACAGACTACTATTAATATATTTTCATATCACAGCTTGTCTTGATGACATGTTTTTCACAAGATTTCTGCCATTTTTGTTACCAATTTAGGAAATCTACGATGCCCTACTCTGTTTTTTCCAATCTGTAGTATCTGTTACTGGATTAACTGGGATATGGAAATATCTAAATTTATGTGTAAAACCCACAACCTCTAAGAAATTGTATGTGGATCCTGTCTTTCCTTATTTAATATTTAATTAAATAAGGTTGTCTATAATTAAGTAAAATATAGTGAAATATAGTGGTGATATCACTTGATATTTGTTTACAATATCGTTGATTTATTCTTTGATTATGAAAATGTGTTATTAATATAGATCAATATTTTGATAATCATTGATATATAATGCATTAAATAGATAAAACATGGAACAATCAAAAAGGAACAGATTATATGTGGCAAAAAGATGTGCCACAGCCAAAGGAAAATATCCAAAGATTAATTTATAAGTAATTAATCTTTCCAACTCTGAAAAGGAAATCCACAAACCATAACTAATAAGTTAACAAAAAGAATAGGACTTTTGGAGTGGGATTGTTGGGTTCAAATCTGTATCCCGGATTCACTCTGTGATCATAAGCATTACATGACCTTTCAAAGCTTTTGTTTATCTGTAAAATGCCAGTAGAGGGCCTCCCTGGTGGTGCAGCCAGTTGAGAGCTGGGCTGCGAAGCTGACCGCAGCCTCTACAGCGCTGGTTCGATAACCGGCCACCAGAGAGGGTCCCACATAGCGTGCGCTACAGACCTTTACTGCCATGACCGCTGCTCCCCTCAGCAGTGTATTTCGTTGGTTCTGTTCCCCGCTCTGGCTCTGGTGAATTCTCTCACCTACCCTCCCGTGCTTCTGACTATATCCAGTGCTTGTATAGATAAGTAAATAAATCTTTTAAAAATAAATAAATAAAAACAATTGAGCAAAATAAATTGATTAGGAAACAGTGCTGAAAGGAATGTAAAATTTCTACCTGAGCAGAATTTCAAGCTTTAGAAGGAAGAATCTGAAATTAATAAATTTGACTGTGACAGAGTAGATATTTACCAAAGATGACATTTTATAGTCTGCTATATTTACTCTCTACCAATTTTTGTATTTTAAAGCCTCCAGCCTAAGTTATTTTTACAAATTACTATCTAAGATCTTTGCCAAAAAAAAAAAAAAATGTGGTCTATGTTAGGGGATATTTACATTCATTTTCTGTTAAAGATTATTATGTTTTCAAAATTGTGAGCTGTGGGATAGGGTAACTATGATCCAAAGGAAAAAAGGGCACATACTTCAGAAGGTAGCTACCTACCTTAGTGAGGAAAAAAAAAGAAATTAATGCATCACCCAAAGGTTTTTTAATTTCATTATATGCAAACAAGAAAGATGTTAGTAAATAACAGCACCATTTATTCATCTGCCCATGAGTTTTCCAGTAAAGGAGTTTATGGCTGCATTTACATTAAATGAAAATGTGTGTCATTCCCCATGAACATGCGCTGTGGCATGACTGTGGCACGAACACCTTGACACGAGTGTTAGCTATAAAGGCCCAAGTCTGGAAAAACTGGGTGAATGAGACACCAACAAAATAAAATCTGCTCCATATACAATTTTGGTGTGGATGCATATTTTTTCGAAAATATATTTTTCTCTAGTACATAGACTTCTTTTGATGACGACTGAATACAGTATTCAGAAAAGTAAGAGAAAAAGCTGAATTGCTTATCACTTTTTCTCTTATATTAACAGTTAAATCTGCAAAGTCTTCCACCTTGGATTTTCATTACAGGCAAGTATAAGAGCCAAAAATTTGGAAATAACTTCTGATTTTTGGTTATAATGATCTTCAATGAATTAAAACAGAAAGATTATTTTTTTTTCTTTAAGCTCTGTTATTATCTCCCCTGTTTTCACTCACATAAATAAAATGATGACACTGGCAAAACTCCCCACTTGTCTTCTAAACCATGAATAGATTTAATAGCATCAGTACTAAAATTGATCCTGAGGGCTGCCCCTATTAACCTCTTTTCACTTGAGAAATCAGCCATTATTTGTGGGCTTGCCTTCTATGCACTCTACAGTTTTATATCTGAGAAGGAAATTTTCCTCTTAATCCTCAGTCATCAGTTTTTTTGAGCTTTGTCTTGTAAGAAACTTTATAAGAAGTTCCAAAGTACTATAGCATTCCCTTCCCCACACATAATGTTTGCCAAGCCACTGCATTTATTGAATTTCTCTCAGGTAAGAGTCTATTCAGTCTTGAACAGAAGTCAGAAACATTATTTAAATACTCTAATAGCACAAACCAGTTACTTTGAAAAAGCCAACCGAATAAATTAAAATGACATGAGTAAATTTAAATTTCACCCATCTGCTAGACTAATGCATAATCCATTAATTAAATGAACTCTATAATGTTGGTAAGCATACTTATAAGGGTTTGATTCTTTTCTATAATAAAACTATCTTTAAAAATTGCTAGCCTGAAAATATAACTAAACATAATAAATTGACAGGCAATGGATTTGTTAAACAGCTTATATTCTTGGATTATTAAATGTTTTAATTTTCAAATATCAAAATGACATTCTATTTTAGCTGGATTATCCTGTGAGGATTAGTTTTATTCTCTAATTGAAAAACGCAAAGATTCTTAAAATATAAAAGGTTTTCCACAATGAGATACTATACTCATATACACAAGAATGGTCCATACTAAAAGGACCCAGAAATAATAATTGTTGGGGAGGGTGTAGAGAAAAAAGACCACTTTAAACTGGTAAACTGTTTGAAAACTAGTCCAGCCGCTATGGAAAACAGTATGGATGTATTTCAAAATATTAAAAATAGTTCTACCACATAATCCAGGAGTCAACAGCTCACTATCTGAAGAATAAAAAAAAAAATTGAAAAAATATATGGACTTTTAAGTTCACTGCAGTACTGTTCACTATCTGAGGTATGGAAACAAGTTAAATGCCTTGAAACAGATAATTAGATAATGAAAAATATGTTTTATGTATACACACTAATCAGGAATACTACTCAGTTACCAAAAAAAAAAGTAAAATCTTGCCATTTCTAACAACATGGATGGAAATGGGTATGATTATGTTAAGCAAAGTAGAGGGAAGGACAAAGACAAATACCACATGATTTCATTAACATGTGGAATATAAAGACAGAAAACAAAGAAAAAAGACAAATAAAACAAACCTTAGGAATCAACCGCCAAACTACAAGAGACAAACGGAGTCCAAAGGACTATGGTAGGAGATTGAGTGCTTTGATGGTGCATGTGGAGTGGTAATATACATCTAAAGACATGTAAACCTATATACCTCAATCATAAGGTATTGTAAACCAATGTCACATCAAGATTTTAAAAATACAAGGGCCTCCCTGGTGGTGCAAGGGGTTAAAACACAACCTATGAAACTATCCACAGCCACTGCAGCTCAAGTTCGATCCCAGGCCAGGGAGCTACCCACATGGCATGGCAGACCTCTGCTGACTCACCCTCTGCTCCTCTCAGCAGTGTATTTCAGTAAATCTGCCTGTTGTTCCCCACTCTGTCTCTGGTGAATCCTCTCACCCCCCACACCTCTGGCCTGTATCCCAGTTCTCTTATATGCATAAATAAATAAATCTTAAAAAAAAACATTTTAAAAATACAATTTTGCATAAATATTTATGTATGTATGGTTTCAATACTTTCTTGCTGAAAAACATTTTCCAAACTTTCTTTATTATATTGAAAAAGTCAGAATATGTAATAGTGGCTTGAAAATATTTTCTCAAAGGGATTTATTTGTAATAATGCTGCTGACTTTAGCAGTTATATCCTGGAATAAACTAAAGCTGTCTATGGGAAAATGAATAGCTAGAAGAGCAAATTTAGTCAAGGACCAAATTGAATTTATCCCAAAAGAGAAAGACCATATTTTACAGTTTCTCAATCATGATTTTTTCCTGTTACCATATTAATTCCACAACACCATAATGGGCTTAAGTATAACGGAAAATTAATAACTACAGAGCTAAGGGTCTCCCCGGTGGTGCAGCGGTTGAGCGCTGGGTTGCGAGGCTGCCCGCAGCCTCTGCAGCACCGGTTCGATCCCTGGCTGCCGGAGGAGGGTCCCACATGGCGTGCAGACCTCTCCTGCAGCCCGCTGCTCCCCTCAGCAGTGTATTTCGGCGGTCTGCCTGTTCTTCTGGCTCTAGTGAATTCTCTCACCCTCCCTCGCTTCTGACTGTACCCAGTGCTTGTATAAATAAATAAACAAACAATCAAACAAATAAATAAATCGATAGATAAATAAATCTTTTTAAAAAATAAATAACTACAGAGCTTATGAGAATAACTTCTAATGCATTCATGCTTAGTATTCCCTATTTTCAATTGAACTAATGTACATATTTTAAAAATTAATTAATGTAAAAATTAATTAATGTAAAAATTAATTAATGACAGCATGTATTATGTAATAACTGTAGATCAGGCACTTATTTAAGTGCTTTAAATATCATTCCCTTTAATTCTAACAGCAACAATAAGAGATTGCTCTACCATTATCCCCAAATTAGAAATAAAGTGAAATGTTTTGCCCAAGGTCACAGTGTTTCAGGAAAAAGTATGATACTTCAATATTACTGTCTAATAAAATCTTAAAAGATATAAATGAAATATATATGTATACCTAATTAACTAGAGACTTACCAGTTTTATAATAGTTTATTCTCCTTATACAATTTTAGATTTAATCTTACTACTATGGAAGACTGTTAATATTTTTTTGCATACAATCTAGTTATGCAAATCTATTCTCCTAGGTGTGGTTAACAGTTAGGTCATATTTATGATAATGATTTCTCTCTAAAAACTAAGAAATAATTGCAAATATTATTTTTAAAGGTCTATCTACATGATTAGCTTTTTTCTTTTTTTTAACAATGTTTCAAAAGTAAAAGTTTCATTGGATGTAAATCTGTATCTCAATTTCATATTATTTATTCTGATCACAGAAATTCCACTAAGAGCCAACAGATATATATTACCACATGGATAGAATATATATACTTTTAATTCTAATTAATTACAGGACTTACAACTTAGAAACCAAGAATTTTGATGATTGTATTTTATTTCTTTAACACCTGTGGAAAAGTTCATTTATTGACTATTCACCACCATCAAGGCAAATATAATATTTTAACTGCACAAAAACAGGGAGAAATTTGAGCATCAGGTTTGCTAGAGACAAAACCTATTTTGTTTTTCAATTTTTTTAAAGAAATGATTTCAACAAGGCCTCCCTTGTGGCACAAGGGGTTAAGCACAGCACTATGAAGCTATCCACAGCCTCTGTAGCACGAGTTCAATTCCCGACCAGCCAGGGAGCTACTCACATGGCCCAGCAGACCTCTCCTGTCTTGCCTGCTGCTCCCCTCAGCAGTGTATTTCAGCCAGTCTGCCTTTTCTGTTGGCCACTCTCTCTGCTGAATCTGCTCATCCCCACCTCCACATCTCTGGCCTGTACCCTAGTTCTTATATGCATAAGTAAATAAATCTTTAAAAAAAAAGAAATTATTTCAACACAATTTGAGTTCAACTGTCATCAAAGAGCATATAATACTAAAGGAAAATTATGATGTATTTCAGCAATATATTATTAAACATCACACTTTTTATTACATGGAAAATAAGGACTACAGCACAATAAATAATTCCCCTCAAACCAATCTGTCTCTGTATATTAGGTGGATAGCTAAACAATTTTAAAGTATATCACCAAAAAATACAACACAGTAAAATAATTAAAAGAAAAAATATTTTTCTTAATTTTTAGAGAAAAACTCCATTTTTTTCCCCCTGCTACACTACTGGAAAAGAATAACATACAAAATATATCTTTTAAAACTAGGTCTTTATAAATAAATGAAAAATATTTATTATTAACTATTTTGAGCAATAAACATGCTATCTGAGGAGCCTTATACTTGTGTTCAATTGTAACAGTGTGGGCCCCAGGGGAAGGGGATCAGGTTTCCTGCAAGGGGGAGAGGGGTAATTTGGAGAGGAGATAGAAGAACAAAGGAAGCAGGTGGAGAGCCAGAAGGAGACCTGGAGGAGGCACATGGTGAAGAGAGACAAGTGAAAAAGATGCACTTGCTTTTTGGTCCTGGACTGGTTGAAACAGATGTGGGTGAGAAACAAGCGGGGAGGTTAACAACAGCAGCTTTTATCTCAATTTTGATTTTGGTCTTTTCCTTCCAGATCTGTCTGTTTCTGAGCATTTTCTATGGATCCCTATAGGAAGGTGCATTAGACATGTGGCCAGCAGGGGATCAAACTCTTGCTGCAGAGGCTGCAGACAGCTTTACAGTGCTACGCTTAACCCCTTGAGCCACCAGGGAGGCCCAATAATAACAAAACTTTTAAAAGCATAACAAGAGAAAAATAAATGACAGTAAAATAAATAAGTAGTAAGTTATGGTGTTGAGTAGTGCTCGAATTCAGAGATTCAGAGTAGAATAGAAGATAGAACCAAAGTGAGAAAATGACCCAATTTTAATGAGAAAACGGCCCTCCCAGTGGGAACTGATACCATTTAATATTCCTTTGAGCTGTCACTGCAACTGAAAAAAATGTTACTTGGAAGTCTCAAATATTCTTCATAAAGCAAAAATAAAATTAAAGTCACAATGCTTGAGTGGTCTAATTTGTATATTTGTTTTCAAACATTTCTCATCAAAATGATTAAAACATTTCAAATAAGAGCATTACCAGTAGTATTTATCTCTTCAATCTAGTTAAATACTCTTAAAGCTATAAAGAAATACATACAAATTTGCCTACATCGAAACTTTTCTTTTGAAAATTGTATTATAACGCTATTTGCATGTGAAACTCAGGTAATTTTAAAAAACTCAAAGGAATACTCATAACAGCTGCTTCTTTTTCCCTAAATGATCGCCTTTTTGGACTTTGCACCATCCAAATGTTGAGTGAATTTTAAATGTCTTTTAATGCTCAGGGTTGGTTTTTTTTCCCACCCCAGCAATAAACATTAAGATTATACCACACCTGTTCTGTTTAAGTTTCACTGTTTCGGAACTTAGCACTAGACTCCAAGAACTGAATTTAGCTTCCTGATTCACATCTGAAAAATAAGCCGATAGAATTCGTACTAATTTGTTGCCATCAGTCATTTAATTGTGACTCCCTAGTGTTCAGAGATGTCTCATTCCATGATAGAAGGGCAGTTAACACCTGTAAGGTAATTATTTCTACCAAATGCTGTTGGCCAAGAATATGAATATATAATTGTTCCTGCCATCTGTTAATTGTTCTATTTGAATCACTTATTTCATCATATATATTTACTTGGCATCTACATAATTTCACTAATCTGTAAAAATGCTACATTTGCTTGTAGCAAAGTTTATTAAGACTTTACATCATTAAAATGGAAATTTTAAGTCAGGATTGGGGGAGATACAAATA
Source organism: Talpa europaea (assembly GCF_964194135.1). Classification (NCBI taxonomy): domain Eukaryota; kingdom Metazoa; phylum Chordata; class Mammalia; order Eulipotyphla; family Talpidae; genus Talpa; species Talpa europaea. The sequence continues at coordinate 28,470,779 of NC_140068.1, read as the reverse complement.
CATTGGATTAAAAAAAAACAAAAACAAAAACATGTGTATATGGAGGCTGGAGGTGCAGGAAGAGGATAGAAGAAATTAATCTAGTGAGAGGCAGAAACCTAAGAAAGTAAAGCATTTTCAAGGGAAAATGATATTTAATAGCAAAGTTAAGAATAGATTGAAAGATAGCTGGATAACTGAGATGCAACATTACCTGCAATTCTATAAACTAAAAAAAAAAAAACAAAACAGTGTTGTTTCTTTCACAAGGAAAGAGCAACAAAAGGGACTGACAGATCTTTACAACAAATAGCAGAAAAAACATTCAATGCCCCTATGGCACTCAGTCTTAAAGTGGAATCTTCAGGTTCCACAGAGGGATTCAAAACTTCTACAAATGCTTTTGATAGGAATTTTATCTACATTTTCTTAACTGCAATATATGTTATTAAAAACAGGTTCTGGGGGGGCCTCCCTGGTGGCGCAACGCCACACTGCGAAGCTGTCCACAGCCTCTGCAGCGCTAGTTCGATTCCCTGCCGGCCAGAGAGAACCCCACATGGAGCAGCAGACCTCTCCTGCATCGCCTGCTGCTCCCCTCAGCAGTTTCTTTGGTCATCTGCCTGCTCTGCTTCCCGCTCTGTTTCTGATGAATTCTCTCACCCTCCAGCACTTCTGACCTGTATCCCAGTTCTTGTATAAAAATAAAATAAATCTTAAAAAAAAAAAAACAGGTCTGGGTGCTTCCCTGGTGGCGCAAGGGGTTAAGACACAACCTATGAAGCTATCTGCAGCCACTGCAGCATGAGTTTGATCGCTGGCCAGGGAGCTACCCACATGGAGCAGCAGACCTCACCTGCCTTGGCTGCCTCTCCCTTCAGCACTGTATTTCAGTCAGTCTGCCTGTTCTACTCCCCACTCTGTCTCTGGTGAATCCTCTCACCCCCACCCCCTACACCTCTGGCCTATACCCCAGTTCCTGTATGCATAAGTAAATAAATCTTAACAGTTCTAAATTTTATTAGCTGTGTGATTTTAGGCAAGTTTCTTCATTTCTCAGTATATAAGTCTCATTATCTCCACATAAGGATAACTGAAGTATGAAGCTTAAAAGAGATAATCTCTTAAAATAGATATCAGTGCCTAACTTTAGTTATTACAATTATTTTACAGACAACTCTAGCAGTTCTTCACTTTTAATGCAGATTAATTAATTTCTTTTTACAGATTTCTTTTGTCATTTTTGGCAGATGTTTGAACACCTTAAGGAGATCTGATGATCTAAGTAGGCCCCAAAACAGCTATCCATACATATCTGGAATTCAACTTTATATGGAATAAGGGTCTTTGAAGAGTAAATAAAGGATCTCAAAATGAGATTATATTGGATTAGGGAGGCACGTAAATTCACTAAGTGTCCTTATAAGACACTGGGAAGGAGAAAGCGGGGCAACAAGCACAAGGCCCTGTGAAAAAGAGGCAGAGTGGAGTGATGAGTCTGCATGTCAAAGAGCTCCAAGGAATGTCAGAGGCTAGACTAAGCCAGGAAGCAGTCTCCCTTAGAACATTTTTTTTTAAAGACTTACTTATTTAGGCATCAAAAACTGGGGTGTAGGCCAGAGGTGTGGGGGTGGTGAGAGGATTCATCAGACACAGATTTGGGAGCAGAACACGCGATTCACTAACTACACTGTTGAGGGGGCAGCAGGTGAAACAGGAGAGGTCTGTTGTGCCATGTGGGTTAGCTCCCTGGCTGGCTGGGGATCGAGCTCTGGGGATCAGAGTCTTGCAGCAGTGGCTGGTGATAGCTTGATAGCGCTGTCTTTAACCTAAGAGCCACCAAGTAGGCCCCTCCCTTAGAACATTCAAAGATGAACATGGTAACCATGATAACCTGATCTCAGAGTTCTAATCTCACACAACTGTGAGAGAAAATTTCCGCCTTTTATGTGTATGAAACTTGTTTTAATTGTATTTTTTAATTGAAAAAGTTTTACTTACTGAACATTGTGCCCAGTGGGTAACAAGTTGCAACCATTATATTTACTATTGGTCCAATTTATTTAATAGGTGTTAGCGCGTTTAATCCCCACAACACAACTTAATGAAATAGTACTAGGGTTACCCTGTTATTCAATTAGGGATGTGAGGTCTTACAATGTCTCCTGAGTTTCCCAAGGCCACACAGTGAAGACTCTTCAGAGAGTATAAAGGAGGAGTGGGAGGAACCGTGTTAGCAGCTTCTATAAAAGTGAGAGCTGAAGTAGGTTCAGCAATGGTATTATGTGGCAGTGCCAGGCACACACTGTTTAATAAGTACATCTTGGTGGGGGGGCCTCCCTGGTGAGGCAAGGGGTTAAGTGTCAGCACTATGAAGCTATCCACAGCTACTGCAGCACGAGTTCGATCCCCAGCCAGGGAGCTATCCACATGGTGCAGACCTCTCCTGTCTCACCTGCTGCTCCCCTCAGCAGTGTATTTTAGTCAATCCGCCTGTTCTGCTCCCCACTTTGTCTCTGGTGAATCCTCTCACTCCCGCACCTCTGGCCTACACCCCAGCTCTTGTATGCATAAATAAATAAAAAAAATGACTTTGCAGACTCATATGGAATATCTGACCAAGCAGAACACTGACATAATTGATTTTATTTCTAAATGCCTTACAATATTTGGTTTACTTCACCCATACTGAGCTCTTTGCTAGTAAGCATTGTGAGCAGCAGCTGAATTCTCTTAAAGATTCAGTACTAAAACTATGATTTGCAACTTTTCTTCTCTCAAGCTTTTGCACCAGTTTAATAAAGAGATTATCGTGGGGTTGCAATTGCAAAATAAACTATTAAAATACATACTTTCAATTACATTAATTATCTACATGAGTCAAGAGTTTTAGGACACTGAAACAAAATATTTAAATTAACTAGGTGTTGCAGCCAATCAGATGGCAACTGCCATACTAACTAAAACAAATTCAAAAATTGTTTAAAAAAAAAGCCTTTGTTGTTATTGACTTATAAGGAAAGTTTATAAACATCTGAAATAAATATTATGATATATTTGTTGAATTTTCACATGACTTTATTTGAAAATGGCTTTTACTGATAAAGGATCACTAAAGTACTACATGAGGAGCCAATCCTTAGTGGTGAAGGAAGCCAGCCCAAAGGAAATTTCTGGTTGTTTTTCCATCTTCATCTTTGGTTCTCTCAACACCTTCTCCAGCAACATTGCTTATGGAGGTCTACATATCATCCCCCCCCCCTTAGATGGCAGATCCTCTACATTTCTCTTTTTCCTCAGGCTACTAAAAGCAGTCCCATGCTTCAATATCAACTAGCAAAGTCTCCTCAGTGGACATAGTTCAGCTATCACCTCCTTTCCCAGGAATCCCACCAATACTCTCAGTCAACATCATTTTAACCCTTCAAAGTGAACTCTTTGAGAACAACATCTGCATGACACTATTTTTCCTCAGTAAGGGTATGTGTGTATAATGAGACAGGAGAAATCACAAGAAAACTATAGGCAACCTTCTTCAGGTTGCAAAAATTTGAGGGGAGAGGGGAATTATATTAAAATGACAAAACAAGAATGCAAAGTTAGGAATCTTTCAGACATGGTCAACATTCTCAAAGGGACTGACCAGTTTGAGTTGAAGTCAGATTATACATACATCTCTCCTAGAGATAGTCAGTATTTCTCTAATGCTAGAGTAATTTGATGGGAAATTACTAACAGGTGTGTTCCTTTTGTATATTCATAAGTTAATATAAAGTACCACAAAAAGTTTGTGTAACAGATGATATTGAGAGCTAATGACATGAACTAATACTTAACTGTACTACAACAGGTATTCTTTCTATGAAAGATGTGACTAACGCTCATTTTGAAAAGTAAAGTTAAAAGTAACTTACTAGGAAGAGGGATGAGAGGGAGGGAGGGAGGAGCACAGGGGAGTGTGGTGATGGTGCATGGGTGCCCTGGGGAAGGAAATTCTATGGGGACTCAATCTGAAGGGGTGGGAGGAAGGAAATATTGTTTAAAAAATTTTTTTTAAATGATAAATGTTAAAAAAAAAGTAACTTACTGATTTCATCAGGAAATATTTCATTAATCATATATAGTTTGACTAAAAATTTATAGTCAAGAGATCTCAATTTAGTGAGTCTTCTTCCTTGGTTTAATTTAAGTTGACCTGTCACTTTACCTACATCTATTTCTTTAAATTCTTATTATTTTGCACTTAAGCTTAAGTCTCCTTCAAATGACTTTTCTGTACTTCTCAGAGTAAGCCATTTCATCATTGATACTCAAGATATAATCACACCCTATTATTCATGTGTGATACATGTTTTCAATAAATTTGTCCATAGGAAATATTAAAATGTCGCCTATTCCACTGGAATTTATTCTTCAGTGTAATACTATTAGTTTTTTTATTCACTGAATCATCAATTAGGTTTGAGCACCAGGAATTAAGTACGCGCCTATCTTAAGTTGATGCTTTAATGTGCTCGTCATTTTTTTGTTACAACATATAAGAGATAGTTTCACAGTACCTTAAACAGATAAATTACTCAATAAATGTTTGCTAAATTGAACTAAAGGGAATAAGAAATGCCATCACTTTTCTGAAATATAGGAGTCAAGGCAAAAGAAAGGTGATCTATCACTGCTAACAAAATAGTGTATGAACATAAATGTAAAAACATAATGGCATATTCAATCCATTTACAAGTTGAACATCATTACTTTCAGAACAATCTCAACTAATAGTATTTAGGAAAAAAAATAAGGTAATGAATTTTATTAGGCATGTTTCTACTCCTATTTTGTATACACTTTATTGTCATTTCCCGACAAGACGTGTCATCATGTCAGTTGAGGACATTAATCTTGCTTAGACTCAAAGGGGGGAAAAAAAAGCCATCCAACAAAAGCAATGAAGCATTTCTCTCTATCTTTTATGTTTAAAGGCTTTCTGAGTGTCATCAGATAATGTCACATTCAGACAATCATATTGCCAGTTCTGAAAGTACAACTCTGCTCCTATGGCTGGGTAAGAAGATTTAAGAACACAGTAAAAGTTATGATGTGGAATATTTTTTTTTCTAAATCATACAATACTTTCAGATGACAATAATACAGAAATTAGATAATTTTTTTGGGTCAAAAGATTACAGTGTCTTAGTGGATAATAAAATTTGTTCTGATTATTCTGGTCATAATTTCTCTATCTCATTTTAAAATTCAATTTCCTCACATAACCTGAATGGCAAAAGTATGTTTTCAACAATAAATCTTGGAAGTGTACAGAATGACCTGCTTTTCTTCAAATTAAGAACACACGTTCCACTTTGTTGCCAGGACATATATGAATTTTGTAATCTGTACCTAGTGTCCTATTTTTGTGAATGGTGCCATCAAACACTGTATTACATGCTGGAAACATAAGAGCCTGGCTCACCTTTCCTCCATATTCCTCTTTCACCAAGTCATATTAATTTTTTCTTCTGTGTCTTTTGAATTAATCGATTCTCTTGTCTATATATTAACTCAATATAGTGAAATAAAAATAGGTATTACAGGGTTAAAGGGTTTCAAGAAATGTTGGGATAACAAAATCAAATAAGGTTATTTACCATAAAAATCACTGAGTGTTCCACATGTTAATTGTTATTATACTTTTCACATAACATTTTGAAAATTAATTTGTCTCTTATATTAAATATTTGGGGACTGTTTCAACCACCAGTGAACTATAATATTTTTCAACATGCACAAGGATGGCTGTCATATGGAAAGTAAATGAAAATAGGGAGATTTGATTTCCAATTCAGATAACTAAGACTTTGGAAAATAAAATCTTTAACAAATAAGAAGAATATTGATATGAAGCATAGTCAACAGAATAATGGAATTATATTTTAAAGCACTTGGTTTGAACACTATAAGGTCTTAGGGTCAGCTCTTTCACTCCAGAATTATGTAATCTGTTATTGCATGAGAGAGCAATTGTCCTATCTTGTAATTTCCATCCATTTCACATCTCATAGGACTATAAATGCCTTCTTTCGTCTCTTTCCAATGCCTTGTGAACTGTTTTTCTTTTTTTTCCTCCCTTCCATTTTAAGAGGAGAGAATTGAGGAGAGCGTGGTATACTCCAGAAAGAAAAATCAATTCCCTAAGAAGCAGTAAAAAGCATAAGTGAAATAATATACTACAGATTGTGCAGGGACAGAGCTTGGAGCATTCAATTCATGCCGTGGCTTTCTTTCAAAGTCACTGGAAGATAAAACAGCAGTTGTGACTTTGGCAATCTTCCAAATTTCAGCTATGTGTTGCTTGAAAAACTACTTCTATGGTGACAAAACATCAGTGATCATGTGAGGTCTGAGCAAAGGGTGCATGACCTAATAAAAATCTATGGGGAGTCAAGTCAGGTAAGAGCTCACCACTAGGAATGCTGTTGTCTGCATCTACCTGTGGGGGGACATCAGCTGTGCATTCAGACACAGGTAGCCTCTTAACTACTGTTCAATAGTAAAATTAGCTCTTTTCTGTTTCCAGGCATCCCAGCATCTCAGTATACAAAATATATCCAATTCTCACTGCAGTTTTGGCTGAGAATGTTCCAGTGACCCTCCAGCCAGAAGTGAAATTAGGACACCTGCAGAATAAAATGCTCTGCTTTACAACAAATGGAAGTGTATGATGGTGCTTTTATTTCTTTTAATGAGGCTGAGTTTTAAAAGGGATATTCCCTAGGCACCATCTACCAGTTTATAAGAAATCATGATTAACTCTTAAAGAATTATTTCACTGTATTTACTAAATAGTGTTGAATTAGAGCAATTAATGTGACTTAAAGTTTCAAACTGAGTCAATAGTGTTTTTATTTAAGTCCTTATTTCTTTTCTAAAGAAAAAAATACTAACTGGTTAATAATTTATAAATCTAGTGTTTAAACAATACTACTGATGTACTTAAGTTATGTTATCAAAAGCCACTTTTTTTCAGACCAATCATTATAAACGACGGCACTGCATAAAATTCTGCATTTATAATTGAAACAATAAAATAAAATGCACACTAAAAATATTGTAAAAGATGAAAGGTTAAGTATAGAAAAGAGTTTCAGGTATGCATTTTAAACATGAGAACTAAGATCATCATTATAGTGATTTCCTCTGATTATTTGCCTCAACTGAAGCCCACACTAGCAACTTTACTAATTGCGAACTTGTGTCATAGAACTCTCCTAAATCACACAAATGACATGTCCATTATGTAGACAAAATACAGGCAGCATTCATTTAATTTATAGCACACTTCGATTTTATTTAGTATGTGAACATTGCACTCATCCTACCCTCTATAAAAATTTCTTAAAACGCAATCTGAACACTACCTACTGCAAGTCTAATTGATAAAAGAACAACCATTCATAGTCATTCTTCATGTTATTTTATAAAGGCATACAATGCCATGTAAGTTGAAGAATGGCCATGATTTTCCCAGGAGCCATATTTCAACCCCTGGGTATCAACATTTTCCCTTCGAGTATGAGAGCAGCTATTCACAGACAGATATCAAAAGCTACTGAGCCCGTCAGATTTCTCATATTATCACATCAGTTACAAAGCGAACTGGAACTGACAGACTTTTAACAAGGCATGATTAGTCAAAAATTTAATCTTAAGAGAGAAACATGCTGAAAATTTAATATGAGTAAGAGATTAAAAGAGACACAAGCAAAATTTGAAAAATGAATTCTTAGTGTTTGTGAATCATTTACAAACTAGTTTGATTTCCCTAAGTTTCCTATGGACAATATGAATAGAATGATGTCAGTTACAAGACGTAATTCTGACAACATATTTGTAATATATCTTTCATTTTAAAATGTATATTATTCTGATAGCTAATGTAAACATCAGAAATCCAACATATTTTTATACATGGCACATACAGATGATGAGCTTGATGAACTTGAAAATATAAGAAAACTTGGACAAAATCTTCAAACATGCCGGCATTTAAGACTTTAATTTAAAAACCATTATGAAATGATTACATATTACTTTGTCCATAATTGATAACAAAAAAAAATATATCTGAGCTAACATTTCCTAACTTCTTTAGGAAAATAAATAAAATATGTAAGAATTTATATTTTTTAAAAACATAGTTAATGTAAAAATTCAAGTTGAATGTTAATTAATATGATGTTAAATATAAATGGCATGAGCAAGCATAAAAATAATGCCTTCATAACTATCTAAATGGAATAATGGCTAAAAAAATTCAAAGTGAAAAATATGTTAATCCTCAGATCTCAAACATTTAAAACAATCTATGTCCATTATTTCCCAGAATAATCCTAATGTCAAACATTGTAGCTTTATTTACCTGTATTAGTAGAAGTCATAAAACTCCGAACATTTTAAGATTTAAACACTTCTCTTTGAAACTAATTGATAAAACAGTTTGGCCAACTATGATGTGATTTTTTTTTTCTACTTTCACTGGTTCTAATAATAAAATTATCACAGCATACATAAACAATGATATTTCCCACTGATTAGCAGCAGAGTAAATTACATTTGTGAAGATGCATATATTACTTTTTGCACACCAAATGTATCTAATATGGTGTCAACACAAACATACATATGTATTTATAGCTTCTATATTAGCCATGCAAAACCTTGGAAAATATTCCTGAATTCTAACTACTCCTAGGCAAACTTTCACTCTTAATTCTGAGCCCTCATTTTTGGAAAAGATCACTAAGCATACAAATGAAATATTTTCTGAAGTTTTTTTTTTTTTTTAATAATGTCAACACTATGTTCTTTGCATTGTATTCTGTTCTTTATTAAATTCCAGAAACACTTAACAGTCTCCTGTTTGCTTACTTGTTAACTGCTTTATACTATTTTTGAGATTCACTCTAAGATGTGAACCTGAATAGTATGAAGCCAACTTGCCCAGCCACATGCTCTGTATTTTCAAAGTGGACGTTCCTGTTGGAGTTGCAAGGAGACCGCACTATATACAAATCCTTCTTGGCGCTTTGCATCTGATATTCCTGTGATTTCTGAGTCTCTAGTGTAGTTATTTTCAAATACTATTTTTTTTAAGATTTTATTTTTATTTATGCATACAAGAGCAGGGGTACAGGACAGGTGGTGGGTGAGAGGATTCACCAGAGTCAGAGTAGGGAGCAGAACAGGCAGATCTATTGAAAGACACTGCTGAGGGGATCAGCAGGCGAGTCAGGAGAGGTTTGCTGCACCATGTGGGCAGCTCCCTGGATGGGGATCGAACTCTTGCTGCAGAGGCTGCAGACAGTGTCACAGCGCTGCACTCAACCACTTGCGCCACCAGGGAGGCCCCAAATACTATTGTTTTTTCACAATGAAACCCAGTCTGTGATGTGCGCTCTGGGCTTCTTGCAAACCTAAAATATGCTCTTCTGCATATAGTGCTCTACTTGTAGGACCTACATTCTGCAGAGTTCAAAATATGACCTTTACTTACTATTTTCTTCCCTCCTTACTTCTAATTTAATATTTCAATTAATTTATTGAATGAATTTTAGAACTAATGGGTTGGTGTATGAAGATGCAGTTTATTTGGGAAAACAAAACTTCTACCTATATTAGAGCAGTTGTCCACACTTTCACTTTAAAGAAATCCTTTATTTTTAAGCCACATTTAATGTAGATGTTTCCACTTATTTCAATGCATTCATAGTTAGCTCTATTTCCAGAAGCACAGCACAGGTGGCCTACCAATTGCATTTTGAAATCCAGTTCTAATAATAGAGATACGGATAGATGTGGTAGAGTAGGACAAAATGATAATAGTAAAATTTAGGTGGTGAGTATAAAGGTATTCATTATAAAATTACTTCAATTGCTGTAAATTTTAAATTTTATTAAACTCAATATAGAAATGAAGAGAATTCTTTGAAAATGTTGACAGTATGTTAACAATTAGTCGATTTCCTTATTATGCATTATCTTCTTTTTTCTGGATCTTCATAATCAATTTATTTGGAAATTTTGGTTTTATATCCAAAACTGCTTGCCAAACACAATTTAAAATAGAAGTCTTAGTATATCTAAACATTAACAGTTACTTACAGAATTCAAACATTATCCAGAATACTCTTTTTGAAGCAAAGGGAGATTCACAATCTAATGAAGAAAAGCTAAGACAATTATACTGAATGTTCCCACAAGCTAAAATAATACAGTAACACAAAATTTAGAACCTCATAAATAAATTTCCAAGAAGTGAATGCCAAGATTCTATATCTCTAGTAATTATTTCAAAGAACCCCAAGTATCAGAAAAGTAAATGTTGATCATCCCACAAAATTGATGTCTCCCACTCAGATTTATTCTTGCTCAGTTGAAATTTACTTGCCACATATACATTAAGCAACATATATTTGATTTACAAAACACATAGTTTTATAAAAATAAGGGCTTATTGATATCAAAAGAACATCTATATCTGGATCTATGCCAAATTACAGGAGCTAATACATACTCAGTCACCAAATAAAAAATGGAAATCATTTACCTCTTCTTCTTGTCTAGATATTAACATAAAAGAGATATTGACATGTACTGTCAACTATAAATACCAGACTGTACAGAATAATTTTATCTTGCTTTATAGTGACTGTTTTTTAGTCAACCCCCTATGAATATAATGCAGTTGTGTAAGCTATATAATTAAGTTACATGGCTCACTCTTCCCTTTTTGGACTCTTTCCTGTCTTTCAACAGTGAAGAACAGATGTGCAATCTGGTTCAGATTCCTGAACAGTGAACAACAAGAATGAGGAAGCCTCATGGAATCTCATTTGTTTGACATTTCCATAATTTCTTTTCTTTACTTTTTATTAGTTGTATTTTTTATTGACATAACAATGATATCCAATATCATATATGATACAGAGGTATAGATACCTATCTCATCAGATGTATATAACCGCACACGCCACATTTACCTCATAAGCACCCATAATCCTCCACCACAGTCCACTACCCCACCACACATTGCTGTGCACCCCACCATCCCTTTCTGTTAGCCTCAGTTCTGTAGTTAGATTACTAGAGTTCATTTGTCTTGGGTTTATCCTGTATCTTTGAGATTACTGTTCAAATGATTTACGTAAAACTTCTTAAATTCCCCTGGGTGCTTTCAACTTGATATTAAAAAAAAAAAAAAACCCACTAGTTTTGATTATTCTTACTTCCCTCCCTTAAATTAACTTAAATAATCCTCACTGTTTTCCTTTACTGATATTTGATTTGCTAATCAATTTCATTTTTATATTGAAACAATTTTTCCACACACATAATTGAGAGCACCACATAACTAGATATTATATATTTAGAGCAACAGAAATCCTGAACCTTTCAAATTCCATGTGTAGTTTTCAGAGAGGCAGCATAATGGAAGGCAAAGTAAGGGTCTCATCCTAGGGAAATTTAATGGACATATTCTATAATGACTTGAGTGCCTTCTCAGCAGATAGCTTTCCTCATCACAGCAGTGATCTGGGAAATACAAAAGAAATGGTAGGCTTCTGTCTCCCCATGCAATTTCAATCAAATAGGGGTGTGGGGTAGACAAGTAAGTAAATATGCAGGGGTATCCATCACTGAAAGTTCAGAGAAAGGGAGAATAACATGAGTTAAATAAATCTGGAGAAAGTAGAGTGAGCAAATGGTGTGGCTGGGGAACAGTGAGCAATATAGAGAATGTATCCAGTGGGAGTTTGGTTCAGGTCAGAGAAAATGGAAGGCAAAATTAGACAGAACACATATTGCGGAGAATCTTAACACAAGGTAAATAATTTGAATTTCTTGCAAAAACAGTGTCAGGCCTCGGCAGGTTTTGAGCACCAGAATCGGATATGTTAAAAGCAGTTTAAGAAAAAGATAAATCTGAAGTTATACAGAATACATGTTTTAAGGAAGTCCGTAAAAGGATAAGCTGTATTGGAAGCAGCTACATTGGTTTATGTGTGAAGAATTTTACAGTTAACTTAGACAAAGAACTTTACAGTTAACTTAGACATTTTTTTTTTATAAATTTTATTGTTATATTCCCCATACAATTGCAGCCCCCCCATTCTGACCCCAATCCCTCCCCTCCCACCCCCGCCCCCCTAAAAGTGTCTCTGGTTCATAGTTTTTTGTTGATTTTGATTTTCACTTTCTTATAGTTATTCATTTTCCTGGTCCCTTATTTAAGTTTTCTAGATTCCTGCTATGAGTGAGACCATCTGGTATTTTTCTTTTTCTTTTTGGCTTATTTCGCTGAGCATGATCCCTTCCAGCGCCATCCATGTTGCTGCAAATTGCATGTGTTTATCTTTTTTGAATGCTGAGTAATATTCCATGGTATATATGTACCACATCTTCTTGATCCAGTCATCTATTTTTGGGCATTTGGGTTGTTTCCAAAGCTTAGCTATTGTAAACAGTGCTGCTATAAACATAGGGGTGCAGGTGTTCTTTGGAATTGATGTTTCTGTGTCCTTTGGGTAAATACCTAGGAGTGGAATTGCTGGATCATATGGAAGCTCTATGTTTAGTAGGTCCAGAAATCTCCATACAGCTTTCCACAGTGGTTGGACCACTTTGCACTCCCACCAACAGTGCAGAAGAGTTCCTTTTTCTCCACACCCTCGCCAACATTTGTTGTTGCTAGCTTTTTTAATATGTGCCATTCTCACTGGTGTAAGATGGTATCTCATGGTAGTTTTGATTTGCATTTCCCTGATGACAAGTGATGTTGAACATTTTTTCATATGCCTGTTGGCCATTTGTATTTCCTCTTCAGAGAAGTTTCTTTTAAGCTCTTCTGCCCATTTTTTGACTGGATTCTTTTCTTTGTTGTTGTTGAGTCTCATCAGCTCTTTGCAGATTTTTGTGATCAGTCCTTTATCATTAGTGTTGGGTGCAAAAATGTTCTCCCAGTTGGTGGGGTTTCTCTTTGTTTTTGTTATTGTCTCTTTTGCTGTGCAAAAGCTCTTTAATTTGATGTAGTCCCAGCTGTTTATCTTTGCCTTCACTATCACTGCTTTGGGTGATGTGTCTGTAAAGATGTCTTTGATGTGCAAATCACGAAGTGTTTCGCCTATATTTCCTTCTATATATTTTATGGTTTCAGGTCTTATGTCTAGTTCTTTAATCCATTTTGAGTTGATTTTTGTGTATGGTGTGAGGTGGTGGTCAAGCTTCATTCTTTTGCATGTAGCGACCCAGTTTTCCCAGCACCATTTATTGAACAAACTTTCTTTGCTCCAATGCATATTCTTTGCTCCTTTGTCAAAGATTAGTTGACCATAAATCTGTGGGTTTATTTCTGGATTTTTATTCGATTCCACTGGTCTGTATGTCTGTTCTTGTTCCAATACCATGCGGTTTTGATGATTATGGCTTTGTAGTATAGTTTGAAGTCTGGGAGTGTGATGCCTCCATTCCCTTCTTTTTTTTTCAGGAGAGCTTTGGCTATTCGGGGTTTTTTGTGATTCCATATGAATTTCATCAATAATTGTTCTATTTCTTTGAAGAATGACATTGAAATTTTGATTGGAATAGCATTGAATCTGTATATTGCTTTTGGAAGGATGGCCATTTTAATAATGTTTATTCTTCCAATCCATGAGCAGGGGATGTCTCTCCATTTCTTTGTGTCTTCTTCTATTTCTTTTAACAGTGTTTTATAGTTTTCTTTGTATAGGTCCTTTACCTCTTTTGTTAGATTTATTCCCAAATATTTGATTTTTTTTGTTTCAATAACAAAAGGGATGGTCTTTTTGATTTCTTCTTCTTCAGATTTATTGTTTGTGTATAGGAAGGCTACTGACTTTTGCGTGTTGATTTTGTATCCTGCCACTTTACTGAACTGATTGATGAGTTGAATTAGCTTTTCTGTGGAGTTTTTGGGGTTCTCTATGTATAATATCATATCGTCTGCAAATAGTGATAGTTTGACTTCTTCTTTTCCTATTTGGATTCCTTGGATGTCTTTCTCTTGTCTTATTGCCCTGGCTAGGACTTCCAGTATTATATTGAAAAGCAATGGTGAGAGTGGACATCCTTGTCTTGTTCCAGATCTTAATGGAATTGCTTTCAGCTTTTCACCATTGAGAATGATACTGGCTGTTGGCTTGTCATAGATGGCCTTTATGATGTTGAGGTATGTTCCTTGTATCCCAAGAATTTCAAGGGCTTTTATCATGAATGGGTGTTGCACTTTGTCGAAAGCTTTCTCAGCATCTATTGATATTATCATATGGTTTTTATATTTCTTTTTGTTGATGTGTTGGATAACGTTGATTGATTTTCGGATGTTAAACCATCCTTGTGCCCCTGGAATGAATCCTACTTGGTCGTGGTGAATTATCTTATGGATACATTGTTGGATTCTGATAGCTAAAATTTTATTGAGGATTTTTGCATCAGTGTTCATTAGGGAGATTGGCCTGTAGTTTTCCTTTTTTGTGTTGTTCTTGTTCGGTTTTGGTATTAGTGTAATGTTGGCTTCATAAAACGTGTTTGGTATTGTCCCTTCCTTCTCAATTTTTTGGAAGAGTTTGTGAAGGATAGGCACTAATTCGTCTCTGAATGTTTGGTAGAATTCATTTGTAAATCCATCAGGTCCTGGGCTTTTGTTTTTGGGGAGGTTTTTGATTACCATTTCAATTTCGCTAATTGTAATTGGTCTGTTTAGGTGTTCTATTTCTTCTTTATCTAGCTTTGGGTGATTGTAGAGTTGTAGGAATTTGTCCATCTCCTCTAGATTGTTAAACTTGTTTCCATATAACTGTTCATAGTAGTTACTGATTATTCTTTTGATTTCTGCTGTGTCCGTTGTGATTTCTCCTCTTTCATTGATGATCCTGTTTATTTGTGCTTTCTCCCTTTTTTCCTTTGTGAGCCTGGCTAGGGGTTTGTCTATTTTATTGATTTTTTCAAAGAACCAGCTCTTGGTTTCATTGATCTTTTGGATTGTTTTTTAGTTTCAATTTCATTTATTTCTGCTTTGGTTTTTATTATTTCTTTTCTTCTACTGGTTTTGGGTTTTTTTTGTTGTTCTTTTTCTAGATCTTTGAGCTTCGAGATTAGGTTGTTTCTTTGCGTTCTTTCTTGTTTCTTGATGTGAGCTTCTATTGCTATATATTTTCCTCTTATTACTGCTTTTGCTGCATCCCATACATTTAGGATATTGGTGTCCTCCTTGTCGTTCAATTCAAAAAATTTTTTAATTTCTTCTTTGATCTCCTCATTAGTCCAATGGTCTTCCAGTAGTGTGGTTTTTAATCTCCATGAGGTAGGAAAGTTCCTTGCCTTCTTTTTATGGTTTATTTCTAGTTTGATGCCTTCATGGTCAGAAAAGATGGTTGGTATGATTTCAATCTTGGTGTATCTGTTGATGTTTGTCTTGTGCCCCAGTATGTGATCGATCCTGGAGAATGATCCGTGTGCGCTTGAGAAAAATGTGTACTCCGTTTTTTTGGGGTTTAGTGTTCTATAGATGTCTGTTAAGCCTAATTGCTCTAGGTCCTTATTTAGAGCTTTGGTTTCTTTACTTATTTTTTGTCTTGTTGATCTATCCATTGTTGATAGTGGTGTGTTGAAGTCTCCCACTATGTATGTGTTTTCTCTGATGTCTGTTTTCAGAGAGGACAACAGTTGTCTGATATATTTTGGTGCTCCTTCGTTTGGTGAGTATATGTTAATGAGTGTTATTTCTTCTTGAAGTATTGTCCCCTTGATCATAATGTAGTGACCATTGGGGTCTCCTTTTATCTTTTTGAGTTTGAAATCTGTTTTATCTGATATAAGTATAGCTGTTCCTGCTTTCTTTTTTGGTCCATTTGCTTGTAGGATTGTTTTCCATCCTTTAACTTTGAGCCTATTTTTATCTTTTGTAGCTAAATGTGTTTCCTGGAGACAGCAAAAGGTTGGGTTTTGTTTCTTAATCCAGGCTGCAACTCTGTGTCTTTTTATTGAAGAGTTTAGTCCATTTACATTTAGAGTTAATATTGATATGTTAACATCTGTATTTGCCATTGTGTTTGTCTTTCCTTTGATTTTATTTATTTATTCTTTTAATAACTTTTTTTTTTGGCCTTCTTTCATTGTTATTCGTCGCTCTGAGGTTCTGCTTTAGGACTCCTTGTAGTATTTTTTGGAGTGGGGGTTTAGTTGCAATGAAATTCCGGAGTTTCTGTTTGTCTGGGAAGGTCCATATTCTTTCTTCAAAGAGGAAGGAGAGCTTTGCGGGATAGAGTATTCTTGGTTGGCATCTGTTTTCTTGGAGTCTGTTGACTATGTCCCTCCACTCTCTCCTTGCCCGTAGTGTTTCTTCAGAGAAGTCTGATGTCAGCCTGATTGGTTTTCCTTTGAATGT
Source organism: Talpa europaea (assembly GCF_964194135.1). Classification (NCBI taxonomy): domain Eukaryota; kingdom Metazoa; phylum Chordata; class Mammalia; order Eulipotyphla; family Talpidae; genus Talpa; species Talpa europaea. The sequence goes on along the minus strand of NC_140068.1, from coordinate 28,454,344 downwards.
TATCTGTTTCTTCCCTCTTGCCAGCTTCATTATTTTTTCCTTGTCCTGGATTCTTGGGAGCTTTACTATTACGTGTCTTGCTGTATTTTTCCTTTCGTCGTGGAAGTTTGGTGTTCTTCTTGCTTCTTGTATATCAATTTTCAGCTCCTTCTTCACATTTGGGAAGTTCTCTTCAATTATCTCTTTGAATATTTTCTCTGTTCCTACATCTCTCTCCTCTCCTTCTGGTATTCCTATAACTCTTATATTTCCTTTCCTCATGGAGTCAGATAGTTCCCGAAGCCTTTCTTCGTTCTTTTTCCTTCGTACTTCTCTTTCCTTTTCTGTTTTGGTTCTTTTTATTTCTGTGTCTTCAACATTACTTATTCGTTCTTCCATTTCATCTATTCTGCTTTCATTGCTTTTCCCAGAATTCTTTAGTTCTTCCATTAATTCTTTGATCTCCTGCATTTCTTTTACTTCCCTCTTTAGGGACTCAATTTCTTTCTTCTGACCATTGTTTTCCCTCTCTAGGGACTCAATTGCATTCTTCTGATCGTTGATTATTTTTCCCTTATCATTGTTTTCCTTTATGACTTCTGTCAGTTTTTTAATCACGGCAATTTTAAATTCTCTTTCTGGAAGGCTCAGAAATTCTTCCAAGTTATTGTCTTTGCAATCTGGGGGCTGGCTTTCTTTTTGTGGTGTGCTTTTTCTCTGGAGAGTTGCTAGGTTGCGTGTGGTTCTTCTCCTCCCTACTGTCTGTTTTCTAATTTGCCGTATGCGTTGGGACACTGTGTTGTTGGGACTGGCCGGCATCTTGGGTGGGCTTCTCTGTTCCCCTCTGGTTCTTCCAGGAGTCATCTGTCAGTTTCAAGCAGCCTTTACTGGAGAAGGGTCCCTGTTCTAAAATGCCGATGTGGGGACACACTCCCCTGTGTGCCTGGTCTGCCCCGGGGGTGGGTTCCTGCTCCCCTCTGGGCTTGGACTGCAGGCCAGAGGGGGTCTGGCGTGGGCGAACTTCCCCGCTCACCTCTGGCTCCTGAGGAAGCCTTCTGCAGATAGTCTTTACTGAAGAAATGTCCCTGTTCTAAAATGGTGATGTGGGACACACTCCCTGCGCTTCTGGTCTCAGGCACACTCTTCTGCGCGCCTGGTCTGCCCCGGCTGTGGATGCTCGCTCTCCCTGTGGGCTCAGACTACTTGTTCGGAAGGGGCCCGGTGTGGGCTAACTCCCCAGCTGGCCACTAGCTCCTTCAGTAGCCTGTGCTGGGGTCAAGTCGCTAGGTGGCGCCAGAGATCTCTCCTAGAGCCCTTGGGGAGCTGATTTTCCACCCCGTGGGACAGGGAGCAGAGCGGGGATGGTAGGGTACACCTCAACGGCTTTGGGGTGCTGTGTCTGCCTTGTGCCCCACCGTCGTGGGGAACCCACGCCCCTAATTTCGTGCCCCGGGTCTCAGTTCCAAAGCCCTCAGTTCCAGGACGCGGGCTGTAGCCCAGATCAGTGGTGCGGGAATGGCGCCTTTTGAATCCCGCTCCCCTGCCTGGGCGCCTTGTTCCTGCTCACTCAGGGAGGGCCTCTGCTGTCTCCCCGCAAGCCTAGGTCGCAGGCGCGGGGACCTGGGCAGCTGCGATCAGGTCTGGATCCGCGCCACTTTCTGCGCCAGCTTACCGGGCGGCCGGGGCTGTGTGCTGGTGCTGGTCTCCTCCTGGGGGGCGGGGCTCTCTTTAATGGCGCCTGGAGCTCACCTCCGCGGTGGATCCTGCAGGGTTTGCCTCAGCTCCCGTTCACGGGGTGTGGTGGCTGAAATAGTTCCTTTCCACTCACAGTCCCACTTGCTGCGTCCGTTTTTCTTGTTGGCCGTTTTGGTTTGTTGTTTCCCTCCTCTCTGCTGGTCGGAGAGTGCCGCCTCTGTGGGCGGGGGAGGGGAGCAGGGTTCTGCGCTTCCCTCCCTTCTGGTCCTCTTTTATGGCCACTTTCTTCTTCGGGCAGTTTGCTGGAGTCGTCCGTTTATCTTCCGTGTCCCAGTTCTCACTGGGACCTGCCGCTTTTCCTCCCTATTAACTTTTTTTTTAATGGGAGATCTTACTCGCAGCGTCTCCTCGCCGCCATGTTGCTCCGCCCCCTAACTTAGACATTTTAGGAATAATATGAGTATAATGTCACAAAAAAAATGTCACTGACATATAAAACGTGGGATTTCATAAAACAATAGTTCAAAGGTTCTTTTTTTATTTCCTCTCTCTCAAAAGTCCCTTTTTCACATGATCACAGTTAGGAAAAATGTATTCTTGCACTAACAAATAAGTAACTTTGCGGAAGGTCTTTTGAAAAATTATGGTTCCTTTTTTTAATCATAAAGTTAATGCACTAAACATATATACCATGGAACATTACTCAGCATTCAAAAAAGATAAACACATGCAATTTGCAGCAACATGGATGGCGCTGGAAGGGATCATGCTTAGCGAAATAAGCCAAAAAGAAAAAGAAAAATACCGGATGGTCTCACTCATAGCAGGAATCTAGAAAACTTAAATAACGGACCAGGAAAATGAATAACTACAAGAAAGTGAAAATCAAAATCAACAAAAAACTATGAACCAGAGACACTTTTTGGGGGGTGGGGGGCGGGAGGGGAGGGATTGGGGTCAGAATGGGGGGGTTGCAATTGTATGGGGAATATAAAAATAAAATTTATTATTTAAAAAAAATAAAATAAAGTGAGAATGTGTCCCCCCCCCAAAAAAAAAGTTAATGCACTAAATATATGTTTCCCCTCCTCTCTCTTTTGTTCTCCTTCCCTTCTGTGTCTCTCTTACTTCCTAATACTAACCCTTCATATACAAACATATTAAATGCAGGTTACTTTTCATTGACTGTCTCATGAATAGTCTGGAATTCAGAATCGACATTTGGGAGCTTTGGGTAAAGTACAGGGTACTGAAGAATTAATGAGTGTAGATTTTATTATAGTTCTCAAATTCAACGCATGTTGGCTATCAGTAACATAGTTCTAACTCTATACTTTAGTACACAGTAATTTTGCTTTGATTTCTCTCACGACAACTTTTAATCCAAATAAACTGGCATTGAATAATTAAAATAAACTTGAGAAAACAGAAATCAAGATGCCAACAAACACTGTGAACAATCAAACACTATCATTCCTGAGTCTTCTTTTCTGGAGATAAGGAAGACAATTGTTTAAAATCTGACTACACTCTTGTCTTCCACCTTGTTGCATGTTTCTTCCTGACTCTTAAAAAATCATTGCATACCTACCAATCTAGATATAAATGTGTAACATTTATGAGAGCTATATACATTGTTTACAATACTTTGAAGAGTTTAAACCAAGGACTCATTTAAATTCAGATAAAATGATAGGACTATTCAGGAACTATAGTAGTGAGATAATTTATACATGTGGGCTTTGAAACTGGTAAAATAAGAAACATAACAAATATTACCTTTGAATAAATCAAAGTATACTTCACAGTAGTCTAATATTGCACAATAAATCTCAAAAGCTTGCCCATGGCATCTCCAGTTATCAATACCGTAATTCAAACCTGAATAATAGCTATGGTGTCCTCTGACTATAATTTCTGCAACAAGACTACATGACCGCTTGAATCAAATGCGTGTAAATTTTGAAGATCTGTGGAAAAAAAATTTTTTTCAAGAAAGATCAAATTGATTATTTGATTATTTGACCTAGTGAATATACTCTCAGAATTGTTATGACTAGAATTTAGGATGTCTGTTTTTTCACCGGTAAACATTCTCAGGAAAAATGACCAAATATAAGTGAAATAGGTAGATAAAAACAGTCTTCCAGGTTTCATTTTACCCCTGAGTCTTGCAACTGAAAATACTTAAAATTTCACACAGTCTTAGTTTTCATTTTAGCGATCTTATATTGGCTGAAATTTCTTCAATGTTGGGGATTATTTATCCAGAGAGGACAACATTTTTACTAGAAAGCACAAAACTATTCATATGTAATCATCATAAAGGACAACTGTTACTATCATCTCAAAGCTGTCTTTGTTTTTTTCTTTTCTTCTAATAATTCTGTATTGCACTTTTACATTCAATGATTTCTGATCAGTGCTAAGTACTTGGTGTTATTAAACTACTGAGAAAGATCTATGTTGTTTAATTTTATTCAATACCTTTTCAAATATTAAATAAAATCATTGTACCATAAATAAAACTTTGAAAATATATAACTGAATTTTTACTTGTTTGTTATAGTAATACAGATTTCTTTGTGGCTCAAGAGAACAATTTTAACTAAGAAACTAATTTGAGAACAAATTTTTGATTAATATTGTCACATTTCCAAAGATAAAGTTATATCCTTTTACATATATTGGGGGAGATAGAAATTATAAATTAATATCAAACAGGTCCTTACTTATTCAATTACTATGAAAGTTATAAAGAAAATATTAAGTAAGTTCTTCTAAAAGAAATTAATTGTCAGGGGATGATTTAATAATATTTTTTAATCATCAAAATATGCCTTAGAAAGAAAAATAAAAGCATAAACAAAACACCCTGACTAAAATCCTGTGGAGCTTTGGGGTATGGAGTTTTTAAATAGCAAAAGCAATATGAGAATAATATTTTCTGAAGATAAACTTGAGATACAGCCTTTTAACTGTCTCTTGAATAACTTTTTGATGTGCTAAAGCATCCATTTTAAATGGTTAGAGATGTATTAAATCAGTTTGTCTACTACAGAAGCATTTTATATTTACTTATTTTGAATATAGAATTGTTTCATTTTATATTGGCCTTGGGTCTCCAATATGCTGTCCTTTTCTATGTATTGAGATGGGTTTTAACAATCTTTTTAATCCTTAATTCAAATGGAAGTCAGAAAAAAAATTTAAATCATTTCCAATTTCACGTTCAACTTTATATATATATATATATATATATATTTGTTTTAAGTAGATGTTACAATATATTGCCTTTCCAAGCAACAAATTCTTGCTGATAATAACCAGCTCTTTTTCCTTACCATTTAAGAGCTCAAACAACACATTAACACATATGTACAAAGATTTATACTTCATTAATGCTTGTATATATACTTATCTGTATGTGTGTATAAATATAAAGGCCACATCAATATAATACATTCATTGTGACAATCCATAAATTTGCTATTCTTTAGTTATCCTAGAACCAGAGACCAGATGTAGCTCAGAACATGGGTCCAACATGCAACACAAATTCATTCATTTTTACTTTAAAATTCAAATTGAGAAGTCTGCAGAGCAGCAGATAAGCTGTCTAACAGAGTATAAAGTCTACCCGAGGCCTTAGGCCCTTGCACAAATGGGTTTTGTGTGATGAAGTAAAGAGAATAAATACCATCTAAGGTGAACAAATCCTTCACAACTCTCATCCAGGCAAATCAAACATTGCAAGTACATTGAAAGTTATCAATATAACATTCCATTGGAAATTATGAATGTAAGTATCACAAAGTATGTGTGGCATATTCATATATTGCTTTCACAGAAATGTGTCTACCAAATTCAGTATAATTCTTAAAGATGATAATATAGAGGAAAATTTTGAAGTGGCTTTTTTTCAGAGAAGTAAACTCAAAACAATTGGACTGTGTATACAAAAACAAAATACCATCCAATATTAGCTTTCAACAAAAAGAAAGTTTAAATTTAATAAGAGGTGAATGCACTTCTATTTATACTGACATACCCTTATCTACATGATATCGTATGATATCAGATACATTGTTCATGCAAAGGATAGCTTTGATACCACTCATTCACAGAATAGGTAAGCTATGTATCTTTTTTTTTTTGAAACTTTAATTTTTATTAATGTATCTTTGGTTTATATTTCACTGTATAAGATTCTGAAATAAATAGGATGCCATTAGTCCTCCACAATAATTCACTGGGGCCTCTAATGCCTTTCCTCTTCACCCCCACTTTCCTCCCTGGTAACCTCATTTCTACAGTCTGAATTTGGTTTGGGGCTGTATGATTCTTTGTTTTGTTTTATCTATATTCCACATATGAGTGAAACCATCCGGTATTTGTCATTCTCCTTATGCCTTATTTCACTGAGAATAATCCCCTCCAGTTCCGACAATGTTGTCTGAAATGTCAAGAGTTCATCTCTTTTTATAGCTAAGTAGTATTCCATTGTGTGTACACACACTCACATATATATATACATACACATATCATGTCTTCCTAATTAGTGCATCTGTGGCAGGCTACATTTAAACTACAATAAAATAGAGACAATTTGCTCAATAATGGTTCTGCATTTATGGTTTGGTGATTCAAATACTGTAATCCAAAATATTCCTCAAATGCATTGTAAAGCTCATCCATGTTACAGAAACCAGATATATTCAGTACTGTTTTTCCAAAGGAGATTGGTCATGAAATTTATTACACTACTCCCTGTCTTGTTGATAACACAAATCCCTCTACTTACTATAAATGCCTCCTCTCTGCATGTCCCAGAATGGAGAGCTAAAGGAAACAGCCAGAGACTGACATGGGGCTCTAAGTTAGCAGACACTAAACTAATAACTAAACTCTCCCTCCCTCCCTCCTTTATTCTTTCCATTGCCCTCAAGTCATCACCAAACAGAACTCAGCTCATTTCTCACCAAACACAGAAATGGAAAGGATCTATACATTCACTAAAGAAAAGTACTTAATGAAAACCATTTTTAATATAAGGCAGGAAGAAACAGAAGATGCAAACCACTCCAGATTGGCAAGCGGCAGGTTTCCTAAGCAAAGGAACTTACATATGAGTATTGTCCTAGAAGCAAGATGAGTACATCTTCACACCTACCAGACTCTTAAAAGTTTTACAGAGACTGTATATTGGGTTCAGTAGTGCATACTATCTAGATATTTGAAACACCATAATACTATCTCAAGACTTTGTCATTGAGGACAAATGCAGAGAAGGAAAGCAGAATACATATTCCATGGACAGGGGGAGGGAGAAGCCTCTGACTTCCTGGTCCAGCTTATATGTCATGAGTGGTTACATTCTCACAATGACACTGGCTAGTCTTTTCCTAACTCGTGCCAGTCAGGAAACTTCTCCACCTCTAGCAGAGTGCTTTTCCAATTATCTGCAGTGAAGGACCAGTCCCTACACCTCAATCTGGTGTGAACTTGTACTTTTGTATAATACAATAAAAATAAATTACTAATCAATGCAAAAAAAAAATGTATGTACCATGTGTCAAATATAGGTTTCAAAATACAGAACTGAATTGAGATCAAGAAGAGTGAAAACCTATTCTATTTGGAGGACTTAGAAATGATCAAAAAGGTACTCTTACTTTTTTAATCAACATCAAATATAAATTCTTTCAGATTATATTTTCATCATAAGTTTCTTTTACATTAGATATGATTATTCTATTGCCTTAAAACAGAGATAACTTACAGTTAAATATTAAAAACCCTTATTTAAAAAAAAAATTAGTTGTGGGCCTCCCTGGTGGTGCAAGCAGTTAAGCACAGAACTATGAAGATATCCACAGCCTCTGAAGCTTGAGTTCAATCCCTGGCCAGCCAGGGAGCTACCCACATGGCAAGGCAGACCTCTCCTGCCTCACCTGCTCCTCCCCTCAGCAGTGTATTTTAGTACATCTGCCTGTTCTGTTCCCTACTCTGTCCCTGGTGAATTCTCTCACCCCCCCCCCCACCGCCGCCACACCTCTGGCCTGTACCAGTTCTTGTATGCATAAACAAATAAACATTTAAAAAATAAACAAATAAATAAGTTGTAACTATCTTACTGAAAGTAATTTATTTTTAGCAAATTGGTATAATAAACATTTGTTATTTTATGTTTCCAGCACTCCAAGCTTACACCTTCAGGAACAGCAATCATCTTGGAAATGGTGGTTCCTTAACTCTATTTGGTTTGATGTGTACTCCATCTCCTCATAAAACCAGCCAGTTCAGGTATGGTGGCATAGCCCTCCACATCTGGTTGAAGGGTCTAGGGATAGCTCCTGACATCACTAGTCCAGACAAATCAGGGCCCATCCAGTATAACTTTGGAGTGGACTTTCAGAGTAAAAACAAAGCTACTGACATTGAAGTTTGACTACAAAAGGCATAAGGGAACTTTCTGGGTGATGGAAGGGCTCTATATTTTCCTTTTAGTAATGGTGTATAATAACTGAAAAGGACCCATTCTACTCTCAATAAAATGTATTTAAAAATGTAAAATTTCAGTGCCCCACTTTACATAATTGTCTGTTTTTTATCATCTGCAAGTATAAGCAACCAAGAAAAGGTATGAAAATTAATACTTTAATATAGTTTCATGAAGCAGTGTATACTACTCAACAATTTCATATTTTATATGCACAATCTATAAGCATCATATAATTACCTCAATTAGGAATGCTTTAATACAAATGAATAGCTTGAAAAAAACAGGCACTTAAGAACTAAAGTGGGAACATTTCTCCTATTCCCATCTAATTAGCTCATTCTTCTACCTCAGTTTGCTCTCCTGTTATCTTCTGAAATATTATTTTGTATAAAAAGAATATCACTTCTATATTTAATTGTTTACTTATATAGTAAGTCTATTGTTTTCCCATATATGAAAAATATATGCTATATAAAACATAAAATTTACACAATGCTTCTGCAAAAAGATATGGGAAACATTTATGAGTAAAGATGACAACAATTAGATAAGCATAAATATACCAATAAGGTAATAATTTGCTTAAGGCTAACTAGCTAAATTTTTCTATAGTTTTTATATTTAAAACTGTAAGATAGCAGGGGCATCTTATGGTTTCAGAGAAACCACTTATTCTGCTGGCACTAAACTCAAACCCCTAATACTTTCGTTCATCAGATGGTCATCATTCAAATAGGCTTCTACACACCTCTTTTCCTGGAGAGATGCTATTTACAAAGACTTATAAATTTTTTTTCAAGTCCTAAGACTATGCAACTGATAAAACATACAATCATTAAAAGACCAAATATAAAACAGAAAATTGATTCAATAAATAAATCTCAATAATTTTCAGTACTCATATAGAGAAATTGTCCTATCAGTTGCATTGCAAGTCAGTGACTGACAGTGGAACAGAATGCTGCTATGTTTAAACAATTCTCTGACATAAGAAGAATGTTGGTGCTCTGGCTCAACTACAGCTTGTGGGAGAACAATGCAAGGTAAAAGACAAAAGCTAAGTAAAAAAAAAAAAAAAATACCAAACAATCAAAAACAATAAACTCTGAGAATCAATAAAACATTCTGCATTACGAACTATCCCATGAACCAAAATTCATTCATTTCAGTTTACAATCATCTCTCTTCCCTATAAAGCCAATGCTTTTTTACTTGCTTAAATATCCTCTTATTTCACTGTTCTTTCAATGTAAGTGATCTTTCTTGTAATGGAGAAGGTTGAGGATAATTTATACAATAAAACATAGTGGAAAACCCAACAAAAACACACAGGAATTTGAGTTAACTGCCAACCTTAAGTTAAGAAATGGCTACCAAGAATTGCAATGCAATATTAGTGCCCAAAGTAAAGAAGCAGAATCAGCATTGGTTGAACCATGACATGAGTCTGCTTTTTCATGGCATATGTTAAGGAGGATACTAATGAAATTGCTTAAGTGATTAGTGTAGACAGGACTATCATGGAAGAAGAAATAGGGTTTTCCTACATAGTGCTAAAAAGATTAATGAGAACACATTTTTCATAAGCAGATAGATGTTGTATAAAACACTAAAAGGGATACTTTGTGAAGCAGAAAATTCCTGATTATTGGAATTTAATGATATTCATTCAAATATTTTATTAGCTTATATTAGGTAAAAGGCATGCAAAGCGGTATGGAATTACGGAAAGAAATAATAAAAAGTTCTTCCTTCAAAACTCCTGTAGCAATTAATTCTTTTTTTAAATAATAAATTTTATTTTTATATTCCCCATACAATTGCAACCCCCCCCATTCTGACCCCAATCCCTCCCCTCCCGCCCCCGACCCCCCAAAAAGTGTCTCTGGTTCATAGTTTTTTGTTGATTTTGATTTTCACTTTCTTATAGTTATTCATTTTCCTGGTCCCTTATTTAAGTTTTCTAGATTCCTGCTATGAATGAGACCATCCGGTATTTTTCTTTTTCTTTTTGGCTTATTTCGCTGAGCATGATCCCTTCCAGGGCCATCCATGTTGCTGCAAATTGCATGTGTTTATCTTTTTTGAATGCTTAGTAATATTCCATGGTGTATATGTACCACATCTTCTTGATCCAGTCATCTATTTTTGGTATATGTAGATTTTAAAGTATATTATTAAATCACACAATTATGCAACTGACAGAATCTATGAGAAAGAAATTTAAAATATAGCACTACAAAGTGTTTTGCACTAACATAGTGAATATGGAACTGCTTAAAAAATATTTCCAGTTACATTATTTATTTACTTAACACAGTAAACAGTATTAGGAAAATATATTTGCATGTTAATTAACTTTCGGGAAATGAGACGTGGGTTACTCTAAGGTTATATAATATCTTTCCAGAAAAAGAACCTTATACTCTAAGGTTATATAATATCTTTCAAAATTAGGGAAAATGAAAGAATCTAATTACCTGTTTCTATTATTTTAAGGGAGAGTCATCTATCATCTCTTACATAAATAACTAAATTTTAATCAAAGGGAATCAAAAATAGAATCAGTCTGCTAGATATTTGGCTGTGACTAAATATGAAACACAATCTTCAAGCCCTAGCATAACTAAGGAAATAATAATAACACTGTTAATAACAAAAAATAATATACTAAATGTGAAATGTACTATAATACTATTTTAGATTGTTCTGACATCTGAATCATAATTTAGTTCCTTAATAGTTATGCTGTAGCAGCAATAGAGGGTTGGGTTAAACAGTTTTGAAATAAAATTAACAGAGTTCAATCTCACCTAGTACTTACTGTGTAATTCTTAAAATAGTTAACATTTCATTTATTTTAAATGAGGTTAATAATACATATACACCCTATGTAGCTGTAAGAATTAATACAGATAAGGCATACAAAGTATTTGGTATAGTACTCAAAACTCAGGAAAGTCTCAATAAACAGTGGATAAGTCTCAACAAATAGAAGTTTTATATGATGTTGGTTGTATAACTTTCTATTTAAGACACTGAGATTGATTTGAATCACTCTCATTACTCTTTCCACCTTCCTTGTTTCTACCCAATCTAATTCAGCTCTGGATTTGTATGCATTTAAAATCTATGTAAGAGGAGAAATAATCATTGCTGAATGCCATTAAAATTGAGATCAATTTCAGTTAATTATAAATGCTCAGTATGTGGAAAGGTGCTCTGGGAGTTAAAACGTACCAGGATTTCCTAAGAATTAAGGGATTTGCCTCAGTAACCCTACGTGATTCTTATTCCACGAGGTGGTGAAAGGCAAAATGCTTGCTCATAGGCTAGAAGTAGGATGTAGGTATTAAGACATTAATTAGCCTCAACTTGGGTTCTAGGGAATGACAGGAAGTTCAGTGGACTCCACTAGTTGCTCTAATCAATATAACAAGTCAAATGTTACAGCCCTTAGGAGCTGGGGAAAGGATGAGGTAACAGATCTACTAGTACTGCCTACGCTTACTGATACTTTTCAGATCACATAAAATTATTTCTGATTTTACTTCATTAATTTACACAAAAATGTAAAAGGCAATAGGTCAAGAATTAGATTAAATGTCCCCCCAATAAAAAAACTGGATATAAGAGAAGATCTACTTAATTTTTTACCACTGTTTGTGAAGCAAATAGTTAGAAATAACAAAGTTACTTTATGTCCTATATTCAAGATTCAGTGGATTCAGAAAGGGCTTATTCTTTGCATTCATGATTTGATAATCTGTCCCCTCTTTCTTTGACTGCCTGGCTCATTTTTCCAGAGGCATCCCAAATGCCACTCTTTCTATTCAGCCTTCCCTGCTTCACTGAAACTTTTAAATAGTTGACTGCTATCAATGCTCTGTTATCACATTTCATAAACATCTGTTTACTCCTATCCTGCTTAATCTTACATTTTCTATTGAGGAATCACGTTTATAAATACATAAATATAACTAGAAGTAACTAGAAGGCTGTAAAAGAGATTCAATGTCAAACTGATGTTATCTATATGAAGTACAAGAACATACCAAACTTTCCTTTATTTACTTATCATTACAATACCATCAACCTCACAGATTTGTATTAAGAATTAGACATTAAACATTCAGGTAAGATAAGCAAAGTATTTAGTAAAGGGAATTATGTTTTTAAATGTCAGTTATTATAATGACTATTGGTAATAACTCAAATATGGAACATTCAGTGACAAGTATTTTGGTAGGAAAAAAAATACTACAAGAATAAAAGGTAAAATAGTAATTTTGATTGAAATATCAGATGTATGAAGTCTGTCATTGAGGAATTCCCTAAATTTTCTGTCAAATTGACTTCAAGTTTGAAATTTGTTGAAAACTGAACTTGGAATTAAAGGACAGTTTAAAATTTGAAAAACCAGGAGCCTCCCTGTGGCACAAGGGGTTAAGCAAAGCACTATGAAGCAATCCACAACATCTGCAGCATGAGTTCGATCCCCGGCTGGCCAAAGAGCAACCCACATGGCGAAGCAGTCCTCTCCTGTCTTGCCCACTGCTCCCCTCAGCAGTGTATTTCAGTCAGTCTGCCTGTTCTGTTCCCCACTGTCTAGTGAATCCTCTCATCCCACGCATCTCTGGCCTGTACTCCAGCTCTTATGAATAAATAAATCTTTAAAACAAAAATTTTTGAAAAACCAGATAGGAAGAGATTTCTCTCTCTCTCTCACTCTCTCTCTCTCTCTCTCTCTCACACACACACACACACGCTGGATTTCAGCTTTATTCTTGTCCATTTGTTACGTATCCTAAACTAAAATCAAGAAATTCCTTTATTATTGCTATATATTTCATTTTACATGCACTTATAGACATTAAAAATTAAGCAAAGGGTTAAGTGAAGAAAGAGAATAGATTAGTATCTGCTTTAGATAACACTCATTCATCTTAATTGATAGTTTTAGTCACCTCTTTAGTCTGTCATTTTGTTATTGTGGTTATGAGAAGAAAATATAAATTGCACACCCAGAAAGATATCCACAAATAGCTAGTGAGAACCCAGACAGAGATCAACACACACCTAATAAGATAATCTTCAGAAAGAAGACAATTATGCATCCATGAAATCATAGATGAAATATTTCTTCAGAAATCCATAAGCTGTAGAGAGGATAGTATCTAAAAGGAATGACTGAGGTTTGCCTATTTGAAGGCTATTACAAACTTCTAAAAGAAATTAATGGTGTGGTCAGAGATGATGAGTGAATGAATAAATACTATAAAAATAGAAAGTATAGTAAAAAAGGCAATTCTTTTGTAACATTTATAAGTGAAGGGAAAAAAGTATGAAGCACAGTAAAAAATGGAGTTAAAAATAAAAGGTTTGTTTCTTTAATAAAAAGATTTAAGATTATGAGTATTTATAGGCTCTGGGAGAATTAATGTAATGGATGAAGAGAAATACATATGACAAATTATTTGAAGGAAAAGGACTCTGGGGAAAAAAATGAGCAGTTAATATTAAGCAGATTTGAGAACAGATTATTATACATGAAATGGACATAAGATATACTTACAACTGGGTCAGAAGGAAGGTAGGAGTGAGTATATTGTGAATAATGCTTTGTTGAGGAAAAAGTAATCATAGAGATAAGATGCAGTGATGTTGTTTTTCTCACTAAAATCAAAGGTAAGATTTTTAACCAAGGATTAAGAAAGAGGTTAAGGGTTTGAAAGAACGGGATATTATTAGGATTACCTGGTGCTCTCAAAAACAAGGAATTCAATAGAGATGAAAGTGCTGATGGCAAAACAGGGCTTGAACTAAAGTCAATCAGCACTTCTCTAAAGAAGTCCTGGCCACATCATACCATGCAAGGGAATCATGGGTTTATTCAAGGATGCTACCTAGTAGGAGGACTGACACCTGGAGGAGGGAGCCTAACTATGTGGAGCACAGCAGTAAAGCAGTTGCTTATCAGAAGCTGACTGCGGGAGAGGAGGGTGTGGGAAGAGTATGGTAAATTGGGGTTTATAACGGGACTAACCAAAAAACAAAATCATATCCATAGAGAAAATGGACACTTGCTGAGTATTATGCTAAAAATCAGACAATCTAAGGAGTACATAAATGGTCATTAAAAATTAAGTATTCTAAGGAGTGATCAAATCATGTGGCAAAATGTAAGTGAAAAGGAAAAAGTCTGCCAAGAATTGGAAGATTAAGATAAAAATTATTTGTGACTCACAAAGGGGAAGATAAGAGAAAGGTGACAGAGTTATCAAGAGGCAGAGGTTATTCGCATGGGAAGCACTTAGTGACCTGGAAAGATCAGCTGAGAACTCAAACACCTCTGAAGGAATGAACATACCATACTCACTTCGCTGTTTAGGATTAAGTAATTGAGTTCAACTAGAATCAGTCACATGCCTTCCATCTCTCTCGACCTAAATACATCCAGGAATGTGACCATGAACTCAGGACAATTTTTGCCTTCAGAAAACACAGACTATGTCTCAGAGGAAAACTAAAATATGTAAAGAAGTTAATTGATTAACAAGAAAAACCATGAATAACTCGTGTGTATTGTATGTGAAATAAAGGAAAAGATCAGAGACATGAGAGAAATAAGACTTCAATAAATCAAACAATAAAAGTGAAAAAATGGCAAGATGGTAAAGACTGTTATAAAAAGAGAATTTTCTCAGTAAGGTATATAGCACAATGTACTACAATCAGTGGAACAGGGTTGAGGAAGCTATTTATATATATTACAAGAAAAATAATTAAATCCACTTAATCAAGTTCATATATCTCTAGCATGTGGCTTTTCCTATTAGTTGGAACATATTATGCATTTTTTATCAGAAGAAAGGAAATATGTATTCTAGAAATTGTTTTATATTGCTTCAGTGTAAAACTAAACTATCAGAAAGAGATTGGATTATTCAAACTACAATTAGCATTACATTTTCATCAAAGTCCTATAGATTGAAATCTATCTTTCAGGTTACAGTCAAAATCAGCAAACAGTCTCCCTTTAAGAATTTGCCAGTTTAGAAAGAATTTACAATAAAGGCATTACCTTATTATTCTGACAATGACTGTGTTTGTAAGATACTATGCTTGCTAAATGAAAAAATATGAAATTCAGTAAGGCCTTGTTAATCATTTCATTTGATGAAAACTTATTCCCTCAATGTTCCCAGGGAAAAATTGGCCTTTTCCTCTGAAATATCAAATAGCTAAAGAGGGTTTATGACAACCAGTATCAAGGTGTAGTTAAGACTTCCATTTATCAAAATAAACTTCACTCTCATGGTCCCAAGAAAAAAGTGAAACTCCATAAGCACTATCAATAATGATGATGGAATATTAGAAATTCAGAAGAAACTATTCTTCAGCTAAGATCTGATTTATGACAGGAGCAGGCTAGGAATATGATAGAAAAATTCCATTAAAAGGAAAGAGAAATGTAAGAGTTATGTGGTAAGGGTTATTTGTTATTAATAAGTAGGACATAATTATTATGTATAATTTAGTACCTCATTTACATGTCACATTTCATAGAGATATTTTTAATAAATAACATATTAATAATTCAGATATTGTGTACTGACAAGTTAATTCATAATAAAGGTATTAATCATGAATTTTAAGTATTAAAATGATAGCAGTAGAATGTCAACAGAAAAAAGTTAGTGAAAAAGAAGCTGATGAAAGCTTATTTTTATTGATAACACTACTATCAGCATCTCTAAGAAAATAACTGTAACCAGAAATGACATAGCTGACTTTAGTAATGTAATAATGAAGAGTGAATATTAGTAATAAAATACCATTTAAAGCATTCTGATTTCTAAGAGTTCACATTAAGTGAGAAACAATCATTTACTTGATTAGTAAAGAAAAGTTTAATAAATTCTGAAAAGGAATAAATTTTACTACCTCATTTTCTGACCAAAATGTAACACAAATAATTAAAACTACCTGGAGATTTGACAAAAATAAATGATTTGCCTAAGAAATTATTTCATCAAAAAAGATATAAAAATGCAATTAGAGGTAATTTTAAAAATAATGAAAATGATAACCCAATTTCCAGCTGTTACAAATTCTCATAATTTGTTACCTTGGTAGTGATATAAGATGACAATGTAATTAGATGTACAATGTTATATTTCATTTTTATGTTCATTATCAAAAATTTAACATATATAGAAGTAGAAAGAATAATGTAACAAACTTGATAATTACTAGTTGATTTGTTCAAATAAGAATCTAAATAATATTTGAACACTGCATTTGGTAGCTATGTCATTTAAGTGCCTTTTAACCTACAAGTGTTCTGTCACAAACTACAATCAGGTAATTTAACATAGAAAGTTTCTTATGTTTTGAGATGTTTCTGCTTATATATTTTCACATTTCCTAATGTTCAGAATGTCCTACAAAGTGATGTTAGCTATAGAAGCTTGCTTAGATATAGGCTTAAATTTTCTAGTTTATAGGAATTGTATATAGGAATATACTTTCCTAGGGACACAGCCAAGGTTCAGTGCTCTTTCTTTTTGTGATGTAATATCCATTAAGGATTATCAACCAAATGCATTCTTTCATTGAATTTTGCAGTGAAAATATAATTGTCAATTTTTCTTTATTTTATAAAGGTTTTTATTTATTTGTTTATGCCTACAAGAACTGGGGTACAGGCCAGAGGTGGGGGGGTGAGAGGATTCACCAGAGACAGAGTGAGGAGCAGCACAGGCAGAGTGACGGAAATACACTACTGAGGGGTGCAGTGGGTGAGACACTGCTGCACTATTTGAGTTAGCTCTCTGGCTGGGGATCAAACTCATGCCACAGTAGCTGGCGATAGCTTGACATTGCTGACTAACGCCTGCGCCACCAGCGAGGCCCCTCATTTTTTCTTATTAATTAGTAGGAATAATTATAATGAGAGTTCTGTCTTTTCAAGTAGTTTCTCTAAGTAGAGAAAAGGCAGGTTAATTCTTTTCCTAGATTTAGAAGTTTTCTGAGTAATTCGCTGTTTTCCTAGCATCATCCAGGATTATCGATATCAATTTTTAAGTAACATGCACCTATATATTTTAATATACTTTGTGTGATTCAAACCACAGCAGTTTGTTCCTTCCTACCTTCTCCCAGTCTTTTCTGTCTTCTCTTTTTCCTCAAACATTTCAGTTAGGTGAAGTAACTTTAAGTTGGCTCCTCAGTCATTCTGACACCATATTAGAATTCTACTAAACTTTCATAGCTTCCTCAGTGTCTGGTGTTAAAAGATGTTTCAGGCTCAACTTGTATTTTCTCATTCCAAATATGGAATTGGTCATTTCTCCAAAGGGTCACAAAAGTAAGGATACATTGAAGTTCAAGGCAAGCCATATGTTATTACAGAATACATGAAAGCCAGGTAGCATTTCAAACTGACAAAGTGTACATCAGTAGACATAACTCACATTCCTGGTTGTAAAAACATTTACAAGTTTACACCCATGTAACAATTACTGTAAAGCCTTAACTATAAGGTATATTTAAGTTTCAATAATATTTATTAGTCTAGAGAATAGATTTACTTAATATCAATTAGCAACAACAACAGGTATTATAATATTGCTGTTATTTAAAACAATCTTATAAATGTATAGGATTTGTCAGATGCAGTATAGAACCATGGTTCAGAATATAGAATGTAGAGCCAGTTTCCTCAGTTTAAACCCTATGCCTTCTTTTAATAAGTGTGTGACACTGTATAAGTCCCTAAGTCATCTTTGTTTAAGTTGCTTTATCTTTAAAATGGGGATAATAAGATCTCATCTGCTATTATTAGAATTTCTGTGAATTAATAAAGGACTGTAGTCACTTATACAAATTCTAAACTACATTGAGAGAGTTTATAGCTTTTAACTACCCAATGTTTTTTCTATAGCGATATTAATGTGTCTGATCACAGAATGTTGCTCTAGACTCTGCTTGAGAACTATTATGCTTTCATGTATGGGCAGAGGCTATTGATTTTTCATGAATTCTCTTTAAAGCCCTTGAATATTATTGCATCTTGAACACCTTTTATCACTTTTCCTTTTGAACTGAGAAGGTACTTCAGGACTTGAAGGAATATATTATTATTATTTCTTAAAACATATGAATTATATTTTCTTCATTACAACTTATTGATATATATTATTTTGAAATAAACATTTTCTTTAAAAACAACATAAGCACTATTAAGAACGACACTTCTACATCAGGGATCTGATTATTTGTTTGGAATTATGTAGCTTGTGAATGGTCACAAACATTCCACAAGCATTTGAATAAATGTTTTTTTCTCTCTTCCAATAGCATTATATATAATTACACAAAAGTAATTTTTAAGCATCCATGATAAAATGAAAACTTCTTACCTGAACAGCCTCTCTCTCTAGAAATTATTCACTCAGTTGGATTTACCCTGGAAAGTGAACGCTGCACACACCTAAGAAGAGTATTTCAGTCAGTCTGTCTGTTCTGCTCCCCACTCTGTCTCTGGGGAATCCTCTCACCTCCTACACCTCTGGCCTGTACCCCAGTTCTTGTATACATAAATAAATAAATCATTAATTTTAAATCTTCAAATGCTTGACACTGACACGTGGACATTTAAAATAAATCACTGGGGGGCCTCCCCAGTGGCGCAGCAGTTGAGCGCTGGGTTGCGAAGCTTTCCGCAGCCTCTGCGGCTCCGGTTCTATCCCCGGCTGCTCCCCGGCCACCGGAGGAGGGTCCCACATGGCGCGCAGACCTCTCCTGCCGCCCGCTGCTCCTCTCAGCAGTGTACTTCGGTCCTTCTGCCTGCTCTGCTCCCTGCTCTGGCTCTGGTGAATTCTCTCACCCTCCCGCACTTCTGACTGTACCCAGTGCTTGTATGAATGTATGTATAAATCAATAAATAAATCTTTAAAAAATAAATAAAAATAAAAATAAAATAAATCACTGGGATTTCAATTACAGGTCTACATGTTGTTCCCAATTCCCATTTTTCATTTCTCATTTTTACCCTTTATCTTAATCCAAAAGAAGCACTAGTATTCTCAAACAATTGACTCTTTGAGTTACTCAAAACATACTAGCACAGTGGTCATTTCAGAATACCTTTCACTCTTCCCAGATCTTTATGAAGTAGTCATTCCTATAGCTTTGCTCTTTGTTCCATTTGAACTGAAAACTATTATTCCTCAATTTTATCCCTTAGATATATAGTATTCTTCTTTCTATATGTACCTGGAAAATGTGAAGAGGTGATAACACTTTCATCTCATGGGTGATAATTTCTAATGTTCACTTGAATGTTTTGCTCTTGATTTACTATTTAGCACTTCTTCACAATGGCACAATCAGTGAGGTCAAAATTAGTTTTGGGTGACAAAAGAAACTACTGAAATGCCTTTCTTAGGTCTGAAGGGTGGCAAAATTCAGAAAAGAAAAAAAATAACTTTCACGAAAAAGAAGTGGAGGACATTATAGAAAGTTAGCCGATAACCTCAGCTGTCAGTTTCATCCATGTGAATGACTGAAAATTGAGTATATCTCTAAAAAGGTCTGATAATGTTTCAAAACTCCATTTTTCATCTTTTTGATCCAATTAAGTAGCTCAAAGTCTCAGAAGAGAAACATTCCAGAGACTACCTATATAAGTTCCAAGTAACTTCTATCATTGTCTGGTTTCTTACATAAAAACCTACCTACAAAACTTACTGTTAACTGCTGTATTTTTGCAAAAAGTATGGTTTAATATGTTTAATTACTGCTGTTTCTTAGACAGTGATTGCAAGTTAATTTTATATTTAAAGTATGAATTTTTTAAAAATTGTACAAAACTCATTTTTAATTCCTTATAAGATGGCTTAACACAGGTTTTTTTTTGGGGGGGGTAAAGAAATCATAGAATAAAAAGCAAAGTTTATATACTTCCTAAAGAAGCAATTTGTAACACTTGTATTTTAAAAGAAATGAACATGAAGATAAAGAGGTACATTATGTTTAAATGTCCACTGGTGCCAATGAAACTTTTTCCTGACAATCTCCTTATGAACCTGCTGTGAAGACGGGAAAATAAACGTAGGGTATCAATCATTTCTATGGCAATAGATTGTGATGTCAAAACACAGAGGGATATAGATTTATAGTAAAAATGGAATGTTTATAGATAAACATATGATTTGGTATCAGGTCTATAGAATAGATAAAATAGACCAGATTAAATTTACTTATATCCTGAGGTTTTTCTTCAATAGTATAAAATATATTGCTGTGTTAAATTTCACTTATGACCTGGCATTTACATAATTCTTCAAAATTACCATTCTTGTTTCAGAACATCAAAAAGATCATTTGATTTGAAAAAGACAGTCATTGCTACTTATTTTTTGAACTCATGCTGTAGCAAATAAACATCTTTCATATGAAGTGACTGAAATATACATTTATGCAATGAAAAGGTAAAGAGCTGCACTGCATTCATTCTTAAGGGGAGCAATTTCACCCTCAAGGGGGATGAAGATTGGTGCCTCTCAGTGGTAAAGAGTTGAGTCAGAAAAATCTGGATTTAAGTATCAGCTCAACTTTTTATTAGACATGTGTCTTGTCCACATTGGTTACCTATCCTCAACCCCACTTTCTCAAATCTACATTGGAGATAATACTTAAACTCATCTGATTATTGAACTAAATACAATAATGTAAGTGAATACTTAGCACAACAGATTGAAATCAATAAATACAAGGTATTAAAAGTAAATAAGTATTAATAAATATGAACTTTGCTAACAAATACATTATCCAATTAAAACATTGGCAATTTATTACTCAAGTCTAGAAAATGACATTAGTATATGGATTTACAGCCATATAAAATATTTTGAATACAAAATATTCCCTAAACATTCAAGTTGAGCAAATTCTAACATGAGCTATTGAAGAAAACTTTAGACTCTCTATTTCTATAATTTTAGGTGACTACACCTCAATCTGTTAAGATGATTTATACATGCATAGTCATAAAAAAAGACTAGAATAGTCTTGAATTCTCTTCCTTCTATATATTTTCAAAAGTCAAATAGTTTTTATTCAATACATCAGCTTTAAAAAGTCATACACAATGGATAAGATAAAAGGAGTAAGACTCCAAGCTCTAAAGGACACAATAGTTTACAATTAGAAATCATTTTGTTTGCCAAGTAAAATTTGTCAAAAATAACCAATGAAAGAGTTGCATTCACAATTAACCATTCCAGGGCTTTCTTGAATATAAATCAGGAAGAGACAATATTTGATTAATGCATTACTGAAAGTTCATGTTCAAGTAGCCCTACATGAATTGTCAGTGTGTATTCCATAGTTCATTATGATTTATCTTCATCAGCCATAGGCCAAAATTACCAGACTCCAATTACTTTGCTTCCCAGCTTCAACAGAGAGGGAGAGAAATTATGTCAGTCTACCACAAGAGATGGTTTAAAATGCCCGAGGTAAAGAAAGTAATCTACTGTTCTCTGACATTCACTGCCTGAAAGTCATTCACATTAACAACCATTCAAGCTTGTTTAGTGCAAGCCAATTGCTTCTATTTCCCCCTTGTCAGTTACATTAGCTTCAATTCAAATTTAACTCTTACAAAATTAAAAAAAAAAATAAAATTCTTGCAAAGTCTGACAAGGGCATAAATTGGTCCTGACAGAACATAATTCTTCTGAATCTACCAATGTTAATATAATGATTTTCAAATTTTGGTGTTTATAAAGAACACTGTACTTTTAAGAAGGTTTGTTCATTTTAATTTTCTTATTCCACTTGCCCCCACCCCAAACCATGGTGTGTTGTAGAAAAGTAAATATGCTATCAAGAGAAAAAGAAAAATAATAAAAATTCTTCAGTATACCAAGTAGAGCATCAACAGAAAAAACAAATGTCCTTAATTTCAACCAAGACTATGTCATTATTTATGATTATGAGATAGAGATCAAGTTACATTTCAAACTGCATAATATAATCTAATATTCTTTCACTAAGAACTATTATACTCATATAACAGACCATTAACTTTCAGACAATTTAGAGCTCACAAGGTTAACATCAGCACTACAAAAATGGAAATGGGGATGACATTTAAATAACAGCAAGTGAAAATACATTATTATACAACCTAGTGGAGATATTAGTTTTGATGATTACCAATTAGGTAAGATTGCAAAGCCACTATGTTTTACAAGTAGATTAACTAATTTTTGATATTATTGAAGACAAAAATCTTTTATGTGTGACTAAAAATGTATGCTGTTATACAATGAGCAAATAACTAAGTCTTACATTTTTTTCTAATTTTACTATATTTCATCTTGTTCTCTTAATCTGTGGATGAGTTTGTTTGTAAGAAAACGGAGAGAAAATACATTAGGCTATTTAGACTTGACCATATCTGTATGTAGCGGCAAAGCCACAATATGGGCATAGCTAACATACTACATGTGTCTTATATTTTTCACATACAGAAAAAGAACTTGAGGTAAAAGCAATAGATCTAGTAGTGTATTGAAATAATTGGCAATTGCTAGGTGAAAGCTGTATTTCAATTAAAGAATTAGTCGAATACCTCTTTATGTGTTCAATTAATAACAGAAAGTGTTGACTCTTTTCAATTAAATGTATCTGGGTAAGGTGCATTAATGTTGAAAATTGAGCAGTAAAAATAAATTGCAAGAAGCTGAAAATATTAACAGAGCTGCACAGAAGCCTCACAAAGAGTGATCAAGACCTCAGAGAACAAACTGATGCCAACATCAACACTGAAAGACTTCCTTGTTTTCTTTTCTATGTGGTTAGCACAATTTTAGGTGATTCTTAATTTATTTCTGTTACACTTACTCCTCTTAGAATAATTTCTCACCTTCAAAATGAAATCTCAGACTATTTAGGAATAGTGTACGTAATGTTTTTATGCCATAATTTATTAAAACACATTTTCTTAAAGAGAAATTTTTGCAAATGCAATTATTCTGCTTTTTCTTCACTAGGATGTTTGGAATGTCTTTGGGTTGGAACAGACAGAAAAACATTTACAAATTTTCTTTTATCTCAGTATAAAATGTGGAACATTTATTTCATAAAAAAGACATGATTAAATGACTCATCAGAAATGTATTTCTCAAAGCTTGATGACAAAATAAATGGAGAGATGTCATATTTCGAAAAGAAGGAAAGTTAAAAGCAAACTAAATCAGCTTATCACTTATATCAAAGGTTCTTACACAAGTTTACACCCTGGTTATCTTTAGCAGTTTACTGAAGTCCAGTCTTCTCTTCTCAAGAGAATAAAGTTTACAAATGCATGAATGAAATACAGAGAATTGCACTGGGAACCAGTTAAATGAAATATCCCTAACATTATAATGGGTGTGGTTTGGTAACAATACATCTGATGAGGTGTAAACATGCCCCTCTAAACCATAAACAGTGTTGTAAACCAACATTATCTCAATAAAATTAGTATTATTTAAAAAAGTGGTACAGTAAAAAATGTGTTAATTTGCTAATGCATTAAATTTAGGTAGGTCTAATAACTATTGCGTTTTCAAAGAAGTTCAAGGCCATGCTAACAGTAAATGATTTTTTGAGTTATCTACAACATCTGATATGGAAATATTTGGATGGTTGTTAAAGACAAAGTGATCTGTATTACTAACAGTATCATTTGTAGCTTAGATACACAATTAAAGGAGGACTAAATTAGAGTTGGAATTAGTGGAAATAAGACATAATTTTATTTCATATACGAGTTCTTCAATGGCATGAACTAAAGTCAAACTTGTCGATGTTAAAAATCTCTGTCAGAGGTACATTTTTCAGTCTCCTCCATCATCTTCCCTTACCTCTCAAGCCTATCACATGCACAAATACCTCACTCCTTACCACATTAAGGAGGATACCCTATAACCAAATGTACTAATATCATACCCTAGTCTGGCCATCTCTGGAGCTTATATGGCAACTCATCTACATACACAAACATCCATGTATTAAAAAAAAAAGATACGTGGAAGGGAACATTAATGTGACATTCAAGATACATACAGGAAATACTCTAAGGTGATCATTCAAATTCAGAGGTGTAACAATATTCAACAGAATTACTATTCCTTTTTTTAAAAACATTATTAAATACAGATCTAGGCCTTAAGTTAATTTTTGTATTTTCATCATTAGCTATAATGAACTGATTTGCTAATGTCATATAATAAAAACTGCCTTTAGGGCCTCCCTGGTGGAGCAGCGGGTAGAGTGCTGTGCTGTGAAGCTGTCCCCAGCCTCTGCAGCATGAGTTTGATCCTCCGCCAGCCAGGGAAAAACCCACATGGCACAGCAGACCTCTCCTGCCTCACCCGCTGCTCCCCTCAGCAATGTCTTTGGTCCGTCTGCCTGTTCTGCTCCCCGCTCTCTCTGGTTAATTCTCTCACCCTCCCGCGCCTCTGACCTGTACCCCAGTTCTTGTATAAATAAATCTTAAAAAAAAAAACCCTGCCTTTAACAAGCTTAAAGCAAGTTACAGTTGGGAAGCAGGGGAAGATTAAAAACACTTAACAAATTGCTAAAGGTGGGAGGAGAGCCAGAACAAAAAGGAACATTTAAAAAAGGTAGATAATATACATAAAAATGAAATATGCTGAAGAAAAACAGGAACACAAATTTTTTCATAATTTCAAATTTATTTCAGACAAACAAAACTAATTATAAACAATTAAAGTTTGAAGAAGGAAGTATGAAGCAAAAAGAAATGAAAATTAAGTTGCCACAATTCACTAAAAAAGAAATTCAAATAACCGATGGCCAAATAAAATGTTCAAACTTGGATAACTAAGTAAATAATTAAACTAAGTAGAAATTTAAAAATCAAAATTTAGCTTTAGATTCAGCATGCCGAAAGTTAATGATTTTTTAAAAATATTCTACACCCATTTAGAAAGATGTATGAAATGAATTGTAGCCAAAGTTAAAAATGTTTTCTTTTACATGTGGGACTTGCGGGTGATTTTGTTTTCTTCTAATTTGTATACTACTTTCTAACTATCTTACAATTTTCAACTATATATAAAAACCAAGCTAACTTAATGGGTACTGATAATAACTATGAGACAAGAACTTTATTTTTAAAAATTTTTGTTCAAAAATGAAAAATGGGGCCTCTCCTGGTGGCGCAGCAGTTAAGCGCTCGGTTTTGAGGCTGCCCGCAGCCTCTGCAGCGCCAGTTCGATCCCCGGCCACCGGTGAGGGTCCCACAACAACAACCCCCCAAAAAAAATTACGTAAAAAATATATAAAATAAAAATAACACTGAAGTTAAATTTGGCTTACAAATAGCTATGAATTCTAGTGACTTATCTTCTGTAAATTACAGATGCTTTATTTATAAGAAATTAGGAAATAACAATAAAATAAGTAAATATAAATTTTTTAAAAAGGTTATATAATACATAACATATCCAAAATGTACAAGAAAGTAAAAAAAAAAAAAATGTAACCAATGAGATCAAGATCAATTTAGAAAATATTTCACATTTCCTTCACTAAGATAAACTTCCATGTATATCTTTCCCTTAATAAAATAAATAAAATTTATTATAAATTCATATGGTACGAGAAATGAGATTTAAGTATTTATTAACAATTAATGGAAATTATATACTAAAAGGGTATAACATCTAGATTTTGATAAGACACAAAGCTACTAAAATTCTGACCAGCTAGTCTTCCTCTTGGCTTTAATATTAACAGTTCATAGGAGACACACTTTTTAGAAAATCAATTTGTTCATAGCCTTAAGACAAGATAATTTGGTAGCAACAAAGAGCAAAGAGATATTCACAAGGATTGCCTGAAGGATATGCATTACAGACATTCCTCTAGACAGGCTCCATTTTATCTCTGAATCAAACTTGAGCCCCAGAGAAGATAGATTTTTCTTAACCTCAGTATTCAGATAAAGTATATTATTCTAAACGAACTGATGTATTTAATCCTATGGAAACTGTAGTTTTGTCTATATGATAGTGACTATCTGGAATCAAAAGCATCTGGATTCATATCCAGAACTATAGAGGTGTGTGAAATGGGACAAAATACTTAACTTTTCTGAGATTTCCTTTCCTCATGCATAAAATACAACAAAATGACCACTTTGTTGGGCCACTGCAATAATTAAATAGTTAACCATGTGTCAAATACTGAGTAGTTCTTCCAATGCTATAAGTAATTGGTAAACACTAGCTGTTTAAATATAAACAATAATATATTGTAGTTATTGTTGATAAACATTTTGCTTATACTCTATTAAATTCAGGGCCTGATCTATATTGTCTTCTCTAATAACACCAGATTTTATGACATAAATATTTTTAGAGCTAATCCCCTGTGTTCATCCATTTTTTAACGCTAGGACACCTTATGTATGCTTCTAAGAAACTGAATGTTTTAGTAAATACTTTCAAATTATTCTTGAAGAAGGTGTAAACATTGTTACTGGGTTTTCAGTTACCTATGATAACTTGGCTTATCAATATCATCAGGCAACAATTAGGAATAAAATATATCCACTTCAGGATAAATGGTCAGTGTCCTAAAATTAATCAACAATGCTAACTGGGCCTCCCTGGTGGCACAAGGGATTAAGTCTCAGCACTATAAAGCTATCCACAGCCCAGCCAGGGAGGTGACCCGTATGCCACAGCAGATCTCTCCTGCCTTGCCCTCTGCTCCCTTCTGCAGTGTATTTCTGTCAGTCTCCTCTTCTATTTCCCACTCTGTCTCTAGTGAATCCTCTCAACCTCCACACCTCTGGCCTGTACCCCACTCCTGTATGCATAAATAAATCAATCTTTATAAAAAAAATACTAACAAAAGAATTTCTATGGTGTTAGCTCAAAGTTTTACCTGAGACATATCATCTGCTATGCCTTACACATAAATATAAGTGAAAAACACCATGAGCATAATGGCATAGAAATATATACACAATCAGAAAAAAATAATCCAATTTCAATAGTAAAAACGTAATTAACATTATTTGCATGGAAACAATTTATTTGCAATTTCCAAGAATTGGGAAATACCTAAGTACTCATTCACAGATGATTGGCTAAAGAAGATGGGTGTAATACTCAGATATTAAAAAAAGAAGAAGAAAGAAATTTTGTCATTTGCAACAACATGAATGGACCTAGAGAAGATTATGCTTAGGAAAGACAGAGACAGATATCACTCATATGAGGTCCATAAAGAAAACAAATGAATGAAATAAATAAACAAAAATAAGATCAAATCAGTTGCTATCAGAAGGGAGGGGGGAAGTGGAGTGGTGAAAAAGGGTAAAAGGGACCAATTATATGGTGCAGGATAGAAGTGAACTTTCTATAGTGAATATAAAGTAGAGTGTACAGATGTTAATTTTTAAACAACAATGATATAATGCAATGCTACATCAATAAAAGTTTAAGAAGTTTTAAGAATATTACATTGTTTTTCATGAAAATGTCATTATTTTCAAATTGAACAGAAAAAAACATATATATATAGAATTTATTATTTATTATTTTCATGTCTTTTTTTAACACTGAGATATTACTTCATTAAAATTTATTGGAATTAGACTTTGAACAAATTTTTAAAATATAAGGTCCTTTTTAAATTCAACATCCCATGTAAAAATTTATTTTTGAATTACCGAAACTCAAATGAGTGAAAACTTCATGCAACTAATGCTACCTAACAGAGCAAGGCTATTGCTTATCCTGCCTTTAACAGTGGGTGAATACTGAGAAGGATGAATCACAAAAAAGTGAGCGATTGGGGAGATACCTCCATCTTCATATCTACATGTGCATTTAATTTATACCAGCCCATATTCATAGCAGTATCTGTAATCATTTCTATACTTTTACTCAGCATAGGCTACTGCACTGCACTGAGAAAGACAAGAGACTAAAAACAAGTTAATGCTTTTGCAATCTTATCTGGGGGACCGGAAAAAAATATTCGGTTTGGTCTGCATTTTCTAAAGACAGCATTTTTACTGTCTTTCATAACTATTTAAATTCAGTTACTTTATTTAAAATACAAACACTAAGTTATAAGAGAAATGAACTCTTTCTTAGGATTGCCACTTTGGGAATTGCACTGATAATTCATGTCATCTTTTAAAGTAATAATATAATAAAACCTTTCATTTCCTCTCCATGAGTACCAAAGGTAACAAGCAAGGAAGAAAAAATTAGAATGACCACTACGTACAAACCCTTAGGACTACAAAGGACATTTTAGGAGTTCAAAATGTGTAGCTATAAAAGCGGACAAGCAGAAAGGAAGAATGTTCATATTTCATACCACTTGTAATAGAGTAGGATTATAGAAACTGTGTAACAGGTCCTTTTCAAAATAGAGCCTGACCCAGTAGGAAAGCAAAGATTTTGTGAATCCCTTCCATTGTGCCCTAATACTCATGAACACATTTGCAAACACACAGTTGAGAAGAAAACAGTAGAAAATAAATAAGCAAACTACCCATTACCTTGGAAGGCTTTATTCACTTTCATTGTAAGGCTTTATTGTGGGTGTAAAGTTTATAAAGGAAGAAGGAAGTCAGATGAATCTGAACATATGCAGAAGTGAGGGTATGGTGAGATAGAAAGAGAAAAGGGAAATGGAAAAAAGAATAACACCTTAAGTCAATTTTTCTTTCTTCAATATTTAATCCAAAAACATTTCAGTCAATGTGTCATAACCTACTTAGAAATCAAATAGAGTTTGAGTGACAAAAATTTGCCAAGCCAGAAGTGATGCAGTATTTGTCGAAAGATTGAACTGAACTTTCATATTGCTACTCATAATGACAGTGCATGATTACTGCCATAAGCATGAGGTTGTTTAGGATATATTGCAAGCACCCCTTAACAGTAGGTAGTAATGGAAAATGTCTCCTTTTTTCTTTCCTTTCAAGGTAAGCACTTGTAATACTGCCAAGACATTTCTCACTCTAAGCTCTTGAAATATCATTTATCGAAGCAGAGAATATACTTTGAACCAAAGATGTATGTAATATTCTTTGCTGAAAACCACTATAAAACATGTGCTTTCCTAGTCCCATGAAAATTAAAATATATACTGTTATAAAGGAGCAATGCTGATATGCATTGCTGATATGCACAGGCACATGAATACGTCTCTATTATTTAGAGTCTGGTGGCTGGTGTATTTAAGAGCTGCAATTATGCCTTCTTTTTTTTTTATTGTAATTCTGAGAAAAATTCTTCATCAGATCAATTTTTGATTTTAAATTTAATAGTCATATTATTCAGTTTTAACTTTATTGTTTCAAGAGATACATACATGTTTCCATTGATACATATTTTCAGGAGCTTAGCAAATGCTCATATCTGTCACTCTCAAACCCAATTTCAAGTTAGAAGTGATATTAACTCATAAAAGATAATAGAAGAATTCATAACCAATTGCAGAAAGTATTTTGAGAAGTTTTTAGTGAATTATAACAACTAAATAGTTGAGTTGACTAAACATAGCTTTAAAAAGGATTTACTGAATATTTGCCAAATTGCAATTATAAAAACATTGCAACTGAAATAAAAACTGATTAGCAAAAAAAAGTAGAATTCTAATTTGCCCATACAATAAAGATTATATATTCAAAGACTTAAAAGAGAGCTTAAGGAATGAATAGAAAAAATTCTAAAGATTTTATTTTAATAATAGGCTATTGTAGAGTCATTTCCTTAAGTTGATATTTGTACTGCAATTCTTATAATAAAAGTCTCAGACTTGCTGACCTACTTTTAGTTTATGAGAACATTCCACTAAATCTTCCAGAATGGAAACACTCATTTTCTGCTCTTCAGAGAAATAGAGATAGATGTTCTATTTCCTTGCTCTCGTGGAAATCCTGAGAAAGTTGAAATATTTAAGTTTGTCCAATAAAGATTTCTGATTGGATAGTTTAAAGATTCAGACTAATTATAGTATTTCATTTCAAAACTCTCAATTACAGCATTTGATAAAAGGCCGAAAAAAAATCATTATAATTCAAATTCTAGTAAGATACCAAAATGCTCAGGACCCTCTGATGTTCTGATGTGGATTCTGATGGGCACATGTATGGGTTAGAGTGCCCTGAGTCTTTGAAGGTAAGGTAAGATGGAGAAAGAAAGCAAAATGTGAAAGAAGACGGAAGCACAGTAAACAGACTTCAGTTTACTTGAAGTTCACTTAGGATCGGCTGGTAAAACCAACACTGAATCTTTTTAGGAACACTTAAAATGCAGGTACTGGTGTCACAATATGACAAACTAATTTGTCTTTATAAAGCATATACTGAACATGTTCAACGTATGTGTATAAATAAAACCACCATTATATACGTCAAAGTTGTTTCTGTGTGAAAACATTAAGTTTCACTAGTCTGAATAGCTCATATAAGATCCTACTGCATACAGTAAAAACCAACTTCCCAAAGATGATCATTTTTAAAAAGTGGATCAATGACACTAACTTGAATTTCTAATTCAAAGTAATCACAGCATACCCAAAACTCTGGCACCATAAAAAATGGTGATGATAACCACCTATGTGTATCCTGAGGTCTCCCCTCCCTATTGAACTGTGGACACATGAATATAATTGCCTTCCCAATATCTTATTTGTTAAACTAAACATAGCAACTTTCTTTTAAACACTTCCCCTAATGTTTGAAACCTTTCAAGTTAAAACCTGTCCCTACACTTTAATTTTTCAAGCCTAAATTCACTTCCAATGTCACAAAACTCTGATTGCACCTCTCAAATCTCTTTCACCTCTGCCTCTTCATTGGAATTCTTATCTCTACTGCTTCAGTTCAAGCACTGATCAATTTTTGCTTAGACTGATGTAGCAGCCTTCTAATCTCCCTGAAATCTCCTCTCAATCCTCTTCCTAAACTACCACTAGAGAATTATTTTGAAAGAAGAAATCATTCTAAACATTCTAATGAAAAACTTTCAAACTAATAATTACTAAAAATAGCTATTGCACAAAATATATTAATGAATTATTAAAAAAGTTAGATGGGCTGGTGGATAGATATGTGAAATTGCAAATATAGTGTAAGGTAAATTATATTGGTGAATAAATGGATGTTCACTGTATAATACTTTGCTCTATATTTATTTTTTAAAATATTACAGAAGTTGTTTTTGATGAAATAATTTACAATGCTGTAATGGCTAATATTTACTATGGGCTTCTTAGGTATTAATTAAGAACTTTTCATGAATTATCATCAGTGGTGTGAAGGAAAATGTTACATGTTAACATGTTTTAGGCTCCAAAATAAAAGAAAAGGTGTTAAGGAGAAAAAAAAATAACCTGTGTTTCAGCATTTGCCTATTTCCATGCTGTCATATTCTCACAGTTTTTTAAGCTTCCCAGGACAGAATAAGAAAGAGATAAACATTGGTATATTATTACAAAGTATATCCAACATACATGTAATATATATATATAAATTGCCTCACAAATATAATGGTTCAATATATTAAAATAATTAGGAAGTTTTATGTATGCATCATTTTTAAAAAATACATAATTGATAAATATTAAGTCTGCATAATTTACAGTTTAATAATATTTAATAACTAACTTCCAGATTCCTGAAAATTTAATAATCTATTTTAAGCGTAGCATAACCCTGCTTATCACAAGTACAAAACTGAGCCGGTTCAATTATTACAGATGAAGAGATGGAACATTAGCCCAGTACTATAGTAGAACAAGATTTGAACCTACATTTTACTGACTCATGAACCTTACTTAATAACTTCCAATTCTAATGTTTTGGTGCTTGATAAAATTCTAGTTATATTTCAAGGCTCCTTAGTGCTCCCATAGAATGGATAGCACATGTGTAATACTGCTTATTGGACTAGTTATTTAACTCCTTGTCTATCTCCAAGCCTCTGTAGGCAGCTAATCACAGAAATGTGCTCAAGCAGCCTGGATTTGCATCTCAGAGTTTAACTCAGTGCTTGATATAAATAATCAACACACATGGACAACTATGAGCAAGATTCCCCAGATTTTGAGCGGCTACAGAGTAAAGTTTTCCTCTTAGAATACCTGACACTAAAGATACTTATGTAAAAGAAAACAAGTAAATGCAGTATGAAGGACAGTCTTGGCTTCAGCAATCAAATACCTGTTTGATACTAACTAAATCACTTCATTACTCATCAGGTATTCAGAATGGTGATAAATGGGAAAGATGGTCTTGATTAATTATAAAGTACTTTCTCACACTAAAACTGCATGACTGCATGAAAGTCCTTCCTGGTACTACCAGTAATGTGAATTGATATAAACCTAAGTTTAATTTTATAGGGCATGTCAAGAATGTCATGTAGAAAAAAAAAATAAATATGCATAATCCTCATTGTGGCACGTACAATAGTCAATTATGCAATTAGTCCAAACTCTTTGTGCTATAAGAATGGTTAAGGAAATTCTAGTATATCCATTCAATAAAATATTAGGCAATCATTAAAGATGAGAAAAAAAATAGGAAATGTGTTGATATGATGGCAAGTAAAATATGCATAATGTTAAGTTCTATATACCTTAAATCCACAATTTATAAAAAGCCATAGGTATAGAAAAAATACTGCACTGACGAAAATATCAATAGCTGCACTAACATTGTAGCATTTTAAGTGTTTTTCAAAAATTCTACTAATTAAATTTAGTGTAATGCTTTACCACATATAATTTAAAAATAACTATTTGTAAATTTGACACAGTCTTTACAGAATCTGGAACTTCCAGAAAGGAACATTGAAAAAAAAAATAAACTTAGGAACAGTGCATTTCTTTCCCTAAGCATAGTGGAGCTATTCGAGAGCAATTACAGACACAATGCACGCAAAAAATATGCTGCAGAACTCACCAGAGGAGAGAAAGGAAAAACAAGTTAAGGGACTCTGAAATAATTCTGCTTTAGTATTACTCAGTAAAATAATTCTTAAGGTAGTTTCCAGCTTCCTAAAATGGACTGCAAAATTGTAAAAGAAATCTTAAATAGGTTTAATTAAGCAGAAAAATCGAATATTAGTTTACTTCAATAAGCTGCTCTTTTCCCAAAGTAATTGGTTCATTGATTGAGGTTAGCCTTGAAAAATGAGTTGTTTTAATTGGTGGAGAGTTAGCAAGAAGTGAAGAGGAAGTAGAAGTTATGAATAGCCAAAATCAGCTGGAAGGGGAATTCAAAGAAAAGCTTCCATCCCTTTCGCTTCTAAAATAAAGCAGAGTTGTGTATTCTACTGATGTAAGTTATGCGAAATGTCAATATGGGGGAAAAAAATTATGTGAGTGAAATTAAATAAAATGCTGCATCAGTTCCTACATTGCCATTTGTTGGAAAGGAATCTACATGTCAACTAAGATACCTGCTAATTTTACTTTCGTAAACAAAGAGAAATGAGAATTTCTCTTCTTCTCAACTATATACCCAAATGTACCATGCCTGGTAGGAATTCAAAATTCATTGACTAAGTCATCAAGGAAAACAGGACTACTGGACTAATCCATTGAATCTGTATTAATAATCTCATTTAAAAAGACTGCTTTTGTTTAAAAAGGACAAAGTTTTATATCTACAGACTACTGCATTTCATGATGTCACATCAAGGGTTCATCATCCTGTTGAAAGAACAGCTATTACTATCATCTTTTATAGTTCTTAAATTACCAGTGGGTTCCAATATACTTATCCAAAAGTCACAAAATCAACAATATATTAATTGGGTTTTATGTGATATTAGGCTTTTCTCAAAAGCATTGTGTTTTAAAATGTCATCATAAAAATTATAAAATAGCAATTTAAGATAGTATTTCTGGTATTAAACTTAAGCCTTATCAAATATCATTGCCATTATATTTCAAAACTAGACATCCATTCATATACTTACTGCAATGTCTATCTTAGAGGAGGAAGATTAGCAAAGAAAGACATTATCTAAAGAAAAAGAATTAGTGATGTCCCATAAATGTTACTCTCAACCTTGAATCAGCATTTCAGGGACTCTTAAAGGAGTATAAATATAAATTTATATTAATAAATATAAATTAAATCAATAATATAAATATAAATTGGCACCAATATTATTTATCTTACTGTTAAAGGGAAAACCTAAAATATGTATGTGTGCATATACAAACATACATACATATGTATGTGTGTGTATGTATATATATACTCACACTTACAAAATGTTTTGAATACAAATTACCACAGATCCACATACAACATTAGTTCAAAATATATGATGGTTGTATACTTTGAGAGGTGGATAGCTAAGGTAGAATGTAGTAGCAGTTTGAAAATAAAGAGGTAAAAATAATTATATTCTACTTGACTATTTTTCCTTTATTGTGACAGACTATATAGAAATGGGCAACAGTAACAAAACCAAAGAATGAAAGAAGAGTTGTATAAACTCAAAACTTAATCAGACGATTTTGATGAGACAACTAAAATGGACATTACTCAATAATTTCTAGACCACATCATATGTAGTAACAGCTGAATTTGCATAGATCTTACTCAGGGTGACATGAAAGACATGAATTTCTGCACTTTCATGTTCATTTTCTATTGTGTTCACCCAATATAACTTACACTCATGATTGGAATTCACACATTTATTTCTTTCCTTTGACTCTGTTTTTTCCCCTCTGCATTTTATATACTGGTTGGAGAAGAAAGAGGATGAAAAGTCATCACTATATCAAGTATTATTTATAATAGGCCATTTTTGTAGGAAGGCAGTAAAGACCAGGAAGTGAGATACTAAGCTGATGATCCCATCTTCAGAATTAATTAAGTCAAATGATAAAAATAGCAAGCTACATCATTACAAAGTCAATTTTTTTTCCAGTCAGTAAAATACAGAGTGACCAATATTCTCCAAAAATGCTAATTATAACTAGGAAAGGTCTGAATAAGTGAGTCCAAAAATAATTATTAAGATGTATCCCTCCTGCCTGAGAAAATACGACTACATTTTTTTGTTGTTGTTTATTCTTGACCAGAGTCCAATTTAGGAATATGCCTTCTTATTCCAAAGCAAAGAAAATAAATTAAAATGAGGAAATAAACAAGGAGTAAAAAAAAGCAGAGGTAGATTCTCTGGGTAAAAAAGAAAATCAAAAGCAAGTCTGCACAAGTGTGACCACAAAAGCACCAACAAAGAGAGGTCTGAAGCAGACAAGCTGAGTCTCTTGAGTCTGTGTGCATAATTAATACATCTCAAAGTCTGATCTGTGGATTTGTAATTTTTTAGTTCTACCTAGGGCATTTTCTTCTACAGTCAACCTTCTGTTTTTAATATATCATTTTAGCTTTACTTCTACTTCCTAATATCAAATACAAGAGCTAGAACTGGAGGGGAAATCCAGGACATCTCATTGGACTGATAAGCATCACTGAAATCATTTCCACATGTCAACTTTATTATATAAATAAAATTCAATAAAAGCAAATGAAGTCAATAAAAAGAGTTTAATGGTGCTAGTAATAGACTCAGCATGTGGTAGAGAACTATGGATAAATAAATACAGTGTAACTTTCACTGGTCACTAAATGCTTTTTAGGAATAAGGTAAGTCAGACAATTTTAAGCAGAAAGCAACTCAACTCCCTTAGTTATTAACTAATGATGTATCCTACAAGGAAAGAGACCAGGACTGCAGATATAGTTACCTGTACATCTGCTGTCTGTGGTTAAAATATATATATATATATATATATATATATATATATATATATGTGTGTGTGTGTGTGTGTGTGTGTGTGTGTGTGTGTGTGTGTGTGTGTATGTATGCATGGAAAGAAAATTTCTTATTTGGTGGACTTTTATGACTCTTAAACTGGCATCGCTCGCATGTATGTATGTATGTGGGTATGTATTCTCTCTGAAAGTTCAAAATAACAATTCTATAATTTATGGGCTATACAGAATTAAAACCAACCAAACAAATTGGTTTAGTAATTTAAATAAGCTGTGAATTATATTTTCCATTCAATACCTCCATCTGTGCATACAGTTTCACTATATTTTGGGAGAAAGTAAGAAACAAGGCAAATCATACTTATGGTCACTACAGGCTGCACATAGTTTTGTGTATTATTTCAGAATTAAGGAATCAGGGATTTTGGTGAGACACTATCCCTCTCATCACTAGATTTCCAGAGTACTTATTATTATAGCACTGATTATGTTTATATTTTGATTATGGTGCTAACACTAGTCTGTCAGTTCCTGAAGAGTAGGAATCCTATCTTATTATTGGTGTATCTCCTGCAGTCTTAAGTATGACAATCTATGCAACTTTGATTCAATAAAATTGATGAAATAATCTTGTTTAATACACATTAGCTCTTAAATTTCTCTCTAATCTCTCATAATTTTCTTCATTAAAATGGCTTATATTACAGATTTTGCATGTAAATTAATGACAGCAGGTAACTGATATATTTGAAAATGAATTAGGTTATCTATAAAAAGCCTAAAATGGCTTTGGCAAAAGGAATTTCCTTGATTACTAGGAATGAGAATATTTTCCAGGAATTCATAAATTTCCTGTTTCTGATCTAAAGTGACAGAAACTTGTTATAGTTTGAAGTTTGTAGATTGCATTTTTTTATTTATTTCAATAATGTTCTCATGGTCTCTCTTTCGTCAGTCTTTTCTTAACTCTTACTCATCTTCCAGAGAGATGGGATGATCTTTCTAGAAGCAAATCTAGTAGTTGGTCAGCTTCTTAAAACAACAGAATAACAGTTTGATCTTGTTAGATAGAGCCTCCTTCTACTCGCCAGCCCAGATGCTGTATCAGCCCAGAGTTAATCAGGACTCCATATATTTTCAGAACCCAAAAGACATCAATAAAATACAATGTATAAAAACAATATAAACAGACAGCAATGTTTATAAAAATGTTACCTCAAGGATATATATACTTATAAACAAAAGAATATTAATTTTTAAAAATACAAATAGTATAAACATGGGGTCCTCTTGTTTTTCAAATTATTTTACACTTTTTTGACTTAAAAAATTAATGGCAAATTTTAAGATTCTTTTCAAAAGCATCATTTCCTGGTGAAAATTTCTCTGAAAATGTCCCTTGAAGAACAACTTATTCTTCTAAATTCATATTACTTTACATTTGATTCTTTGTTTATAGGTCTGTCCCTGGTGACTATTATGTGTTTGAGTGTAATGCATTGCTTGTGTAACTTTTAAGACCCTGTACTTAAACCTGTGTGTGCTATTATGAGAGAAACAAAAGTTTTTCAGAATAAATGTCTTTAAAGTTAAAAGATTCTTTACAGAATTTGAAAAACAAAATCAGTTTATTATTCACTAAAAAAGATCTAAAAAGGAAGAAAATTCAACTGTTTTTTATTACTTTTTATAAGATTTTTGATACTTTTTTATAGGTATATTCTGTGTAAAATATCATCTTTTAAAATTCCTGTTAAAGATGATACATGAAATGAATAAGCACTATATACCAAAAGCCAACATCTTAAAAGTTGGAAAAAAGCCACATAAGGCCAATAAAAAATTAATGGCTTTCAAAATATTTTAAATAAGCATTGAGCTGAGCCTTCAATTTATGTCTTTAACTTAGAGTCTTTATTTAATACATCATCCTCACAGTGTTAAACACATCAATCCATAGAAGACTTGTCTGTATTGTTTTAACCTCTAGGCTGTTTCAATGTTAACTAGTCTTTCTGACTGATAACTATCTTATACCACACTAAAAATCAATATGATTCCATTTTGTTGATGAAAGTGCAGCAAAAAAGCCAAATTTTAATTCCTCACCTTGTGGTTTCTGGCATTTGCATGAGTAGTTTTAATTATTTTTCCCCCTACTCTGGATTTTGGAAAGAAAAAAATTGCATTTTTAGTAAATGTTTACATTTAAAATGACACTCTCCTGTTCAATGCTTCATACATCTATATGTTTCACTGAAAATTGCCAAGAACACTGAACTTCAATAGAAGAATATAGAATATTTTTCCCAATTGTATAAATATATTATGTTCTGGACACCCTGAACTATTGACCTGCCCTATGAGGAGGATTCTGCTAAAATACCAGTTAATCATGAAGCACTGTTACAATGGTTTACCCAGAAGCAGCAGGCAATTTAAAGAGCAATTTTAACGTGCAATTGCCAAAGCATTCAATGCAGACAGTTTCTGATGATGGCATATTTTATTTCCATTTAATAAGAGAAACTGAATTTCTTAGCTTCAATGCCAGATGGTATACCCATAGGAAATAAGACACATGGCAAAAAAAAAAAGAAAGAAAGAAAAGAATAAAGAACAAAGGGAAAAAAAAAAACACACAAGCATACTTCCTTTGATTGTTCAATGGAGTTTTCGCATTTAAGACAACTTCATACTTATATCTTTTTTAAAATTTATAAAATACCTGAAAAAGCAATGTGTGGACAATAGTATGGGTCAGGCTCTAAGCTAACAGTGAAATAATCATGGCACTCAGGTGCATGGAGAGGCATGACTCAAGCGTAGGTGGCAACAGTCACCAGAGGCTGTAATTACTACCTCTTCTAACTTTGAGAGACCCTGAAACAAGCAAATTGCACTAACTAAATGATTTCAATGTACTTCACAAAGAAAACAAAAAATAGCTTTGGCAACTAGGCAGGACATTTTCAAAAACGGACAAAGTAAAACAGTTTTTATATTTGTTAACTATTTATAATAATTCAAACTGCACATATTTCAGTGTTAAGTATCAACTGTGCTTCCAATAAAAGTGAAATTGCGAATGTTAAGCTATGTTTTCTCAAGGAGTGCATTACCCATGTAGATATTGTTAAAAATACCTCACAGATTTTACCTGTTGTATTTTTATTAATTTATGCTATACTACCATAGAAGGGGGGAAAAAGTCTGACTTTCCAAGAACCACAAAATTAGTTTGAATCCCAGATACCTTATCCTCTGACTTTACATGAGTCACCTGAATCTTTACATGAGTCACCAGTTTTATACCAGACATAAAACTGGTATAAAAAGATACGTAACTCATGGAACTAGTACGAAAATAAAATATCAGGATTCATTTCATATATGATTATGATTATAAAGCAACAGTTGTTAATCTGTGATATACAAAAATAAGAATTTTTAAGAGGCATAAAGTAATCATAATTACTTTCTATTTGCAAGAAATTCATCAGAGATTGATACCAGACAGAGAGATATACATATACATGTAGCTAAGTTTTTATACTTATTTTTAAGGTCTACTGGTGACCCAACATACAGTTTGTTTTAAAAGACCCACTTTATGCCAATAATATGCAACTAGATGATATTAAAGGGCAAAAACTACAAAACAGTGTGGCATTCTCCCAATTAATGGAATTGTCTGTAGGACTAAAATTCAAGGCTTGTCCAAATAATGGAATTAGATGGGAACTTCCCAAGGTTATGTGGGGTGAGGAAGGACTCTCAAAGCAATCAGTTTCACTGGATTATGTAGAAATTTTAGATTTTTGAAAAATGTACTAAATATTATAGCATAAGTTTTGCTTTATTTTGTTGCTACAAGATGGCAAATTGAGGTTAGTGATGGTGCTGATAAAGCCTGAAAAATCTCAAATTAGGGAAAAGGGATGTGGACCTTGAACAGAGGAAGTACAGAGATATCATAATTTAAACCAATACTGAATCTCTAAGATATACAATGTATATTTGTTATATTAAATTACTGCCTTTTAGAGATTTTTAAAAATTGACACTATATACACTTTTTTAATTGTCATTTTTTATTTAAATTTTATTTTTATATTCCCCATACAATTACAACCCTTT
Organism: Talpa europaea; assembly: GCF_964194135.1. Lineage (NCBI taxonomy): Eukaryota > Metazoa > Chordata > Mammalia > Eulipotyphla > Talpidae > Talpa > Talpa europaea. The sequence goes on along the minus strand of NC_140068.1, from coordinate 28,414,154 downwards.
ATTTTGACCCCAATCCCTCCTTACCCCGCCCCCACCCTCCATAGAGTGTCTCTGGTTCATAGTTGTTTGTTGATTTTGATATTTTCTTTCTTACAGTTATTCTTTTTTCCTGGTCCCTTATTTAAGTTTTCTAGATTCCTGCTACGAGTGAGACACTATATACACTTTCATAAGCTTTCCCTCCTCCTTTTCTCCTTTTGTAATAATAGATCAAGATTATTAGATATTCCTAATAAAACAGTAACCACAGTCAATCCCAAATTACAATGCACTTGAAAATCAAGTATATAAGCATGTCTTTTTAACCATAAAAACTATATTAAACATACCTTATGAGAACAAATTAATAAAAATACAAAAGAAACTTACAACATGTGAAAAATAGTTTTAACAACAAGCATTATAGAGTTAGAAGTAAAACTACAAGTGGGAGCTTGAAATGATTTTATATCACTTAGCACACAAATTAAATGTTGCTCAAATAAAGAACCAGAAAAAAAAGACCAATATAATTCGAAAATGTCAGGACATTTATAAATTTAAAAACAGCTTTGAGTGTAAGTTATTTTTACTCAATCCCCTCCCACAAACATAAGGTTATTCTCAAAATAAAATACCTTTAAGCACTTTATATTTATATTTTTACTTAGTACAGTTCAATATGCATTCTTGAACATAAGTTTTCAATAGGGAGAAATCAATGATAATTAACATGTTGTTTTCATCAACTTTATACAGCCTGGCTAGATTTAAAACATAATTTTATTTACTGCAATTTCCACTGGCCCTCACACTAATGACAAATTTCAAATAATTCCCAGGTTAAAAAAAAAATTACACTATACTAACAACACTGTGTGTGGTGCTGCTAACTTTTAATGGCCTATTTGATGAAATTAAAAATAAGAAGCCTAGCAAGATGTTTAAAAAAAATTTGGGGACAGGAAGTCAAGAGGAAGACCACTGGAATAATAAATTGACATTATTTTAATTTGTATAAAATTATCTACATTAAGAGTAAGGGGAAAGGTAGTCTCCTTAAATTATTTCTTTGACTAGTTGAGGTGGTGAACTTCTCTTTTTTCTCCAATAAGTAGTTATTATGTTAACACATAAGAAAGAAATAAACAGTATAGAAAATTTGGAAAGCAACTTGTATGACTTAGGCTTAGGCAGGGAGACTTACCTGGCTGGTTTTCACTCACAGGATAAATGTATGATACCAAATGGCAAGTTAGTGTATTCTATTGTCAGACTAATGATTCTAGACTAATGATTTCCACTACTAACGTTCTAGTAGTGGGAATCTCTCAATATCAATATATAAAAATACACTAACATATAAAATCTAAAAGATAAAAACAGAATGAGATTAAAAAATATTTAAGGATGATTGTGTATCAGGAAATTGAACAGGTTTGCTTGGATTTCAGGCCAGCATTTTTGGTGTGTAGTACCAGAATGTTGTAAACGCTAAAGAGATATTCAAGAAACAAATATTATAGGAAGTTACATTTTCATAGATACCCACAGTATTAGTTTTCAATTTTCAGAACATAAATCATTAAATGTTCAAGAGGCAGAGATACACGTACTTACACTGCAGGTGTTTTAACATAATGCTGGATGGATTAAAAATGTCCTTTTAAATAAAAATTAACCCATTTCAAGAATAACTTAGATGATTAAATTTTTCAGTGCATTTAATAAATAGCTAACACTTTCTCCCATTATAACAATATGGAACATTAAGAATATAGCATGTATATTTCTACTTTTTTTTATTTTACTTTTTATTCTTTTTTTAGCCTTTTTTCCCATAAGCTGGTTATTGTTACCGTTGTGTTTTAGGCATGGGGAAGGCAATAATAAAACCTTAAGAATATAAAGAAAGTCTATTTTTATAGCATGTTATCAATAGTTGTGTTAATCTTCACAACAGGTTATTTTCAACAGCAGTTATGTCCCTAACGCATTATAACATATGGCCTCTGCACTAACTATACCAAAATTATTGAAGAAGACAATTTCCACATAGTAGAAGGGTATTCAACTTTTGCTTAAACTGCAAGGGTTTTCTCTCTAGGTAGTACTTTCACATGTATCTATCAGAGATTTTTGACTGAACACAAGCAGACTGAGCAAAATTACTGTGCAAGAAAAGATTGGATCCAAAATCTTAAATAATGACAGAAACAAACCACTTTTAAGTCAGTCAAATTAAGATATAATCTAGATGATAACTTACCAAATTCACTGAACTCCTAGAATAGTGTTTGCTATATCACAAATAACCGAACGTATAATTTTGTTAATACATCATGTCTTAGGATTAGATTTCTTCAAAAAATAGAATAGTGTGCTATTCAATCCTACCTGCACATTTGGTTCTGGTGATAAGCGGAGGTCCAGGGAGCCCTGTCCCACCTTCACCGGGTCTGGTAAGTAGAACACGGATCTCATATTCTGTATCTGGATCTAAATGCCATAATTTATAAGTTGGAGCATTGACTGCATGGGTTTCTGTCCAGGACCCTGATGTCATCCGGTATTCCACTTCTTTCAGGATGATAGGGCCATCACCGATGATGGAGTTGGCATTTAACTGAATCAGCAAATACGTAGGTCCCACGCCAAGCAGCTGGGGAGGGGCAATGGGTCTCGGTGGTTCTAGGAGAGATAAATGTAATATATGATTAAATTTTCAATTATGATATATATAATGAAAGATTTATTTACAAAATAACAAATTTACATATTATGTACATAATAAATATTTATTTAAAAAATAGGACATGATTGGTCTGAGAACTGTTCTTTTAAAGAGCAAATACATCTGAATCACATACACTGTAAGATTACCTCAATAAAAACATAGAACAATTAAAATATAGGAAAATTTTTAAGTAAATAAATAAATGTAGCTTTGATGTGGGTAAGGTATTCAAAGATTAAGAATTAGAACAAGAATGGCCTAAATTACAAATTTTGGCTGTGGAGTCAGGTGAATTGTAAATGAACCCTATTTTCTGGCACTTTTGAGCTGGTGAGATCTCTGTGCCTCGGTTTCTTCATTTGTAAAGTAAGAACAAAAACAGTGTTAAAGGGTTGCTATCAAGATTAATGAGCAAATACTTTCATAGATGATATAAGACCCTTTGTCACAAGTTTTATTAAAAACATGCTTCTCTAATATTGACTCTACATGGAGATTATCTCTCCTTCATCTTAAAAACAAGAGACTTAGGGCCTCCCTGATAGTGCAAGGGGTTAAATCTCAGCACTATGAAGCTATCCCAGGCACTGCAATATGAATTTGATGCCCGGCCAGGGAGCTACCCACAAGTCTCAGGAGCTCTCTCCTGTCTTGCCCACTGCTCCCCTCAGCAGGGTATTTCAGTCAGTCTGCGTGTTCTGTTCCCCACTTTGCCTCTGGTGAATCCTTTACCCCCTCCCCCCACCTTCCCAGCACCTCTGGCCTGTCCCCCAGTTCTTGTATGCATAAATAAATAAATCTTTAAATAAACAAACAAAAAACACCAAGAGGCTTTGGTCTTTGGACTCCCAGTTCCACTGCCATCCACTACCTGCCATTAAGTAAAATAAAGAAGATAAACAAAATGGAAAATCTGAAAGAGAAGAATAAGTCTCCAGAGACCAATCTAAATTTCAAAGAATTTGGGCCTCCCCAGTGGCACAGCGGTTGAGTGCTGGGTTGTGAAGCTGCCCGCAGCCTCTGCAGCGCCGGTTCAATCCCCAGCCACCGGGTGAGGGTCCCACATGGTGCGCAGACCTCTCCTGCTGCCCGCTGCTCCCCTCAGCAGTGTATTTCATCAATCTGCCTGCTCTGCTCTCCGCTCTGACTCTGGTGAATTCTCTCACCTTCCTGTGCTTCTGACTGTACCCAGTACTTGTATAAATAAATACATTTTAAAAAAAAAGAAAAAGAAAAACACTTTGTAAAAAAAAAAAAAATTCAGAGAATTAGAAGATCTAACAAAATTTTTAGAATAACTATCATGTGGAAATTCAGTAAAGTCCAAGAATCTCAATTAAACATTGACAGGTAGGTTTAGGATTTCAGAAAAGATATTCAGGAGCAGAATGAGCTCTTCATCAAAAAGAGTGATATGAGAGAGAGAGAGAGAAAATGAGAATGAGAATGAAGACAAACATGAAAAGTACAGTAAGGATGAAGCTTGAACAGGAAAGAACCAGGAAAATAGAATATAAAGATGTACAAATGGACCAAGGTAGAGGACTTTCAGTGCCTTGGTGTTGGTGTGGTGGTGACATATAGGTATGATTCTATACCTACCTCTAAATCATATACAGTGCTATAAATCAATGTTACCAGCTTAAAAAATCATTTTTAGTTTCTTAAAAATATATAAATGACTTAAATGAAAGAGGACAGAGTAATAAGATTTAAGAAAATGAAGAAATGATTTGAGAAGAGTCAGACTCCTCTAGAAGAGAAAACATAAGGATAATGAATATCCTACGAGGTGAACTGAACAGAGACCACAAGACCTGCCTCACGAGAAATGATAAAGGAAGTTCTTCTATATTTAAAGAAAAAGCAAAAGTACACAAAATCTTGAGCAAGGTATAAATTATAATACAAAATCAGAAACAAGGAAAATAATGTGAATCAATAAAAAAATATATGAAAAGGACAGAATCTGTAAGTCAAATAATAATGAGTTGATACTAGTATGAGAAAGACTATTTCAAACACAGAAAATGTGATATAATCCTCATGGTTACCTACCCCCACATACAAATCTGAAACAGAGAAAACTTAGAAGAAAAAAAAAATGAAGAATCAGAGATCACCATGAAGGAAAACCAACCGAATGAAAAGGCAGATAGAAAATCATGGAAAACAAAAGAACAGAAATATAAATGGGAAAAGAAGAGACAGAATGGCAGTAATTAAGCATCATATATCAATAATGAACCTAAATGTGAATAGTCCTTACTCACTAATCAATGATTCAACTGGCTAGATGGACTGAAATAAGCAGATATAACGACAAACAGATACTCATAATGAAAGGCTACTGCAAATTATTTTATGGCAATAAGAGAAAAAAAGGACAAACTGTTATTTTTATCTGATAAGATATAACTGCTACTAAAATTTATGTGACTTGTGCAGGTGAACCTAACGTGTAACACATATGCAACAATTATTAACCAACCGAAAACACGGCAATGAAATTAACAAAATAATAGTAGTAGATATCAATTAACTCAATACATATCAATTAATACAATGTATAGATCATCCAGACAAAGAACAAATAAAGAGGGGTGAGAACCTATAGAATAACACTTATTTTCTTCTATCCAAAATCACATGAAAATATAAAAATACTCCCATCAATAATGGTCCATTATGGCAGCAGCTTTCAACCTATCAGCAGAACTACAGAAAGTTTTGTTTCCCCATGGTCACATTGAAAGCAAAAATAAAATTTAGTCTAAATGAGATAATATTTGTGCTATGTAAACTATTTCATGTAGAATTATTTCTATGAAAAGTGGTTCCTAACATTAACTAAAAAATCTGTTCCTTATGGTTTGAAAATTGTTTCAATATATGGTTGAAAGTATACACAGGGTAAGCTTTTTCACATTTCATAGCTGACTTCAACTGAGAATTATTCACACAAAAAAGTTTAAATAAAACCAAAAGAGATTAGAATTTTCATTTATCTGCTCAAGAAAGAGCTAGACATTTCATATAATTGAATTTTACCAACTAGTCTAACAACTTTTATATTTACAGTTTACAAAAGTTTGGGTAAGCAGAGAAGAGAAAGTTGATATATTTTCTAAAATTTAAACTAAAATGAAACTGAGTAGAGAAATGAACATAATAGAAAAATGCAAATGTCTTCCCAGACTCTCTAAATGTTGCAGATATTTTAAGGATCAGTCTGTATCTTGCAAATAGACAGAGTTGTCTCATATGTGCAATGTTTGTTTTCATTCCAGATGGTTCATATACTGACTAATTTAAGTGGGAAACTATGCTAAATTCATAGCTTTCAGCGGTTCTAATCCAGAGCAGCAATACCTCACTCATATTACAGCAAAATAGCAACCTGAAGCTGCCTGATATTTAATGATGAAACAATTTCTCAAGTGATTATAAGTAACAAAACTTCAATAAGAAATGAATGTAGGAGTATTGTGAAACCTAATATACTAAGTGTATAATGAATGTTAATTCTCTTCCATCAAATCTCTGCAGACCATTGCCATGGCAAAAAAGGAAGACAAGAGGCGAACATAGATGGGAGGGAGAGAAGGGAACTAGACAGCTATCTTAAAAAAAAAAAAAAACACACACACAAAAACCTCACAATATGGCAATCAACAAAAGAAACAGCAAACTAATTCTATCATGTCTATCTTTAAGGAAATTGCATGTGAAAGAAAACAAAATTACAGCCAGGAAATGTAGTTTCAAAAAATGAATACACTAATGTTATTTAACTTCTTGGCATTAAACATCACCATTGGTAATGTAGGCATTATTTTAAGAATTTTAAAAGTTCCTTTATTTCTAAATGTGTCATGAAGGGCTACATTTAATTCTATTTTGCTTTGTTTTTGTTTTTACCAGAGAGCATATGAATTTTAAAACTGAGTATTAATATTCAACACTAGTATTTTGTGGATATGAAGAACCATGTTTGATGTAATCAGCTTCTTGTCCTGCAGAAAGGCAACATTTCACTCTGAGCAGTTTTATGTGTGACTTTGCTGTGGTCATGCAAGCAAAAGGAGCAGTTCAGTAATCAAAGCAGTAGCTCAAACATGGAACTGCGGTAATGTTAAAAGAAACCTAGAAGCATATACATTGACTAACAGCATGATTATAAGAGGAAATCTAGCAGTAATGAGACTAATATACAGCTACATATTAAACATTTTATGCCAGAGGTAAAAAGTAGCCTCTGATTAGCATATGTATTTTGTTTTTAGGCCCCTGAGAATGAGGAGGCGTATTTATAAAATCTCTATTCATTTCAATAAATTATGCATGAATTTTAATCAGTTAGCAAATGAACAAGTAATTGTTCTGCAGAAATATTAATATTCTTCATAACTTAATACACTATCAGACCCAGAGGTGTGGTGCAAATAAATCCCAATTGTACACCAGGTATCAAATGAAACATGCAATCCCCAAAATGCAAGATAAACTTTGCCAATGCTACCAATTAACTTTTAATTAATGACTTACATTCATTATTCTAGAGCTAAACCTATTATAAAATCACAATTACACAAACTGTTATCTTAGTTTTTTATTTCAAGAAATTTAAAGGTCTTGAAATCAAGATATCATAATGAAAGTATATTTTCACTCAATTATTTCTACTACTATTGTTTTAAATGCTATTTCACAAACCTATGTGTCACTTATCAAAATTCAATTAATCAATAAAATGCAAAACCATAAACATAGTCCATAAACCATAAAATGTAACAAAGTAAATAAACAAGGCAAATGACTTTTTTTACTAAACTGTCAACTATCTCTCAATCTTATTTTCCTACAAATTACTTTATTTACAAGTCAAAGATGCTTTGGAAAAAACTATTATCAGTATAACCCTCCCACTACAGAACAAGGCAAAAATAGGAAATTGATGTCCTACTGTTATTGTAAAAAATTGCCACAACATTGATGGCTTAAAAAAACAGAAACTTATACTCTCATGGTTCTGGAGATTACATGTTCAAAATCAGTATTTTTGGGTTGAAATCAAGATAGCAGCAGGTCATGCAATTTCTTCCAAAGATAATAGGGAATATCAGGTTTTTGCCTCCCTCTATATCTGTTCACTGCTAGTATTGCTTGGCTTGTGGCCACATCACTTCTAATTCTATGCTACTGTACACACTATCTCGTTTCTCTATAGTCAAACATCTCTCTGCCTCTCACTTACAAGGACATTTGTGTTTGCATTTAGGGTCCACAGCGATAAAACAAACTACCTTCTCCATCTCACAACCTTTAGCTTAATCACTCCTGCAATGATAATTTTTCCATGTAAGTTAATAGTTACACAATCCAGGTATTAAGACCTGATATTTTTGGGGTCACTTTTCAGCCCGCAAGGGCTCTGATCTCATATTCCTCCTCCTGGGAGATATCACAGCTCTCCTTTTCTATTGTTGGTAGAAAGCTTGTGAGCAGAAAATACAAGGAAAGATTCCTAGCTAGATATAGAACAGTTGTAATTATAAAAGGGATAATAATTACCTACAATATATTACTTATATTTTTGGAAAAGAAAATAAAAATAGACATGATGAAAAATATTACTCAAAATGGGTACAGTAGCAAAGAATCCTTCTATCTAAAATAATGCAAAAATCAATATTAAAATACTTGCATTTTGAGATATATATTTTCTTCTGTGCTATACTTTGTTGATTTAAATGCAATGATTACATCAGAATCAATGTTAATCTATTTTTTAAATCATCCTTCTCATTAGAATTTTGATCCAGTTCCAATTAAATGAGAAAATACACTAGTTCATGCCCATGTGGTTTAATTTTCTTCCTCATCACCTACTGAATTCTGAAGTGAAGAATGGGCATTAGGGACTGAGAACAGGAAGAATAACATCCGTGTAGCAAATAATTCAAGGATTTATCACTGACCTTATATTAATTTTAAATGACTTTAAATCATGCCTTAAAAGGATAACAAGAGTTTAATGGTATTTGAGGGTTTTAAGAAATTTGAAATAGCACTGATGTATAGGAAAATGGCCTTCCCCCCCAAGAGAAATGGAGAACAAGCTATAGATAACCACGAGTACTTTCTTTGGGTAGTTAATATTATCTTTATGACAACATAATTTGTTTCATTTTTCCTTAGATATTAAAAAAGGTACATATTTCAAAAGTTTTAGATTTAACAATGTTTCTCCTACACCCACATTTTATGAAAAGTCAGATATAATTATGAGTGTGTTCATGGTTTTCACTATTTTCATTTTACTTCATATTTTCATTCCTAAAAACTTCCTTATTCAGTCAAACATCTCCCACTTCACCCTTCTTGCTACTATCATGCAACTTTTGCATTATAACTTTTGCATCAATAAATTCTATTAATTATTGTTCAGATAATTAGTATGTTTTCACAATGTGCATTGATAGATTTTTAAATTAAATAATCTCATTTAATATACTGAAAACCTTTGTAACTCAAAATGTCAATTGATAACTTCTTTCCTCAAACATCATTCAGATTCTTCACAAGCTTGAACTGGTCAAATAAAGTTAATGCAAACATCACAATATTCACATGTTGTCAAACTGAGATTCCTATGCCAGGATACAGAGCAGACATCAATCAAAAGGAACTACAATTATCTATTATCATTTCCATGAAAAAGGATGGGTGTTAGCATATATCTATGGCAGAATAAGAAAAAAGTGTGTGCTGTGAACCACTGCTCACACTAACAATATTTCACACGTAAAAAACTTGAAAGAAAAACCTGAAATAAACACATTCATTGCACAACTTTATGGAGGTCGAAACACTTTAAACAAAGAATTGCAATTGAATAACAAAGTCTTTCTTCAATGAAAACTATATATGTTTATTTACACCACATATTTTTATCACATTACATCCAACTGATAGTTTTTTCACTCCTTCCCAGTGAATCTTCACTGAGTGCAAGTTGTTCAAATAATTGAGAAGTGATACTGGCTTTCAGTAGGTTTAAGTCAGAATTACTTAAAATCATGAAATGATTAGCATAGTCCCACACAATAAATTCTCCAGCATAAAACATCAATAGGTTCCTATGGAGGATACTACAACAATCTTGAAAGCAATTTTCCCATAGCAGTCCATGGCTAATGTTTATCTAAAATTACACCACTCACATTTCCGTTTTCACAAGAGCATTGGAGTAGAATTTTGAAGAAGAGGGTACAAACCCTAAACAAGTGATCATTTATTCACACATCCTTGACCACGATCAATGAGCCATAGTTAAATGGGTATCTGAAAACACAGCTTCCCCATCAGCAAGCAAACAATGTAAATAATTTATACCAAGAAATAAAAAAAAAGAGTTTCAAAAAACCAAGGCAATTCCCTTTCTGGGAATTTACTTTAAAGAGATAATTTAAATGTTTATTTAGAAGAGACAAAAAATAAACAAGCAAGCTATTTAATAATAGGAAAATGATGACATAAATTATGATGACTTTATTCACATAAACCTAAGGGCATAAGTTGTGAAGATTATAGAACAAATGTCAGGAGACAGCTAGGAAGCTTTGATATCAAAAGTAAAAGTTTATCTCTAGGGAAAAAATACCTACCAAACACCATCACCATCAACACAAACAAATACAGCAAAATGATACTAGCAGTGATTGGAAAACAGAGAAAGTTGGGGTGATGGATTTGCTTTTACTTTTATTTATGTTTTCCAGTAAAATTTATAATGTGCTCATGAAACTCTCTTGTTATAGAGTACCTCAGTGTCTGTTGAGGACCTCACAAAGTCCAAAAATATTGCTATAGATTGAATGGTTTGTTCAACAACCTGGAAAGGCAGGAGTTGCTATGTCACTGTAAAAAAATTATCTGCATAAATTTGACCATCTCATACAAGAAAATTTACAGTACAGTTTCAATGAGGCAACCATCACTTGGAGATGCTGATAGTAAAATATTGTGTATTTATTCATTTATTTTCAGATGTTGAAATTAAGCCCCAAAATATAAGATTTACCATCTCATGCTTTGGACCATGTAGCCAATTTCTCTGACATTGATACACAGCACCTACAAAATGTTACTATTTAATTAAAGCAGTTAGTTGACTGGAACAAAAGAATACTTTCTAAGCAATTGCTTAGTTACCAAGTGGCATCAAGTGATTTATTCAGCTTGTAAAAAGAAAAAAGGCACAACCAGAAAACTATAATTCTTTTTTGTCTTTTAGTCAGATCACATCAGTTATATCATCGATGAATTTTTGTAATTTTATAGGATTTTCCATGTCAATAAAAAGTGTATGTATATGAAAGTGTATATATATAAATATATATATATATATATATTTTTAATTTGAATACACAATACCTAGCCAAATATACCCTTGCACTAACAGGATGGCTAGATAGATAGATAGATAGATAGATAGATAGATAGATAGATAGATAGATAGAATAACTGATGACATGAGTTTCCTAAATGAAATTTTATTTCAGGTTAGAAGAAAATTCAGATGTGCTAAATATGCCACTCTTCTTCATATTAAATAGCTATTTTGTCTTTCAATCTCTGTGTAAGGTGCATTCACTTTTTAAACTGCAAGATCTGTGGAATTACAGTATTTAATCTCAATGATATGGCACTTTCCTGCTGTCTGAAGTATGGAATAAGAAGAATCATTGCAACAACAAAACTGCAAATTTTGTGTACTAAATTTTATATCCCATGCATTACTATGGCATTGTATACATCTTGATTTGAAAACACTGCTACAATAACTTTATTACCTCTTGAAATAAAAGACACAGCAGCAACATACCACTTTATCTGGCAGCAGAAACTAAACACAAATTTTGGTTTCTATTTAGGATATATGAAATGCTGAAGAGATTTTGAAAAGTGAAGTTTGTCTTTGACTCTATATAATCTGTGAGATAACTACAAATTTATAATTCATTCTGTCCAAAAATCAACACTGTCTCATTAATACCTATCGATGATTTGGTTTAAAAGTGAATTAATGCAATAATTCAACAACTTTAAAAAGCTTCCATCAGTATCATAACCCACATGGCAACAAACCACATAGTCTATGATAAAAATTATGGGTCTCTAACTGAGTCATAAGCTAATGCAAAAGATTTTTCTTATGGCCACTTTAACCCCTCACCTCAGCTATGTAAGAGTACAAACTGTTCATGCATTTCTAGAAAATAATATCCAGTTGATTCTAAAAATAACAATCAGGACAGAAGTAAAACTAGGAAAGCTCCAACTCGTTGTTTGGCTCCCTCAAAGATAGGAGCATCTCATCAGTAAGCTTTATGTGTTAGGAAAAAGATTTATGAAAACTATGTTTGGCAATAGCAATACATGCTCTAATAACATTAAACATGCTTCAGTTATACAGGCTATTTTGACAAATGATTTAGAATGATACCATTTATATTTTTATATTAATATAAACTAAGATACAATGGCACTTCCCAATAAAACAAGAAATATCAAATTCTACTGCAATATCGCTAAAGTTATAATTGTTTCTCTTTCTCATATAAATATATACTCATAAAAATAAATACATATACTAATATATATATGCATGTATCTCTCATACATATGCCTTATGTAAAAGCATATATAATCAAGAAACTATACTGTTCAAAAATACAAGTACAATATATACTTTCATATCTAAAATATAAAAACATTAAGATATCTCATAAACCTAAATTTCAAATTTTAATACTATGCAATTAGAAGAAATTTGCAAAATTTAAATGTAACCACACATAATCTAAGTTTGTCAACTTGATAGCTGAGTCTAAATATTTTTTGGTATTGATTCATTGTAATACATGATAATTTAAAGAACATAATAAGCTTATGCTCATTATAAATACATACTGATTATAAATGATGTGTGAAGTTTCTAATGTAGCCAGCAACAGATGGCCATTTTTTCAATGCAATGATTTAATAAAGCAATGGAAGTAGGGGATTCTACTTTCTCCCTCCACTCTGTGATCCTGGTTAACAGGCTTTATTTACACCAAGTTGATCAGAAAAACGGTAACTTATTGGTTATTTTACATGATTCTGTAGAGTACAGGGTGCACATCTTTTGTCCAGGCAAATCTCCAAATGTATACAAGAAGTATATTTACTTTCTCTTAATGAAAAATAATTTGTAGTGACAATAAAAATAAGATTTAAGTCATATGGATTAATGCCTCTAGTCATATAGATTAATGCATACAGGCTTTAGGTATGCACTAACTCCATGTGAGGCAGAATATTAAAACTCTTTTCAGTTCAAAACCATAAACCTTCAGAAACTTTAAAAATCTTGATAGCTAAGAAAGTGTCATCAATTCATATAGATCCAAACACTTGTTTGTAATGTGAAGATCCCCAATATATATTCATTCCACATAACAAATGAAAAAAATGAGGAATAAAACATTTCCTCAACTTGGAGATAAAAAGAAATAAAAAAAAAGTATTTGCCCTATTCTATTAGATTCCCTTGATTAAGTCTGGAGATAGCAAACTTTAAGTGTGGAATAAGTTTAACATATGCTATCAAAGTCACCAAATCAACTATTCTGATGGTAATGACCAAAGAATCAGGAGATTTAAAAAGGGGGGCCAGAGGATAGTTTACTGTAGACTTCCATTTAAGTCCTTGAACTAAGAAAAACAGGATTTTATGAATGTACAGGCAAAAAGCCATAAAAAGGCAATGCCACAAAAAAATTAAACCATCAGTGTGGTGACCCTAATTTTAAGAATAATTATTAATCACCTGAATAATTATTAATCATCTAGTTCTATTAGTATTCCTTTAGGGGCCAAAACACCTGTCTCCAACAGTCAAAGAGCCATCAAACATAAAATCACCCTACCTAGTTTTATAATTAGATGGAAATAGGAATCAGACAATAATTACAACACCTATCTGAAAAAATAGTAAGATAGTGACACTTTAAAGATATTTCACCATGTACAGTAAACAGGTACCTATCCAAGGATGTTTTATGCTACTGTGACAGTTTAGCCAGCAATAGACTTTTCATCACCTTGCCACTCGGCCACACCCACTTTCACACCACAATAGGGCACCTCCACAATCAGAGTAACAAAATTAATTATATCATCTAACATGCAAAATAATAGAGGGCAGTTTAAGCCCCTTGTCTAGCAAGGGAAAGTTTCCAGAACAGTAATATAAAGGGTGTCAAGACCATAAGTGATGCAATTATTGGGCTAAGAGCTTAGGCTCTTTTTCCCAGCCACTGTTCCTTAAGTGACAATAAGCCTTATTATACCTTGATAAATATCATGCCTTTTAGAAATAAGGGCATGAAATTGCTATAGACACAGATTGTTAGAACTTCAAACTTTCCATCCTTCTGCAGTTTAGCAAGGTAGACTGAAAAAATAAGCTAGATGAAGAAAACACAAAAGAAATGTACAAACATTTTTATGGGAACTGAAGGATTAAGTAGTAATTCCATCAGTAAACTTAACATGAAAAAGTATTTTTTAAGAAAGCCTAGTATTTTAAGTATTGGAAAGAATCTTTCTTTTTTAGCATGATTTTTTATAAAATAACATGCAGAAAATTTGATAGCTAAAAGATCTTCTTATTGTACATGAAGATACATTTCTTGTTCCTAAACTATACACTTATATTTTCAAATGTCTATGTCTATATTCAAGTTTTAAATCATGAGTCTGATATTGGGTAAAAGCCAAGGAAGCTAATTTGGAAATAAGTCATAGAGGTATGTCATATGTATTACCACGAAAAGACACACTGATATGGGCCTCCCCTGGTGGCGCAGGGGTTGAGCGCAGGGTTGCGAGACTGCCCGCTGCCTCTGCAGCACCAGTTCGTTCCCCGGCCACCAGCGAGGGTCCCACAAAAAAAAAAAAAAAAAAAAAGACACACTGGTATGTTAAAAATGTAAATGCTTTAATTTGTGCTTGGACATTTTAAATCTTGACTCAAAAGCAATTTTACTGTAGTATACAAATGCAAGCCATGTTAAATACATTTTATTCTGTTCTTTCTAAAACCAAATGTCACTTAGGTGGTGAGGAAGAGATCAATGGTCAATCCTATACTAACAACTGGAAGATATTCATATTATAGATGGAATAGCCCGCAAATGAAAAACTTCATAAACTTTTGTGGCTATTACGGTATTATGAATAACACATAGAACTGAAAAAAGACATAAAATAGCACAGCCATTATGGTGGTAAAAAACACAGTGTTAAATTATCTGAGATCCTGTCTATTGAAAGAGCAAATGTCTTAGCAAAAACAAAACAAAACAAAATAAAAACAAACCAACACGCATTGCTTTCTCATGATCTGTCCCTTCTTACCTGTTAGCCTTAAGTCTTTCCATTTTACATTTCTAATCACATGATGATCTATAAAAACTCATTTAGTGTAGGAGAAAATTTTATCATATTCATCCAACTGTACTCTTTTAAATGCTCCCTTGAGCACCCTTTCACCATTTATACACTTAGCAAAATCATTCATCATCAAATCTCAGGTAATTTATAACTGCTTCTGTTAAGCCATCCTCAGTACATCCTCTAGTATCTAAAATAAATGCAACTTTCAGGTAAGAGATTTATCTTGAAAGTTCCCTGAAGGCAAGAACTTTATATTTGTCTTCGGTTTTTGGCATACTAGGCAATCAATGATTACTAAATGAAAGCATTTATAAACAAACAAAATAATGAATATAAAAAAGTAACTAAAAATGGAAGATAGGATAACTCCAAGGGTTGGCGAGGATATGGAACATTTATAAACTTTATACATAAATCGGAGTATAAATTAATAGTAATTAATAGTATGCCAATATCAGCTAAAGCTATAACCTGGCAATGTCACTTCAAATATATATTCCTTCTTTCCCCCCAAATAGTGAGCCTGTTCCTCAAAAGGCATGTACTAGAACATGCAAACACTGCTATTAGCAACATCTCAAAATGAAAATAATGTTTATTATCAAATGCTTATTATCAGTAAAATAAATAAACTTTGGCCTAGCAATGAGATAGACCATTTTACAACAATGAATTCAAATGATCTACAAATACATGCAGCAAAATTAATAAATTTTCTAAACTTAATGTGGTAGAGAAGCCAGATAAGAGTGTAAACTATAGAATTCCATTGTTCATTGTTGTTAGAAACTAGAACAGTTGTTACCTTGAAGGGAAGGCAGAGACTTCTGAATGGGGGGTGATAGTCTATTTTATGATGTGGTTTGGGTGAATTTCACATTTTCAATTCATCACTTTATATTTTTATACAGTTATACATTTGATGTATAATTTTATGCATGTCTACACTAGACTCAAATGAGAAACTTAAAAAATAAGTGGAGTCAGGGCCTCCCAGGTGGCGCAGCGGTAGAGCGCTGGGTTGCGAAGCTGCCCGCGGCCTCTGTGGCGCCGATTCGATCCCCGGCTGCTCCCCGGCCACCAGAGGAGGGTCCCACATGGCGCGCAGACCCCTCCTGCCGCCCACTGCTCCCCTCAGCAGTGTACTTCAGTCCTTCTGCCTGCTCTGCTCCCTACTCTGGCTCTGGTGAATTCTTTCACCCTCCCCTGCTTCTGACTGTACCCAGTGCATGTATAAACAAAACAAACAAACAAACAAACAAACAAACAAATAAAGCACGCCTCTATTTAAAAAAAAAAATCTTTAAAAAAAAAATAAATAAGTGGAGTCAAATGACTCTGTATCTATGTATCTAACTGATCTCAAACTTCTACCCAGAAATAGCTCATACATATTAAGGATGATTAATGTATAATTCGAAACTTAAAATTGGTCCCTTGGGAAAAAAATATTATTTAGTCAAAATGGCATCTCTATAGATTTTCACTCAGTTAATAAAAAACAATGGAGGTTACTTTGTAAGTAAGGCATTTGAAATAGTGAGCTTGGCTTAGAATTTGACTTTCTGCATAAAGCGATGTACTCACAGCACATCACTATCTTAAATTTAAAAACAGAGTAAGTGGAGGAGAAACTTCATTCTGAATACAAATTGAAAGTTTTCTAATCCAATTTCAACAAGCTGAATGTATTAAGATAAAACAGAGAGTCATAAAGAAAAATAAAAATAAAAAAAATAAAATCATAAAGAAAAATAAAATTAGAATGCTGACTGGACAATAGAAAAGATGACTGGAAAATAGGAAACACACCTTGCTGAGAGTTGTCTAAGAGGTTGTCTGAAGTTAACATTAATATGAAATTAATGATAGGTGCTGATGGGGACTGAGGCTTCAGAAAGAGGAGAGGCTATTGATCCTGAATGATTTATGTTTTCTACAATCAAGGAAGCTTTGAAATTCAAAGAATCTAATAGTATTATTAGAGGCATTAAGGATAATTCCAAATATTTTATAGCACAACAGAGGCAAATCATAACGCTTGATATAAAATGCAAGAACAATGTTAAGGAAAGAGGAGAAGAATGCAGAAGGAATATCAGAATACCTTACTAGCTTTTTTTTAAACCATTCATGCCTGTTTATGCTCAAATTTTACAAAGTACTGATAGCCTTGCTGGAAAATAGATTGAACAAGGGTATGTATGTATATGCATCTACATATACACATTCCTGTTAGTACATTGAAATCTGGGAAAGGGACATGTGTGATAATCATAGTTTTTGAAATAAACTATATTTAATTTAAAGAGGGTCATACATGGCCTGTACCCCAACAAAGAATTACTGCTATAAAATGATACATCAAAACTATAATGCTACCTACCTCAGGGCAGGAAGGAGTTAAAAATAGTAGCCAAGAAAGTTAAAATAAATGCATTGTCTCTAATGTGACAGAATAATCACAGTTACAAAGTAGTTAGAATCAATGAAATTCAATGGAAAACCTCATAAATCTATTTCTTACTGATATGATTTAATACACTATTTGTGTCAAGTAATAATTTTTCTAAATGTCACTATATAATTTAATTTTTTTTCTATAGCATAGTCTGGTCAAAAGAGTATGTATGAGCTCTGAGTTCTGACCTGGATTACAACCTGGAGCCACAATCTAAAAATCACATGATCTAAGCAAACTTACTACTATCAAATTCACTGTGGGTAATTGGGATATTATCTAGTTGGGAAGCAAATCACCTATCTGATATGGGGGTGAGATCAAAAATATATAAAGAAATTATACAACTCAACAGCAATAAAAAGTTTAAAAGTTGGAAAAAGGATCTAATTAAACATTTTTCCAAAGCAAAGGCCAATGGCCAAAAGATTCATGAAAAAGGTGTTCAACATTTTTCATCAAGGAAATCATCAAAGCCACAATGACACATCACCTCATACCTTATGGAAAGTCTACTGTCAAAAACACAAGAAATAATAAGTGGTGGCAAGTATATGAATTATTGTTAATAATGTCAATTACTGTAGCCATGATGCAAAACAGTATGGCAATTTCTCAAAACAAAACTAAACAAAACAAAACCAGAGCTACCGTATGATCAATCAATTCCACTTGTGGATATTTATCTGAAGAAAATCAAAACACCAAACAAAAAGATATACGCAACCCCGCCCTAAGTTCACTGCAGCATAATTTACAATAGTTGAGCCATGAAAGCAATGTATATTTCCACTCATGGATAAAGGAAATGTTATACACATAATACACACACACACACACAGGTTTATTATTCAGTTACAGAAAAGAAAAACCATTTGCATCAGTATGAATAGATCTTAAGGGGATTAGGCAAAAATGAAATAAGTCAGACAAAGAAAAAGAAGTACTATACAATCTTACTTATATGTGGAATCTAGAAGAACAAAAAACCTCCAAACTTATGTGAGTGAGTGAGAGGAGGTCAGTGGAGACAGGTGGAGGTGGTCAAAAGTCACAAATTTCCAGTTAGAAGACAAGTCATGGAGATGTAGTATACAGAACAACAAAAACAATCATCATGAAACCAGAGAAACAATGTATATAAACCATTTATCACAGCAGTTGGTACATAGCAAATTGATTATATATGCTATTTTTTATATTACAACACACACTAAACATTTATATTGTTTTCACAAATTAACATTTACTAGAAAGAAGAATAAAATGCTTAATTGTGTTCATGAAGTTCTATTACAACCACCAGTTACTAAAATAATACTGTAAATTGATGTTAACCAAACTTCACCACCAAAGTATAAGTGAAGATCTCAAGCACAATCATTTGTGAAGAAAAAAAAAGTCCCTAGTGACATATCTTGCTTCTTGACATACCTGATTCAACTCAAATGAAAAATTACATTTCCAGATAAATTTCTCATTCCCATATACTAGTTATTTACTAAATCTGTAATAGTTCCTTTTTTAGTTGGAAAGAAAAAAGGCATTGGCAATGTTTAGCCTCACTAAAAAAAAATCTAAAGAAGAAATTGTAATGTGTTACAATTTGAAGACTAGTTATGTTCATAGCTACACACAAAATGGTAAGATTGTGAACATCATATGTCTTAGTCATTTTATTTTATGGTAACTGCTCAAAAATGCTAATCGAGTCATAATTTTTTGTTATTTAAAGTGACTTGAAGAATAAACAAATGGAACTAAAAAGCTTCCCCAAGATGAAAGAAGCTATCATTAATACAAAAAGACATTCTACTGAATAGGAGAAAATATTCACAAGTCATACATCTGACAAAGGATATAAAAAAAGCTCACATAATTCAACAAAAGAAAACAATACAATCAGAAGAATTTGCAAAAGAGCTAAATCTATTTCTCTAAAGAAGATATACAGATGGTCAACTGACACATAAAAAAATGCCCATAATCACTTATCATTGGGGAAAACCACAATCACAGCCATTTGGATGGTCCACAGAAACAAGTGCTGGCAAGGATGTGGAGAAAAAGGAAACATTGTATAGAGTTGTTTGATTAGAAAGCAGACTAGTCCAGTATTTATGGGAAAAAGTGTGAGGTTTCAAAAAACATAAAAAAAGAGATCTGCCATATGATCCAACCACTGCATACCTAGATATCTACCTGAAAAACATAAAATCACTAATTAGAAGGAACATATGAACTCCTAGGTTCACTCAAAAACACAAAATCACTAATTAGAAGGAACATATGCACTCCTAGGCAACTTACTATAGCCAATTTATAGAAACAACCTAAGTGTCCAACCAAAGATGAATGGACTAATAAGATGTGGTATGTGAAACAGAAAACAGAAAGGAATACTACACAGCTATAAAGACGAAATCTTGTCATTTGGCACAACATAGATGGAACTGAAGGGTAGTATGCAAGTAAAGTAAGTCAGAAGGAGAAAGAAATACTACATGATTTCACTAAGAAGTGGAAAACAGAGAAACACAGGAGCAGACAAAACTAAATCAAAACAAGTCCTAAAATTCTGTAGAATTGAAGTTTTCAGAGGAGGAGAGTGGGAGCACGGAGGAGCAAAAGGGGCTGGAGCTCACTGGTCTATGTTAGAGGACTATCGGTGCTTTGTTATTGGGTGTGATGTGGTAACATATGTCTGAAGAGGTGAAAACTTTAACTTTGAATCATAAACAATGTAAGCCATGTTACCACATTCAACAATAATAGAATAAATAAAATGGCTTGAAGAGAAATAACAGGAAAAGTATGAAAGTTTTGTGATATTTAAACCCAACTACTTTATTTTGGTATTTCAGAATCATTCCCTTATGAGAATCAAAGAAAACACAACATTAAGCGAGAGGGCACACTTCCAAAACTCAGCAGAAAAAAAAAAAATTGATGTCGTTAATGATAAAAAAAAAAGTACATGAAAACAGTTGAATTATATCTTGTAATTTTTTAAAGATTTATTTATTTATTTATTCATAGAAGAACTGGGGTGTAGGTCAGAGGTGTAAAAGGATTCAACAGAGATAGAGTGGGGAACAGAACAGGCAGATTGACTGAAATCCACTGCTGAGGAGAGCAATGGGTGAGACGAGAGGTCTCTGCTGCACCATGGGTTCACTCCCTGGCTGGGTATAAAGAAGATTATCAATGTCAACTGCTTAAGTTCACTGTATATAAGCAGGATACATAAAAAATACAGGTAAGACAAGAAAAATCTAAAATATTGATAATTTAAAAATAATTGTCACAAACATTTTTAGTCATTGTATCAAAAGTTTAATATAGCACCACAGGCTCAAGATGATGAAAGGTCACTAATATATTGCCAAACACATTTTTATGAGATAAATTTGATTATAATTGCTGCAACTATTTCAGCCACAATTTAGACATAGAATCCAATTATCCATTTCATTTTCATTTATACCTCATGGGCGAGATCATTTATCATGTTTCATGATAATGATCAGAAGACACATGGAAAGTGATTTCTGGAGGTAACAAATTACCTACCATATTAGCATAGCTTACAAGATCCTGTCAACAACTACTATGCATAAATATGAGGTAATTAAATTTACAATGTGCAGGAGTATTTAATACGCTACTTGCTTCCTTCACAGCTGCCAAAAATCTGGGTTGCTAAATGCAGCAAACCTGTTTGGTTGCAAATCAGGAATCATTATGCTTCAGAACTCCAACAGGTAGTCGGTGTGCTGTGGCTTATGATGCTGAAATGCATCTTTCATCATCTGGTATTATTACTTCTTGCAACCAAACCATCCATCATTAGCGGAGACAGCTTGGAATGATAGTCGTGGACCCTCACATCACTGCTCCTTGAACTCTGTCTCATCCATCTTTTGCATCATTCCTGATTCATAGCTAAGTACCCTTCCGGGCTGCAAAACCAAGTGTGAACCTGTAATGCCTTTAACCTACAGTGCCTCTCTAATAGTAATTGATTTCTTTCTATTATGGAGCTACTGTTCAGAAAAAAACTACCCAGGTTTGCTGATGCTGAAGGATGCTTTTTAAAAAGACATGAGTTACAAAATTCCAAATTAAAAAGAAATGCATTAATTTGTTTTGTTTTGTTTCACTTTAAAAGCAAGGATTCAGAATTGCATTAGTATTTCTATTTGAATATTTATTCATAAAAGTAAAAAACAATCGTAGACACAGACATAGTCCTGAGTACAAAAGGACACACACAAAAAGACAGCCTATGGCTTGTATATGAATGCAATCTTTTGTTTTGAAAATTATTAATCAGAGTTGCAAGTGTATTTGATAGTAAAATAATCAAAATTTTAAGGTACTTAGTATGCTGAAACTGTAAAACATCAGATATCCTTGACACAACGCAGAGACATACTTAAAGTTAGATGGTAGAATATACATGAAAACTGCCATTTAAAATAAAACTCTTGGGCCTCCTTGGTGGCGCAAGGGGTTAAGACACAACCTATGAAGCTATCTGCACCACTGCAGCACAAGTTCGATCCCATGTCAGAGAGCTACCCACATGGCGCAGCAGACCTCTCGACTCACCCGCTCCCCTCAGCAGTGTATTTCAGTCAGTCTGCCTGCTCTGCTCCCCACTCTGTCTCTGGCGAATCCTCTCATACCCCACACCTCTGGCCTGTTCCCTAGTTCTTGTATGCACAAATAAATCTTTAAAAAAATAAACAACTATTTAAAAAAATAATAAAATAAATCTTTCACGCACCCATTTCTCCTTCACTGACTGCTAAGAGAACCTTCTAAAATGATACTTTGGGGCCTCCCTGGTGGCACAGCGGTTGAGCGCTGCGTTACAAACCTGCCCGCAGCCTCTGCAGCACTAGTTCGATCCCCGGCTGCTCCTGGCCACAAGAGGAGGGTCCCACAAGGCGCGCAGACCTCTCCTACTGCCCGCTGCTCCCCTCAGAAGTGTACTTTGGTCCTTCCGCCTGCTCTGTTCCCCGCTTTGGCTCTGGTAAATTCTCTCACCCTCCTGCGCTTCTGACTGTACCCAGTGCTTGTATAAATAAATAAATCTTTAAAAAAATAAAAAATAAAAAAAAATAAAATGATACTGTGAACACAATGGATGGTAAACTGTAAACTATGTAAGATTAACAGGTTTTAATTCTTTTCTATCTGAATGCTGTTATAAAAATTTAGTAAATCAAAATGGTGAAAATGTTCCCAGAGGCAAATTGGCATTCCGTTGCCCATTCAAATTTTCTTTAACATTTGTCTTCTCTGACATCTTGCACCTCTACCATCCATGTTGAATCCCAAACACCCTGTTTTTCATTGATATCGTATATTAACCAGACCAATCAGGGTAACTACTTTATAATAATCTTGTACAACACAAAGAAATATCAACCCTCATAGGGAGTTTTAATATGGTAAAATTATGGCAGGGAGGAAACTCTTTACATAGAAATAAATATTTTCAAGCTGTTTGCTACAGTGAATGTCATTCTTTTATTGTTATTATTTTCTTTATTTAGCATATATGAACTGAGGTATAGGACAGAGGTGCAAAGGGTGAGAGAACTCACTAGAGACAGAGTGGGGAGCAGAACAGGCAGATTTATTGAAATACACTTCTCAGGGGAGCATCAAGAAAGACAGGAGAGGTCTTCTGTGCCATGTGGGATATCTCCCTGACCAGGGATTGAACTCATGCTGCAGTGGTTAACGATAGCTTGATAGTGCTGAGATTCAGCCCCTGTGCCACAAGGCAGGCCATAAATGTCATTCTTTGTGGACTGAGAAATGCTGTTGGCCAAGAGTCTTAGAAAGCCAATCCCTCTCCTTCTGACACTTTAAATATCGATGTAAGAAAAAGACTGACTTAGGAGCACTGCTATCTGGAGGAATCAAATCTGAAGAACAGGGAGAGTTGAGGTCTTTCTATTTTATTTTGCTTTATTTCTAAGAAATCAAATGTTTTTATAAAGAACACAAACAATATTTTCACTTAACAGAGATTCTCAAGTCCAATGAAGAATCTACATGCAGCATTAGGAAGAAAAATATTTTAATGTTACATAACTTGCATGGGATTTTATGTGTGATAATGTCAGGAATAAAGGATAAAATATATTTAACTGTGCCCTGATTCTCTTTTTAAATTTTCAATTTAATTGAATATATTTACTTTTATCCTTAACAACACACCAAAAGGTAGCATTTGCTAAAGTCTATACTCTATGAAATGGATCTTGGAAAATACAAAACAATTTCTATCCACTAAATTCCTATTGCTTAATTCATTGCATTGAATTCCTCTTTTATATCTTATAATTAGCCAAATTTTTATGCATGGCAAAAGGAAAGATTTTAAACCTGTCTCCCATGTATCTAACCAAATGTTTACAGTTGAAATTACTATCTATGTTCTCAAATTCTATAGATCGATCCAATTTCTGCTCACATCCAAATTCTACCTGGTATTCCAGAATGACTACTTCATCTCATGTAATTCCACAATGTCCTTAACAGTATTTCCAACATAATCTCTCACCATAACCAGCCCTTTCCATTTCCACTACAGCCCCCTTCAAGGATGCCTCACCTTCACAATTTTTATGACTTTTAGAACCCAGTAATCATAAACTCTGAAAACTCACCTAATCCAAAATCCCCAAAGTTTCCCAAATTAAGTTACCCAATAAATTTACATTCTATATTCCAACATTCAGATTCTTCTACATTTTGTAAACTTTCAGGTTCATCTCAACTTCTTCCCTCTAAAACACTGCTAAAAGCAGTATTTAATACTAGGCTACATAAGCATGTTTTCCCATGCCATGCCCTCTGCTTGGGATGCCCTTATTTATCGTCCACAATCCAAATGATACCCATGTCAGTGGTAAGACGAAACTTCACCTCCATCTCCATGCACCTGCTGACTACCAAAGCCAGCAAGGAGTCTGTCCTCTTCTACACACTGACTACGCCACTCATATGGCACTTGACAACCCATTTTTTTTTTCTTTGACAGCAATTATTTGATTATATCTGCTGAGTGTTGGCTACAGACACACACAAGTGAATAAGCAAAGGTAAATAGACCTTGACTCTTTCAATCTAGTTGTGGAGCCAGATGCCAGAAATGCAGTCATATCTTGAAGACTAGTGAACAGGCACTACAGAAAAAGCCAAGGCTATAAGATGTAAGAGAGTGTGGCACATTAAGGCAAGTAACGGAAAGCAAGCGTTGCTAGAGTTTAGTGAGCAAAGAGCCCTATGAGGGGTTGGAAAGGTGCACTGAGTCAGATGATGAAAGCTCTAGAGACTGATAAGACATCTTTAAAGTAAATTGTGTAGGGAGAATCATCACAACCAGAAAAGCACAATCAGATATACTGTGTGTAGTAGAGCCGGAGTGGTTAATGTGTGAAGACTAATTTGAAGTAGGTAAGTGACAATGTGGGGATCCCAGTGAGGAGATTTTATAAAGTACAGGAAGAGAGGATGGACACACGGATGAAAGTGATGACATTAAAGGTACCGAAAGTGCCGAGCAACTAGAAGATACGTAGTAAAATTCGAAGCAATTAACATGCATATTTCTAGTTGCTGTATCTTACTCAACAATGCAAAAATATTTAAGACTACTGTTCTGTATATATGTTTATTCTGCATATCCTAATAGCAGGTATCACAAAATAGCTTTTGAACACATACAGTCAAATAACATTGAAAAAATTATCTTAGGAAAAAAAATCTTAGAAAAAAATCAAATTTTCCTATTTCTGTTCTATATTACAAAATGACTATCATTTAGCCTATTTTTGGAAAAATTGAGAAAATTGAATAAAATAAGAATGTGCAGGCACACAAATGTTTCAGGGTAAAAAAAAAAAAAGAAGTACAGGAAGAGGGAACAGCAAGTTTCAAGGCCCTAAAACAGACATCTGCTTGAAGAGTTTATATGCCTGCTGTGGATTATGGCAGTTGCTGAGTGATAGGAATAAACTTTGAATGGTACCAGGTGACAGTTCATTTAAGGCCTTTGGACCAGGAAAGTTCTATGACCTTTTGTTCCTCTTAATATGAAGGGAAGCTCGAGGAGGAGGTAATGGGAGAGTAGTAATGGATCCTCCATGTGTGTCTGAAGATGAAAGAAAATGCCAATGGCAATTAAGAACATGTAAACAACCATGTGGAGAAAATTTCTTCCTAACAAGGGAGAATTCAGGTAATGACTCATTTGCTGTTTCTTTGTTTTCACAATGCCAGATTCTGTGACACCACAACTAAATTTTGATTCCACACAGTACAACAGTGCAGAAAGACAACAAAATATTTTCAGTTAAGGCACAGAAAGAAAATGGAGAGCAAAATAAAGTTATTTTTCAAATTATATCCTAAAGTTTAAAAGTAACACTGTCCCTATATACATCTACATGCCGTATTTTCTCTAAAAACCAAAATCAGAGCTAAGATGAAACTGTAGAGAGAGAGATTGTTGTGGATTTGAGTTTTAAGAATAGATAGCCATATTTTGCCACCATTTTTAAATTTTTGTCTAGCCCGAAGTGCTCCAATCTTTATACACTAAATGGCACAACTTTTTCATTTTTTTATAGCAAACTAATAATTAGTAATGAAATAAAAGCAACACTGAGGAAGAAAATAAAAATGTATATCTGTATTTACTCATGTTGACCTTATAATAGTCTTTAATTTTTACTAACTAAATCTTTCTGAGAAAGGGGAATAACATGATTTATATTTTTCCATATGGACAGGAAGTGATTCTGTAGTAATGTGACAGACTTTTTTGGAACATGTGGGCTGATTAATTTATTGAGTACTTGACTTCTCCCTAACTTTTCATGAACATTTTCTATTTTCCATTTATTTCCTAGTTTGTACTCTTAGTAAGGCAGGTTCTTGATGATATTTTACTGGTAAGCAGAATGTGTATTTGTTAGTTTTTAAAAAGATGTGAGCAGCTTTGCATAAATTCTTGATGTTGACTGCAAATAGCTAAACACCAAAACTTACCAGTCAGTCATAGCCTGCTCTTACTGATTCTCTAAAAGATGAAGCAGTGAGAAAGTAAGACTCAAGAATTATAGCCAATAAAGTAATGTCCCACCACATTTATTTTGCTCTCTTTACTCATTATACCATTAAAAACTATGAATTACCTCTGTCCTGCTGATCGATTTCACTCTGTCAGCTATAGAGCATCTGTTTAATTAACATTCACAGCACATTACTGATCATATTAGTGCTCAATGAAGGATTTTTATAAAATGGTATGTTTGATTGAGTATTTTCTATCAGTTAGGGGATCTTGCTTTTGTTTTTTTTCCCATAGAATTAAAAATGTAACCAAAATCAAAGTCCAAACTATTCAAGTCCAAATATTCAAGAATCCTGTATTTTGCTGTAAAATTAATTAAATTACAAACTGCTTTAGAGCAGAGATTTGGTGTTATTTCTTCATAATATCCAGGGACCTATTCCCATTTAAATACTTAATAAAGGTTACTATTTGATTTTAAAAAAGATGGTGCAAATTGATTTCTTCCTCTTTTGGTTCAAGGTAGGGGAAAGAAAAATAGTAAGCAGAGAGGGAAATATAAATTACAAAGACACTCTTATTCCAAGAAGTAGCTTTAAGTCCTTTGCAAGAACTGGGGATCCAAATTACATTTATCACAAACTTCAAGAGAACAGAATTGAGAGGCTCAGAAGGAAAATACAAACTGCTATCAGTGCTCTGAAATCAAATTCTCTAGAGTTCAACAGAAGGAATTATTTGGCATGCAAATCATCCTGCTTCCTCTTTGATCCTTCTCAAATTCTTAAGAAGCTCCAACAAAAGTAAACTCCCCCAAGATTCATTCCAAAACATAGTGACCAGCACCTCACATGCTAAATGTTATATGGAGCTCTTGGGAATCACCTGTACAAATACACTCAGAAACTCTTAGGGAACGCATTATCACTGAATTTTAATTTTTACAACAAAACATAGAAAATATAAAATGAAAATAACCACTAGGGCAAAACAATTCTAGCATTTTTGTGAAGCGGTATAAGGAAGATCAGAGTAAGACAAAATTAACAGAAAAAAAGATTTGAATAGTAGTTTACGAAAGTGGATAAAATAGAAATTCAAAAATAATATACTATGTGAAATAAGGACATCTAGTGTCCTTTTGCTCATTGAGAATTTAAAATGTACCCAACATCATGTACACTGAATCACCTGAATTACAAGTAGCTACCGAAAAAGAGGAGACTCCAATTGCTTCTTTTATCACACTCAAGGGCAAGAAAGTAAAAAGTTTGGATGAGTGACATTTGGAGACACCTTTGGCATCCCCTGACTAACATCAGGTGCTTTCCCAACTACGCGTGAGCAGTGGGCAAATTATCATGAGGTTTATCCAGGTGTTTTTAGACTTTCATTAGAGCTCATCTATGTTTACATTGTACTCTTTCAGATAACTCCCAATTACCTATCAAGTTGACGAGTTTTCACAATAGAAAAAAAAAATCAGGATCTTCAAATAATCATTTAGAAAAAGGATGTTTATATGAATTCCTGAGTGTGAGGTCTAAAGCAGAATGCCGAAGGACTCAAGCTAGAAATTCTGTTTCTTAACAACGAACAAATGTATTAATATGTCTAGGTTTCTACTACTCAAATGGCCCTGCTTCTAATATAAAACTATTGTAATGAAATATTCAGACATGATTTTTATCTGCTCTATATTTTTTTAAATATTTATGCATACAAAAACTGGAGTACAGGCCAAAGGTGTGGGGGGGGTGAGAGGATTCACTAGAGACAGAGTGGGGAACAGAACAGGCAGATTGAAGAAATACACTGTTGAGGGGAGCAGCGGGTGAGCCAGGAGAGGTCTGCTGCGTCATGTGGGTAGCTTCCTGGCCAGGGATCGAACTTATGTTGCAGTGGCTGCCATTAGCTTAATGGCCTCTGGGCCACCAGGGAGGTCTTTTATCCACTATATTGAAAACCATAAAGCACTGATCAAATCAAGATTATTTTTAAACTGAGAAAATAATTCATATTAAAGTCAATCACTCTTCCTAGCTCATATGAGAAAGGAAAAGAACTGATTCAGATATTACAAAACACATTTGTCATCATCTTTTCCTGTGTGTTGTTAATCTTCACTCCATCTACAGGTGTAGGAAGGTAAGTGGTTCATCACTTATTCCCAGTTTCTTTTAG
Organism: Talpa europaea; assembly: GCF_964194135.1. Classification (NCBI taxonomy): domain Eukaryota; kingdom Metazoa; phylum Chordata; class Mammalia; order Eulipotyphla; family Talpidae; genus Talpa; species Talpa europaea. The sequence continues at coordinate 28,385,180 of NC_140068.1, read as the reverse complement.
GATCAGCTCCACTGCTCCAATTTCAATGAAAAATTTGTTTATTGGTGCGCAGACCTCTCCTGCCACCCGCTGCTCCCCTCAGCAGTGTACTTCGGTCCTTCTGCCTCTCTGCTCCCTGCTCTGGTGAATTTTCTCACCGTCCCACGCTTCTGACTGTACCCAGTGCTTATATAGACAAACAAACAAACAAACAAATAAATAAATCCTCCATTCTCATTGAAAAAAAATTTGGAAAAAATATTTGTTTATTAACTTTCAGAAATCTATCAATTATCTTTATGTAAAGATTGTGCTAGGTGCTGCAGCAAACACAGACTCGGACTATAATTTACAAATGATTACAATTAGAGAACAAACTGAAAAATTCAAATACAAATACTGTTAATTTAGACTTCTTATTCACATGTGTAGTGGGTAACTGGTACCAGTCAAATGATCCTGTTAGCAGTTCACCATTCACCAAATAAGTTACAATCCCTCTGACTTATAATACCTGATCTTATAACACCCTTCTCCAACATTGCCAGATTCCAAATTCTGTATATCCTTAAAGGTGAAGTTGTACCTTCTTTCATGAAATTCCCTCAGTTCCAACATTACCTGAATAGAATTATAAATCCCTCTGAATTACTGTTCCCACAACTGGAGTCCAATCTAAAAATGTTCACCTATAGACATTCTAGTTATCCATTAGCAGTCATCTAATTTTTAATGCTGGAACAAGAATAACCTCTCTATGATCAGTTGGATGAGACCACAGAATTATGTAACCATACTGCTATCTTATGACCCCAAGAAGAATCTGGCTTAATATAGCTGCAATCATGCATTGCAGAGTGAAGAATCAAAAAAATAAATAAATAAATAAAAGATCCTTCATGATTACATGAACCATTCTTAATTCCCACAAGGGCAAGTTCCCATTACAAATGTCAGAAAATACTTATTTTTAAGCTGGTATGTATTGTCTTAGAAAGGAAATATAGATCAACAATGATCTAAATTCTTATTAAACAATAAAATTTTGTTTTACAGGACTCTTTACACTGAGAAAGGCTGTATAAATGGATTAATATTCACCCAACTTTACAGTGGAGGTCGCATACACTCATTAAAAATAGAGTAAGGGCCTCCCCTGGTGGTGCAGCAGTTGAGTGCTAGGCTGGGAGGCTGCCCACAGCCTCTGCAGCACCGGTTTGCTCCCCTGCCGCTGGCGAGGGTCCCACCAAAAAAAAAAATAGAGTGAAAAATTAACTAAATATTATGTCGAGAGCATTTTGATAATGACTAATAGTTGGCAGTAAAATCTAAAAATCAAAGCAGCAAACCCAAAAAAACTAGTTATTCATGTTAAATGTAATTAGAATTCCACAGATAAAAATATGTACAAAATGCATAGTGAACATCTGGGAACAGAAACTGGATATGAGTTGAAGCAATCAGAAAATTTTATGGAAGTTTATTGTGAGTCTGTTAGTTAGAATTATCAGTGGACTTTTAATTCAGAATTATGGAAAAGGTGAGATCAAATGAGGTAGAATCGATAACATAACTCCAACTATAAATTTCATGCTTTTAGTTTCAAGTTGTAAACACCTTTTTAATCTGTAATTCACATTTTACACTTCAATTTTATAGAAACACTGAGAAAAAATATCTGTTCTTCATCACATCTTTGTATAAACTTTGTCAATAAAGATTGGCTTTTATAAGTTGAAGATGTTATCATTACTCAAAATGACCTGAAAGCACTGCTGAAGTCATGACAAAGTAAATTCTGTTTCAGCATACTTTCTTTTTGCTTCCTCTGGCTGTGGGAACACAGAGATCAATACTCTTCAACTCGAGGATCTTGCAGTGAAATTTTCATTTGTAACAAACAGCAACAAAAAAAAGCCTTAAGCATGCCCTGTCACTTCCAGTTTAGGAGAAAATGCACTAATAAACTGTTACCCTTGGGTCATCTTTTACAACAGGCAATACTATGCCAGTTCTTATTAAAGACTATTCATATCACTGCCCTAAAAATTTCCTTTAAAATTAGCATCTTTTGTATCTATGTAACAGCATGTCATCTTTGAAAGTGCCATTGAGAGACAGAACCTGTCACCATACTTAATTCTCAGCACTGTTTCAAAAACAGGACAGCTGACTCCAAATGGGATATTTTTTGGCTAGGAATATTTATTTAGTAGTTATTTGAACAACAAGAAATTTATTGCTGTATTTTAATTTTCAAACAGAACAGTAGGCAAAATATCACATATAAATATTAGATATACAACAAACTAAAATACTGAAAAGAAAAACATAACTGCCAAATTCTCAAAATATAAAATGTTGGTAGACTCTGAATAGCACATTCAAAGTGCCATCATATTTTAACCCAAGAGTTACAATACCTAAAACAAAAAACATATTAAATGATATGGGGGCCTCCCTGGTGGCGCAAGAGCTTAAGCTTTAGTACTATGAAGCAATCGCAGCTACTGCAGCATGAGTTCGATCCCTGGCCAGCGAGGTGACCTACATGTTACGGCATACCTCTCTTGTCTCACCCACTGCTCCCTTCAGCAGTGTATTTCAGTGGATCCGACTGTTCTGCCCCCCACTCTGTCTCTGATGAATCCTCTCGTCCCCCGCCTATACCTCTGGCCTACATCCCAGTTCTTGTATGCATAAATAAATAAATCTTTTTAAGAAATAAATGATAGGATTTTCCTTTACAAAAATGAAGAAAAAATGCCAACATTTCTGATGAGATTTAAGGATACTCCATTTATAAATTTTATTGAAATAAGTATTCAGTTCACTAGTAACACTCCTAGGACAAGCATAATACAGCTCTCTCCAGGTAAAGAAAACTGAGCTTTGATAAAGTCTATTGGTTGATTAAAATAAACAAAGATCTAGTAATGACAAAAAAAAAATCTCTTAACATATATGTGCATTAAATGGCTATGATAAAGGGAACTATAAATAGAGAACTCATGAATAAAATGTCAACTATGTCTTCCACAAAATTTTCAATGCATCACAGTACCACTGCCTCCAAAATATATAACTACTGGGTGTTTAAGAGCAATCTAGATGCACTATTAAAAGCCACCATCACCTCTAGTGGCTACATAATGTGAATATGAATATAGTGTCATGAAAAACAGTAAGAATGATAATTCAGAAGCGTACCCAACTCCTACCTCTATAACATATTCATAACGCTGAAGATAATCCATGGTTACCTACTGGCTGTCAAAAGTAGGCCCAGTGAAAGCAATGCTGCAACAGGACTCAATAAAGACGAATACATAAGCACAATAAAATAAATTGCCACTCTGCCTGAGCATAGGAGTCAAATTATCGTATTTTCTCACTATTCAATTAATTGGGGCTATGATTTCCTGAACCTAAGCAGGTTCAAGGAGCCAGCACTGTAAATATTCACAATAGGTTCATTTAAAATGGAGTCATATCCAAATTACAAAAATAAACCTTTTTTTATTTGACTGAGATATCCCTGACAAAAGCATTAAAAATGACTAATAACATTATTTAGTGTTGTTAATATGTGATAAAGCTGTGATGGCAAAAAGAATGAGCTCATCTTTGGGAGACAGGAAACATGGGATTAAATTTTGCCTCCATCAATTATTACAGATCTTTGTTGCTCAAGGCAATTACCAAACAACCTAGGGAGTTTCAATTTCCTTGTCTAGAAAAATATTAAAGGCTGGGGCCTCCCTGGTGGCGCAGGTGGTTGAATGCTACACTGTGAAGCTGTCCGCAACCTCTGCAGTGCTGCTTTGATCCCGGCTGACTGGCGAGGGTCCCACATGGTACTTCAGACCTCTCCTGTCTCGCCCGCTTCTCCCCTCAGCAGTGTATTTCATCAGTCTGCCTGTTCTGTTCCCCGCTCTGTCTCTGGTGAATCCTCTCACCCTCTCGCACATCTGGCCTATACCCTGGTTCTTGTATAAATAAATCTTTAAAAAAAATTAAAGGCTGTAGTATTAAAATCAAGTTAACTCTTAAAATGAAATAATGCATATAAAAGATGTTTGATGTCAAACATATTAACTTGGACACAGATAGATCTCATGTTCTTCCAGATTCTTAGGTCTTGACACGTGCCTCGCTTTCCTTTCCACATGCCAGTGCTTCTTCATAATACTCCTCTCCACACTTCCACAATCCTCTTCTGGACTCACAAAGAACATCCCAATGCCTCTGACAAATCTCACTCCAGTTTGTGTTTTTGTTTTCATTAGTAATACCCAAATTTCTCATTGAGGGACATGCCTGACTTACATTTTATGTTCATTGGTGTCATTACTGGTTGTTGCTTAATAGAGTTGCTGTTCTTCCCAATTTTCACATGGCAGACATCCTCATTTTATGATGGTTCCAACTCATCTGTGACTTTATCAAAGAGAACTTACCTTCTAGACAACTTTCCTAAAATATGAGTCCCCAACATTCTCTCCTTATTTTTCTTTGTAACATGTACCACAACTTGATAGCCCATTTCAGTATCTTTCTACATAGTGTGCCTGCTATATATCATCATGAAGTTCCAAATGGGCAAGGACCTTGTACTTTATTTACAATTGTGTCTCCACAACCTGAACCAGTGCCTGGGATATATAGCAGTGAGTGCATTTTGAATGAATGTAATATAAAGTGTTGCACTTGTACTCTTCGTCTAGTATTTACTTCAGATATGTACTGCTATGTCAAACTTCATCAAGTAAACTTAGAATAAATAAAGACAATAAGTCTAACTTTTTAATAATCTGTAGAGTCAGAATTAGCGAACACAAACCACTAGTTATTGATACTGGAAAAAAATTAAGAGGTCTGTGTGGGGATCAGAACTTTGATCTTAGCCTCATTGCTAAAGTGCTATGAGGAATAAATAATAGTATCTGCAGAATTATTTTAAACAAACAAAAAAGCAAATCTAATAATAAATGCAAACTAGAAGTTAACAATATGAATAAAGTAATTTTTAAGTTTACCCCAATTAGAACTTTTTAAGTAGGTTCCTTTAAATATAAAATACTTCCTGAAAATTTATTTGGTAAAGTATACAACTATAGTTTTAATTTTACCTTAAGACATAATCAGAATGCTTGTGATTTTTTTATAGTGAGTTGAGATAAAGAACAGTAGATTTGAAAATCAATCCAAATATCCACAAAGTTGCTTTAATTCTAACAAAGTGTCACTATTTCATGAAATGAAAGTTCTTTTACTTACCTCTCACAATAAGTTGAGCAAAATTTGATACACCAGAACCTCTTTCTGACTGAGTTACACAACGATACAAATCCTGGTCAGTTTTTGTCACTTCTTGCAATCTGAAGGAAGCAGCAAATCTCCTGTGATTGATGTTCTTAGTCTGTGCTACTGGTATATCTTCTCCATTTCGTCTCTGCAGACAGAAACCAATCTTTAAAAAACAGGTTCTTAACATTTCCATGAATCTAAAATAAATCATCTCAGCAACCAATATCTGTAATAAATTATTTTTGATAAATTAGCAGGAAAATATCTATGTAATTCCACAAATTTCATCACTGTCATTTAATCGGGAACAGTAAATAAGTAAATATTGATATCCTTTAAGGGGTTTAGTGCTGACACTAGACTAGTAATCACAGTTTTCCATAAAATTGCTATTAGTCCAGAGTATATGCATTAACAGGACAGTTAATGGCTCCATGGCAAATGACTCACTGCACATTTCTCCCAGAGTATATCTATTTACAAGTTTCCTATGGTCCTGAATTTAAACTGCGTGTATTGCAATATATTTGTGATCTCTAGGAGACAGAGACCAGCCTGATCCATCTGAGTAATTTAAATGTGTGCATGCAACTGCCAAAAGATGACAATAAAATAAAAAAGAATAATTTAGAATCAAACCAAAATCTGTAATCTTCACAAACCTCTATCTCTTTGGCATTGTGACAACCAATTTATTCAATTTAAAATAAGTAATCAGAAGAACCTAAATGTTAAAAACATATTGTCAACTTTTAAAATAAAACAGTGGAAAATATATTTGTGATTAGGGTGTCTCTCATAAAACCATTAAGTGTAAACTGTAAAGGGAATGCGTGAAAATTCAACTATAATAACACCTATAACATCTATATTTTGAAAGACATCATAAATAAAGTGAAAAATTCAAGCCATGTATTGTATTAAGATATTTGTAATGGAAATAACCATCAAAAGATAAATAGCCAGGTTATGTAAAGATCTTCTACAGCTCAAAAAGAAAAAAAATGTCCCTATCAAAAAATAAATAGGCTATAAAAAGGGGACATGTATATGCCTAATAGCCATGAAAAGAGATTCTTAAGTAAACATTTAAGCCTTTATATCTCAACGATAGCACAAAGGGCATAGAAAAGCCACAACTTCAAGAAAGAATGGGTCATGATCCTCAAACTCAATTCTTGTTGGTGAAATGCTATATATTCCTGGTATTCTGTTATACTACTTGAAATATAATTTCATACTAATAGTATATGAAACAAAAATCCCTAAAATTAATATTGCTTTTATGGTAAATTATAAATGGAAGTGTTAAGAGGGATTTTAGAATACAATTTGTCAAGTAAAGTTAAAGATGAATAAATCTTAGGGTCCAACAATTCCACCATTATGTTTCCAATCACTCTTTCAAATGTGCTCAAGGAGGTATGTACAAATATGCTGAATTGAGAATTCTTTGTAATACGGAAATGTGAGAAACATCTCAGTATCCCTGAGCAGTGGATAGAGATTTACTAATTTGATAAATTATGAAGTGACATTTAAACTAAGCAAACTAAGGCAAGAATTGTGTAAAAAGTTAGTTCTTCAACCAAAAATAAAAGCTACTGATTTGTAGCATCTTTCCATTTTTATAGTGTAAATACTCCCACAATAGTGACTTTCAAATTACCACTGTAATAACAATTGGCTCTTAAAATGCCTGAAAAATTGATAATTGGTGATTGCAAAATGGACTTCCCTGACTCCAGCATTCTACTGACTTGAACAACAACTCTTATGTGGCAAAGTTTGCATAAAATTTTCTGACTTTTCCATTCATGTTTCAGGCTCTTTATCTGACTTAGAGATTTTAAATGATTTTTCCATTGCAAAAATGCTCAACTCTAGGCCTCCCCTGGGGGCGCAAGCTGCCCACAGCCTCTGCAGTGCTGGTTCAATCCCCGGCTGCCGGGCGACGGTCCCGCGTGGCGCGCAGACCTCTCCTGCCACGCCCGCTGCTCCCCTCAGCAGTGTATTTCATCAGTCTGCCTGTTCTGTTCTCCACTCTGTCTCTGGTGGGTTCTCTCACCCTCCCACACTTCTGACTGTGCCCAGTGCTTGTGTAAATGAATAATCTTTAAAAAAAAAAACTCTGAGAAACACCAAGAAATCAATCAGAAAATTATATGATGTGGAATTTTAACAAAGACTTTTGCATTTTTCTACTCCTCCCCTTCCCCTCAACAAGGTCTCTGCCATGCTTTCTTATTAACTTTTGCCTACTACAGGTTTCTGGAACTCAACAGCAAGTAACCCCGGGCAAGTCACTGGAATTCCTAAGTACTATCACTCCTTTATTAAACCAAGTTTCATTGTGTAGTGGCAATGCAGTATTCACCGGGCAAATTCAGTTCATGGCATAAAGAAGTGTAGTGGTAAACTCTCAACCTCTATCATAGACTATTGACCAAACATTTAACGGCCTATAGACCATTAATATCAGCATCACCTATCAGAATGTTACAAATGCAAAGTCTAGATAGAAATCACTTGAGACCTATTGGATCAAATTCTGCATTTTAACAATGCTAGATTATTCATCAAGATATAGCTTGAGGGCCTCCCTAGTGGCGCAGCAGTTGAGCCCTGGGTTGCGAAGCTGCCGCAGCCTCTGCGGCGCCGGTTTGTTCGATCCCCGGCTGCTCCCCGGCCACCAGAGGAGGGTCCCGCATGGCGCGCAGACCTCTCCTGCCGCCCGCTGCTCCCCTCAGCAGTGTACTTCGGTCCTTCTACCTGCTCTGCTCCCTGCTCTGGCTCTGGTGAATTCTCTCATCCTCCCGTGCTTCTGACTGTACCCAGTACTTGTATAAATAGATAAATAAATCTTAAAAAAAAAAAAAAAGATATAGCTTGAGACATGTTGGTCAAAAGTAATTATGGGCTTTTTCTCCCATTAACACTGATAGGTCTAAAAATGGCTATGTGCTCTGAAGCCAATGAGATTTGATAGGAACAGGCAAGTCATTTATAGAAAGATATTCTTGACCAAGTGTCTGACAGAGTGTCACAAATTTGTGCAGCTCTCTAATATCTGGGCTTGTTAATTGTGCAAAATCCTAAAGTCAATATTGTACATTTACAATGATATAATTTATTTCAGTTTATCTTTTCCCAGGAGGAAAGAATATAATCCAATGAAATTTTAGATTAAATAATGTGGTACTTAAAAGAGATCATTTTACTCTATTGATTTATTTTTCATTACCTTTCCTAGGCACATAATGATTTATTATTCCTCCATCCTCTCAGTGTTGGAGAGACTGTAAAGAGCCAGTTTTCCTATATTGGTATTACCTTCCCATTGAACAGCATTAAGAGATCTGCACATGGATGGCCAATACTCATACTCTTTTTTTTCCCAAATTAATCTCAGAATAAATTTGCACACTACAATTGAGAAAGAAATGAATCATACAACAATCTTGCCAAATTATTCATAAGAACATGAGGGTTCCTCACCAGGACTTGTCTACCACATGAAAATTTTTTTCCTCACAGAGATGATAGGTCTATCAGTATTGTTATCCCCATATTATTGAAAAATTGGATAATTTAAAAACATAAAAGGTTGTTATATAAATCTAAGGGCTTAGAAATTTAGATATATGTAAAATTAGAAACACTATGCTACCATTTTGAGAAAAGCACATAATTATATCTGTAACAAATTATTGTATTTATTTCAAATGATTAAGCACTTAAGTATTCCTCCAAGAAAACGTACATTAAAATGACAATGTTAAGTTCACCAAGTAATAAAAGGATTGAAGAAGGTAAATACTCAAAATGAAAAAAAGAGTGGTGGAAAATATTAAAATTCTGACATAACAGAGGTTAAAATATGATGGGGATAGCAGATTATTAGAAATCAGGATCACTGATCAAGTGTAAAAAAAGTCAAGTAATATCAGAAAAAAGAGTTTTAACTACAGTACCCAATGGCCTGAGTTCGATCCCTGGCCATGGAGCTAACCCACATATGGTGCAGCAGACCTCTCCTGTCTCACCCTGTGCTCCCCTTAGAAGTGCATTTCATTAAATCTGCCTGTTCTGCTCCCCAACCCCCACACCTCTGTCCTACACCCCAGCTCTTCTATGCAAAAATAAAATCTTTAGAAATAAATTAATAAAAATGGACTATTAACTTTTACATACTATTTAACAAAAATGTTGAGAACATTAGGGGAGATAATAGTGTGGAAGCTCTTTTTTTTTTAAAGATTTATTTATTTCTTTATTTATATAAGAACTGGGGTATAGACCAGATGCGAGGGAGGGTGACAGGATTTACCAGAGACAGAGTGGGGAACGGAACAGGCAGACTGATGAAATATACTGCTGAGGGGAGCAGCAGGCGAGACAGGAGAGGTCTGCCATGCCATGTGGAACCCTCGCCGGCTGGCCGGGATCGAACTGGCGCTGCAGAGGCTGTGGACAGCTTCATGGCGCTGCGCTCAACCGCCTGCACCACCAAGGGAGGCCCTAGTGTGGAAGCTCTTATTGTAAATCCTGATAATAGCAATATTATGAAGATAATAATCAATATAAATATCTAAGCAAATAATACATGTGATAACTGAGATGATCAATGACATGTCGACTTGGCTAGGATACAGTCTGTAGTTAATCAAACACTAAACTAGGTGTCCCTGCAAAAGTACTTTATAGATGGAATTAAAATCCTTAACCTATTGACATTAAGATAGATTATCCTAGATAACTGGATGGTCTAGATTCAATCAGCTGTATGGTCTTAAGACCATGGCTGAGGCTTCTAGTAAGTAAGGAAAATTCCAAGTGTAAAGAGTAATTTCACTCTTCACTTGAATATTCAGTCTGCCCTACCCAAGGGTCTGCCCTACAAATGTCAGACTTGTCCAACCAGTCTGCAAAATAGCATCAATCATTCCTTGCAACAAACCTCTTGGGGAAAAAGATTGTGTGTTAATGTTTGTGAGGGAGAGAGAGACCCCTCCTACTGGTCCTGCTTTTTGTGTTTGGACCCTGATTACATCTGTTACCAGAAATAGTTCTGGATGGTAAAGAATTTTTTGGATGAGTTTTCTGATTTGTGTTGTTTCTGGATTTTCCCAAATGGTTCTCAAATTCAATTAGATTTGAAGGCAATAATTACTTCATTGTTAGTGGTAAAGAAAACACTGATAGTACATCGCATGATGTACCCATACAGGTATGCAAAATACCACTATTAAATAATCTTAATCAAATATCTATAAAAGGTAAAGTCTGGAATACCATGTACATGTTAATTAGAACATTTTAGTTAAGCTAAGCAATATACTAGTAGTTTTAAACCACAGTAAAGAAAGTAGGGTCTATAAAGTATGTGAGGTTACAGTTATAAAAATTATACAATTGTTAATAAAAGGCAAGATGAGAAGAGAAAGGAGAACACTACTATTAAACCATTACATCTGGGGGATTCTGGAAAGTGGGTGGCAGTAGCCTAGTTTTTCACACAGTCTGAATCTGTAACATAAGAAAGAGAGAAATACAAAAGAGAGTAAGGAAAGAAAAGGTCAATACAAAGTGGAGGTGAAAACAAAACAAAGATATTCTGGAAAGCAAGCAATCTTAAATTTAAACATAAAGCAAAGGAAGAGAGAAATCTGTTAAGTCAAAAAAGTTGGTATGAGCCCAATCTCACTTAAAAATTTTGAAAAGGGCCTCCCTGGAGGTGCGAAGGGTTAATCACAGCACTATGAAACTATCAGCAGCCACTGCAGCACAAGTGCAATTCCTGTCCAGGGAGCTAATCCACATGGCACAGCAGACCTCTCCTGTCTCATCTGCTGCTCCCCTCAGCAGCATATTTCAGTCAGTCCTCCTGTTCTGTTACCCATTCTATCTCTGGTGAATCCTCGCACCCCCCACACCTCTAGCCAACAACCCAGTTTTTGTATGCATAAATAAATAAAATATGTGTTTAAAAAGAAAATTTCAAAAAACTCATTTCAGATAAAAATTTAATACTCAAAATGTATCAAAATCAAATCTGATACAGCGTTAATAGAATTTTAAGAGAAGAACAGCATGATCCTGAGAACAGAATAAAGTGCATCATAGTATTTCAAGATAAGCTAAAACATATTAAGAAAACAATTCATGCCATGGAAGAACAATATCAATTTAAATTAAGAAATACAGGTATGAGGTAATGGAATACAGAAAAAAATTAGAAATCATTTAAAAAATTATGATTACAATAAATGACTTAACAAATGATGTCTTTCAGATAATAAACTTAACAAATGATATCTTTCAGATAATAAAATGTAAAAAGGACATTCAAATTAAAAAATAAGCATATAAAGGACTTGAGAGAAGTTGATTAATAATTACATGGAAATAAGATCAAATATATACAACAAAACATCATATAAAAGCAAAGGAACAGAAAAAGTGCAAAATTACAATTTAAAAACTTCTGAGAATAAAATGTTTTCAAAATGCAAAATAGAAGATGAAACCACATGTGTAAATAAACAGAATGACCCACAATTATATATATTCTAAGAACCTTTGAAGAAAAAGAATTATTTGGCATCTAAAAAATAGCAGAAAATTGGTTATAAGAGGAAAAAAAAATATCATCAGGCCTTGATAGCAAGGCTTTATGTCATTACAAAAAGAAGTAACATATTTAAGTTACTCAAGGAAAGAAAATATAAAGGAAGAATTTTATAACTACAGAACTGACTTAATAACCATGGACACAGACACACTATTTAAGAATACAAAGAATATTATTTCCATGTGTTATTCCTAAGATATCTACAAGAAAATTAGTTTCAGGCAGCCAGAACTACTAGGAAGACATAATGCATGGACTAATGATGAAACATGATAAAACAGTTAATATGCAAAAGTAACACTAAACAAAGTCTAAGTGGGTGAACTTGCAGTCCACCTCAGAACTGTGCCAGCAATGGAGACTGGGTATGTCTACGCAAAGTAACACAAAATAAAACATGAAGAACTATGGAATATTCTAATTCTTTCTTCCCCTGTAAAAAACAAGGCACAGTTGACAAATTGTAACAGAAAAAACATTAAATATTAGGTATGATTTTCAAGTGTCAATGACAAGATTTTGTCTAAAAATTTAGGCATATTTTTCTAGTTCTGTTCACTCAAAAAGTCCAGCAATGAGTGCTTACAAGCACCCATGAGGTCTTCAAATGCAGTTTTTCACTAAAACAAACAAGGAACCAGGTCTGGAGGACAAAATGTAAAAGATGAGTGTGGAATGTCTCATGATGCCAGGTAGCAGGGAAGCTCATAAAAATTACTGAAGTGATATCTAAGGATGCTGGAGCCAACTTGAAGAGATCTTCCACTAGCCAAAGATGGGACAATTTCAATTTAATGACAGTTAATAGTGTAATAAATTGAACTATGTTCACTATGGATAAATCCATGAGTTCACAATAATTTTAAGAAAAGAAAGAAGTAGACACCTTTAGAAGATGATAGGAATCAACTAATTATATTGAAAACTAGCAAACAAAAGATTTAAGCATTTATCCTCTCTTTCCATAATGAACTATGTCACTGAGCAATCAAATAGTAGATGAGAAGTGTCTTTTCATTAACTAAACAAATACAAAAGAAATAATGGAATTAGAAAATTATCATGTACAACCTACAGGAATGAATATAACATTAAGCGTCAATGGCTATCAGGATCACTGGGGGAAAAAATGACACATTTGGGGTCTCCTTTAATCATACCAAGCACCACCTCTATCATTGCCAAAGCACGGAACTTGACTTCAGATCTGCCTGCCAATTTGCAGGAAATTCAGAGGAACATGTTGATCTGAAGAAGACATTTGTATGCAATTAGCAAAACACAAGCAGTCTGTAACAAGTCAAATGCCCTGCATTCCTCAATAGAGAATTCTGAGGAAAAGAAAAAGAGGACAAACCAAAGATTAAGAGAGACTTAATATACCTATTTTTATAAAGAGATAAGACTATAATGTCTAGGGACATATAAATGAGTACAGAAAAAAAAAGATTATAAGCCATGCTAAAGTTACTTGTAGAAGCAGGGAGGTTATCCAGTTGTGACTGAAATGGCGCATAATGGTGGAGCCTCTATGATGGTTGGCAAAATCTCTATCATGATCTGCATGGTGGGCACCTTATAAAATTTCATTGAGTCATAGTCCTGAAATCTGTGTGATTGGTCTATGTCTGTTTTATTTTATAATGAAATGACTTTATAAGTGTAATATTTTTATATCACAGTTTTTCATAAAAAAAGAAACAGAGCCCACTGCCAAACCCCCTATGGTATAAGAGTAAACACAGGAGCTCAATGGAAAGATGTGAAGTTTTTGACATATCCCATCTGGAAAACACACTGAAAGGGTAGCTCTATAAACATTGGAAGAACACACTATTCTGGCACAGAAAAAGCAGTGGATTTTAATTTATAGATATTGATAAGATGAAATTCTTCAGCTTCTCATGATTACCAGGCTTTTATAGCCATGTTCAGGGGATAGATAAGGAAGATGAAGGCTATTCCACACATTATTCATTTATAATCAATTATGTAATCTGTAGACAACAAACTCAGAGTTTATAAATTATTGAAGATGAAAAAGGATGTGCTATATCTTTAAGGCATTGAACTCTTTATGGTAGAAAGTCACATAAAGTCAACCAAAATAACCTCAAGAATATTGAACAATATTGAACAATCCTCAAAATTAAATGATTACACTATCTGAAATGCCTCATTTCATAAATACTCAAAATGTTGAAGGTGGAAGATAAATATTACTATTCATGATATGTGGTCACAAATTTCACTCCAGATCTGTAAGCAGACTTTTTATAGATGCCATGAGGGAAGAATGCAATGCCATGGACTGGAACAATCCAATGTCCTCAGGAAAAGCAGGACTGACAAGAGTGATAGCTTTTTGCTACAAAATAGAACCTGGTTTCTTAAGGGAGCGAGATTAATTGTAAATCAGCATATACACAGAAAAAAAATCGCTACTGTTTAAACTGAGGTTACACAGAAAAATTAGAATTAAACAGCAATCTAATGTTCATCCGTCAGTTTAAGTCAAGAACAATTTGCAAGAAGCCAGAAAAGCGAGACAGACATGATTAACACTCCTCTCTGACATGGCTCCTGTTCTGAGAGTCACAAAGGACAAAAGAAGCCAAGGTTGAAAACACCTTAGATCAATTGTCCTAGGTAACACCAGGATCACACAGAGGTTTAAATTGGGCCACAAATTTCAAACTACCTTGATAACTTATTCTAAGACCGAAAGGAGTCTGAAGGAATGAATATCTCTTTGTATATTACACTCCTATTTAGGCTAATTTATATGCAATTATGAAGATAGAAAGGGACAGAAAGTATAAAAAAAAATGGGTCTAACAGAGTTCTAAGCAGAAAATAAGAAAACATCCATTCATTTAATTAAAAAATTAACTTTGAGGAAAGCATACTTTATTATTTCACTCTCATCTTTCCAAATTCTGTTAACTGATACCAACCAGAACTACAATTCACACCTTTCCTACCCTGCTCACATATTTTCTAGTTGCAGCAAAACAGGCCAATTCTGGGCCCCACTAGCTGATGTCTGTACTGCTAACAGGAGTATCTTGCTTGCATTTGTCCCATCATGACCTAGTCCTAAGTCAACCAAAAGCCATTTTACCCATATTTCTCATTGTGAACTTTCCACTTCAGAAATATACTTCCCCTTAAGCTCCAATCTCACCCTCCCCACACACACATACTAAACTGCTGTGATAACAATACCTATTTAAACTGTGATTATACAATGAAATTTTCATTAATGATTTCATCAAATAATCAAGTCTATGTTGTTCTCTCCAACCCTGAAATAGTACAGTGCTTAGATTCTGGAAGGTCTTTCCTTACTCACTTATAAAAGAATCTCTCAAAACTGAAAGCATCTTAAAAAAACATTCAGCTTCCTGTGTAAATTTCTTCTACATCTTCAGCAAGTACTTATCCAGATTATGCTTCGATCCTTCCACTAATTGCAATTTTACTACCTGCTATAGTAGCTGATTCTAGGTTTTACAGCCCTACAATTACAAAGATCTTCCTTATAATGAACTTAAATCTTTCACCACAATTTCAAGCTATTTGTTATTATTGCACTTTAGTATCTACACAGAACAACCTAATCCTTCTTGTTTATTCATGGTATACTAAGATTTTAAGAAATTTACCCAGTCTCCCACAATACATATTTACAATATCTCTTTAGCCAACCTGACATATTTTCTTCACCTTTATTCACTATTCTCATAATCATATACTTCCTTTTGTTATTTTAATATGTCAGCACTTTTGTGCCAATGGTTTAGAAAATGTCGGAGTTCTCACACGCCCAGTCAGGATAATTCACTGCATCTCATTCCTCCCCAGCCCCCCACCCCATGGAGCCCATCATATGTTGAACTTAGCATATATTTTATCAATTTGGCTTTGAAAAGTTCCTCTAAAAGTAGTTTTGAATGAATTATATATCATTGATTACATGCTTTCAGGCATAAATTAATTTCTTCCAAGAATTTTCCCCTATTGTTATAAATGCAAAGTTGCCAGATGTTTTTCATGAAAGGAAATGGTATTAGGGATAGGGAAATCTCTCATGGTGATTAAATATGCTACAAACACATGACAGTATATTTGATAATTCTTATAAGATTATAAGTAGGCATGGGAAAATACTACAGCATAGGAATATTAGAAAGAACTTTGTGGACAATGACTAAATAGCATTTGAAATAGTATAGTGATATATTTCAGTTAAAAACTTGTACTTCCAGATTAACTCATTATTTTATTATTATTTTGTAATTTTTTTACATCATTGTTCATTTTATTTTTTAAAGATTTATTTATTTATTTATTTATTTATTTATTTATTTATTTATTTATTTATACATGCATGCACTGGGTACAGTCAGAGGCGCAGGAGGGTGAGAGAATTCACCAGAGCCAGAGCGGAGAGTAGAAAAGGCAGAGTGATGAAGTACATTGCTGAGGGGAGCAGCAGGCACGCAGGAGAGCTCTTCGGGCCATGTGGGACTCTCACCAGCGGCCTGGGATCAAACCAGCACTGCAGAGGCTATGGGCAGCTTCGCAGCCCAGCGCTCAACCTCTGCGCCACCAGGGAGGCCCCATTGTTCATTTTAAAACAATATTTGCTTCCCCCCCACCTGCCCCCTCAGATGTAGTCCCCATAGTTTCCGTCACAAATGCACCCGTGCACCATCACCACAGTCCCCTGTGCTCCTCCCTCCCTCCCTCTGATCCCCCTCCTGCCTCCTCCCCTGCAGGATGTCTCTGATTTATAATTGTCCATTTTTGCTTTGTTGTGTTTTGTACTGTTATTTTTTTTACACTGGATGTCTCATTTGGTTCCCCTATATTCCTGCTGTAAGTGAAACCAACCGATATTTTTCTTTTTCCTTTTTGCTTATTTCACTGAGCATAATTCCTTCTAGCTCCATCCACATTGCTGTGAATGGCATGTTAACTCATTTTTTAAAAAGTAAACCATGCTTCAGATTTCCACTGCTACATGATGAAATGTTCACAGGTAGTACAGGAACATGGTCATGCCATTTCCCTAAATAGATAAAACATTCTGTGGCCAGAAGTTTCAGGTCAACCGTTTTCATTGACCCTCAACCATTTCATCGACCATCAGTTAGTACTGCAAGAGGTCAGCTTCATTCTGGTTGTGCTTTAGAGCAATTTGCATCTCGTTTTACTAATTTTACTCTCCAATTATTATTCTCAATCCATTGCTTAAATTATCTACTACTCTACAAGGAATGACATTTCCTTTGGCTGAGAACCTAGTGGTATCATGCTATATTAGCAGTGACGAGCCTCACCAAGGGCAAAATGATGGCTGACTTTCTTGTTTTGGCAGGCCCAGTCAGGAGGCAAAATGCCAGGACCTACAGTGATTATTGACAGATTGGCCCAAATTGCCACAGATATGATGGCAATCTATATAGGATTACCAGCCACACATTAAATAGCCTCATTTCAATCCACCAAAACAAACGGTGCCACCAAATCTACCCAAACAATTGCCTACTTTTGAAACTCCACTGTTAAATTTCTATGCCCAATGCAATGATGCCTGCCTGCCAAGCTCTATAATGATGGATGGAGTCATTAGCATTTTCGTTTCTACGCAGAACCTGAAGCCAAAGCATATGGTCTGACAGATGTTCCAGCAATGGGCTTGATTTGATTTGCCATGTAGGTGTCCACTTATACTGGACCTTCATAAAAAGTATACTAATTTATAAGTTGTAGTCCAGCCCATGTCTCAATTCTTTCACATCCTGGAAAGATATAACATGTTCTTATAAAAGAATAAATACTCAGAACACACTTTCTTTTAAAACTTCTATAATTTATCTTAGACTAATAAATTTCCCTTTAACCTAGTCATAGCACTTCAAATGAATGAGATGGGTAAATATGTGGGTAAAATTCATAGGCTTTTGCCATTTATGCTACTATTTCCAATAACCTGTCTCCTATAACTGTAATTTTGCTATTTGATAAAATGGTTCATATACACATTTATGATTTATTGAGGCATACGGTATATAGATACAGTGAGTTGCACAGATCCTAAGTTCAGACAAATGTGTATACACCCATATACCTAGCACACCAGGAATAGGGCTAGTCGCTTTTATTATTTTGCTTTAGTATAAATTAGATATTAAAATTTCATTAATGATCTTATTTCCTATAATCTATAATTTACTGAAGTCTTAAGAACCACAAATTCTTACTGCTGGGAGTTCCTTAAGAACACAACATAATTTTCTTCTATAACTTGTAAGAATTGAAAAACATCTTTTGATATGGGGAAATACTAAAAACTTAAACTGACAAGAAAATGTTAAATGTTTATATCTAGTATACATACAAATTCAATGAGAGTTATGGTAGAAAGGAATTTGAAAGATCTCTATAAGCAACAAAAGACATTTTAGCCTTAAGTTCCTTATCTGACATGAATGAATTATACAATACACTTTTTAAAATGATGTTTCAGAAAGTCTCATGATTTTATCATTTTTCTAGCTGTTGACATGCAAAAGAATACTAATATTACTCATCCATGTTATTTTATGTATCAACTGTTCACTCTGAATGTATAAGGAGTGTTAAGGTAGGTTATATATTCTGTCATAGTTTTTTAATGTCTACATAACCTAATTTTGAGTCTCAATAATTAAATCACTTGAGAGCGCACAGGAAAAAATATTCCCTAAAGATACATTCAGTACCACTATGATGTGCCTTATGGATTAACTCATTAAAATGTTTGAGTGTTTTCTTGTGTTCCATTTTAAAATTTTTCTAATTTATAGTCATCTTAACAATAAAAATGAGTGAGATGTGAATAGCATGGTAAAGACAAGTGAGATAATTTTATTCTCTAAATGTTTTCCATATGTCACTTCAAATATCAAATATATTATGTATATGGTCATTATTTTTCATAGCAGTTGTAGCTCATAATTTTCCTTTAAAATTGAAAAATTGCTACTTTTTGTTATTTTTACCCATATTTACACATTTTATCAATTGAAATGCAATATTATACAAGTGATCTGGAGACCATATAAAATGATCACCAATTTCATTACAGCTCACCAGCGCAGGTATAACAGCTACTCTATTATTCTATTACTTCTGTGATAGGATGTAGTAACCTTTCACTGAGATGCATCAACTACATTCATTGTCAGTACTGTCACAGACATCTTAAGCAGTTGTTCTCACAATGGCACTTAATTTAAGGTACCATTTTTTTCCCATATAAAACCAATAACAACATTTTTACATTTTCTCGTCACACAACAGAGGCAATAAAGGCCATGTTTCAGGTGATCAGAAGTAATACAAAGACCTCATTTAACATCTTATAAGTGAAAGGGATTTTAATTTCTGTCCAACATTTCCTTTTATAGATCCAATATCTCTTTTTACAGAATATTTCAATAAATTCTCTAACCTACATAATTAACTAGGTTAGAAAGTCTGAAGGATTAGAACTAAGGTTAAATGTAAGAAGTGGGCCTCCTGCTTACTAGCAATTTGTTCAGCACCAAACAAATGACCTGATATCTATTTATATGGTCTGGCTTATAATTAATTGTGGAACCTAGATTATTCCTGTCTTATTATATCTCTCTTAATTTCAATAAACGATAAAGATGTTTTAAGTCTCTGTCTACTTTCTGATTCTCCACTGTTCTTTCTTATGGTTATAAGATATAACTATGAAGTAAAAGGAAGCTGTTTTTTTATTTAATTTGAAAACACTCCTTAACTAAGTAAAGTGATTAAAGAGATTAAGTTAAGGTAACTTATCTAGTATTATTGAAAATAAAAAAGGGTTTTAATTAGTAAGATGAATATGTTAACTGCTGAGGAACAGCATCAATGGCAAAACAGAAGACTGACACAGAAATTCAGCTTCACAAATGTAAATGGAAGAGAAAAAAAAAAGCAGAAGTCTTACTGAATATTTTATTTTTCATCTGATTTGAAATTTGGCAAGAGAAAAATTTCAAGAAACTAAAACAAAGTGAGCCAATCTACAAACTAGGAAATAAAAAACTGAGTACTATTTTGACTGCAACCCACTTAGACCAGCGGGGCCAGAAAGCCTTTGTTGCCACAAGGCAGCTGGTGTCTGAGTACACAAAACCCTTTTCATTTCAATGTTACATTAAATCCTGGGGCATGAAATTGGTAGAGAATGACAGTCTCTGGTTCCCTGAGGTAAGACTTTGTAGATCACAACTAAAGTCAAATGCCTACTTATGTTTAACCACCTAAATGAAAAATAATTAGGAAGATAATTTTTAAATGTCTAAACATATTTCAAAACTATATTGGCAAAGAAATAAAATGGATTCTGACTTGATGTTTAGCTAACAAAACAAGCTACACCTTATGCAATATGCTATGCAG
This sequence comes from Talpa europaea, assembly GCF_964194135.1. Lineage (NCBI taxonomy): Eukaryota > Metazoa > Chordata > Mammalia > Eulipotyphla > Talpidae > Talpa > Talpa europaea. Next base: position 28,364,788 of record NC_140068.1, on the reverse strand, counting down.
AAAGAAATATGTTGTAACTCAAGATTTATAGTAGAAGTTAGCATAATCTCAGAAAAAATGGAAAAGACTCATTTCCTTTAGCCATATCAAGATTGTATCTGCTTAGCTGCAAATCAAATAACTTCTGAAACTGGTGACAATTAGTTTCATATGAACTACATCTGTTATAACATCTAACAGGATTGAGGGAATTAGAAGAAATAGCATATTTATTTATAGCATCTAGTACAATATCAGTTATTATACTAATTTTGATAATCATTTATTATCATCACCAAACCACCTGCAAATTAATGATTATATGAAACATGAATTTTATTCTCTAAAGATAAAATACAATAAATCCTGATGTCTATGTTCAAGAAACTAAGGTAATCTTAAAATGATTTTTCTTTTTGGTCTCTATTGGTTTTCTCAGAAATTTAAAATTCTAACTAATTAAGTCTCTTTCCTCATTCTCATGCAAATAGAACAAAATAATAACAAAGGTGCTCAGGAAATATTATGTTTACATCTAGTTTCAAACATTTAATTCAGCAACCAGCTTTCTTAGATCCAGCCAGCTATATGGCTTTAGAGTTACTCTTATTTTCACCCACCGTATACTCCTTCCCCAGGATTGACAATTATTTTCTGAAGGTATGACCCTTTCCTTAGCCTACTGTTTATCTTTCTGATTCTTTTATAAAGCCCTTTACATACACCATTTACATTTTCCAAAAGTATGCTACATTGCAATTCACTAAATACATATTTACTAAAGATTTAATATGTTCAAGGCACAAGGTTTTGACCTCAGGTCTGTGACAACACTTACATACAAAAATTCTTAAAAAAAAAAAAAAATTGACTCTCTTTCAACTCACATTTCCAGAAACACTCACAAAGTTTTCTTATAATACATTAAAAAATAAATCAAAATATTACAGTTCCTACTTAAGTACTATGCTCTTATAAGTGGAAATTTCATAATATTTAAAGAGGAAATGTTTGTCTTCTCCCTATTTTTAATGAGTCTGCAAAAACTGTTTTTTCGTTTGGATGTACTGTAGAATATTTAGGTTTCGTTAGAAACTATTTCAAGGATTTTAACTATATATATTGTTATATTCTTATTCATATTCCAGAAACAGAAATATCTAAAATGAATCTGTAGGCAGTTAAACCAAAGGACCTGTCAGAGAAAGAGATTGAGAAACAGAAATTGAGACTACAAGCAGTTCTTTTTTTAAAATCAAGGGTAGCTGTGTGAACTTGGCCTTACCTGCAGCCATAACTTGTTATGCACAGCATCTCTCCCTGTAGCAATACACTGAAATGTAGCATTCTGCCCAGCGTTGACCTCTACGTCTCCCAGGCGGAGAAAATGAGGAGATTTATCTGTGAAGGTAGGGAAAAAGTTATTTTTTTCATATGAAGAAAACATGCCAGGTTACCTTTTCCCAAAAGAATAATGTTGTGAATGCTTTTACTTTAGGCTAAGACTAATACCAAATGGAAGAAAATTGGGTTTTCTTTGTGATGAAAGATATCATTTCCATTCACTCTCATAGTTTTCGTAGTTCTCCCTATCTCAATAGTTTTATTAGTTACTGCCCCATAATTGCTAGAGCATTGTTCTATAGAGCATGAGCACTTAATAATTACTGTTAAAGGGCTGCCATAGCATGTTGCATATGGGTAATAATAAAACAGCTAAGAGATGAAATAGGCACAAATCATAGTAAAGCAGAAAAATATATAGTCATATCTAAAATAGCCACATACACACAGTCATTGAACTATTGAGCAACACTGTAAATAGTTAGATCACTTTTTTTTTTACTTTAATAGTCTTCAAAGAACAAGGGAATGTTTGTTTCTTTCAAATAGAATATCACCTTAATTGTTGATAAATCCATTTTCCTATTCCTTTATAATAAAAATTTTACCCCTATTCTTTATAAAGAAGTTACTCCAAGAAAATATTAGATACCAATAAAAAGTGGTGATTGCAGTCAAAATATACATGAGTTATTTGACTGCCAAACAAGTATTCTCTATAATTACCTTTCAAATCTGAAACTTTATTCATGTTTTCAACTGAAAGGAAATGCAAACAGGACAAACTAAGCCTCAGTGAATAACAGAAAGCTCATGGAGAACCATATCACAATGAGACTGCTGTTGTGCTCAAGTCATTTGTAAAATGTGTTTACTCGTGTGTACACTCAATGGATGGAAAAACGGCTCACTCATGTTAATGGGTTGAAAAAAATTAGTAAACCAACTTGAATTCTGAAAGAGATAATTTTGTTCTTCTTCTCTTAGAATAGACTACATGAAATAAGTCATTTGACCCTTGCCTGCTGTCTTCTCAGTAACTTCAGAAAAAGAAATGCTCAAACAAGACCAAGGGCTAAAACAGTGGTTCTCAAAGAGTGAACTCTAGACCACTACCAGCAACAGCTGCAGCAGCATAGGAAATCTTGTCAGAAATGCAAATTCTCAGTCCTTGTCCCAGACCTATAGAATCAGAAGTAGGGAAGGGAACAAAGCAATCTGTGATATGTCACACTCAGCAGGTGATGCTGATGCACCATAGGGAGCAGGAGCAAAAACTGACCACAGGCAGTGGGGCCGCCGTGCATGCTGCTACAATGTTAGAGAATTTCTAAGAGGAGGATCACCCAACAGATCATCCAGAATTAATGGTCTCTATATAATACTACTGTTGAGAGATATAGGTGAAATTTGAATTTATGCCAGTTGTTTTTATGGCCTGGTATTACTGAATGCATGCAACAATTTTCTTTAAGGCAATGGGACATAAATACAAATCTAGTCACACCATCTGAAGAACAACCAACATATATCTAAGGCTATAAACAAAACTATGTATTAGTATAGTGCATTTCTTATTCGGTTTGCTTTCTGTTATTTTGTTGTTAAAATTGGATTAACCGGATATTTATTATGACATATAAAAATTAGCCCTAAGTTAAAAATAAAGTGAACTAATTCATTCTCTCTCTTGCACTACAGCTTTCAACTTAACAGCTCACATAAGATAGTGAGCTGTTATTATTCATAACTTTCTCAGACAATTTAATAGTACTAAAATGAGTGAACATGTCTGGCCTGAACTTGCATTTGTATTTTGTTCTCAGTAATTAAATAATTTCAAAGGATTCTCTAGTATGTGCACAATTAGTTACTAGCCAAAAAATTACTTGCTTCAAAACCTCTAGAAATAAATCAGTGTTCTTTTTAAACTGAACAAAAAGGCTAAGAAAACAAGAACAAGAGAGACAGCAATGAGCAAATAATAAACAATCAACAGTCACTGCCAATATAAGACAACTGTTGAAAGGACATAGAAAAACACAATTTGTAATCACAACCTACCACAAGGATAACTCAGCACTTGGATGTCATCGATGGCAATATAACCATTTCTCCCTCCTGAGACTTCAGCTTCAAATATTACCTGCCAGGAATAAATAGAAAACATTTACAATGGTTTCTTAGGAAATTTTCACAGTGGAAAGAAAACAGCTATAACATGCTCAAAAAATTAAATTTTATTTGTCCTATAAAAATTAAAATTGTATGTTATAATGTGGAATAATTTCCTAAACCTTGCAAGGTAAACAAAAGAAAGTTTTTTGAGGAGGAATTAAATTATGAAGGTCAAGAAGTCCTCATTCATATTTTTAAGGAACGACTATCAAAGAGTTGTTAGATTTCCTAAATAAGCAATATGTAGGTAGAATGAACAGCTAGACAAATACTGCAAATCTCATATCCCTTCACTTTCTATTATAGATTTTCTCCATATTTGTTATTTACTAAAACATAGATCAAGCACCCACAATGTACCAAGTCATATGCTAACAACTAAAGACATGATTTGACTTTTTAAACAGCCAAATTTTCAAAGATGAAAATCATTAGGTAAGTTAGCACTATTCCAAAAACAAGCACAATGGAACAGAATTAAGCTTCATATTTAGGGAACTAAATGAATGTCATTCATATAGCTATAAAAAGTACAAAAGGGGAAAAATTCAATTATGGAGTTAAGCACTGAAGACATTAATTATCAAAGAAGTGAAATCAGGAACATATATGTCAACAGTTAAACATTAACTAATATTAAACAATCACAAAACAAGTTCCTGATTTTTTTGTTTTAAGATTTATGTACTTATACAAGCAATGGGGTACAGGCCAGAGGCATGGGAGGGTGACAGAATCCACCAGAGACAGAGTGGGGAGCAGAACAAGCAGAAGGTCAAAATACACTGCTGAGGGGAGCAGCGGGAGAGACAGGAGAAGTCTGCCGCGCCATGTGGGAATCTCCCCGGCCAGGAATCGAACAGGGGTCGGGAAGGCTGCGGACAGCTTCACAGCACTGCGCTCAACCCGCTGCGCCACTGGGGAGGCCCAGTTTTTGGCTTTAAACATAAGATCTTGTTATAGAATTTTGTACTTAAGAGCAGAACTTCATATCGCCTTTCTTTAAAGTATGTGTGCTATGATTTTTCAAGCAAAAACAGATTCAGCAACATTTTATTTGACTATAAACTCCTTTATTCATGGCAATACATAGAGTACTTTTGGAATAGTCTGCAAAGCATTTTAGGAAACATAATGAAAGTAGATGTTTAAAGCAGGACTACAGTATGAACAAATTGGTCTGTTAGAAATATTTAGCTATAAGGTACTGTATACAGAAATATTAGATTGATACAGACAATCAGGTAATGTTATAGTACACTGTGAAAAGATGAGAAATTAAATATAATGGTAGATTAAAAATTAAAGGCTGTGGAAATAAACTAGGCTATAGAAATAAATTAGATGTGATGAGATGAAGAACAATTCTTATTCACGGTTTAGGTCCCTGGTAAATGATGACATTAGGATCCCCAGTGAGAATTACTTAAATAGAAAAGGTATAAATTTGAGGAAGAAGATAATTAAAGCATATCTGAGACATTTCAAATTTGATTTGCACAGATATATACAGATATAATGCTTAGTAAATAACTAGACAGATTTATCTCAAACAGAAGAGACAAGTCTAAAATAAAGCCATCAATTTGGAAATTATAAGTATGGAAGTGAGAAAGCTACAGATTTAGAAATTAATGTGATAGCTGAGGAAGATGGTTTAGGAAGATAAAATGAAAGAAAAAGACACTGATAGAGAAAGCAAAAATACAGCAAGCTTTTGTCTTCAATAAATTCAATAAAGCATGATTTACACATAAGGGTCAAGGAGGGAAGAATAGTATCAGGAGGTTTCTAGCAGGTCAACACTCCCACAGATTAGAAGGCCAGGCAAACTACAATAACCATAATCATAAAACATCAGATATTTGCATAAAATGGAATTAAGACGAACCAAGTTTTAGGAGAACAGACTATCTCTGGTGGGATCAGAAGATCCAACCACATTTGCTTTCCATGGGAATATCTACCAAGTCTGGGATAGCTCCCCACAGACTTAGAACCAGTGATGTAGAAAGCATTGTAACATGCTGCAATCATATGAAAATAGAAATTGAAAATTTAGGAGTCGATAAAAAAATGAAATGTAGAAGAGTTCAAGAGAAACAAAGAAAATATGAGTTGGAGTTAACCATCAGGAAATCTCCTTTCACAGACAATTATACTACGGTGGAGAGTGACTGAGCTCGATTGAATAATAATAATTAACATGTTTTGAGTACTCATTACCTGCAACAAATTATGCTAAACATATCCTAGTATGCACATTCATGTTTGCCTCTTTTGTCTGCATAAACATACACACACACACTCATGTAATCCTCACTGCAGTCATATGAAGCAGGCATTATTTCCATATTCAATTTAAATTACAGTTAAGTAATGAAAACAAATTCTAACAGCTAATAAGTTTTAATGGAGTTAGAAGTGGACAAAAGATAGCCTGCTTTCCTCCATCAACTTTGCTATGCTGCCTTTCAATATAAAGAAACACACAGGGAGAGAATTTTCATGAAATAAACATTAAATTTATTTAAAGTCTAAATTTTAAATTCTATTTCCATAGCTCACTAATTAGATATATATCAATTATACAGCAGTACCATCTGCATTATAACCTTCCATTCTCAGAACATACGTTCACATCCACTGCAAAGCCAACGACAATCAGTAAACAAGGTAGAGGGTCCATCCGCCCTCTGTCCACTCTCATTATAAACCATGTCCCACGTTATCTATTCTCTACTTCCAGTTGTTCTTCATCATTGATAATTTCACTGGAACAAATTGAAACTGAAAAATACGGAGTCTGTGTTATGGAAGACGTCCATAATGGAAGATGTCCAAAATATAAACACAGAAATAAGTGTGTGTGTGTATACATACAATTTACATTCTGTAAAATGTATTCCATATGAACACACATTTGTCATGTCACTTTCTAACCACTGAAATAAAGACTTAGCAAGAAACAGAGGAGAGAGTCAGGGACTTCAAAAAAATATATAACTAAAAAAACATCATACAATACACAGGTCACGTTTTGAAGGGGGGCAGAGAGAAATTATATTTGACTTCTAACTCTCCAGTTTACAAATTCTTAAGCAAATCACATAAACTTTTAGTCACATTCCAGCCTCATAATATGTATACAATACGGCTCTCATTGTCAAGTTTTGTGAATACCAAATAATACCATCTGTGAAAGTGACATGTAAAGCAAAACAGAACGTTATCGACATTGTTAGTATGTGAGCTTTGTCTAAGTGTATCACAGGAAAATGATTGTATTGGCTCGACTTGTGGTTCAAGGAAAGGGGAGACATGCAAAGGAAAATCAAGAAAGCCATTTTTTGAGACACATTGCGTTCTTATCAATATACCACACATCTGTGTAACAAACCATTGTGACTTATTTTAGTATTGTTGTAGCTATTGTTAATTTAATTATTTTCGTTTCTTTATCTGTTTTATTTTCTCTAATTGTTTAATGTTCCCCTTTTCTTTTTTTTTTCATATTGTTGGCAAGTTTAAACATAATTACTACACCCTGAGAAAAAACTTTTTATTTGTTCATTTAAATTGAGCTTTATTCTGGACAATAAATTCAGGCCTTGATTTTAAAAGGAGCTTTAGAATCAGCTCTTTATTAAAGAAAAAAAATGTTTCTCTTTTTAGTGACCTCATTCTCCCTGCTAAGTGTTGTCTTTGCCTCATTAACAAGAGCTAGAGGAAATTTTTAAGATCCGATTCCTTTACTGCTAAGGATCTAATCAGTTTTATCACTTCAACAAAGCCCTCACCTTGTAAGGCTTTTCTGTCCAGTGAGGGGAAACAAATCTCAGTAGCTTAATTATGCAAATCTTGTTTGGGCTAATGATCAGGTCAGATCTAATACTTGGTGTCAAGTAATCAACTAAGGCTCCAAGAAGAAAGCAATGGAAGCCACACCAGATGTCAACTTTAATGCATCCAGGAAGCCAGCCTGGGAACTGAATGAATGGGCTCAGCTTTTCATGCTTTCATCACTCCACTCCATTACCTGAAATACCGAAGGTGATGATTCTAATCAAATTTTTGCTACTCTAGCAACATTCTTGGATTATTAACTAAGTGCATCAAAGTTGAAATAAAGTAAAAGGAGAAAAAGGCAAATCCTAAAGAACAAGGACAACTTTATCCTTTAGCAAACTCAACTAATGCAGAAGAAATACCTGGTAGCAATTGCAAAACTAAGTCAGGAAGCCTGGGATCTAGTTGTTGGGTGTGCTGCCATGTGAAATTCAAGCAATTACCTATGTCCGTAACCTTACCTGGGGCAAGACTAGCTTTGTCTATATCACAGGTTTGTTCCTGAGATTGGTGGTACATATGAAATACTTAAATGTTGTATTTAACACCATGCAATATAAGATACTATTAGAAGAATTTGAATAAATTTTCTTTAATTTTGTTTCAATATATCATAGGATTAAGCATTAGACTCCAGGGCCTCCCCTGGTGGCACAACGGTTGAGCGCTGGCTGAGAAGCTGCCCGCAGACTCTGCAGCACCAGTTCGATGCCCAGCCACCAGCGAGGGTCCCACATAGCGCGCGGACCTCTCCTGCTGCGCCTGCTGCTCCTCTCAGCAGTGTGCTTAGGTCCTTCTGCCTGTTCTGCTCCCCACTCTGGCTCTGGTGAATTCTCTCACCCTCCCGCACTTCAGACTGTACCCAGTGCTTGTATAAATAAATAAATCTTTAAAAAAAAAAATTAGACTCCAAAACCAAATATATATTTATGGAATTTCCACCATTCCTTACCTGTATCTTCAACTCATGCAAAACTTACATGAAGTTACTTACATGTTTTCAACATAGGTAAAATTTAAACTTTAGTTTCTTCTATAGAAGGAAACTCTGAGGAAAATATCCATAAAGGACACATGAACTAAAATAAAATTTGATCTCATTTTTATGCACTGTCTCTCTCTCTCTCTCTCTCTCTCTCTCTCTCTCTCTCTCTCTCTCTCTCTCTTCAAAATCTTGACCCCCTGCCTTCAATTGAGAAACAGAATAAATTGGTATTTTATTTTCATATACATCATTTCCATTTATGTTTCTGTGATTTGAAATTTAAAGATTAAATTTTGCTACTGTAAAATTCAAAGTAAATTAGACATTTGCCTTCAAAGAAAAAAATGCACTGAGTCAAAACACATTTCTAAATAATGAATGAGAATCATATGTAGAAACACATACAAAGATGACTAAGGTTGGTCGAACCATATCAGTGCTGGTAAAGCACACATATCTGCATCTCTAATCACATGTGAAGCCCCGAAGTCAGGAGCTGTGGTTGACTCAATTTTGTGTCCTCAAAGATTATTACAGCAATATGTCTGTGTGTGCCTGTGTGTGTGTGCACACACATGTGGGCATGTGAATATATACAAACTTAATTTGTATTTAAAATGTTTCATATTTTAGAGCATATAATATAAAAATAAGATAAAATATAATTTATAAAATATACAATTACATTTAATGATGGCTCACTTACTTTAAACCATCATTAAATATAATTTAACTCTTGGGCCTCCCTGGTGGCGCAGGTGGTTGAGCACCGCACTGTGAAGCTGTCCACAGCCTCTGGAGTGTGGGTTAGAGCCTGGCCGGCAGGCGAGAACCCCACATGGCACAGCAGACCTTCCCTGTCTTGCCCGCTGCTCCCCTCAGCAGTGTATTTCATCAGTCTGCCTGTTCTGTTCCCCACTCTGTCTCTGGTGAATCCTCTCACCCTCCAGCGTATCTGGCCTGTAACCCTGGTTCTTGTATAAATAAATAAATCTTTAAAATATATATATAGATATTTTAACTCTCTCTCCATCTCCTCCATCTTTCTGTCTTTCTGCCTCTCTCTCTCTCTCTCTCTCTCTCTCCACACTTAAAGCACTATTGTTTTACAAAGCTATGTCACAGACTACCTCCACTCTTTTTGGCATATATTCTACCCTGATAGGACTGAGAGAAAGGTGAATCTGCAAAAGGACAGATGGAATCAGGGCAGAAAAATTTGTACAGATACAAAAGAAAAAATTGAGGTACATGATGACACAAAAGGTACTAAAACAATATGCAAAGTAGAAAAGATCTCAGGACCAAATAAATGCTGGTTGAACACTAAGTAAAATAGTTTAAAGCTTCACTTTGTACAACATACAACTGGAAATTTAAACTCCTAGACCTCTATCTCCCCATTTCCCCCAATACCTAGACATTAAAAAAAAGAGAGGATGAATAAAGGTATCAGTAAATTTGTAGGGTTCATAGATAATACTTTTATTTATATAGCCTTGATTCTCTCAGCTAGGAGGATAGTAGAAAAGGAGAAGTGGAAAGAAGTGGCTAGAATTTGAGAAGAATCAAATGAAATAGAATGGACAGAAGAAGGGAAATTGAGTATAGCAGTATATTCTGAAGTATTTCGGTATCATTTGAAGTTGGTGACCATGAATTTCCAGTGATCCCAATCTACCATTTGCTTGGATTTAAGCAAAAAAAAAAAAGTAGGTAGAAAAAAAAGAGACCATTTTATGAAAATGACAAGTGGAACAAAATAGATCATGATTAATTCAAATTTTGATATGATAAACTAGTTAATAAACTGGCAGAAGACAGATGGGTTGGTGATCTGGAGCTCCCCATGAGGTTGATAAACGAGCTCGATAAAACAAAAAAAGCAGAAGATGAGTTAATGTTATAGATAGAAAGCCCAGATACTTACATGTAAAGTTAGACTACTTGTGCTATTTTACAAGATCTGTTTAAACAGAGCAGCAGTTAAAATAAGGTAGATAATTCTTGGAGTGAAAAATAGGGAGGGTGATTTTTGGAGGTGATGAGGTGAAGAATTAACAATGAATTCCAGCAAAGGCATTGGGCATAATGGTAATAATGGTGAGCCTTGGGAGTGGAGAGCATAACTCTAAATGATGCTAGTACTAAACTTTATGATAAATAGAAGAAAATGACTTGGAGTTCAGCGAAAAGCAACAATAAGGTTGATAGGTGGAAAGGAAAGAAATTCAAAGGGATGGTGATGTTTCCTATCCACTGACCTGACCCAGAGTTGCATGGAAATTATTATGTGCTCTTTTTGAGATCGTTCGGAAAGAAGTGTTCCTATGTTAAGGCTACAAAAAAAGAACACAATTGTAATTGCATAACTAATTATACACATAGAACTTTGAGTTTTACATCCTCTACTAAAACTTAAGTTCACTAAAGGCAGTGACTTAAATTTTCCCCCACAGCAACAGTAAATCACAAAAATCTTGTTAAAATTTGGAGCTAGAAAGTGTTCTGTTACCAAAAACACTATGTAATGTCAGTGTATTCTAGTTAATAGTTTTGCCTCAAGGGGAAATATGAAATAAGGTATTTAGTTCACTTTACCTAACACATAAAATTTTGTTGGCATAATAAAAAGACTTTCTCCCTTGAGAAAGTTCCAGATAATTTTCCCAAGCTAATTTAGAAAACATGAAAACATAATTACTTCCCTGAATAGTTAAATAATGCTGTAAGGAATACACTTCCGCTTAGAAGTCCCAGGAGAACTTCTATGTGGAAGTTTCAAAATCTAGAATCTAATTTCTCTTCAAATATGAAAATTCTACCCTATTTATGCATAAAGATTAACATACACATAACTGGTGGGTGATACCAAAGTTCAATGTATAAGTGGCAGTCACAGTTACTGATGCAGTTCCTCTTACCAGCTCCGTTAATCTGGTATTCTGCTTTCTCAAGAAATATTCGCTGAAAGTGTTGGAACAAGGAGCTTCTTCCCATCAGAACCCTGCCTGCCAGGATGGGTTGCCAATTCACTCATGTAACAGTTGATGTCTTAGAGTTTAATGTGCAAAAGTGCCTTTGGGCTCTCTGAAACTACTGTATTCTTAACAACCCTTGCTATTGGTTGCTTACTTTCCTACGTAGTTCTTGAAGGAGGTAAATACCTGCAATTGCAAAAAGGTACCTAGATTAACTATGGAACCAAGACTTAAGACTTGTCAGGACTGCAGGACTTTACAGTCTTCAGAAAAAAATTAGGGTTCTAGAGATCGTTAAAAACAACATTCTGCGGACCTCCCTGATGGCACAAGGGGTTAAGATGCAGCACTACGAAGCTATCCACAGCCAACACAGCATGAGCTCTATTCCCCGCCCAGGTGACCCACGTGGTGCAGCAGACCTCTCCTGACTACCCTCAGCAGTGTATTTCAGTCAGTCCGCCTGTTCTGTCTCTGGTGAATTCTCTCAACCCCCGCACTTCTGGCCTGTACCTCAGTTTTGTATGCATAAATAAACAAACCTTTAAAAAATAAAAATAAATAAAATCAACACTCTATTTCTTAATTACATTATGTTTTTTGTATAGCCACAAGACCTGCTAGTGTGAGTTTATGTATTCTTTCAAATATACACAAGTACAAGTGTGCGCACACACAACACACACATACGGAGTCCTAGCCATCTATCCACACATAGACATAATTATAATAACATAACAATGATTTAAGTTGATCATAGAATTCAAAGTCTATATATAATGTAGCCAAGTATTTTAGAATAAAATATCAATTTTACAGAAATAGTTTGGGGTTTAGAATTACCAGCTGCCTAAGAAATGAAAAAAATTGTGACATTATCTAACATGGAAGACAATAATGGGTACAATGAGACCTCACCTGCAAGAAAAACAAGTAGCATCCATCCAACTGGAGCTCCTTTCAAGTGACCGCGTGTTTGCCTGATAAACAACAGGATATCAGTCAAAGCACACGCCAGTATCCAAGAAAGAATAAAAATGAAGAATCGTAGATCAAAAAGGAGAAAATGAAACCTAGGAGATTTTACACCAAAGACTGTATAAAAGAAAAGCCTGAAGGAGGTAATTTTCAAAAGGCACCACACTGAAATGAATATGTAAGAACAGTACCTTCCTATGCTTCAAATTAGCCCAGGGAGTTGGCTATCCCTAATGTAATCACCAAAATTATCTAGAATATCTGAATTAAGGAACTAACAATAATCATGTTTAGACTTTATGCTAAAATGTTTAAGTTCATAATAATAATCCATTAGTTATTCAAATTAGGTTCCATTACTGAAATCTTCCACTTGTAAAAATCGTCATCTTTTTTCAATTTGAATAGATGTTGATGCAGATTAATATGTATCAAAAAAACATGATTCCATAATGTGACTAAGAGAGACCCAGACAAACTTTTCATGTCTGAAAACAAAATCAATTTAAAAGCTGAACCATGAAAAAAACAGAATTCATGAAATAAACCTGAGAGTTTTTGAGTCCCCTATATTAAGATGCCCTTAGTAGAAAAAAATGGTATATACTGTTTTCAAAAAATGTTTTGCTATAATTACTTAAAGATAATGTGCACACGTGCGCGTGCGCACACACACACACACAAATACCACCATTAAGCTGAGTTTCAACAGAGAGTCACAGACATCAAGATAATTCCCTGTGCTGATCTCCTATGGCCTTTGCACGACTATGCACATTTATGGTTTAACTCTCCCCTTTCCTTAAGACAGTAAGTGATTAAGACCCAGGTCAGTGAACAGTAAGGAAGAAGAGGGCAGTTTCAATTGTTACTGAAGCCAGAGGTCGTAAGGAAGCTCCACAGTACAGGGGCCTCCCTGGTGGTGCAAGGGGTTAAGCTTCAGCATTGTGAAGCAATTCACAGCTACTGCAGCATGGGTTCTATCCCAGGCCGGGGAGGTGACCCACATGGTACAGCAGACCTCTCCTGTCTTGGCTGCTGCTCCCCTCAGCAGTGTATTTCAGTTGATCTGCCTGTTCTGTTCCCCCACTCTGTCTCTGGTGAATCCTCTGACCACCTCCCCCGACTCCCGAGCTCTGATCTGTACCTCAGTTCTTCGATGCACAAATAAACTTTTAAAAAAAGAAAAACATAAAATGTGCCTAATTCCTTGTGCTCTTTAGAAGCATCCATCTACAATTCCAAGACTTACAGACAGACGTACTCTTTTAAATGGCTTTAGAGATGTATTCAGAAAGAGCAGGACCTGCTATTCAAGGCACAGACTCATTTATGTTAGAGCAAGAATTTAGCAAAAAGAAAAAAAGTAAAAATGAAAAAGGCAATTAAAAATGGGAAGTTAACAAAATTTAACTGAAATAATCCAAGATCTAAAAATGTCACTTTGGCATTATTTTTTTATGGAGGTAACATTGATTTTCAAAACCATTTATGGTTCAGCTCACACCTCTTCAGATGTATGTTACCAGCTCACAGCCACAACCAAGTTACCCATAGTCCGCCACCACAGCCCACAGGGCCATTTAAGACATTTTTCACCCTTGTAGGATGCATAAGCTAACAACTTAAACCATAAAAGATTTGATATAAAACTAACTGAAAGTGAAGAAGCAAAGGGTAGCAAAAAATTCATCAACAAAATGTCATCTCTATATCTTTACTATCATAGTTCCACCATCTGGGTTATATTTTATAGTTAGTTGTCTGAGCCAAAAATAAAAGATGACTGGTTAAGGTTGCTATTTCTATCAACATGATACAGAATTACAGTACTATTTTTCCCGGCTTCCAGAGATATGCCATTTGTCTTCCTACAATCCACAAGCAGAACCTTTTAAATTTTAGCACCAACAGTCCAATCTTACACATAGCAGGAAGAGATCATTTCACTTTCACAACTATATTCGAAAAAAAAATATTTTCACACTAACACAGAAAGTCTGTTCCTTGGCAAACTTAAGATACTCTCAAGAACTTTAATCTATAATCATGAAGCTCAATTAAGAAAATTAAAATTACCAGTGCAATCTATATGTGCCATTATGGTAAGTATCTCTTAACATGAAATCTATTGATAGCATGCACTTATAGAGAAAATCAAGCTTTAAGTGAACCAGCAGATTAAGTGCCATGAAAAGGTAATATAGCCAGATAGGTCTCTGTCAAGGCAACGTTGAACCACAGATTTAACTTGAATTCTCATTTCATGAACACAAACATAACAATAATTGTTCTTTTAAAACTATGTGTTAAAAGAGAACTGTGTACTGCCATCATATAGTCCACTGCTCCCCTTAGCAATATATTTCAGTAGATCTGCCTGTTCTGCTCGCCACTCTGTCTCTGGTTAATTCTCTCTCTCTCTCTCTCTCTCTCTCTCTCTCTCTCTCCCACCCCCGCCTATGCTCCAGCTCTTGTATGCATAATAAATGAAATATTTAAAAATAAATAAATAGAATAGAAAACAACCCAAAGTCTCTCAAGTGACTCTTGAAGCAGTATATAAAAACCCCTGGCCTTTTCCAGAGATACCAGAAGATACTAGCCTACTTAAAATTTGCGCCACTTCTACATTCTGTTATTAATGTATCAGCAAATCATGTAGCTATTGATGGCTGAAAAATACCTTAGAGAACTAGTCCAAAGTTTCTCAAGTTGTGGTTTTGGAACCAGCAGCTTCAGCAGCTTGCTAGAAATGCAAATAATGTATCCTCCCCCAATGTTCTGTAAGGGGCCGGGGTATGTGTGTGTCAGTGATGCACAGCCCCTCCAAGTAACTCTGATGCAGGCGAAAATCTGAGAAACACACATGGAGGCTGATTTACTTTAGTTTAGAGATTAAAGAAACTAAGCTAGAAATCATTATCTTAGTCTTATGGTTAGTAAAGAACAGTTCTAAGAACCAATGTTTTAGTACCTTTTTCTTTGCATGGAAAATAAATCCATAGTTGAATTCACGGATTTACTTTTCCATGTATCCAGCTAAAATAAGAATATATACATAACCCTATATAAATTACTAATTTTTAGAAGTTTAAGTAATTGGCCCCTCACAGACTCTTAAAAAAAAAAATGTATGGAGGCCCTAATACTTGATAGATACTAGAGAGAAGTTTCTAATCTTTAATCCCTGCCCCCAAGAGAGTGACAATGTGGCAGAAGAGATGAATGTCTCAGGAAATAACTACAGCACAGCTATTTGTGATAAAACAGAGTTAGAGAGGTATAAGAGAGTTTAGAGGAAGAGAAAATCACTCTACCTGGGGGAAGAGCAAAAACTTTGGAGAAAGTGATCTCTTAGTGATTCTCTGTCAAAAGGGACATCACTCATTCACCAAGCACTTAAGAGCACAAACACTAAACACCCCAGTCCACTAGGGACAAGGATGGATAAAACACAGAACCACAAGTTCTAGGAGATAAAGTTCTATGACTTAAGTAAAGCAATAACATAGAACAAGGGAATGCTGACAAACTGTTTTCCACATTGGGGGAAAAGGATAATGATTTAAAAATGGAAATGATTCCAGAGTAAATTTTTAAAATGAAAGGCAAACAAAAACAAATGGTATTATGACAATAGGAAATATTTTTATTTATTGGCAAAAGCAATTTATGGAACTTTTAGAGATGGTTGAGAAGAACAGAACAGAGCAGGTAAGAGCTGGGATAAGAGACAATGACCTTATCTTGCAGTGATTTTTTTGACAGAAGCAGGAGTCTGCCCTTTATCCTAAAGGGCCTTTGAAAGGTTTTACAAAGGAGATGATGTGATTGATTTACAGCAGGAAAAGGACAATGGAGTAGCAACAACCAGATTGAAGACTGGAATTTCATCAGATAAACCTAAACATATATTATACCTCAACATGTTTTGATATTCATCCACTCAATATTTATTGCACACTATGCACAATGATGTGAGAAGACTTTATCCTGACATTTATATACATCTGTGGAAAGAAAAAGGATGTGTTATTATATCTCTAATAAACATTTGAGTGCATGCAGTTGTTTTTCTCTTAAGTCCAATATTTTGCTAACAAAACAATAAGTACATAAGGTAAATAACAAAAATCTCAGAACCTATTTAATGTGAGACTGAAAATAACATCATAAACATTGTCTTCACCACAAGATTTATAACAGTAAGTGAAGTCAGTATAATAAAACAAATATTTTATTACTTTCATACTAAATTAAATTCAGTTTTCATAAATAGGGCGGGTGAAAATTCATTTTAATTTTCTTTAGAATATGTGTCACAAAAAAACCACAACAATTTCCTGAACAAATCAAATTTAAAGTCCCACCTCTCAAAAATCATAGAATTCTCTGACTTACAAACATATCTAAACTTGACAGGTCATAAGCTCATATTAAACCTCAGCAGGGAAAAACAAATGTTTATAACATTCAGAATCAATTAGCGCCTCAGAATTACTGAAATAAGATATTTTGAGAAGATACAGAAGGAGGACTGTTACTGGAAATAAAAGCATTTTCTTTTGTCTTAAACTAAAATTTTATTCATTTAAAAAATACTAGTTTAGCTATGTCTATACTGTTTGTAAGTACTCTGTAATAAAAAAAAGAGGTTGTGTGAAATCCCTAAACTGTGTATTGTAAGATCTCTACAAATTATAAAATCAAGTAAGATATAATTAAAACCTCAATTTGGCTATGTTAAAAAGATCAAAATATTTTGCACAACTCAATACCAGAATTAATCATGCATGACTTAATTAGCCAATAGATTAACTATGTCTTGACTTTATACTTTCATTTACCTTTTTCTAAAGTGTCCATGGTAATACTGGAGATAATTGCTCAGACAAATATAAGGGAATGGGAAAAAGCTAATAGAGGACACAAAACTGGAATAAAAATAGTAATTTATCACTTTACCCTTTGAGAAAATCATATAAATATGTTTATTATACAGGTATCCCCTACTTTTCAAAAGTTCCCATTATGCCACTTTCTTTTTATGACAAATCTACATTAGTCACTGTTCTTACTAAATTAAAGAAATCCAGAAGAATTGCTCTTTTATGACCAAAGTGAAAAACAAAAGTAATGCTCAGCATCTGTTTTGCAGCAGCCCTAATAGAGGCAGTGCATACCCTAAGCAGTTGAGAACAGCATTGCTAAGCTTCATCTCTGGGAACTACTTCATACAGGCTATGTGTTAATCATGGCATTCATGCTTTTATAATAGGGAAATATTGTTTTAGATTTTATTTATTACTTGGTATGATTTGGTAGGTAATTTTTGGGGGCGTCTCAAAAGATTTTCCATATACAGTAGTAGTAATTGCTTTACATTTTATGACATTTTAGCTTAAAAAGTTTACATAGGAACACTTTGCTTTTGGATGCAGGGAAAATGTATTTATTCATTGAACATCTACTATGCACAAGAGACAAATAGCATAGAAAAAGTTGGTGTCTTCATGTAAAACATTCTAGTACGGAAGAAAGACAATAAGCAAACCTATGATATGGTGACAAAATGACTAGAAGAGAGCTATAGCAATAAGTACAGAGGGGTAGAGATATGGTGACCAGGAAAACCTCTGAGAAAGAGACCTGAATATGAAGATAAAAAGAATACCTCCAGGCAGTAGGAATAGCAAGCACAAAAACTTTCAAATAGGGACAATCTTGGAACATTCTAGTAACATAAAACAACGTGAGGAAGACAGAGAGCAGCAGACAACTTTATGGGGAGTTAAAAAGGATTTAGATCCACGATAAAGAATTTGGATTTTATTCTGTGCATATTGAGAAACAGCAGAAGGAACTGGGGCAGAATCGCTAATACCTGACATGTGTTTTTGAAAGGTCAATTTGTTCCGAGAAGAACAGACCACTGGGGATAAAAAGGGAAGCTACCAGAACTGCTGAGAGACAGATGCTTGCAGTAAGAGATGATGGAAACACAAGCATTAGCAGCACTTCCCAAATGTTTCACATAATGAAAAAGAAAAGAAAAACCAGAAAATATTATTTTAAGACATTTTGGAGTAAATGGATAAGATTGGTCATAGTTCAGGTCTCCAGTCTCCAGTTTAATTTATTCTAAATCCAAAGTCTCAAATACAGATACACACACACACACACACACACATATTACAGATGTAAAAAATGAAAGCAATTTTATTGAAAATGGTCTTATGGTATATAGACAGGTGGAAGAAGTAGAATTATCTGAAGGAACAGTTTCTTTTTATTTTATGAACTTCCATATTTGAATTTTTGTAAGTAATTATTAGTATATTACTTGTGTATTTTAGAAAGTATCTTCTAGGCCTACAGACTAGATTATTACTTGAATTACACATTTAATCACATGATTTTCTCAAAGATAATTTTTAAATTTCATTCTTTTAAAGATTATGCTTTTTTCTAAATGTAGTAGAATATGGGCTTACAAAAAAGCAGTGACATGAATTATGAAGTAAAGAAACTCACTGTAAAAATATGGCATAAGGGGTTGTGGGAGAACAAGAGTAAGAAGCAGACACAATATTAAGGAGACAACAGTAGCTGTTCAAGGAAAAGATGATTGTAATATTAACAATGGGGGTGACCTAGAAAATGAAGTGAGTGGCCTTGTATTTCCCACCCCTAACATCTAGCATATTAAGTGGCATGTATATGCTTTCCATCCGTAGGTCTGTAGGTAAGAAGAAGGAAGTAATGTTACCCATTCAGAGAGCTGTAGTGTACTGCTTCTCTAATTTCAACTGGAACAGTGAAAATTTCTCTTACTGAGACTTATAAAATGTCCATTTCTCAAAGCAGTTTATTTTGTAAGTAATTAATTAATAAGTAATTTAAAAGCTATATAATCACTATTCTAACAAAATAATTTTGAAAACAAATGGGGTGAAAATTCTCTTAAAACAAACTTCTCTGTCAGTTCAGCTCCATTATTAAAACTTGCTGTCACTCAGTTTCAAATACTTTAGAAGATATTACAGAAAGTATGGAGTCATAATGAGTTTCTCTAAAGACACCTAGAAAATACTGCTTTAATAGTTTAATATTTGATAGTATAGTTCCTCTCTAAAATCTGAAACAAAATTAGCCTAAATTACAAGACTGATTTGCATTTTCTCAGCATTCCCATCTTTCTTTTTGAATTATAGACTGAGGTCTCTAATTAGCATTTATTTCTGAGCCTGGATAGCAGTAATTTCTTTTTTATTCCAGTTGTCTGACACTCTAAGCCAGCTCTGAACTTTTACCTGCACAAATGTAAATCTCATCTTGCCATTACTTCTTTTTCTATTTGTCAAACCTAATGTTTAAAATAAAAATTTTCCCAAATATCCCCTTTCTGTTTCAACATATTCAATGATTCATTTATCTATTTCCTTTAGCTCCTAACATTAAATATCTAAAAGCATATATCAATATTCATAAAGATTTTTTCAATAGATTCAAATTTAATGGATAATGTTTCTAGCAGGAAAATAATTACAAATAACTTAATTTTTCAAGGTAGCTCTCAAGATATTATAGTCCAATATAAGTGAAATAATATGCTGTATTTTAAACAGTTCATATTTTTTAAAGATTTATTTATTTATACAAGCACTAGGGTACAGGCCAGAGGCGCGGGAGGGTGAGAGAATTCACCAAAGACAGAGTGGGGAGCAGAACAGGCAGAAGGACCGAAAGCACTGCCCAGGAGAGCAGCGGGCATGACAGAAGAGGTCTGCCATGCCATGTGGGAATCTCTTTGGCCAGTTGGGAATCGAACTCATGCTGCAGAGGCTGCGGACAGCTTCACAGCACTGCACTCAACCCACTGAGTCACCGAGGAGGCCCCTAAACAGTTCCTTCTTATTGTACTTTCTTTATAGGACAGATTATGTCCCCACTTGAAGTGGAAAGTAGAAGTAGAAAAAAGTTTAAAGCACAATACAAACTAGCCCCATGTCCACATTCATTAAAGGGCAGGTACTATGGAAGGAACTGTATAGCCTAAACAACTATCCAACAGCGTTGTATGCCATACCAGATATTCTTTATCTATTCTGTATGGTGGTCCGACATACATACAAATATTGAGCACTTGAAATGTGGCTATTTTTTAATATTATTTACTTTCAATTCAATTTAAATATCACATGCGATTAATGGCTACCTCATTTCAATGGAGTTCTGAAATATGAATTTCAGCAAATTGGAGAATGGAACTCAGGAAGTATATTAGCAATAATAAAACCAAATTAAAAAGAAACAACTAGAGTATCACAGTACATATTTTCATATTAAGAGTAATAAAAATTACATAAGAGTCATGAATATTGACTGTGCTCCTAATGAAGACTTTGACTTGAGTCCTTACATAGCAGACTAATTAAAAGGACCAACAAACAAGAATGGTACAACTAAATCTAGAATTCAATATAGGAGCTACTCGGTCTGAGAATTATCTCTCCATGTGTGGAAATGACAGACTGATCAAAGGTTCTTTTTTGGAATCATGCAATGATGCATGGCTTGCTACTCCAGTCAATATTACTTTTCAAGTTTAAATTCCATCCCAATTTTATGGATGGCAAACTAAGATGCAGGGAGCTAACCCACATGTATAGCAGACCTGCCTGCTTTGTCCACTGCTCCCCTCAGCAGTGTATTTCAGTAGATCTGCCTGTTCTGTTCCCCACTCTGTCTCTGGAGAATCATCTCAACTCCCACCCCATGCACCCCAGTTCTTCTATGCCAAAATAAATAAGTAAGATCTTTCAAAAAAAGAAAAAAATAATAAGACTCGGAGGCTGGTAAAGGACTCCCAGACAAGTGTCTCATGAAAGTCCTCAGAAGAACTTGGCAAAATTTCCCTAAGAACAAAGAGACCATTACTTTGTCATTGTGGAGACTGTTAATGGAGACACACTTGCTGTGGTGACACATTATGGTAGGATGAGAAGCACCCATACTATTGTGAACTCTGTGATATGCTGGTAAATGTTCAACAACTGATCGGGGGCTGGAGGAACAACTGATCCTGATTGGTTGTACTTGTTCATCTTCACGGTGCAAAGAAGACTCCCTCCATAGCCAAATTCAAGCTATCAATGAGAAGTTACTGATTATGGAATGGGAAGAGGTGTGCAGTTGCTATAGCTATTCTATAGCATTTCCATCATAAAAAGTCACCAGAAATAAGCATCAAGGCTATAGATAATAAAATGCAGGAAAATAATTAGGAGGTGATAAGTTTTGAATAAGTATTACTTTGTTTTTAATATAACTTCTTTGATTATCCACTTACATAATGAAATTAATGGCTGTGTTAAACAGTAAGATCACGAAATTCCCTAAAAGTTAACTTTTGAGCCAGATCAAGCCAGCTCTTGTACATCACTAGTGTCCAGAAGGTGAATGGGAATCGCCCTGCTGTCCTGAGGATGTAGAGGAGGTTCAACTCTCTCCACTTGAAGAAGCGCCTTACAGAGGTAGTTACTAGGGCTCTGGTCTTCCCAGAAAACAATTAAATGAGGGACCACCCCTTTGGAAAGTTCAATGTAGGGGGCCACTGGCACAGGTTCCTGAGGAAAATAGCTGCCTCTTTCCAGGGAGTCCTTGAGAATAGAGGGAGTGGAAGTGAAGCATAACCAAGTCAAGGGAGCCTTTCCAGCATCTTTGAGGAAAAACCACACTCATGAGGAGAGCTTTGAAGCAAAGGTTAAAAAGCTATAAAAGAAGAAAAGCCAGAGTAAGGCAGGGGTTCCTCCACTATCTGACATAGGTCCAATTAAAAAAGAAAACCTGTCTTCTTTCTGTCTGCTTCTAAAACAGTCCCAGCAAAGAGAGGATAAAAGAAACTGATTATATATTGACTCCTTGTCTTCAAAATCAAGGTGCAAATCTAGGTGAAGATAAGCAGAGCAAAGACAAACTAAAAGCATTACAAATGAACTCCACTGAACTGGATTTTATAACTAATAATGACCCGAAACTATGAAATTTGTCTCACATCTCATGAAGTATTAGGGAAGAATCCACTGACAAAGTACAATTGAATAATGGCAGGTGGTGGGAAAATGATTTACTCTTCCCTTTGCCAAATCCTCAACAAACTGGTTACATATAAGCATTAGGTGCTAATATTTAAAATACTGGGCTAGGTGTCCACTGCCAAAAAGAAAATTAATATAAACAAGAATAATTATTCCTTTTAAGAAAAACAGCCTGTTATTTCAAATACTGATATCAAGCAAACTGATAGTCCTGGTATTTCTAACTGCGCATTGTTTCACTTTCATAGAGTGACATCAAATGTGACGTACTATGTAGGGCTCTAAATATGCAAATCATCATGATTAAGAAAAGTAACATTATATTATCTTAATGGACATTCTTTTATTTCATCCCCACAAATGAGTTGCTATGTAGGTAGGACAATCATTAATAGTCACCTCTAAAAGATAGTAAAAATGATTGACAGAAAGTAAGGGATTTCTTGTTTTAAACCAAAACTTGGGCCTCCCCTGGTGGCACAGGCAGTTGAGCACAGGCTGTGAAGCTGTATGCAGCCTCTCCAGTGCCGATTTGATCCTAGCCGGCAGGCAAGGGTCCCACATGGTGTGGCAGACCTCTCTTGTCCCGCCCGCTGCTCCCTTCAGCAGTATATTTCATCAGTCTGCCTGTTCTGTTCCCTGCTTTAAAAGTCAGACTTGGTTTTAATCCTGGTTATGCCACTTATAGTTACGTGATATTGGGTCAAACAATATCTCCAGGTCACATTCCTTCTACAAAATTAAATCACTGAACCACAATATTTATAAGGTCTCTTTTAGAATAATGATCCGATGTCATCAACAGGGAAGGCAACATATCGATAAGACTAGGATAGTGATTATACAACTAAGTACACTGTGATGCCAAAGAGAAGAATTCAGGCAAGCCTTACAGGGTGCCAGAAATAAAACAAACCTGTGATAAATGTGACCTCAACCCAGAAGCTTTTATGTGCTTTCTGAAAACATATTTCCAAGCATTTCTAAGCTTGTCTAACAAACAGTGTTTGCATTTAGAGGCAAGTGAAAAAGTGAAATTCAAATAGAAATACAGGAGAGAGCAAATTTGGAGGTGGATGGGATCAGATGGGAGATAATTGCTTAGCAATATACATAATAATAGTATATCACTCAGTTCTAAAAGTTACTAATAAACATAGTCATTTTATTTTTTTACAGACTTTTGTTGATATATCAATATTATATATTAGTTTTTTACACAATCCTTTGCTGATTTACTTATTAAAAGATATTTTTAGGAATAAGACAATGCCTGTTATTCCTGTTTTTATAAAAAGCTCTTATCACTACTTCGAACCCACCCTACCATCCAATACACATACTCCAACCAAAACAAATAACATGAGAAGCAAACACGCAATGGAAAAAAAAAAAAAACTGCTATTCATTGAGCATTTATCTGCCAGACAATACCTTAGGCACATTGAACAAATCTGAAGCCTGGACACAATAAATAAGTGTACAAGCAAACAGATAGCAAGTTATTCAGTTGAGATTTTATTAGAACTGGATTTGATCCTAAAGTCCATATCCTTCAAAATTGTGTAACTCTTCCTTCAATATTTAGCTACTGTCATTAATTCACAAAGTAGCATCCTCAGGAAATTTTTTAAGAAATAACTGACCAAACAACCTCGTATTGGGACAGGGCTTATGTACCATCTTTGAAACATTGAGTACAATGTTCATTTCTAGCTTAAATATTTCAAGAATACTAAAAATCCACAAACACAAGGAAATAAATCAAAATTTGGGGCAGCAGTAGAAGAGGAGTTCAAATTGGCTAATTTCTGAAAGGAAAAAAAAGGGAGATCTGATGAGTCTTAACGAGAGAACCAAAGAGCCCAGGAAAATCTATTTTTTCTATTATATCAGCAACTCGGGCTAATGGACCATTCTGATTTCCTAGTGTTTATAAGGAAATGTACAGTTCAGCTGAAATATATACTAAACCATCATAAAACTACCATCATATTTTAGCACATGAGACAAGTTCTATTATTCCTCTTTCAGTCTAATAGAATGAGGAAAAAATGGGTGAGTGGTGGCAGGGAAGACTGGAATGGAAGCAATCAGTTGTAATGAAATAGTCATTATGTCAAAAGAATATATACATTTGTCTGCACCTTTTCCATATTTATGCCCCGGAGGTGTGAGATTATCTTATAATCATTGTCACTCTCCAGAGAAACACATTTTGCTTTGTGATACAATTTTTTAAAAGGGAAAAATGCATTACCAGAGGTGTTTGTTAAATTGATGATGATGACTTAAATTAACCCACATTTGTCACTAAATTTCAAGGGTCATCCATTATTGAGCACAAAATGACATATTTTCTTCATGAGGAGGAAGAATAAAATGCGAAGAATGTAAGATAACCCTTAATTAAAGTTTACATAAAAGAAGATAGTGACCTATTACATATATTTATAATTTAAGCTTTGGGGAGGAACAGACCCCATACTGATTAACGACAAGGCATCAAAGAAAAAAAAAAAGTAAAGTGCTTTACTTATATATACCACCTGCACTACCAATAGAAATTCATTATTCTGTAATAATCACTGTGCCCCAGTGAACAGTAAAAATATTTTTAACAATTCATTTGTTTTACATCTCTGAAACACACTGACTCTAGGTAAATTACTATAATCTTATCAATCAACATTAAACCAACCCTATATCTGGAGTATTAAGTCCTCTTTAAATATGTCATCTACAGAAATATACTGAATCCAAACTTATGTTAGTCTTTGCTAGTCATACATACTTTTAAGACAAAATAAGATATTTATCGATGAACCTATGAATAAAAAGCTAAAGATTTAATACTGCCTTGAGAGATACTTTCTAAGTTTTCATTCCTACCTTGGCAGGAAAGAATCATATGCTTAACATTTCTAAAGGGAATAATCATTAGTCTTTATCATTTGCTTTCGATAAATAAAATGTAAATATGAACTCTTAATGAAGATGACTTGTAACTGTTCATCTATTGTGTGATCTTCACTCACTTCCTGATCTCTCACAGTCATCAAAAGAAATGATCCAGGTGAAGTCATATGCAATAAACTATCCCTCTGGTGTCACATACAGAAAGAGAGATCACATCAATCAGCAAAACCCTTGTCAAGTTAAAATGAGACAGGAGAATAACTTAGTAAAAAGTGTCTCATATCTCATATGCTAAGGGCCAATTAGTTCCAGCAAAGTCTCAAAAGCCAAAAATTTATTCTCTTAAATAAAATAAAGGCAATGTAATGAAATGGCTCTAAAGTTTAGCTCTAAAATTCGAGTTTATCAAACTTAGAAGAAAAAGAAATTGGAATCTAATTGTCCTGCAAAAATGTGACTACTTCACTCATTAAATTCATTCATTCCTACATTATTAAAGAATTAAATTGCCTGACTGCACTCCAACAACTACAAGTAAACACAGTAAACCCATCACTGAAATACATGAAGAAACACTGAATGTCCAGGAGTTACATGTACAAAAAGAATTATGTGCTATATCAAGTAATAAAAGCATGTTCTGAACAAAATCATTACATAGCATTAATCAAGAACACATAAGCATTTAAATTATGGTAAGGGCTCTGTAATTCTTAATTTAAGCACCTAATTTTGTGTCCTGCACTGTGGAAGTATAGAGAACAGAGGTTAAAGTAACACACAGATCCTGTATTCTGTAGCAGAAAATTATTTTTAAAAGCACCTATCTATAATGTGTCAAGCAATGCATCAGGGCACTGGACTACAAAGCTAGAATAAAGACATTTCAACGGTTAGGGAGCCAGAGACTAGGTAAGATATGTGTACTTACAACATGACATTAAAAGGAACGAGACAGATATAGCTCCATACATATGCTAAGACACAGAGGAGAAGCTACATGTCACATACAGTTGAAGCGGTTCAAAAGAAGGTTACATTCTAACTAACATGAAAGCAGGAAAGGGTTATTAGTAGAGAGGCCTAAATATAGGTAATAGATTTTATTTTTATCTCTTTATATGAAAGAATTTTACTAAAGGTAGAAAAGAGGACGAAAACAGAAAAAAGCAATAATAAAAGTCATAGAATCACATGTGAAGAAACATCAAATGAAACAAATAATAGATTTTAAATTTGAAATTCAATATACAGGATACTCTAACTTTAGATACCATTACAAGGGAACTTAGTTAATAGGGAGTATACCACATAAAGTCCTAGGTAACGGGCACAAAAAAGAATGTTATCTAGCTATGAAACACATAACAAAGCAAGATAATTCATAAGTTGACTTTGATGTGAAAACAGGAGGAGGGATTAGGGTTGTGATGAAGTTGAGACAATTGCAACTGCAAAGAGATTGGTTCAGTCAGAGAGACTCTGAGAATGACTGCATGACATATAAAAATTGCAACATGAATAGCTGAAGTATAAAGAGAACATATAAATAGTTAATGTCTAAACTGTTGATAGTAGCCCAAAAAAGCATAAAATAGATAGCTGTATTTATGTGAAGTCTTTCTTTATTTACTTGCATAAGTAAGTATACTATTGGCATAAGTCTTAGGAAGAAGAACTGACAGATGTTAAATTTGGGAGGACTGTTTTAACTTTCTTAAAATCACTGGTATAGCATGTAAAAGGTAATATATTCTCCCAAAGCAACTCCTCCTGCATAATAACTGTTTTGCAGTGTTTTCTATGTAATAAGACAAAATCAATTTAGCATTTTCTATGGCTGCAAGAAGGCCTTTAAATCAATTAAATTAACTTTCCCTTCTGCCGATTGTACTTGCTAGTGGATTACCCTTAACACATAGCAGGCAGTCCTTGCTTTGGGAACATGAAAGCTTCCTGGAAACCACATTTTACAGATAACTGTAAAGGGGTTATGCTTTTCCACAGAAATGTTATAATCACGGGAAAGATTATGAGATTAAAATAAATTGTTAAAACAAAATAAAAGTAAAAATATACATGTATATATAAATGTAATCATTTAAAATAGTAAAATTATAGTCCAAGTCATTTTGTATAATTTTAGCAGTTAGAATCTACCTAAATTGCAACCTAAAGAGAGTAAAGAGTTTTACATAACTTCGATGGATCCTGAGTTTCAATATGTACGGAACAGAAATAAAACTTTAGCTGAGTTCTAGTGGTCAAAGTTCAAGCATTTAAAATTCTATTTAACTTCACAGTCCAACTTTACAAACCCAATGCAAAGACCATAAATAATTAGTATCAATTAAGAGAAGAATTAGATAAATATATGTATACTCCACATAAAAGAGGCTATTCTACCATCTTCAATCCCGAGCATCTTCCACACACAGTGCAAATGTTAGAAATCTTAGCATCATCTTGTATACAGAAAATCTCTAGAGAATGTATAATATATAGCATCCAACAGTCTTAGCTTTTACAATGCATTTTTTTAAAGATTTATTTATTTATTTATTTATACAAGCACTGGGTACAGTCAGAAGTGAGGGAGGGTGAGAGAATTCACCAGAGCCAGAGCATGGAGCAGAACAGGCAGACTGACGAAGTACACTGCTGAGGGGAGCAGTGGGGGCGTGGCAGGAGAGATCTGTGCACCATGTGGGATCGAACCAGAGGCTGGGGATCGAACCGGCGCTGCAGAGGCTGGGGGCTGCTTCACAGCCCAGCCCTCAACTGCTGCGCCACTGGGGAGGCCCCAACAGTGCATTTTTTATATCATTTAGATGACCAAATACATATTTCTTCAAAAATGCGACCCAGAAAGATTTTATTTCTCTACCAATAAAAGAGAAATGACACCATCTCAGGAAACATAATATTTAAAGGTAGCCAGTATGGCATCTTGTTATAGAGGTATCCGATTATCACTCAGGCAACAGAAGAAAGACCTTGTTTTTAGTATACAGGTTACACAAAATGGGTGGCAGGACTGGGTGGCCATGTTCTTTTTTTTTAAATGTTAAAGAGCTATGATTCTGATTTCAATGTCAACTTATGGCAAGGACTTGCTTTCTTAAGATGAAGAAAGAGCAGCCTTGAAGAAATATATAGAACAAAAACAGGACAGATAAAAGACTGCATGAGTTCTGTAGTCTGGGGGCAGGAATAGAAACTGAAAACCTTTGCCTTGATAATAGTGGGAGAAACACAATGTTCAAAAAAAAAAAAAAAGTCTTCTGCAGTCAATCCAAGGTAACTGAGGTGTCTGGCAGAGGACCAGGTGCTGAAGAAGCCACAGCAGTTGCCAAGTTAAAAGGCAAAGGAAACATGGTACCACAGTGCCCCAGAGTCAGAGCAGTGATTACTAGTTAAGTGCTTTAGACTTTGACAGGGATGGAGAAGGGACTGACCAGGTGTCCACACTACAGACAGAGTCCTCCCTGGTTCTTAAACAAATCAAGCTCAAAGCACCACAGGGAGGTTGAAAGCAGATGATTTTATTCACCCCCACCCTGTTATCAGCTTTAAGAGCTGTTGCTAGAAAATGGCTGATAAAACCAATGTAGTAATCTCCCCTGCTATGCTTTGATCTGGTTTTCTGGCAGAAGCAGCAATTATCTACTCAAGGAAAGAAAGGTCTGATCAGGTGCAAATCTCTATTGGCACCCTGGTCTAAGCTCAGAAGCTCCTAGCCTTGATCAAAGTCTAAAGCAGTCAAAAATCACTAACACACTGGTGTTCTCAAATTTGAAGAAATCATTACTCAGATTTGGCAAACTATGATTATAAAATCACTGGTTCTCTGCTAAGACTATTGGTGCAAAATCTCTAGTCAATGTAGTCAATGTGTGTGTCAGCAAATCTGACTTGTTTATTCACTTGAGTTGGAAGAGTTGGAACAAATGCACCTAAAACTATTATTCAATAGAAAGTTTAGTATGAAGTTTATGAGAAAAATAAGAACTGACATATTAATAACACTTAATATATAAATAATTCAATTTCTTAAACCAAGAACTCTCTCTTTCTTTTTTTTAAATGTCTCCTAGATTTTTTTTAAAGATTTATTTATTTATTTATACAAGCACCGGATACAGTCAGAAGCACAGGAGGGTGAGAGAATTCACCAGAGCCAGAGCGAGGAGCAGAGCAGGCAGAAGGACCGAAGTACACTGCTGAGGGGAGCAGCGGGCGGCAGGAGAGGTCTGCGCGCCATGTGGGACCCTCCACTGGTGGCTGGGGAGCAGCCGGGGATCGAACCGGCACTGCAGAGGCTGAGGGCAGCTTCGCAACCCAGGGCTCAACCGCTGTGCCACCGGGGAGGCCCAAGAACTCTCTTATTAACTACATTTTGTATGTGATTATAATGGAATTATCCACATATGAATTAGCCATTACTGCTAAAAAAAAATTAACCAATTTTTTAGTATGAATTTAAAGAAAATGTTAAGTACTTACTAAAAGTAGAATATAGTCCATGAAAACCATAGATTATCCCCCCTAATGGAGTATGTGAAATTTTTTTTTACAAGTCTTTGAAACTCAAAATTGGATGACCTAGTGATCCATAGTCCTTAGCTTATGAACCTCAATCTCCAAAATTTCTTCAAGCTTACAGTTTAAAAGGCAATAGCTTCTGCTGTAATGACATCAAAATTCAACTCTAGCTAGGAAGTAGTCCTACTCTTTTGGATAAGGGAATGCCTGGGGTCATTTCTCTTGAATATATTCAAGGCATTCCCAGCTAAAAACTGTTCTGGTAAAGGATACATGGGACATTAGTCAGTGCAGAAGTAGTAATGCCCATAATAACATCTCAAAAGCCCCATAACAGTATGAGTTTTCTCACTATCAAAATCAAGTAATTGTTAGGTAAATCAATTTTTAATATCAGTTACATCCCCACATTCCAAAATACATACATGTATAGATAAGCCAGTTACTTTTTATTGTTATTAGTGAACATAGATTATGAAAAACAACGGATACCACTAGATAAGCAGTAAAAGATAAAGATTCCACTAAGTATGATGGAAATTTCTCTGCCTCAAAATGTTTAAATTCTATCTTTCTATATAATTATACAATAAAAAGTAATGGTCAATAGAGTAGCAAGTCTCAATAAATAATGGCTACTTCAAGTAAGTAAATTTTTTAAAAATCTTAGCACTAAAATGTTATTTTACTGCTTTTAATCTCCTGGAACAACTGTGTTTCTAGAACACAGAAATAGGGTTCATTCCCCTTGCCTAGATTTTGTCTCTCTGCTAAACTACATCATATTTCCAAGCTTTTTAAGGAACTGGTATTCTCTGAAAATCTGACAGCAGCAATCAAATTTGAACACTAATTTGAAGGGATATAAGCACACCTATGTTCAATGCAGCACTATTTAACAATAGCCAAGTTCAAGAAACAACCTAGGTGCCCAGATTCCCAGGCGTGATGAATGGATGAAGATGTGGTATATATACACAATGGAATACCACCAAAGCTCAAACAAAAGATAAAATACTGCCATTTGAAACAGCATGGATGGAACTACAGGGGATTTTGCTTAAAAAAAAAAAGTTATAAAGAAAGACAAATATGGGACGGTTTTGTGGAACATAGAGCGGGGGGGAGGGAGGGGAAACAAAGAAAGAAACTATACCAAACCAAAAACGAACCCTAGAAACGTTACTTGTAAAACTGAAGCTACCAGAGAGGGAGAAGGAGGGTGAAGAGTAAAGGGGGTGGGGCCTAATGGACTATGATGAAGTCCTGGGTGCTTTGCTGGGTGTGATGTAGTAGAATACACCTGGAGAGTTGGAATCCTGCATTTCTGAATCATAGACAGTGTTGTAACCAATGCTAACTTTTTTTTAGCTTATGGAACAATGTTTAGCTGAATATATTGGTACTTTGGGCCTATACAGAACATGTATTTTGATATTTAAAATTATTAAAAACATTTTTCAAATTCTTTAGAGAAGACTGAAAATGTTACCATCCATGTCATAGTAAACTGCTTCCTGGATTTACAATTTCCCAAAATAAATTTTAAATTATGTCATAGTCCCAGATGCAGATATATCTGCAGAGACAATCACTGGTGTTCGTACCCAAATAAAACAATTGCTCCACTGGTCATCACAAAATGGATTTGATGTTATTTTTGTTCTGTAGCCAAACAACTGATTCGGAAATACCTCCTAAAACTTACAAGTAGGGAGTCTCACAATTAAATTTGTGGACTAATTCAAAAAAAAAGAGTATAAGGTGAAATACCCTGATATGTCTGACAAAGAATGTCTGTGTGGAAACATTTTAGATTATTATAGAAAAGGTCAAAAAGCAAGTTTTTTGTATAAGCCAACCAACAAAAGCAACATGAATGAACATGGCCTTTTTTGTTGCCGATGTGCTTTGACACAGAACTTGTACAATAGAATCTTGTTTGAAAGCATCTTGAAATTCAAGTATACCTCAAGTCGTGTTCCTGTATCAAAAGTGGAGAATAAGTGAATCTATGTGACAGTGATATATTACATGCAAATATGAACACTTATCACACGTTACCTGCTCTTCAATAGTACCATACAACAAATATTTTATTCAGAACACATTGAAGAGATAGGTCTTATCACTATTTTAGAATGTAAAAGTCAAGTTTTGTTGACTAACTTGACTGATCTCACTGTAAAGGAACAAGTGATTTCAAAGCCTGTGTGCCAATTTTCCATGCAAAGCTGCAGTATTACTTCTGTATGTTTGTTTACTTTTTTAGAGTCCCTGAGATGGTTAATTCTATTTATATTTTATGTTTGTGTTTTTCATGTTTATTTATTCATAAATAACAGAAATAATATTAACTGGAAAGAGTAAAGGAAGAGGGCCTCCCCGGTGGCGCAGCGGTTGAGCCCTGGGTTGTGAAGCTGCCCGCGGCCTCTGCGGCGCCGGTTTGATCCCCGGCTGCTCCCCGGCCACCGGAGGAGGATCCCACATGGCGCGCAGACCTCTCCTGCCGCCCGCTGCTCCCCTCAGCATTGTACTTCGGTCCTTCTGCCTGCTCTGCTCCCCGCTCTGGCTCTGGTGAATTCTCTCACCCTCCCGCGCTTCTGACTGTACCCAGTGCATGTATAAACAAAACAAACAAACAAACAAACAAAATAAATAAAACATGCCTCTATAAAAAAAAAAAAAAGAGTAAAGGAAGAATTCAAGAGCCTATAGTCCCTTTTGGGGCTACCTGCTAATAAGGGGAGAAAAGTTAATAAATTGATAAATGAGCGCAGTGTAATTAATTTAAGAATAATCATAATATAAAAATATACTAAGGCAAAATTTGAAGTTTCTGATATTAATCAACAGGAATGAGGATTAGATTATTCAAGTTAACTACCTAGTTAACTTATGTTAGGGATAAGGAGGGTCCCAATGAGTAGACTTAATGCAGAAATTTAATATTCATTGTTCTGGAATAAGAATGGGCGCTGGTAATAAGAATCATAGCAAAAATATGACTAGTTACTGAGAGATATAACTTGAGGTTCCACTGTTAGTAATCTTATAGTAGCAAATTTAAGACCCCAACTGTCCTCATTCATAAAGTGAGAAAATTGGATAAAATGTTTTCAAATGTCCCTTACATTATTAATATTTCATAAGGTTAAAAGACAACATGTTACAATAGATAAATTATAAGTAACTCTTAAGATTATTTTGTAATTAAGCATCGTATCTTCCTTTTTTGTTTTACTTTTTAGCAATCAACACCCAATGAATTCTCTAAAATGGGGTATTATGTATAAACCATGCCTACTTTGTAGATTTTAATAAGTTTGATAGTATTTAAACATTTAAAATTAAAGTTTTCAAACCTAAAAATTCAAATGTACACATAATAGTAAATATTTAAATACTTAATTATTAAATGATAAAATCAGTTAATATAAGATCATGTATTTGAATTACAAATGCCATTGAATGAAACTTGAATAGCAAAAGATTTTGCTCAAGGCAACATCTGTAATATTTTATATCTGTAAGTAATTCAAACACAAATTTATTTATGTCTGCTAATAGTATTTAACAGGACATCTTATTTAAGACAGCCAAAAAAAAAAGTCTTCAACCACAGAAGTTCAAAAAGAAAACAAACATTTCTTTCCTAATGATTATTTTCTGCTTACAGATGTTTTATGTTTGTTTACTTAGATTCTGCCTCTTTTTCTATAAAAGAATAAAGGCAGCTGAAGGATCCATGAACTACAAGAAAATTCCCTATGTGTAAAATCAGATGGAACAAGAGAAAAATTAGAATGAAGACATCAGTTACAGCCAGGAATAAAGCTCAAATATACTTAACATAAACACATTTTTCTTATTAGAGAGCCATAAATTGGCTCTGAGTTTTCTAGCAATAAATGCAGCATGCAGCTCCCATTGTAATGTGAGTCAGTAAAACAATTCCATTGGGAGGCAAATTGATGTGTTCCTTGTGTTAGTCTCCACAGATCTGGTTTGATTTGGGAACAGACTGTAGATAATGTGGGAAATATAGAGGAAGAAAGATCTGTATTATCTTTCAAGCAATCTTCCCAAACACTGTTTCTCTAAACCATGATTTCAGTGACTTCAAGATACACATGTACCTGAAAGCTATGTGCATAAAACTATTCAACAGTCTATTTAAATGCAGACAAGCATGTTTCAAAACTCTAAATTTTAAGAAATTATGTCTATAGAGTTCATATGTTCATGAGAATTAAAGAATCTAGCCTTAAAAAATGTGCCTGTTCCCCAAAAGTTGTCCCTCCTTTGTTGAATGCAATCCTAGAGGAATGGAGATTTCCTTAGAAAAGTTTTTCCAAACCTTTTCTCACTAAAAGACAATGCATTGCCTGCTACCTGGAATGCCTACTTCTTATAGCCTGACAAAATTAGAGTGAATCTGAAACCAAAAAAAAAAAACAAAAACAAAAACCCTTCACTAATGTAAAAACAGCCCTGTACTTAAGTTTATATAAAAAAGTTTTCAATAAAACACACATTGAAAGTTTAACTTGCAACTATGCCTAAGATATACTCCGGGTGATGTATAAAATCAGGTAACATGGACAGGACCTACAAATAAAAAGTCAATCACAGTACACTGACAAAGAAAATAACATATTAGTGGTAGGATAAGTTATCAATTTATGAACCTTTTAGATTGAGATAACAAAACTATGAAACTATCATATTTTTAAAAATGGGGGGTTTTTTGTCTTCTCTTAGAGAACAGGCAAGAACTCAGTCAGAACTTTGAGAATCAATTTGAAGAGCGGTCAGAATACAATCATATTATAACCTAATGAAATATGTGACCGGCTCTCTCAAACAATATTCCTGCTACTCCTGACTCTAGAAATAGTAATATAGAAACAAATTCTGAAATGAGATCAATAACTGGGGCAGGGAGTCAAGTAGAGCTTTGGCAATCTTGTTCCTAACAGATTCCTGTCCAAAGAAATAAAGGTTGGAAAAGGGACAGGCATTTCTGTCTATGTGATTAGAAAAACATTCAAGCATGATTTATGAAAGGGCCTCAGACAATTGCTTAGGATTATTATTAGCTATCTTGAATTAATCCCAGCCTCCTGGTCCTAACAAATTATATCATAATCTATAGAGAAAACTTGCAGAAGTAGTTGACTCCCTATCCAGTAGTGAAAACTATTTATAGAATGAAGAGCTGAAAGATGTATTTTGATATTTGCTAATGCTGAGAATAATGAAAATGAGCACAATATGTGAACATGGAAACAAATAGTATACTGAATTCTCTAAAACCCTACAAACAAGTATTTCAAATTGTCAGTAAAATTCTATCAATATTTTAAAAGAATTGTTTGAGTATTTCCACCAAAAGCTGGAAGTACCAGAATAACAAATGAAATGATGCCATCTTTAATTTGTCAGTATTTCAAAGAAGCTTATGTCAAAATCTCTCATGACCCTCTTTTATAAGCAAATGCAGAAATGAGTGATGGATAATAACATAGTAATGTCACTTTCTGACTAGCCTAACCTCCATGCTGGAAAAGAGTTGATTAATGCATTGTTATTATCAACCAGGAAGAAGCCATCATGCACAAGACACAGGGCTTGGTCTTTAGCCTTAGCCTATTTATTATTATCATCAAACACTTGAAAGAGAACAAAACTACCTAATACGTGATCAAACATGTAACATTCAAAAGAATAACTAATGGACTGGTTGAAAAAAAATAAGGATACAAAATTTCTTAAGCTATGATAATGTGACACATCTAACAAAAGCATAAAGATGTCTAATTGCTATTAAGAAAAATTCAGGAAGGGGCACAGGGCCAAGAGGCCAGGGATGGGAGTGGAATGGGACCAACTTGTTCTGGTCTTCAGTCCACCAAATGCTGTGTTTACCTTTCCTATTCAGCCATTAATCACCCTGAGATATGGTCTAAGCACTTATTTATACTAGAAGTATCTCACAGGGTGAGTCATTACAAGTTGAAAGTAACAGAATTCGGTGCTGCAAATCATACTAATAGCTACAGAAACAATTCTCCCAAACTATCACTGAGGGTAGATTTTTAAAAGATGCCTGGAAAAAGTGTTTAGGGCGTAGGTCTGTTTTCTAAATGTGTTACAGCCTGATTTTAATTAACAACAACAAAAATTAATATAAATCAGACCCTAGATTAAGAAAAATAAAAAAGAATTGATTTGTGTTCGAGAAAATGGAAAAGTAACAAGCACTCCAAAATTAGACACCTTTAATTAAAAACACAAAGTAAATGGACTCATTCCCCAAAGAATGGCTTTCTTAGCTGACTGCAGAATTGCTTATCAGGTAAATCTGTTGCAGCAACAGCCATTTTGATAGGAATCAATGCAGTTGAAAGTCAAGTAGCTATATATTGAAGTGGTAAACCAGAGACTGTTGTGAGGTTTATTTTCCTTTGTAAAAAAATTGAAACCATTAGAAGAAAGTACTCTCACCAAGTTCCTTTTAAAATGTTTTGGAAAAGAATTCACAGTTAAAGCTAAAGTCTTTATTATTAATCACTTCTCAAATTCTACCCCAAGCAATTTCCCAGCATCTCACTGCCAGCCTATTTTGTAAATAAGAGTTACCACCAGCCTGGATTAGCACATGATCAGGCAGTAAAGATTTTGTCAATTACTAGCTTACCATGAGCAAGGGAGAGAAAGACACAGAAACAGAGACAGAGATGAAGAGAGAAACTTGATATTTTCCTTTATGAACTGGGAATGACATTTTAAAAAGTATGTGCAGGGCCTCCGTGGTGGCTCAGGGGTTAAAGACAACGCTATCAAGCTATGGAGAGCCAGCCATTGCAGCTCAAGTTCAATCCCCTGCCAGGGACCAACTCACATGGCGCAACAGACCTCTCCTGTCTCACCTGCTGCTCCCCTCAGCAGTGTATTTCAGTAGATCCACCTGTTCTGTTTCCCACTCTGTCTCTGGCTCTCCTCTCAACCCCCAGGCCCCACACTTCACATCTTTAGAAACTAAGTACACAGCACAGTGATGGGTATACAGTAGCTTCTCTATGTCAGTGCAAATATTTTAGAACAGTTTCTATATCATTCTAGTGTCCATAGAGTTATTACTCATTTCATCTTTGTGAGTACCCTATCAGGAAATTTTGATCAAAGAGAAAATATTACTTAATAAAACAAAAGTTTAAAAAATAACTTGTGGTGGCATAATACTTTTAGGAAACAATTTAACAATATAGCTCATGAGGATCCTTCCTGAGTTCAAGTGCCATGCCTGGATATTGAGTTATAATTAAATAATACATAGTAAAATAAAAAATGTATTTATAAAATTTAAGATAAAAATGTGGAATCAACATAGTAATTTAACAGTAACATTTTCTCAAGTATATTTCCCAGCCAGAGAATTACGATGACAAAAAATATAAAGATGATGTGGGGAAAATTTTTTTTAGACTATGACAGTATACTTAGACTATAACAATTATGTGAAAAAAACAGAAAAATACAGAAAATGTTAATATAACAATTGTAGTTACGTTAGACTTTGAGGACTTAGGAAAACTTTATTTTTCACACTGTTTTGCCACTTGAATAATTGTTTAAAAAAATACTTTGCTACTTAAGCAAATAAAGCTTTGGAGGGAAAATCTACCAAAAATTATATTTCGACCCTTTAAAAGGGGTAGAGATAGTAAAAGAAATCTGTATGTGTAAACTTTGAGCCACATGTACAGTATACAAGAGCAATTATTTCTCCACATCAATAAAGAAAGACTGTTTGACATCCCGCTGACCCCATTAATATGATCAGCTCTGCAGGACCCTGTGGAGTTGGTCAGGGGTCATAATGGCCTTTGGAAGACCAGCTGGCTGAGAGGGGTGATCTAAGAACAGGGCATGACCAGAAGGGACGTGTCCAAACAAGGCACAGTCAGGAGGCATGGACTGAGTTACAGGGTCTAATGGCAAAGATAACAGCCGTTAGTCTTTCGCCCATTCAAAAATAAACTGTTCTTAGGCATATTTAATAAAGAATATAACCCACTCTTTTTCCCAGCAATATTCCCTCCCAGTGCATGTGAAAGAGAATTCAGGAGCCCAACAAGAAGGTCCTCTGAGGCTAACTGGATGAAGGACTAGTTTTCCCTTCATTTTATTGTGATCACCCCATATTACCTCTTAAAGACCTCCAGGAATTCCCCTGTGCTTTGAGTAATCCAGAATCACAGACTATACGATGTTGGAGTCCTATTTCCTCTAAGTCCTCAGGAAGGAACACTCGAGCTCAGTAATTAGAGAATAATACTTCCCATCAACCTGGAGTCCATGTGTTTCTTTGCACTTATCATCCCTCCACCTCCAAACTCACCATATATCCCTGCCTGCACAGAGAGGTGCAGGTGAGGGTGGACAGATACTTGTACACAAACACAATTTTCTGACAACTCCAAAGCTTCTCTGGTACACCCAAGAATCCACGCCAGACTCAATCTGCTATCTCTGTGTGTTTAGATGGGGTGAGAATCTAAGAACTTTAACTAACCTACTCAGTACTCAATAGCTGGAACAAATAGAAGGGGCCATGGGAGAGACAGGCAGCATGAACAGGATGGGAAAAGAGAAAAGGGAAAAGATTGAAAAGACCTGCATCTGCAGCCTTCCTTGTCCATCCCCAGGCTTATTTGCTATTTTCCCAGTGATCCTATATGATAGAGTAGGAGAAACACTGAGAAACCTTTAAACTATATATTACATTCAAATAAATATACTGCAGCTTCCTCTCATTTCTTCTCTCATTTTGAAGAAAAGGTAATGTGTTGAGTCATATAAAACTATAGAAAGCATAAAACTCCAGGCTCTGTCTCTATAAATATCAGTATATCATAATAAAAATATTAGTTATATTAGTAAATTAAGCTATTATGTATATGTAACACACACACACACACACACACACACACACACACACCCAAGGAGCTTACTGTTATTTTTCAGTAATGTTATCAAGAATCTGAATTTGTCACTTGCTGGAATCCCAGAGGTTCACCAGCTCACTGTCCCTTCACTGCTCCCCAAGAGGCACGATAAAGGAAACGACATATTCAGTAGAGGTTTAGTGTGCTGATCTGGAATAATTCTTTAAACACCAGAAGTTGATAACATGCTTTACAATTGCAATTTTATGCTACAGGCATGTTCATATTTTTGCCAAGGGATTCAGTTTACATCAATCTCTACAAATTCATGTACTCAGTGTATAAACATTTTAGCATAATAATAACGTCTATCAGAATAGAGACAGCATGGTCTAGCAAATTCTGAACTGAATACCCTATCCAGCTTTTTACCTCATAGGGAGTCTGTGAAGATTAATTAGTAGATATCGCTGAAAAAGCATTATGAGTTATTTTCCAAAAATACAAACACCATGTATTTATTATACCAGAAAGGGAAAAGCTCAATAATATAGCTATGAGAGTAAAAATGAAGTGACAGTTGAGATCAGAATGAATGAGATAACAGCTGAAAGAGATTAGCAGGGAGACTACATATAAGAAATACAGGTCTATTAGTTCTGCAAATATTAACAAAGGCTGGAGCTTCCCACGTGGGCACAGCAACAAACCAGCTACCACAAGGGCTTAAAACCCACAGTTTTCCCTCAGCAAAGTGTCCTGATTTCTCCTGAAAGGCAAGTACAGATAGAACCCAGCTTTTCTTTGACTGGCATTCACCTCCAGGCTCACTCCCTACCTATGCTGGCTGCAGAGTCCTCAGTGTGCAAATGTCCTTCACAGACCATTTCCTCTCAAGTTGCCCCGATCAATTTAAAGAATGACAGGGTGATAGGGAACCAAAAAAGGAGAAGCTTTGCAGTAGAGCCCAATCCAGTCAACGCAGAGAGGAGTCAGAAATATATATTAACCTAGAAGTAAAAGTTATTTAGGAGAGCTAAAAATACAATCAGTACATTATTGATTTACGAGAAGAGGTTTACAGTGATGAAATCACATAAGATAGATAGCTCTTCCTTCTCATATCGGTAATATTGCTTTAATGGGGAGAAACATTTTAAAAGCATGTCATTTTATGTGCAAATAATTACTTTGTTATTGTAACTTCATAAACATTGCCTGGTAGGTTAACTAATTTTCAATGTTCTACTCCATAAATGTAGTCATTCAGAAACTTATTTTCAGTTACAAAAATACAGACTGAAAAGAATATAAACAGATGCAATATGCATATTTGCATTAAAACTAAAACCAGTAACATTTATTCAAAAATCAGAATAGTTATAGAAATAATTAAACTGCTCTTGAAGAATGTGACAAAGTAGCAACTCATTCAAGGAATCACTCATTTTGCGTATAGTATCAGCTACTCCCAACAATTATCTCTGGCAGTCTCCTTTCACTTTATTTCACTTTTTGGGCCAGAAGCACAGTATACCTAGACTACTATATAGGCCCACTATGTCCACATAACTCTGTGAATTCCCTTTTGCCTAGTTATGGCCAAAAAAGTAAAAGTAAAGTACACTTATGAAGTGATGTATTACAGGAAAACCTTCGAGTGGTTCTTTTTTTTTTTGCCAGATGCAGCACAAACTTGTTAGTCTGACATCTATAGCTCTTTACAACCTGGTGCCATCCAACCTCTTATGTTCTTGTTCTCTGTTCCAAAGTGAATCCTAAATTAGATTGGGTTTGTACTTCTGTAATTTACTCACCTCTCAATTCCCAAGAGACCTTTGGATCTACCACTCCTGGTGCCTAGAGGCGTAAATCCCAACGATGTGAATGGCTCTTCATCCTTCTTATCTCTTCCAAGGCATAGTGCCACCACTGTTCTCAGCCTCCCTCCCAGTTCACTTTCAGAGCACTTATTAGACACTAACCACATAAGGCTTTTCATATATTGATTTGACTACAGATACTGAACATGTGTGCTATTTCTGAAAGGGCAGAAACTCTGCCTTCTGCAACTCCAGGCCTCATTTGATTGGCTGCTTAAAATATTCACTTACTTAATAGTGTTGAATGCAACAATGAAGGTTCCTACTTTTCACCCAAAACTTCTAAAGGTTATTCTCCATTTCACAGGCGTTTTGAGGGACAAAAACACAATGACCTACTTTTCAGAATCTACATGGTATTTATAGAAAAGGAACATTTACAGAACATTTTATAAAGTACATGACGTTTTATAATTATTGTTCATTATACACATAAAGTAGGTCAGAAGCATCATCTTCCCTTTGAAGTTACAGAAAGTAGTAGTCCGCAAATAATGTTTCTGTAAGGCTCTCCCATACAATTAATTTAATAGCAATTCAATCCACTGTTACTGTGCTTTGCTGGTAAATATGCAGAATTAGTTGTGGATTTTTTTTTAATCTTAATTTGATTCTACTATTAAAATATTGTCAACGAATGAGAGAGCACAGAAAATTTCATTAAATGTCTTATTAATTTCTGACTTATAGGTCAGGCATTAGGTTTGCAATGGAGACAAAGTTGAATAAAAAAAAATGTAGTTCTTATTTTTTCTGAATTTACGGAGCACTACTCTCTATTCTTATTCAAAGCTAAGATGAAGATAGCTCTCTTAACAAAATTTTATAACAGCAAATTTTTGCCATCTTGACACAAATGTAGCAAATCACATCACTGTCTTGAAGCCACACTGGACCACGGAGAATCTCAGTTGATTCTAACATTAAAACATCAGAAGCCAAAGTTAGGACTATTGTGACTAAGAATCAATTTTTGTGCATCCTTAGTACTATTATTATTGTTACTGCTTTCTCTTTCATAGGAGATGAGCTGATCTCTCCTTTTCCTGGTCTAACTCTTTGACTACTTGCTTTCCTGGATCTCATTACGTCTTTCTGTATCTTTAATATTTCCTTTCCACCTCTCCTTTCCATTAAGCTTTTATAAATATGCTCAAGTATTTCTTTTATTTTCAAAAATTTCACTTGTCATTATCCTGTGACTAATATTCAGATATCCTCTTCTTATCTGAATTTTCACTCTCCACTTATTTTCTTTATTTTCTAATCTCCCACCAATTTATCAACCCACTGAGATATGGATTTTCACCCAAAACTCTACTGAGCCTCTCTGACTGAAGCAGATTATGTAATTATTAAATGCAAAGGTCATTCTTCAAAGGAGACTGCACTATGATAGCTTGCTTCTAGATCTTTAGTACCTTGGCTTCCAAAACACTAAAAGTTTCTAAGTTCACTGTATGCTCATTGAAAACTCTCACTTTTTTAGTTCTTTATCCTATTTATTTTATAAAAATCAATGCTACTTAAAGTCTTCGCCTTGCCCAGTCTCTTTCCCTCCCTCCGTTTTCTCTCTCTCCACACACACCCCTTTTAACACATTAAATCTAAATTTTATATTAGCCCAGTAATAATTGTTTTAGTTGACACTACATGCTTTGGATGTGACAATATAATAATCTAGATTGTTCCCAAATCTCATATGATAAAGAGCTCTAGCTGTATGTTCAAACTAGTAAAAAATTACTGAAATAGTAATTTCCAATTTGCATTTGGAAGAATTTTAAGAATTTCCATAGCAATGTCTTACAATTTGAAAAGTGAGGAATAAATGAAATACAGGATAGATAGGCATAGGAATCAACCCCTGTGACAAATCTAAATAAAGTTTTTGTCTATTGTTTTGATTCTGCTTGGAGTTCCAAGTAAGATATCTTCCAAATACAGATTGTGAAACCAAAACATTTGAACATATTAAATATAATATATAACTATATTAAATATAAACACTTCAGGGGAAAAGAATTTTATTCTTAATATTTCTAAACAATGTGCCCATATATTTTATAGTTAGTTAATATTAAATATTTGACTCTAACTTTGAAAATTGAGAATACTTTAAAAAATCAACAAATATGGGCCTCCCTGGTGGTGCAGGGGTTAAAGTCTCAGTGCCATCAAGCTATCACCAGCCACTGTAGCACGAGTTTGATACCCAGCCATGGAGTAACCCACATGGCACAGCAGACCTCTCCTTTCTCCCCTACTGCTCCCCTCAGCAGTGTATTTCAGTAGATCTGCCTAGTCTGCTCCCTACTCTATCTCCACTGAATCCTCTCACCCCCACCTCTGGCCTAGACCCCCATTCTTGTATACATAAATAAAAT
This sequence comes from Talpa europaea, assembly GCF_964194135.1. NCBI lineage: Eukaryota > Metazoa > Chordata > Mammalia > Eulipotyphla > Talpidae > Talpa > Talpa europaea. Next base: position 28,321,703 of record NC_140068.1, on the reverse strand, counting down.
AAATCTTTAAAAAAAATTAACAAATAAAGCTTTAGTACTTCTAAATGTAAAAGTATGAAAATCCCTTTCTTAGTATCATAATGTCATTAGCCTCCTGATCTTTCTTATTCTTATCATCAATATGTTAGCCTTCATTTATTTTTTATTTGAATCCCATCCTCAGTTATACACTTTCTCTGGACAAATCTAAGTTCCCATTCACAATAATCTAAGTCTGCACATTCAAGCTGGACTCCCTGTATCACATGTACCGGAACCATTTAAAATACATGCTATAACTGGACATTTCTAGTTTCTACTAAAAATCCAGTGAGTGATCATCTCTTCCTCCACAGAATGCTTATTTTTAAGAAGTACACCAGGTGATTCTTGGGCACTGTGATATTTACAAACCACTGCCGATTCTAAATTCAAACATATTTAATAATATCCTGTTCCCGAAATTAACAAGAAAATATTACATATAAAAATAAAAATAATAAAAACTTTTTTCTTCAAAACAGAGAGCTTTATCTATTTCAAAGATGAAAATACAGTTATATTTTGTCACTAGGATATTTCAATCAACATTAACATTACACCAAATACAATTAATATGTGATCATTGATTGGTTATTTTAAAAGTGATACTCTTCTAAGAAATGATCCACCAATCAAATATATGAAATCCAAGTCCAGTCTACATTCAAAAGTACTAAGATATTTTCTACTTAGTTTGCAATTACCCAAAGTTATAAAGCATTTGGTTCTCTATTGTCCAATGAAAGCAATAACATTAATTAATTTTAATCATCTTTTTTAAAAAGATCAATTGACTCTGTAGGACTATACTTTTTACCAAGATACATGAAGGTTTCAGTGAGACCTCTGAGCTTGTTTTCCTGTTTTTAAACAGTCTCTTACCACACAGATAAATACAGAAAATTTGACCTGTACCACCTTATTATACTTCATAAAAATGAGATAAATTTGGAAACTTATTCTTGGATTCTATATCAAAGAAAATCTGAGGTTACACATGGTACAAATTGTTAGGTGTTTTATGGGCTATAATTCAAGGACAATTTCAAGGATGTGTCAAAAACATTAATTTTACATCTTATTTTTCATGCATAAACATCATGTTGCAAAATAATAGCACTATGTTTAGTAACTGGAAGACAGTACTATTAAAAGACACTTGATTTGTGAAGCAGTAACACATTCAGATGGAGAACCATTCAGTTTTATGATTTTCACAACTGAAAAATAGCCTGGTAAACTGACTAAGAAACAGATGGGAAGTAACCAAAATCTCTATGTGAATCCTAGTCAGATGCTCTTCCTTGGATAAAAAGGCATGTACTTTTTATATTTAGTCTATGATTACAATTTGCTTCATTTCAAATAACAATGCTTTTTAGAGAAAATATTTGTGTTCTGAGAAAAAGAAAAATGAGTATGCATTTCCATCAAAAATGTACACTTCCCAACACCATCCCAATCATTTCAGTGTTTGTGGAGTTAACAACCAACCAAACACACAGATATACTTACCTGTACATGGGAAGAAAGTCAAGTTAACTCCATTTATTTTCATGGTTATTTCTAGAGCAATAGTTCTCATAGTTCCAGATTAGCAACATTCAATTTCCTACAAAATCTATTTAGAAATGCAATTTCTTGGGCATTTCCCTAGTCCTAATGAGTCGCAAACTATATGAATGGGGTCTAGTGATCTACAATTATGAAGCCCTCTAGGTATTCTGATGCCTGCCAAAATATGAGAACACACTAGTGTAGAGTTTAGTGAAACTGGATCATTTGTCCATAGGTAGAGAATTAGAGGTGCTTTAAAGGCATCTATTCAACAATGTGATTTTTTGTAAGTTCTTGAACAAAATATAAGAAATAAGAGCAGATACTACTCATTGAATTCCTACAATATACCAGGCATTAGACAAGGCATTATTTAATGCATGTTATCCATTTTGTTGTTAATCTTTACAACAGTCTCTAGCGCTTCATTAACTAAAAATGAAAGCTAAATATAGTAGGCAGAATAATGGTCTCCAGAAACATCTACATGCTAATATGGAATCTATGAATATGTTGTTGCCTGGTGAAAGGAAGTTAAGGCTGCAAATAGATTAAGATTGCAAAAGGGGATTAAGGTCAATGTGTTCTAGAAACAATGTGTTCTAGGTGATGGCACTAGGAAAAGGTCAAAGTACAGAATTTGAACTCCATTCTTTCTGCATGACCATACTATTTTTCCAAGGATACTGAATCTCCCAGCATTTAACAGCTGGGAGCTGTTATTAGTATGCTATGTTATTAGCATACTAATATTTCTTATGCTGCTCTGGTTACAAATAGCAACCTCTTCAGGCACAGTATAACCCTTCCCACCTAGAATCACCTATCTGCAGTCCATTATCCTACTCAAGCTTGCAGATGTATTGTGCTTGACTGACATGGTGTCTGAAGGAACACACACATTTTTTAATTCTTGGGTTCTGCCCTTTTAAATTGTCTTACAATTAGTCCACATCACTCATTAATGCTATCATTTGACCCTAGCTGGCCTTTGTTTTTATTATTCTTGTCATAGATAGAGAAGCTTTTTACCATCTTTTAACTCCTTTGAATACCTGGAGGACATTTGTGGTTTTTAGAAGTTCATACCAATGCAATATAGCATGAAAGAGAAATAAAACACACCACCAGGAAGAAGAAAGTCTATATAACATTCTTTGCAGGCAATATCATTAGTTACCAATAAAATATTTAAAAATTTTGGATTAAATAAATTGGTTATAAGTCCATAAAAAAAAGATTACTATGTATTTTATGAACTTGCAAAAAGTAATTGAATCCAAATGTACCTTTTTAAAGACTGAAAACTACTGGTTTACATGAAGACCAGACATTTTTAAACATTAAATAACACCCCTGTTGTATTCTAATTATAATATTATCAAAATTAAGTATTACTCTGTGTATTAAATGAGAATTTAACTTGTCTTTCTCTTTTGAAACAATTCTCTGTCAAATAGTCTTTTATGTATTCCTCCCCAGGCTCCAGACATGGGAAATATAATTCCCAAAACATCTTTCACAACTCCAGATTTATGTGGGTTAAATTCTCTGTCATGAACTTCCCCTTTTTCTTAAAAAAAAAAAGTTTGCTCCCTTAAGGACAGAGTACCTATGCCCCATGAATTCTTATTTTCCCAATCTCAAACAATTGGTAACCCCACTTGTGTATCCTAGCACACTGAAATGCATTTTAACACCTGCATTTTAATGGAATTATTTGTTGACACCTTTGCACCCTCTACAAAAACAGGAAGCTACTCAAGGACTACACCAGTAGTAATTCCTATTTTTATCCGAACACCTAAAAGAATGCCTATCTGGGAAAAGGAATTCCAAAAATCCTTTGTTTAAGAAACAGAGATATCTGGCCTCCCGGGTGGCACAGTGGTTGAGTGCTGGGCTGCGAAGCTGCCCACAGCCTCTGCAGCTCCGGTTCAATACCTGGCAGCCAGTGAGGGTCCCACATGGCGCGCAGACCTCTCCTGCCGTGCCTGCTGCTCCCCTCAGCAGTACACTTCATCAGTCTAACTATTCTGCTCCCCACTCTGGCTCTGGTGAATTCTCTCAGCCTCCCGCACTTCTGACTGTACCCAGTGCTTGTATAAATAAATAAATAAATAAATCTTTAAAAGAAAAAAAATAAAGAAACAGAAATATCATGGTTGTCTGTGGGACTGGTCTCCCCAAAGGATCACATGTACTTTTCTCATTATGCCAAGTGTAATCCTCGTGTAATGTGTCACGTTAATATAGTAACAAAGGTCAATCCACTTGTTCCCATACTCCCATTACTTAAAGAATGTTCCCTCACTCAAAAAGTAATCACTACTCTTCTTCTTATGACCTAAGACAATGCAGTTGGGGTGAGGAAGGGAACATTATCCAGGTGTAAGTTTACTGTAAATGTGGGCTCTGTATCTAAGAATCTCATATTTACTCTCAGAATAAGATGATGCCATCCCTTCCTTGTCAATGTGAAGTCTTCCCCCTCTCTACTTGGTACCTCAGGTCTTTCACCTAGAATTTATGTTCCTTTCTCTCTGGTCAAATTGGAATCATTGTAATCAATCACAGAATCATTGTAGCACCCTTTTGTCCATTACTAAATTGACTTTAATTTTGCTAACTCATTTTGTTCTGCTTTGATTACTTATCCAACCCGAGAATAACCTAGAGGGGTTGGGGATGTTCCTCTTCACTGCATTAAGTTTTAAAAAAAAAGTCATTAGTGTGAGAAAATTTTTGGAATTCAACACACACCTTTCACTTGCTTTGTGACTCTAGGAAAGGAAATAGTTTCCTTTAAAATAACCTGGACACAGTATTTTACTCTATCCAGTTGTTGTGCAAGTCAAAGTAAATAATGCAAGGAAAAATATCAGTCTAAAGTAAATGGAGTAATAGTTTTTATAATAATGATTCTATATTCCAGAACTTCATCGATCTTTACTTTGTTTCACTTGGCCGAGATTTCTGAAACCTTACCAGAAATACCAAACATCATTTACCAGCTTATCTTGTGACAGAAGTAAAATGCCTAGTAAAATTTTAGGGAAAACAAAACTCAGTCTTTTCATTAGCAATATACCAGATCAATTTTTTTTTTCCAGAAATTGTCTGAGTTACAATCTGTAGGGCCTACTAAAAGTAAACAACAATAAAGTATCTAAGGAAAGAGGAGGTACCCATTGACTCAGGCAGAACACAGTTCATCTCAGCAATCTTGCTGTGAGTGCCTAGCACAAGGGGAGATGTACAAACAAGGTAGACTCAATTCCCTGACATGTATTTTGTTTAGATGGGCTAATTCCATTTGATAACCCAACTGACAGGATCTAAAAAAGCCTCCTTGATATCCCAGTTGTTAGAGCCTCTGTGCTTGCAGTTGTGGATTATTTTTTTCTCCTTTGTTTCTACTTATTTCCCGTTCTCGACCATATTACAAATTTTTTTACAAGAACAATTTAAATTTTGGGCCGCCCCTTGTGGCGCAGCGATTGAGCGCTGGCCTGAGAGGCTGCCCGCAGCCTCTGCAGCACTGGTTCTTTCCCTGGCCACCGGCAAGGATCCCACAAAAAAAAAAAAAAAAAAAAAAAAAAAAAACTTAAATTTTTTTCTACTTATACATTAGTATACTAAATACATTCCCTAAATTTATTTTCCAATTTTAATTTATTGCAGTAAACTGAAGTATATGTAAATGAACATTCTTAAAAAGAGGCCATCAGTAAATATTTACTGTACAAGCTACATTAGCAGAACATTTCATTTTGTTTCTTAACTCAGGCACTAAAAGTCAAATTGTTGGCTGGCCAACAATGATAAAATGACAGCCTCCCTCAAGACTACCATTTTTTCCACATTTCTCATGTATGAGGTGAGAAATAATCCCTCTTTTATTTTTTTCTTTCTTCACTGAACCCTGAAGTAGAAATTGTTTGATGTCTGTTTCTCTTCTCTACTTGATTTATCAAGCCAGTTTTCTTTGAAATTCCCAAGAATTTCATAATCTCTGGCATTTTATTTCTATTAATAGTTAGTGTTATCTGTCAAATTACCTGGCTAAATTTTGCATACTGGATTTTAAGTCAATTTACTAAAAGTTTTGGGACAAAACTTTATATTACCAGGTTGTATTTACTGTTTAAAAAAACCCAAAATCTAACAAAGATGAGATACTTTGGAAAAACAGAACATAAAATATCATTAATGTGATTACCATTCAGTCTAACAAAATAACTTTTATAACAAACAGGAAATTTCTGCAAGGCATCTAAGTTACCAGGTAAACAAAAGTATCAATATATAGAAGATTTTAAGTAGGAAAATCAGAATAAAAAAGGGGGGATGAATATCTTTGCATTAAAATATACTCTGACATATGTCAAAAGTACACTACATGGTCTGCATAAATTTCCAGTCTTCAGTAAGTTTGGATTAAGTCTGCTGCATGGACAAGGCTAGTACAAGGTTCATTGAAAGACAACAGTTTCCATCTCCCTCTTCCTAAATCGTAAGATAGGAGAAGATAAGCTAAGATAGAACATATGTCCAAAAGCACCGCTTTAGGACAATGCTGCCCAAATATGGCAGTGATGGAATCAGAACACCTATACTTTAGTGATGGAATCAGAACACCTAGGAGCAACACCTAGGAGTACTAGAAATAAGAGTTTTAACAATTTCTCAGGTAATTCCATGCGCAGAAAAGTTTGAGAAGCACTGCTCTAGGACAAGAATTAGAAAATGTCTTCTTAAAGAGTCTGATAGAAAATATTTAAGGCTTACTGAGTCATTTACTTTCTGTCACAACTATTCAACCTAAACTCTGCCACTTTAACACAAGAGCACCTCCAGAGACAACATCTAAAGCTGTTCCAGAAATATCTGTTGTTCTTTCCACTGTGCTTACACAAAACATGACTTGGAAGAAGTTAAAACTAAAGCCTGTCCTGTTAGTCAATAAACCCCTTTCATTTTACCTGCTTTGAGATTTCAGTGGGATTTAATATTCTTATTGCCTTCTTGAAATTGTTCTCTTCCCTCAAATTTCCTTTCACCAATTTCATGTATTTCTCTTACTTCTTTGTATTTTCTTTCTGTCTCCTTTACTACCTGTACTTGCTATACTCTTCTGCAGATTATTCTAAGGGCTAGAGTTCACAAGACCCTCCTACTCTTTTCCTTGGACAAAACTAGCTTCCTCTCACTTCTAACAGTATCTACATGCTAATGACTTTCAAATCTTTTTCTTATTAAGATTTTTCTCCTGAACTTTGAATATACAAACTACGAGTCAACTCCACATAGAGGGCACACAATTACCTAAATCAGGATCTTCCACCCCCACGACTCCAAGAGTACATACACACACACAAATAAAATAACCCATCTCAATAAATAGCAGCACAATCTACTACATTTTCACAATTAGAAAATGGGGCAACACCTCTGACTTTTTTTATCTAATCCTACCTGTTAAACTAGTCTTCAATTCCTATCAATTCTCTCTCCAAAGATCTGAACTACCACAAGACTCCTAAACCAACACAGTAATTCAAGCCCTGCTTATCAACACCCCATTCCCAGCTACATCTTCCAAAATTAGCCTTCCTGTTTTTATCCACTGAACACTACCTATGGATTCACTAAGACCTTTTACTATGGTCCCCATTATAGACATTTCTTTTAAGTCACACTCTGTTAGTTTAAAGTGGTGGGTGGGTTACTTATGTGAAGGTGTCTCTCTAATGGCTGCAGAATAGGAGAATGGATACTCTCAATTGTGTTCATTAGTGTATTAGTCCTACTCTTTCTAATCATTTCTCTGCCATGCTATTGCATCGGTTACTTTTGTAATGAAATTATTATGGATTGGATACCACTGAATGTTCACTCATACCACTCATATATCACATATCGATATTTTGCTAAGTAAGCTCTATATTACTTCAAGAGGTAACCTTATCTTTCCTATAAGTGATTTTCTTAAGCTAGAATTCTTAAGTTAAAGCTGTGACATGAAGATTCATTACTTAATTTTATTCCATTAAACTAGATTGTTCAAGCAAATTTCTCCTTCTAAAGTGGAAAGATTTTTCTTTAAAACACTTGAACTTTCTTTACATTAAATTTAAACAGCATCAGATCCCCACTATTATTGTAATTCCATGTCAATTATTTCAGTTACAACATTCATTTAACAGTTATTTTAAGTCTAGATACCTATTGAAACAACAGAGGAGTTTACCATTAGCAAACAAAATGCTGAACTGCTGTAGGAATAGTCATGGAAGATCCTATCACAGCCCCATGACTAATGCAATTCTGGAACATTAAAATTACTATGAAGTGTGTTCCAAATTTTGCCTGTGGCTTACTTAAAAAGACCAAAGACTAAGAACACAGTGCTAGGGCCTTCAATTCTTTGGTGGTAAACTGGGCGTTATATAAGAGCTCTTTCTGCATAATCTTGCCAAGTAAAATACTAAGGAGGAACATAACTTTATGAGAAACACTGCTTTAAGATAAAGTAAAAAGTTTTCATAACATTATTTCTGAAGGTAGCAGCATTTAATATACGTGAGGCAAACCTGTTCAAATGTATTTTAACTTATTTAATTACCTATGCTTCATTATATATAATATAGAATAAGGTATTTCATTGGATGAAAATGATAAAAATACAGACAACATCATTTGTTTTACTATAATGAGGACAAGTTGACTGCAAAATGCATAAAGTAAATTGAGAGGGATTAAATAAAAAGGAAATCCTGGACTACCCAGATACCTTTCTATGTATGCCATGCACAGATCACGGGGGTTGTGTGAGCCAACAAAATCAGCGATTTGGATAAAATATTCATTAAAGTCTTTCAGTTTAAAACATATATAGCTCGGGCCTCCCCGGTGGCACAGCGGTTGAGTGCTGGGCTGCAAAGCTGCCCACAGCTTCTGCAGAACCAGTTCAATCCCTGGCCGCCGGGCAAGGGTCCCACATGGCGTGCAGACCTCTCCTGCCGCCCGCTGCTCCCCTCAGCAGTGTACTTCAGTCCTTCTGCCTGTTCTGTTCCCTGCTCTGGCTCTAGTGAATTCTCTCACCCTCCTGCACTTCTGACTGGACCCAGTGCTTGTATAAATAAATAAATCTTTAAAAAATAACTAAAAATAAATAAAACATATATAGCTCTACTAGTTGCTAAGTTAAAAGCAACGCTTACCTCTAATAAGAAATGCAACTGTTGGGGGGGGTTGAAATTGTATGGGGAATATAAAAATAAAATTTATTATTAATTAAAAATAAATAAAATAAAATATGCAAAAAAATAATTCTGAATCCTCTACATATCACTTTGAATAAAATGAACCACAACTTCTACCTCACATCTTAAGAAAATTAATTTCAATGGTTGTGGAATGCAAGGGATAAAATAGTAAAGTTTTCAATGTAAATATAAAAAAAAAAGAAATGCAACTGTTTATGAAGAAAAACTTATCAAGATTTGTTTCAGAGAACTGAGAATATTAAATTCCCAGGGAATTCATTTTAATACAAAATCCATCTTCCTTAGTCCTGCTAGATAGACAGTAAATCTAAAGGGTAAAAAGCCAAGAAACATGTATTTTTTAAAACAAAACTTTTGAGAAACAAGTCATTCTAACTCATAACTGTTTAAGAATTGGATTGGATAGCACACCCCCAGGCCTGTTTTCAGATTTTTTTTATTTGTTTATTTTTTAAATTTGTTTATTTATTTATATAAGAACCGGGGTACAGGCCAGTTGCATGGGAGGGTAAGAGAATTCACCAGAGACAGAGTCGGTAACAGAACAGGCAGACTGACAAAATACACTGCTGAGGGGGGCAGCGGGCGAGACAGGAGAGTTCTGCTCACCATGTGGGTTGCTCCAAGGCCGGCAGGGATCGAACCTGCGCAGCAGAGGCTGCGGACAGCTTCACAGTGCTGTACTCAACTGCCTGCGCCACCATGGAGGCCCTGATTTGAGATTTCCATATTTCTTTTCTCAAATAAAGCTGTTTCTAAGTATAAAAATTAGCTCCATATTTTGCTTGTCATCTAAGTATTCTTTTCTTAATTGCTATGAATAGGACTTATATAAACAATAACTTTTGAAAAGAAGAAAAGAAACAGACTTTTTAAGAACATCCCTTTAAAAGCCACCATTTCTTTGATTTATCACTCTGATTTTGATGCAAACCAATTAACAGATGAAATAAAATTGACTAGTGGAGGAACCTGGAACAGATTTTTCTCTTTTCTTTTCTCTTGTTTTCCCCACTACATTACATGACACATGAAAGAAAAATGAATTCACCTTTGGTAGCTTAGAAGATTTAAAGTGTTCTTTTCTTGACTATTGAGCTTGAATAATTAGTTTAGGTATTTCACACTACTTGGCCTGTTTATAAATAAGGAAAGGGGAAAAAGTAAGTCTACTAAAATAAAGCAGGGGCCTCCCCTGGTGGTACAGCAGTTGAGCGCTGGGCTGCGAAGCTGCCCACAGCCACTGCAGCGCCGGTTCAATCCCTAGCCACCGGGTGAGGGACCCACATGGCGCAGACCTCTCCTGCCATGCCCGCTGCTCCCCTCAGCAGTGTATTTCATCAGTCTGCCTGTTCTGTTCCCTGCTCTGGCAAATTCTCTCACCCTCCCGCGCTTCTGACTATACCCAGTGCTTGTATAAATAAATAAATAAATCTTTTAAAAATTAATAAAATAAAGCAGCATTATTTCTACAGGAGTAATGAGAAAGTCAACAGAAATACAGAAAATAAAGAAAATGAACCACTTACAATTAGCATAAAAATACATGCAATTTAGGAAGGGAAGACTTTTCATGGAGATTAACAAATTGGATCTCTCAGAAAAATATAGAATCTGCCTTTTACTCTAAATAAAACCTCTCATACAGAAGATATTAAAATCCAAATCTGCAAATCTAAATTCACCCATAATACCCAAATACAATTGCACTATGAAATATTAGTATCCTTCTACAAATCACCATACAAATATTTATTAATTGCTTATTATGTGCTAGGTAGTATGGTAGGTGTTACAGAGAATGCAATAACTAAAAATTGGTTTTATTTAGCTAGGTTTTTATTTAGCTAGGTAATGCAATTTTATTTTATTTATCTAGGCAATGCAATAAAAACATTAAGGAAAGTTATAATTCAGTGAATCATATATGTCAAAAGAATGAATGATAGCAAGGACTTGATTTGGATTAGCCTAGAACAATGGATATAATGGAATTAAGTAAGCAATGAAAACAAAAAATCACAAAATGATTTAAAGAGAAAAAAATACAGAAATTTTATAATGGGAGATAAGGTAAAGTAGAGTTGACACTATGTATAAGAAGTGGAGAATCTTAGGCTCCAGATTCTTTAGCAGAGAACAATGAGCAATTAATAAAGGTATTTCAACTTGAGGGAATTTATCATGATTTAGAAAGGTTAAAACTAATACAGTATCAGCAACTATGAACTGTGTGAGGAAATGGAGATACAGGAGGTCTAAAGTTCAGATCACATAGTATAGGTAGTATGAATAAAAACAGCTTGAAAAGGATTCCTCAAAGAAAACTTTTCAAGTTTCAGGAGCTTATAAATGAGGTGCATGTGGGTTGAAAGCCTAGTAAAAGTAGTTCTGATTTACATGAATTTAAGGTAATGAATATCAACATGGCAATTTCTAATAGGCAGTAGGAAAATGGGCTCAGAGTTCAGAAGAAATAAAATGCAGTCATAAGATGCAAATATACATTATATATGGGAGGGAGAAAAATGCACAAGCATGAATTCAGCACTGGGTTAGATTATTATAAAAAGCTCTACTTCACACTACATGTAAAAAGCATTTCCAAGATTTTTTTTTTTAAGCTTTATTTATTTATTTATACAAGCTCTGGGTACAGTCAGAAGCGTGGGAGGGTGAGAGAATTCACCAGAGCCAGAGCGGGGAGCAGAGCAGGCAGAAGGACCGAAGTACACTGCTGAGGGGAGCAGGGGGTGGCAGGAGAGGTCTGCGCGCCATGTGGGACCCTCACCCAGCGGCCGGGGATCGAACTGGCGCTGCAGAGGCTGCAGGTTCGCAGCCCAGTGCTCAACCACTGCGCCACTGGGGAGGCCCCATTTCCAAGATTTTTAAATATATAAATTTGAAATACAAATAACAAATTTAAAAGAAAAGTAGAATAAAATAACCTCAGATTTGGGAAAAGTTTTGCAAAACATTCCTTTTCTCTATAAATGGAAAATCAATGAAATCATCAACATTAAATTAAAACTGTGTTCAAAGAACTATAACAAAAGTGAAAAAACAAGCTCAAACTTGAAAAAGAAATTACCAAATGATTAACATCTAGTCTAAGTAATGAATATCTATTACTGATAATAAACAGATAAACCAACAAAATATGCTAAAGGTATAAGAAGTAGGCAATTGGAAAATATCGACATATAAAATAAACATTTCAAAATATGCTTAACTTCAAAATTAGAGAAATTTGAAAGTCAAGCACAAATTTTGACTAGATTTTTACATATTCACCATTGACAAAAAAAAAACCTGAAATATCCAAAAATAATCTAAAAATTCTGAAAATCTAATAATACCAAATGGTTTTACATTTAACAATGAAAATGCTTACATAGTGCTGACTGGAAGGCCAATTCATTGGTCATTTTGGTAAATAACTTCATTGATCTTATCAAGTCAAATATGTACACAACCCATGACTTCGCAATTTCACTTCCAGAACATATCTTGTATATGTGTACAAATGCATATATAAAAGAATGTACACGTAAATATGTTGCTTTTAATATAAATTAGATGGATCTAATATAAATTAGAAAACCTTGTATGCCGAAATATCTAGACAGAAGACCTAATAATTAATTTTAGCATATGTTAAAAGAGAATAAAATATAGCAGTGAGGGCCTCCCTGGTGGTGCAAGGGGTTAAGACACAACCTATCAAGTTATCTGCAGCCACTGCAGCACAAGTTTGATCCTCGGCCAGGGAGCTACCCACATGGTGCAGCAGACCTCTCCTGTCTCGCCCGCTGCTCCCCTCAGCAGTGTATTTCAGTCAATCCACCTGTTCTGTTCCCTACTTTGTCTCTGGTAAATCCTCTCACCCCCCCACACACCTCTGGCCTGTACCCCAGTTTTTATATGCATAAATAATCTTTTAAAAATACAAACATGATATAAACCAACATTATCTCGACATCATCTTAATTTTAAAAAAACATGATATTTCAAAAACACATAAATGTTAAGGAATTACTTGTTTTAAGACCATAAAATTCAGAAAAACCCTTGGAACAAGAAGGAAGGTTTTTGAAGTAAAGAAACTCTCTGGGAATTCTGGTGATATTATTTCAATTGGCTTAGGGGTGCATGTATTCTGCTTTACTGTTCTTTATATCTTGTACACAGTCATATATAAAACAGTACGTATTTTATGCAATTTACATGAATTTTACATAGTTTCAAATTTTATTTATAACTCATAAAATGAATTATGTAAAGAAATATAAACATTTCATTCATTTCATATAGAAATAATATTTATAAAAGAAAACTTACTATATACTCAGAACTACTTGAATTTAGAGGAATGTAAAGAAGGAAATAAAGAAAAGGAGAGAGAAAAATAGGTGGTCAGATAAGTTTTTCTTAAATTGGATAATACAGGCTTTTCAATATAAGGAAAGAAAACAAGTTACATAGACATCAAGGGAAATAAGAACATAGAATAAATTAAAAGACATCTCATCATCTTGAGACAGTACTATACAGATGCACGAAAGGCAAAATAAGTTATAACAATACAATTTGAGATGATCTAAAGGCAGTGTATAAAAATCACCCCTGAAATTTTAGGTATAAAGAACAGATGTTAATGGAAATAGAGTAAAAAAAATATTTTTCAAATGGATGAAACCTTTATAAGTTTACAGAGGGTGAGAAAGACATGAGTTGGCTCATGGTGGGCTGGGAAGAAGGAACCAAAATGTAGGAAACATCTTATGAAAATGAGAAAGGAAAAGAAAAATCTCAATAATTGAGAGCTAATACGTCACTTTTAAATACATAAAATTACAATTTTGGAGCTTAAAAATCATAAAGTTGCAATTCGCTATATTAAATGTCTCACCCAACAATCAGAAATAGGCTACAAATTAAAACTGTGCTACAAAATTGCTTCATAGTTCGAAGAGTTAACCTTAACCCTTTTCATTCTTTTTTTAACTCACCACAACGTCTTAATTTAACTGAGTGCTCCTTAGATTTTTGAAAGAGTCTTCTTAAAGGGTATGGTAGAGCCTCACCTCTCCTTCAACTTTTTCCTCTTCCCAGTTTCCCTAGCTGCTAGCTCAAGATTATCTCCTAAGGGAGGCATTGTTTCCCTGGGAGCTCTCAGAACAAGTAGGTGCTCTCAGAACAAGGCTGAAAGCAGAGAGGAGAATCCAGAGTCCAGAGTCAGAAGCTTTAGGAAGCATGCAAACAGTACAGAAATGACAGAGACCAGATGCAGCAGTCCTGGTTGAAACCCAAGGCTCAAACCCTGTATGACTTGATGTGGCGCTGCCTTGTAAAACAAAACAAAACTTGGGCCTCCTCTGACTGGAGTTATTTCCTCCAATCTGTTCCCTCAGAAGCACACAGGCCTGACTGCTTTGTATTGTTCGAAGAGAGACTTTAGGAATTAATGATTTTTTTTGTGTGGTGTGGTTGTGATTAAAAAGTACCACTACAGGGACCTCCCTGGTGGCGCAGCGGTTGAGCGCTGGGTTGCGAAGCTGCCCACAGCCTCTTTGGCGCTGGTTCAATCCCTGGCTGCTCCCCGGCCACCGGAGGAGGGTCCCCACATGGCGCACAGACCCCTCGTGCCGCCCGCTGCTCCCCTCAGCAGTGTACTTCAGTCCTTCTGCCTGCTCTGCTCCCCGCTCTGGCTCTGGTGAATTCTCTCACCCTCCAGCACTTCTGACTGTACCAGTGCATGTATAAACGAAACAAACAAACAAACAAACAAACAAATAAAACATGCCTCTATTAAAAAAAAAGTACCACTACAAGTCTTCCTAATGCACATTTTCCAAATGATTCCCTCTAAATTAAGTCATAATTTTCTATTTTTCTTCATCCCCCAAAAGAATAATGGTTAATAAACACTATTTCTATAGAAAATTTTCCATTTTCAGACTGATGCCATTTCGCTCCCTCCAGGCAATGACTTTCAAGTATTGGCAATGAAGTTGAAAAAGTAAAATAAAAATTTCCAGTCCCTGCTTCTAAAAACCATAGTCAACCATTCATATGATGGTTAATCAGAGATGAAAGATACTGGACAATGAACAGCTCTTTTCTTTTTCTCTTTTTTAAGCTTAGTGAGCTATAGCCTGTCTTGGGCTAAAAAGGACCATGCTTTACTTAGTTATAAATAACTTTTATAGACTTTTACTTGGAGAACAGGAAGCATATTTTGCCTTTCTTATTTCCAGTTATTCCAATGGCAGCTGATAAATATATATCATCTCACCGTGTGTGAAGATGATTTGTTTGGAAGGTTACATAAGGGAGGTAACAGGACTGTTTCTGCAACCTGAGCTCTCCCTGAACTGGAGTGGGGTTCAAGACTGAAATTCAATTCAGGACATAACCTCTTCACAAGACAACCCACTGCATTTCAGTGAGCACAGTAGTAGATAGGAAGCAGCGAATAACTTGTCTCCTGTATCCTTTGCTTGACTATCTTCCAAAGAAAACCCTGATCAAGGACGATCCTACAACAAAACCACTCAAAACTTTTGCAACTTATAAGTCCAAAAGATGACTAAATAAATGAACTAGCTCCTAACTGAGAAGCAAATGGCAATGAGAATAGCATTGCCATTCTCAGCATCACAAAAGATGCAGCATCACAAAGACAGCAAGCACACTGACATTCTCAGAGGCTAGTAACCTTGCAAAGGGAACTCTCAATTTGAACAAGGAGCTTCCTGCTGACAATCAATAGGACACTCACAGTTGTATAGTGAGTCAATGTCATTTACTAACTGGGTAGCATTAAAACTGGCAACTCCATTTGTTAATAGCAACCCTCTTTATTTTCCAGGGATCTTTGGGCATAGCATGCCCTTTAATGAACAAGGAAACTTATTTGGCATCTGCGACACATAACTTGTTCAACTTGGAACCAGTGGTTCATAAAGCAAATAAAGGATTAGAAGCCACCCAGGTGTAGGAGATTAAGGACTTAACAGGCAGATGGAGGAGAAGAGCATCATCTGGACATTCTTCATCTTTATAACAACAGAAAGTTCCCCAGCGCTCCCAGCAGAAAGAATAAGCTTAAATGAACAAAATTTAGCCTTTCTGTTGACAAAGGCAGAATCCCTGAATACTTTTTTTTGGTTAATGTGGACTTGTCTGCAAAAATATGATTGCCATTCATAATATATAAATCTCTACCTAGCAGAAAGACAATTGAGTAATAGAAATATGTCTTGTCCCCTACAGGTCATCATCCAAAAATGTTGAACATCAGAACTTAGAGTCTACTCTGAACAGATGGGGTTTGAATAAATGACACTGTGGAGATTGTGAGTAAATGCTGAGTTAGGGCCCACCTTTGATCTGCCGAGCTCAGTCTTAAAGAATGACTTTTTAAAAACATTATTGTCATCACACTGCTCTGCCCATTACTCATCTGAGTGGTCCACAAGCAGATAGGAATCAAATTACACGAATCTCACCACCTGATTTGGAAGCTTCTCATAAGGGCCAACCCAGTCAGTAATATCATTCCTCCTCATTTCAAAATCCTCCAATTCAGACAGACCAATGTGGCTGTGCATCACACAGTAACAGTCTCATTTCTTACCATCTGAGGCACTATCTCCACCTTATAATTCGAAAACCTAAATACCCTTTTACTCCTGTCTTTTTCTTTTCTTTTTTTAAAATTGAAGTAACATTGGGCCTCCCCGGTGGCGCAGCGGTTGAGCGCTGGGTTGCGAAGCTGCCCGCGGCCTCTGCGGCGCCGGTTCGATCCCCGGCTGCTCCCCGGCCACCGGAGGAGGGTCCCACATGACGTGCACACCTCTCCTGCCGCCCGCTGCTCCCCTCAGCAGTGTACTTTGGACCTTCTGCCTGCTCTGCTCCCCGCTCTGGCTCTGGTGAATTCTCTCACCCTCCCGTGCTTCTGACTGTACCCAGTGCTTGTATAAATAAACAAACAAACAAACAAACAAATAAATAAATAAATCATTGAAGTAACATTGCATTATAAGTTACAAAAGTTGGGCCTCCCTGGTGGCGTAAGCAGTTGAGCACCATGCTGTGAAGCTGTCCACAGGCTCTGCAGTGCAGGTTCAATCCCGGCCAGCAAGCGAGGGTCCCACATGGTGCGGCAGACCTCTCCTGTCTCGCCCGCTGCTCCCCTCAGCAGTGTACTTAGTCAATCTGCCTATTCTGCCCACTCTGCCTCCAGTGAATCCTCTCACCCCACCCGGCACATCTGGCCTGTACCCCAGCTCTTGTATAAATAAATAAATCTTTAAAAAAAAATAAGTTACATAAGTTGCAGTTGTGCAACATTAAAAAATCAATATGCATAGGGCCTCCCCTGGTGGCGCAGTGGTTGAGCGCTGGGATGCAAAGCAGCCCACAGCCTCTGCAGCACCAGTTCGATCCCCAGCCACCGGCGAGGGTCTCAAAAAAAAAAAAAAATCAATATGCATATATACTACATTAAGTTCACCACTGAAAGTACAGCTCTATTCTTCACCACACAATTGATACTTTTTCCCCCAAAACTTACCTACCATCCTTTCCACTTTCCTTTTGGTCACCACTAACAGGTTGTAGGGTCAGGAATGGACACACTGAGCAGGTTTTCTATCCAGCAGACCGGATAAAAAAGGAGTCCTAGAGAGCCCTCAGTGGTTTTTGCAGGTCTTTTATTTAGATTTACTAGGCGTATGGCAGGCAGGGGCGCTGGGGGGCCAGGGGGCTAGCAGTCCTCCCAGCCCCCAGCAAATCCTCACTCTATCTGGGCTTTCTGGAGTTCTCTCTGCTTCTCTTCTCTCAGCTTCTCTGCTCCTGCTGGCGTCCCCATGACACCATCCTTAAAAGCCCAGTTGTAGGGCCAGGAATGGCCACTGAGTAGGTTTTCTGATCCCATGCAGACTGGGTAAAGGAGGAGTCAGAGTCCTCAGTGGGTTTTTGCAGGTCTTTTATTGGGGTTCACCAGGCATATGGCAGGCAGGGGTGCTGGGGGGCCGGGAGGCTGGCAGTCCTCCCAGCCCCCAGCAAATCCTCACTCTATCTGGGCTCTCTGGCCTTCTCTGCTTCTGCTGCTTCTTCTCTTTCAGCTTCTACTGGTATCCCTGTGACACTGCTCTTAAAAGCAGTCTTAGCGCAGGTATACCCACTCCAGGTGCCCACCATCAGGCATGCATTCAGGACCGCAGGGTTCTGTCATCTATCCCAGTGGCGGGAGGGCAGAAAAGCCTGATACTTTTTACTTTACCCTACGCAGGTCTTATAGGCTAATCATTTGTCTTTGTTTTAATTCATACACTTGGTTCCCTTCTTTTTATACCACATATATGTAAAATAACACAACGGTTGTAATATTTATTTCACTAAACATAATACCATATGTATTGTTTCAAACAGCAGGATTTAATTTTTTTTTTAATATCTGAGTGGTATTCCATTGTGTATGTGCACCATGTTTAATTATCCAATCCTCTTTTCACAGGCACTTAGGTTGTTTGCAGGTCTTAGCTATTGTAAATAATTCTGTAGGGTAAATAAAAAGTATCAGGCTTTTCTGCCCTCCCGTCATTATGATTATGACGGTCCTGAATGCATGCCTCATCGTGGGCACCTGGAGTCGGGTGTGGGCATGCATAAGTGGGTACACCTGGGCTGAGAGACTGAGTTTATAAGGGCGGCATCATGGGGATGCTAGCAGAGCCATGAGAACAGCAGAAAACAAGGCCACCAGAGAACTCTGGAGAGTCCAGGTAGAGTGAAGACTTGCTGGGGACAGGAGGCCTGCCAGCCTTCCGGCCCCCCAGCACCTCTGCCTGCCGTGTACGTGGTAAATCCCAATAAAAGCTGAAAAGCCACTGAGGGCTCCAGGACTCCTCCTTCACCCCGTCTGCATAGAATCATAGAGACCCTGCTCCGTGCCCTCCAGTTGCTACAGCAGGTCCCAGAGAGCTGGGACAGAAGGAGAAAGAAAGCAAAATCCACATAATCCACAATGGGATCAATATAATGGCTGCCACTGTCTCTGCCAAAACCAAGTGCAGTCTTTCTACATGTCTCTCCTTCACATGTCTCCTCAAAATCTGTGAATGGAAGTCAAGACAAGCAAAGCAAGAGAGAATCGAAACCACTGGTCTTCAGTGTTATATAGGTCCACCTGGCCACTCAGCACTCCCCCTAGGTCACAGTAACATCCCCACTCAAATTGAATTCTTGGCATACTGGGCCTTGTAGTCCAAGGTGGTTGGTGTAAGTCAGGGCAGGAAAATGGCAACTACCCTTCACAGAGGTATCTCTGTAGCATAAACTTACTGGCATCCCATCACTCGAGGCCACGACTAGAAAGTCATTATGAATATACAAATAGTCTGGCATCTTAAAGAGGGACTAGAATTTACACACGCTAGAACATGACCTTAAACAAGTACATATGCTCTCTCAGTCCTTCTAGTATAAAAACAGTTGTACTTTCTATAGTGCAACAGTATTATTGTGAAGATCGTATTTTTCATAAAAGATTATCAAACAAATATTATCTTTAAGGTACACCCAGGCCCTTTGCAAAGAGGATCTATATTCTACTTGGTGGCACAAGACATAAAACTATCTGAAATATCATAAGTCAAATGCCTAATTAGCAATGTGAATAATAAAATTTTTAAAGAGAATTGAGGTATCTATCAAAGGGTCTGACAGAGTGAGCATAAAGTTGGGTCTGAAGGGATAAACAAAACCTGGGAAGGGAAAGGGAGAAACAAAATAGGAACAACCGAAGGTAGATACCCTATATAAATTCAAACACACCAACCAAATTTCCCAAAGAACAACTAGAGCAATTTGCAGTTTGACGAAAGCAGAGGGTGCCTGCTTTAAAAAAAATGTCAAAAAAGAGAGTTTGGAACAGATAATTCTGGTTAAACTATAAAGGATCACAATTGAAAGAGAAACATTTTTGACTTTAAAAGAAACATTGGCAAAATCTGGGACGTTTAATAGCAAATCAGCACCTCGGAAAGCAATCAACTTGTCAGAGAGTTTAAGACAAAGGAAAACAGTCAAGAAACTGTTACCATTCTGGAGATAGGACACAATAAGAGTTGTCACTAGAAAGTAAATAGTAAAAAGACTAACGATTGTGCATTGAAACATGATGAGATCATGAATGTGTAAATAAGATCCCTTGATAAATCTTTTAAAATTGTCAAACTCTCAGATTTGTAAAGTTCTAAAAAAACTAGAAGCTACTTATCTCATCTTTGAAAACTTCCCTTTTGACTACTTTGCCTGTCTCTATCTTTCCACAAGGCCAATATCTGCCCAGACATAGGGCTTTCATCAGCTGTTCTCTTGATTTCTAAATGCATCTCCCTGATCTTTCAAGTGCCTAGGTTTTTTATGCCAATCACATCTCCAGGTAAGGATCACCTACTCAAACAGTTCTTGAAACCACCTACCACAATGTGGTTTCCATGACTGTCTAACTCTCACATTATTCTTATTTTTATTATCTCTTTAGCATTTATTGTATTCTGGTCTTATTTGCATGTATTTATTTATCTGCACTTACCTCCTCCCACCTCAAGAGTGAATGCCTGGGAAAACAAGAACCTTGAGACTTATTCAGCACTGTACATTCCCAGAATTCAAGAGATTGCTTGGCACAGATGAGGTTGCTCGATAAATTCTTGTCCAGTAGATAAATAAATGAGTCATCCACAGTAAACTTCAGAGAGAAAGTCAATATTTCTGTTCTCCTCAGGATGAGTTTGGTTCCCTTGTCGTCCTCAGTCTTGAAATATTCCAGTCTTGAAATATTACCTTAAATGCTGTGAGAGAATCCCAGATCCTTTTGATGCTGCCTCTTTTTCCCTTTGCTAGCTTAAGTGAGTGTCTCTTGTTTGTAAATAAGAGCTTTAAACAGATGACTTTGCAGTATTATCTCTTTCAAACCAGGTAAGATATATGCAATGAGGTGACCAGCTATCGTCCCATATTGCAGGGGCTGAGACACAACAGGGTCCCACATGAGTCATACAATAGTAAGAACCCCGAGGACAGAGCACAGGACAAATGATATCTAGTTAAACCTCTACACAGTATGTATAATGGTCCTTACTTTATTCTTTACCAACATAAAAAATAAGACGACTTCAACTTCTAACTCTCATGTAGCATGTCACAATAACTAATGTAACAAACATTCAATAAATAATTATTTCATTCTTTATGATTCTACTTACTACCCCTCCCCTTTTGCCCCCCCCCCCAAAAGGGGAAAAATAAGTAGGAAGGGGGGGTGAGGGAATAAAAAGAAAAAAATAGCAATGAAACCAAAAATATAAAAATTCACTTTATGAGGTTAAACTGACTCCATTTTGTAAGCCTTACATTACTAAAGGTCACAATAAAACCAGAAGTGTTTTTTAATATTAACCCAGAGAATTGCTGTATCTGTTTCAAAGTATAATATTTTCACTGTTAGTGCAAAATAACAAGTTCTAACATTTAAACCAAACTTTGATCTCTAGATACTAGCCATTTTTCACTTTTTATTACTTCATTGGATTATCACTTGGTATAAGTTTATGCATATAGATCTTATTTTTAAATATAAATTGAGAATTGATTTATTGCTTTTAGAAAGCTGAGAAGATTTTTTTAAAGATCATTCAAATAATATTAAGAATCTAATTCCCATCAGGGAATTCCAGTGATGTGTGCAATGATTATTTATATAATTAACTGCAGAAATAACATGTAGCAGCTAGGTTTGTAAAGACAGTTTTAAAAACACCTTTTGAAAATTAGGACAACTAAATTTAACCATAAATTGTCCACTACATTACATAAGTGGATGTTTTAATTTACCGTGTCCAAAGTTTGGTTTCCTTTACATTCCATCTTGAATTACTAGCAACAAAATAATTAGAATCTATATTTCCTAAAGAAATAGTAAAAAAGAAAGACTATAAATGTCTGTAGTGTCATTATTCCCCTCCTACTACAATCTCGCAATTGAAAAACACTAAAATAAATACACACTTTTATTTTTCTATTATGTTCTAAGAATTGAAACTGAAATCACCACAACATAAAAGTTAAATTTTAGATAAAAATATACTGTCACCCAGTTTTGTTTTTCCCTTGAAGAGTCAATATTTTGCTCACATACCACATGTGGTCTAAAATGAAGGAAAGTCAGTCTTTGAAATGGAAATGGACAAAAAGGTCATGAAGAAATTCAAGTTGTAAAGAAACTAGAAAGCCCTAAAAGGGGGGACAGTGGGGGCAAGGCAATTCTAATTATCAAAAGAAAGAGGAAAAAAACCTGAAGAATTGATTTTAAACCATTATTTTCTATGTAATGTTAGTACCCTGATAAATGGACAGCCCTGTCAGAAACATCACTAATCTGATTAGAATTTTTTGTGAATTTGATTAGGAATCATACTTCAGTAGGATACATTTTTAATACTGGTACACGAAGATCAGTCCATTAAATGTGTGTTAAATAATTAATACAGAGGTATGGAATCAGAAGTGTGTTGAATCAGATTGTACAACCCAGGCTGAATGCATGTAAATAAGCAAAGAAAGAACTGGTTTGTTTTTTATCATTCTGGAGCATCTGTCTTCCCACTTTCTCTTGGCTAGAACAAACTCCTAAGGAAAAAAGTCATAAAACTGAACAAACATTACCTGACTCTCCTTAGAGTTCATTGTTTTTCAATCAACCATTCAAAAGAAAATGAATATATTCATGAAAATATTTCTCAAAAGTATCAGTGAAAGGACACTTGACAGCCCCTGAAATCAAAACAACTATGATTCAGTAGAACAAGAAAAGACTTCTGTCATATCCTTGTAATAATTACTGTGTTAACTAGCAGGACTCTTGATTTGTTTTCATTTATTTAAATATCAAGTTTCATCAAGGAATCAATACAGAATCTAAAGTAAAAATAAAGCAGATTCTTTATAATAAAAGCAAATCACTATCAGGAACCAGGGAGAAGTCACATTCACAGGGTCAAATGTTTTAAAACAATGACTATAATAACACAGGCATTTCTCCCAACCAATTTGGAGTATTATTATGAAACAAATAGAGAATCATTAAGATGAAACAAAAGGTTGCTTTAATAGCCTATCACAAAGAAGGTATTTACCAGTATAAATGTGAATAAAGGTGGCTACATTCAACATTTACTGTTGCCATAACTAAAATAAGCCTATCTAGTTATGGGTGACTCCAGAAGTCACTGCCCTGGATAAAGTTCAACCACTTAATAACCAGATTAAATTACTAAAGAGGAAAAAGAGGTATCATTTAACTACGAAAGAAACAGAAAACTAGTCCATGCATGAAGGTAAGAAGTATTCACTCAGCACTTGGTCACATATGAAAACAAAGTAAAGCCAACAGTATCCAGTGCAGTTTCTTACACACAGTAAAAATCCAACAAGTGGCCTTTGTTTCCTTTCTTCTTACTACTTTCCATCATTGACTCATGGACCTACAGTTCTATTTACATTTTCAAGTACGGAGTTTTGTCTTTTCTTCACAATAGAACTGAAAAATAGGATTTTTTTTTCATTCACAGATAAGTATTCTTTCTTCTGCCATATGTCTCACATGTGCTATAAATAGTCTATGTGGACAGACAGGATTGCATGAAAGTAGAAGAAAGACATGATTTGGTTTATTAAGATTCTTTGGGATGAATAACAGAATACTCATTAAGAAGTTGTTAAAATATTTTTACTTTTATGACTATTATTATTTTGCCTCAAAGCAGGACCTTATATATTTCATGGATAAGGTATGTACTACTTATATATTTCTGTTATCCATCCTGGTATCTCCATCCTCATAGTTATAAGGTAACTGCAGCTCCAAACACTGTTATCATGTCTCTCCTTTAATCCCAGAGGGATAACTTTCCCAGAAGTCAAACACCCCCCCCCAAAAAAAAAATTCCATCATAACTCATTGGCAATAACTTTGTCACATGGCCGTTCCTACAGAAATTATTTTATTTGTTTTATTTGCCACGTTTACCAGTTGCTAATTCTACTTATTTTTATAGGTCTCACATAAGTACTCTGGATTCTTAAATTGATTGCAAAATACAAATAAAAAGAAAAACAAAACAAAAATAAAACATTGAGGTATTGTGCCAGTATTGAATGTCAACTGAAGATCAGCATACCCCTAAAAGTATAATTTTCCCCACTCTGGAAACCTGACCTGTCTTATATGTGTTAAAGTAAGAAAGTCGGGATGTCAGCCAGTCTGGAGGGAATCCTACTTACCTGGAAAAAAAGTGAGGAGATTGACTATTGAATGATTAATATCTGCAACACATACATGATAATGAGTCAGACCCATTTTTAATGCTTACAAACGATGATATTACAGCTATAAGATATATCTAATGCTATGCCCTGAATGGTGCTGCTCTCTTCTCCCATTCATATGTTGAAGGACTAAACCCCTCTGTGACTATATTTGAATACAGGACCTTTGGGAGGTAATTAAGTGTAAGTGAGGGCATAAAGTGGGTCTCCAGAGACACCAGAACTCTTTCTGTCCACCATGGGAAGGCAAAGTGAGAGGGTGACTATTGGAAAGCCAGGCAGAGAACTCTTACCAGGATTCAAATTGGCTGGCATCTTGATCTTTAGATTTTCCAGCATGTGAGAAATAAATTTCTATTGTTTAAGCCATCCAATTTGTGGTATACTGTTATGGCAGCCTGAGCTCCTTTCTACATGGTTGAGTGAGGACTAGTAAAAATTGGAAGAGTTTCAGGAGCTGAAAAAAGAGTGGTTTCCTCTCTTCTTCACTCTTCACATGTTGCCCATGAGCATGATCTAACTTCAACTCTATCCCCAAAGATTAATATTTTAGCAATTTTATATAAGCAAACAGTCACCCAGTCTAAGTTCCAATCTTCTTAGATGCAAAGCTAACAATATATCTGGAAGTATAAAGTGTTCAATTGCCAAAATATCAGTGCAATGCATGTTCACATAATCTTTAAAAAAGAGACAAAAGGAGAAAATCTCATGCCTGCTCAGTTCTTACATTTTTTTTTTCAAACCAATGGAAAACATTAAATAGAAAATGGGTTGCATGAGTTCAGGGTTTGTTTCTCAATGAATTAGGGGGTAAAAAAGAGGCACATTCTGCTATATAATCACTTTCAAACGTCTGGCCAAACCCCCATAGTTTTCATCACGCATCATTTTTGTGATTAATGATGTGTGCCCAGTTAATGGAAAACAGCAGATTAGGTTTCCACTAATAGTTTTGGAAGTTGTATCTGCCTGCCTCATTTGGTAACAACCTTACTGTTCAGTAAGAAAGTAATGGATTAAATCCCAAAGCAGAACTTACTTTTACACATACAAGACAGGTCAGGTTTCCAGAGTGGGGAAATTACACTTTTAGAGGTATGCTGATTTTCAGTTGATATTCTATACTGGCATAATACCTCAATGTTTTATTTTGTTGTTTTGTTTTTATTTTTATTTGTATTTTGCAATCAATTTAAAATCCAGAGTACTTATGTGAGGCCTATAAAAATAAGTAGAATTAGTAACTGGTAACCGTGGCAAATAAAACAAATGTAATAATTTCTGTAATTAGTAGATTGAGCTGAAGAGACCTGTATTGTTCTGAAAACACAGGTGAGAAACAGATCTTTATATGTGTGTGTGTATAAATGTACATATATATAAAATATGTGTATATACAATGCACATGTGTGCATATATATTTTAATATTCACATCAACCCAAAAAGTATTATTACTTAATTATATATTTAAATATAATTACATATATATATACATTACATATCAAATATATATTATAATATCGCTGCAATGTTTATGTCATAAATCAAATTTGTATTTGTTTGTTCTATTTCACTAAAGTTAAATAGGTGGTTCCTAATAACTGTGCATTAAGAAAAACAAAGTGGTATACTGGAAAGACACTAGTATAGGAATAGAGGAATCAAGAAGCAGGAATTTAATCCATTTCTGCCTCCAAACTGCTTTACAAATAAATCTATCTTGCTTTCATTTTGTGTACTACATTTTATGTTTATCTCCAGTAAGTCATTTTAAAATTGCTATATAGCTTCAAGTTGTATCTATGCATATCTCCTATTTCCCACCTGAACTAGACACCTCAAGGGTAGACACCACATCAGATACAGGTTTTTCTCTCCTACAGTGCCAAGTTAGACTACAAAATTCTGAAGAGGGCTGTTGCATATATATTCTGAAAAGAATAGTATGGAGGGAGAGGAATAAATAGGCAGAGCATAGTGGATTTTTAGAGCAGTAAATAAAAATATTCTGTATGATACTATAAGGATAGATACATGGCATTATATGTTTTTCTAAACTGCTGGAACATACAATGTCAAGAGTGAATTCTCAGGTTAGTAAGAACTTTGACTAATTATGATGTATTAATGTAGGTTCATCAATTGTAACAAATGAGTTGTTACAATGTAACAACTATGGGAATGGCAACAGGGGGAAGACTATGCATATGTGCAGATTTGGGATACAGGAAATATCTACCTTCCACTAAATGTTACTGTGAACATAAAAACGCTCTAGAAAATTGTCTTTAAAAAAACATAGTATGCTTTCAATACAGAAGAAAATGCTTGATATATATTAAATTTAATAGTTTGCTGATATTTTACATATCCATCATAACATTAACCTGTTACAATAAACAGATTCTATATTCAGATATTTTTTAAAACACTTCATATATATTAATACATTTAATACTCAACAACCCAATTAAGTAAGTACTATTCTCCTCACTTTCCAGGTAAGGGAAATGCAATCAAAGGGACTGAAAACAGATCCAAGACTGCACAACTGGTAAGCAGTAAAGTCAAGATGACCCAGGGAAAGGATGGTCCCCAGAGTACATGGGCCTTACCCTGAATTGGGAGACAACCAAAATTCATTCCTTGGAGGACCATTCTTTAATCCAGAATGTCATGTATCTTATTATTTTCTTTTTTCAAATCAGAACTTAAAAGTTTCCTGAGGTTTAAAACTAGCCTCCCCTCATTATTGAACCATCCACAACTTAAGTAATTAAATCACCACATCAATATTGTATCTAGGCATCTGGCAAGATGTAAGGCATGGAAAGACAAACCACACCAAAGATACACCTGTTTCAGATTTTTACTTCAACAGAAAAAAAAAATGGTAAGGCAAAGAGTTAGCGGTAAAGTGTAATTTTTATTTCCAATTCAAAGAGTATGACTTTCATACAAAAAATATCCTAAACTAATTATAGACAGTATAAAATAGCCCCAGGGTACTGGAGCTAGTTTCTTTGTGATGGTTAAAGTTAGATAAGGAGTGGGCAGGTTAAAGGGGCAATAAGATAAGAAGTGTCTCATAAAGTAAAGATAAAGGAGTTTCCACTAGAAATATAAGAGAAGAGAATTTTTAAAATAGGGCTTTTGTAAAGGATTAAAGAATAAGTTTGGAGACTATAAATCAGTGTAAGAGAAGATGAATAGACTGTTGGACCAATATGAATAATTTCTATGCACATCATACCTACTTAATCTAGTGTCAGGGAAATAAGAAAAAATAAGCAGTACTTCTTTTAGAATGAAAATGAGTAAGCTTCTAGGATGACAAATTGCAATGGCTAAATTTTAATTTTTAAAGAACCATAACAATTCTGAATTAAGCAATAGTCTAAAGTTTTGCATGCTATATCCTTATAGTGAAAATAATACATAAATATAGTTTATGTTATGCTGGTTGTTTGTAATAACTGATGCGGATACAGCTAGTATCTAAATAACACAATCAATGAAAACATCAATCAAGGAATTTATTGAGCACTGAGCACATGAATAAAAAATATTCTACTCTGCTATTTGCTTTCATTGATTGTGAAGTTTTGCAGGTTAAGGAAAAGATATGTGGAAACACATTAAGCAATCATTTAAGAAATGATCTATAACTCAAAGTTTTATCTGTAGCAGAGATATTTATGCATAGGCTTTATGTATTTAGCAATATTTTCTCTGACAGGAGATCTCCAAAAAGATTTCACTGACCAGGTTGAAACTTAACACAGGCAATTTTTACACTGCTTGCTGAAAAATCTGCGGGTACATATAACCTAGGAAGTCATGTCGTGTAAAATGAGACTAAACAATGATATATTCATCCATCTTGAGGCACTATAGCACAACAGTAAAGTTAACATTACAGAAATATGTGTCATTAGTATAAGCTATTAATATCAATGAAAATAACATTAAAAAGTTAGGGAAAAGTAATCCTATATATGCCATTTCTTAATTATAAAGGAATAGAAGTATGATATCATAGATTATTTGTTAGATTCATTGATATCTATGGGTTTTTTTTAAAGATGCAACTAGCAAATAGCAAATATGATTGAGTACAGGCAACTTGACATCAGATCCTAATTTTTTTAAATAATTTTTATAGATGCACTGCTTAGGTTTTAATTTACTTTTAGGAGGCTATCTATTGACAATGTTGTGCTGAATCAGCATTTTTTTCTTTTCATAGTTATGTTAAGCTCTAAAGTCAGTGTAAAGACAGTGCTCTGTAGGGGTGACCCAGCAATGACAGTCATCAAGCCACTGATGTCACTGATGAACCCACTGATTTTGCCTTCAGTGCTTTGGCATTAATTTCATATACCTCCACCTCTATCCACCCAACCACCACAGATGCATTCCTCCAAAGGTGCAGGATCTATAAAAGCAGATGGCTCACCCAGACAGAAAAGAAATACCATTCTGCTCAGGAATAATGGAATCAACTAGAACTAATGAAAATCCATTGAAATCTCAACAGACAATCCCTGGACTAAGAACCTTAACGGTAAAACCACACCTATGAAGAATCTTTAAATAAAATGAAAAAAAAATCAACTCAAGATGCATGGCTTTCTCCTCCCTCGGGAGTAAAGATGAGCCTAATCTGGATTATTTAAAAAGCTGAAATGAAACTGTTCTTAGCTTATAAATTTCACACTAACAACAATAAAATATATCTTTATATAAATGCATCATCATTAGGCTTAACAAGAAGTTACAAACAGGCAAGTTTTTTAAGGTTTAATCTCAAAGTCTAATTCAAAACTGAACTTTGAAAAGAACTTCATATGTGCAGGCACTAAACCACATGTTGATGACTGTTGAATAACTATTCAAATTGGTAAAGAACTTTTTGTTAAACCACATAAACTAAGTCACACAAAATACAAAGTATGGGTTGATACTGTTTGTTTTCTGATTGAATCATAATTATATCAAACATTTCTGGGAGGAGAGGAAGGATCCAACGACATGCTGATAATTTTTCTTTCTATTTTATGCATATGTTTATACTCCATGTAACTACAATATATAATTATTCAAAATGCCCCCCTTTAGATAACATATTTCATGAAACACTATTTCATGTCTATTTTACAAACATTATCATCAAGAAGTCAGTAAATCAACGCAGCATGACTATTACATTCAACTCAAAAAAACTATTTCTTCCTGAAGAGAGCCATAATCTATCAATAAGTAGCTCTTTGCCAAACAACCAACAGATTTTGAACCTAAGATTACTTTTTTCTAAATATAGAAATAGTTTTTCTACTTTAAAGGTTCTGTGTCAATTTTTTAAACATTTCTTAATGAAGACTGCTGAAGGACTAGAGAGAAAATTTCTCATGCCTATTGGGCTAGTACTTATCCCTGATTATTATTACAACACAGGCAATAACATAAAGGCCCAAACCATAAGAGAAAAGATTACCTGATATTCATTAGGCCAAAAGGTGCTCACTGCTAGCTCAGCCCGAAGCCAGTCTCTACCCGTGAATCCAGTCACATTCCAAATTGGATTGGCAAGTGGCCCTTTATTCACCCTAACTAATATGTTCAAAGTGCCAGGATTGAGCCCTTTCTGGCTATATAACAGGTAACTGAAATCAATACAGTGAGTGTCATTCTCCTTCATTGTAGGCAGCTGAAGTCTGGCTTTTTCTCCAGTGTCATGATCTGAAGAGTCCACGATCATATAGGAACCTGAAATGACATAATATACAATAAAGCTAAGTATATACATAACCAAAAGGGAATATATAAAAAAAGAGTAATAAAAATAAAATCAACACATTGAGAATTAAATTTAACTCAGAAAGACGATGTCTGCCAGAATAAAGCAAACAAAAATATCAAATAAGTAGACAAACTGAAATCTTTACTAGTCAACAGACATTGTTCAAAGTATGTAACATGACTTAACTCACTGAATCTGTAAAACAACCTGTTATAATTACTATTTCACAAATTAAGAAATTGAGGCAAAATTAGTCATTACTCAAAGTTAAGTAGGCCATACTGAACTCTAGACTGCACTATAAAAAAAATTCTAGTCTAACTAAACAGAGGTCAATATATATCAAACAAAAAAGAGAGGGTGCATCTTTGTTTTCTTCTATCCATAGTATTATTGCAGGACAACAGACTAAAGATGCAAACTCTGGAATCATCTATGATTTCTAATCCAAAAATCATCATTTACAGAAGCTATGTAACCTTCTGCAACGCACTAACCACTGTGAACTTTAGTTCAGGGAATAAAGATGCTTTGCAGTCTAAGTGCGAGGACAGAAGTTCAAAGTGTCAAATGTCTGGAGCTAAAATCCTTAACAGTAGAATCACCTACTTGTAGTCTCACTCATTAAGCTGTCAGCTCATCACCATTGCCACCAA
Organism: Talpa europaea; assembly: GCF_964194135.1. Lineage (NCBI taxonomy): Eukaryota > Metazoa > Chordata > Mammalia > Eulipotyphla > Talpidae > Talpa > Talpa europaea. The sequence goes on along the minus strand of NC_140068.1, from coordinate 28,290,968 downwards.
TACCACTTTTCCTATAGTCCCTATGATCTTTTAGAACTGCAAGCAACTGGTTTGAAAAAGCACAAACCTACTCTTTGATTTATAACTGTTCATAGCTATCTATTATGGTATGAGATTCAGGACATAACTCGCTTCCACTCATAAGCACTTCACACTTGTGCAGTCTTAGCACTGCCGCAATGATACATAGTACTAAATACAAAATGGTACTTGAGTATCAGCTACAGCTATTAATCTTTCTCATGCCATTGGATTGGCATATCAACAAAGACACATATCAAACAAGTATAAATATACCCAGTTATCATGTTTAAGGTAGAATATGCTTTATCGTGGCTAAGTCCATTACGTCATTTTAAGAAAAATATATCAGCATAGTGTTACACAATCCAGTGTTAACAGGGTTACATTTGAATCTCTTTCCCTGACCAACTTTTATAATTAATCAAATCTTGTGTCTCCTCCTTAGACACAGTAACTTTTATCCACAACTATGAGGCAAACTAGTTCTATTCACCCTCAATGACAGGTTCAAATCACAATAGATAAAAAACCAAAATTTCAAAACTGGGCAAATTCTGTCCAGTGGTATTCTACAGTTCAAAATTTTTCTGAAGATTTCATATGATAACTCCATTAGTAACTAAGAACTAATGATCCCACTTTCACTTCATTTTTCCCAGTTTTCATCTTTTTTTTTTGTAACCTGGAATTCTTAATTTATCTCCCTGACTTTTACAGATTGCACACTAATAAATGAATTGGTCAGTTGTTTGTGCTTGTATTTTTTTCTTTTGAATTTGCGTCTTTTTTTAAACAGGATATCCTGGATCTCAACCTAATTTATACAAACAGGAAGTTTCTATTCTTGGTTATATTCACATTTTTCTTAAGTCCACAGCTAATATGTTGTGATATCTTTCAAATTTATTACAGCAAAGCAGACCACACTGCTTTTAACTAGAACTAGTTCAAGGGCTTGGATAAGTTACTTTATGTTATTGGATCCCAGCTTCTTCTCAAATTTGTGACCTATTTCACTACTACAACAGTTTTTCTTTTTAATGATATATAATGGCACTAGTGGGTTTAAATTTTCCTTACAAGTCTGCATCAATTATGGCTTCAGATTGCCAATTTTAAAACAGTGCTTTCTAAGTGATTTACAGGCTTTCAAATAGTTACATTCTTTATAAATTAACTTTTGGTGTAAAATATGCTTAGTCTCACATTTTAATTATGTGGTATGATATTTACCATTAAGACCACTTAGCAATTTTCAGCCAGTTGCACTTTTAAGTTACAATAATTTTCTTATGAAGGAAATGAGATGGGCAAAGTATATTAATTTGTACGAATTAACAATTTGATTCTCAGAAAAAGAAAAGTCACCAAATAAGAGCTTGTCCAAACTATTTCATCATTTCAAGGAAATCCAATCCAAGTTGAGTAAAATTTTTAAGATGTGCTAATATTTTATTTCTATCAAATATTTCTGTTAAATGAGTTTCTTTCTAAACAGTCTATTGCTACATGTTCTATGTGCTAATGGATAAAATGTATTTATTGCATAATTCAGAAAAGGATTAAGCAAACACAATAAAAGATCATCTGATTCCTTCACCAATTTAGTACATATAGTGGCAATTTACATAGCAAGGAAGGTAGCTGCCCCCTCCATCATCCCAAACATAAGGAACACCATGCTTTTTTTTTTTTTTTTTTTTTTTTTTTTCCCAGCTTCTAAAAATTACTTCTACAGTCTCCCTGGCTCCCTGGATAACTAGTTAACCAACCCTGCACTTCCCTCAACATGCACATCCCTCACACTTTGTATTTCAAGGTGGTTGTATTTCGAACAGAGTTCAGTTCTACTTAGCTATGATTAGTTATCTTAAATCTGAAAAATGAAACACTGATGCCACACACAGGTAATGTACAACTAACTTTATCTCCAATAATGTGACCTTACAAAAATTCTTTAGTCTCTTGAACAACAGAATTCTCAAAAATATCACATAAGCTGAAGGAGAAAAATGTATATGCTAACAATAATAATAATAAAGTGCAACACTTCTGGAGAGATTTTGGCCCTTAATCATACATACTTTCTGTATAAATTTTAATAAACTGATATAGGGTTATTTAACTCCCCCAGAAGAATAAAACTACTCTCTCTAAAAGCACAAGAGGGGATGGGCCTCCCCGGTGGCGCAGCAGTTGAGTGCTGGGTTGCGAAGCTGCCCCCAGCCTCTGCAGTGCCGGTTCGATCCCCGGCTGCTCCCCGGCCACTGGAAGAGGGTCCCACATGGCGCGCAGACCTCTCCTGCCGCCCGCTGCTCCCCTCAGCAGTGTACTTCGGTCCTTCTGCCTGCTCTGCTCCCCGCTCTGGCTCTGGTGAATTCTCTCACCCTCCCACACTTCTGACCCAGTGCTTGTATAAATAAAAAAAATAATTCTTTTAAAAATAAAAATAAAAGCACAAGAGGGGAGAGAAGAGCACAAGGGACTATGGTTGGTGAAGGTTCGTGGGTGAATTAGTGGTGGGGATTTTACAGGGAATACACAAAGATGTAAAAGATATAAATAAAAAAAAAAACAATAAAAGCACTCTGATTCATTCATAGTTTAACCAAAAGACAGATCACAAAGAAAACCAAACAGTGAAAACGTAAAGTATTTATTAACTATAACACGTATTTCTTTAAAGTTGTAAAGAGAATTGTTCCAAAGAACCGTAATACAAAGAAAGGGGAGATCTCCCCTTGTGGCGCAGCGGTTGAGCGCTGGGCTGCGAAGCTGCCACAGCCTCTGCAGCACCATTCAATCCCCGGCCACCAGCGAGGGTCCCATATGTTGTGGTGTGCCTGCTGCTCCCCTCAGCAGTGTATTTTGGTCCATCTGCCTGTTCTGTTCCCCCTCTGGCTCTGGTGAATTCTCTTACCCTCCCGCGCTTCTGACTGTACCCAGTGCTTCAATCAATCAATCAATGGAAAATGTGGAAAAGGGAGTGAAGGTTACTGAGAATCAGATCTCCTTAGCAAAGGTGTGGATCCAGCTCACTGGATGATGAAGCTGCTGGGTAGTCCAGGTCAGAGTTGGTCCAGTTAGGTAGGCAGGAAACACCCTCATGGACACGGAGATGCAAGGATGGGATGTGTGATGTGCATGCTGGGACAACAAGGTGGTCACCATGCTAGGGTTGGGCTGCAAGCTCACTGAAGGGCTGCATGTACTGAGCACATGACCGGGCAATTGCCAGCTACATAGTACATCAAGAAAAAACTAAAACAGGGCCTCCCTGGTGGCGCCAGGGGTTAAGGTGCAGCCTATGAAGCTATCCACAGCCATTGAAGCAAGAGTTCAATCCCCAGCCATGGAGGGGACCCACATGGCAGAGCAGACCTCTCCTGACTCGCCCACTGCTCCCCTTAGCAGTGTACTTTTGTCAATCTACCTGTTCTGTTGCCCACTCTGTCTCTGGTGAATCCTCTCACTCCCCATACCTCTGGCCTGTACCCCAGTTCTTGTATGCATAAATAAATAAATCTTTTAAAAAAGAAGGGGAAGAAACTAAAATAGAAGCACAATTCAAAAAGGGCTTTAAACCTCCCCATATTTTTTTAATAAAATGTTCCACGTTAATAAAATGTCTCTTCAGCACCCCCTATTGACAAATCCAGCACAATGGAGAAATGCTGAATGGGTGGGTCCAACTCTACTATTACAGAGCGGGTAATGAAGTCTGGTTTTGTTTTTGTTATTTAAAATACTGCGTTTGTTTTTTTTTTTTTTTTAATTTTGGGGGGAAATTGTGCTTTTTGTTTTTTTTAATGAATGTCTTTATACCAACAAATTGGATAATCTAGATGAAGTGTATAAATTTTTAAAAGCATACAACCTTCTGAGACTGAACCAAGAAGGAACAGGAAGGTCTGATCAGACCAACTACAAGCAAGGAATTTGAAATTGAATCAAGTCTCTCCAAAAAACAAAAGCTCAAGATTAGTTTCATTAGCAAGTTTTACCAAATGTTCAAAGGGACCAGTATCACTGATGAACATACATGCAAAAATCCTCAACATATTCTCAGTAAACTGAATTCAATAATACATTAAAAGGATCATACATCATGACCAAGTGACATTTTTTCCAGGGACACAAAGGTGATTCAACATTCACAAATGAATTAATGTAATTCACCCCATCAACAAAAGGAAAGATAAAAATCATATGATCATGTCAGTAGATGCAGAGATAGCATCTGACAAGATTCAATATCCATGTACGATACAAACTCTTCAATGAATGTGACAGAAGAACTGTATATAACAAACTCACAGGAATATCACTCAATGGTGGGAAATTGAAAGCTTTTCCTCTTAGATCAGGTACAAAACTAGAATGTCCACTTTACCACTACTATTGGAAGACCTGGCAAGAGAAATTAGGCAAGAGAAAGAATTTGCACTATTTGCAAATTCAAACATGAAGTTTGAATTTGAATTTGGAGCTATGAGGCAATGTACTGATAACTGGCACAGCATTGAGAGCCTTATACATAGAAGAAGTGAAATAAATATTTATTAGTTTGATAGTTTAATGGCTGAATGAATGAGGAAACAAAGAGTTTAATAGAAAAACAACATATCATTGATGAGGAAGAACCAGTTCTATTGGTACATGAACTAAATTATCAGAAAACAACAAAACAACCATAAAAATAAAACAAATAACTGGAATTATGCTGCTTCCACATTGGATCATTTGATGAAAGAGTATAATGTTTGAAAGTAAACACTTAACATTTTTGTCAGGGCCACTAATGAGTATATTGAGGAAACTTCCGGTAAAGCAATTTTACACTCTTAAAAATCTTCAAGGACAGGGTCTCCCCTGGTGGCGCAGTGGCTGAGTGCTGGGCTGCGAAGCTGCCCGCAGCCTCTGCAGTGCAGGTTCGATCCCCGGTCCCCACCAAGGGTCCCACATGGCGCACAGACCTCTCCTGCCGCACCTGCTGCTCCCCTCAGCAGTGTATTCCTCATCAGTCTGCCTGTTCTGTTCCCCACTCTGGCTCTGGTGAATTCTCTCACCCCCCCCGCACTTCTGACTGTACCCAGTGCTTGTCTAAATTAATAAATCTTTAAAAAAAAAAAAAAAAAACTTCAAGGGCATCAAAGAGCTTTTGATTCTGTGAAATTTATCAATATTGACCAAATTAGAGACTCTTTGAAAACATTTATTAATTCATTTAAGATTAACAGTAATAAACCCATTATATTAACTTAACCTAAATAACATTTTATGAAAAAAAAAATCACTATATTCCCCAGAACAAATAGTATGAAAGGAACAACTGTCTAAATTTATTGCAAATCTCATTAGTGCCTGACTTAAAAAATAACTAGAACTCAATGGAATACTCCTCAGCTACTGAGAAAGATTAAAGTATATCTTTAATGACAATATGGATGGAATTTGGAGGGATTATGCTAAGTGATGTAAGTCAGAAAAGAAAAGACAATTACCAGATGGTTTCATTCTTTACATAATGTAAATAACCAAAGAAAGCAAAATGACAAAAATAATTCTGTGATAAAGGGACAGTGTGAGGGAGGGAGGAGGGAATAGAGGGTTCTGTGATAGTGTAGCAACACAGAAGCTTCAGTGGTAGGTAAACAATCATGTACACATGTCAAGGTGTGAAGTTGGATCCTGAAATTAAATGATCATGTAAATAAATGATAAATCAATAAAATTTGATAAGAATTTTAAAAGGAGCTATTTTTGAAAGAAAAAATACTAGATTCTCACTTTTACTTCAATCAGTCTGTTGTAGCATCACACCTCATGTTGCCTCAGGGAAATTCTACCACACACTCATGAGAAAATGAGAGGAAAAAAAAGGGAAAACAATGTTTTAGTGTTGGCATATCAATAGTTCTGACATCATGGACCCTCTGTGGTCCCTGGACTACATGTGAAAAAATATCATATTTTGATCTGCATAATTCCATTCACCTACTACTTTAATGAAACCATTTTATCAGTGCTTTTTATTTATATTGAGTCTACTTCACTCAGTCTCTGCTTATTCTATGAAACAACGTCTACACTGAGATATAGAATGTCTGGTGAATAAAAACTGAAACAGCCGAATTTTGTACAGCAATATAAACATAAAGGGTGTGTGTGTGAGAGAGAGAGGTAGAGACAGAGACAGAGAGAGTGAAGGGGGGTCATTGTTGGGGGATGCAGGTTTAGTCTAAGGAATTAGCCCAGGTGATTATGGAAGCTAAAGAAGTCAAGATGCAGAAGTACCAATGGTGTAGTCTGAGTTGCATCCAAAGGCTACGTAATATTCTATCCTAACATGAAAACCATTTTTTTGTGTTCTAAAGACCATTTTGAATAGCTACCAAAGCACCAACACACAGCAAAACAGTTGTTCCTTGACAATCAGTGATTTTCCTAGTAGAAGCAAAGGACATGCCAGAAACTGCCTGGGTGAAAAAACTGAAGACATTGGACAGTAAAGTAGTTTCATTTCCAGTCAGCTTAAGAAGCAATAATCAGCATATCTGGGTAGAAAGAATAGTGAAAACAGAAATCATTATTTGGGTCCCAAACCATCCAGGATGATTTGTTGTTGTTGTAAAATTAATGTTTCTAAACATTTATCTCGCTGTTAGCTTTATGCTGAAGACAATATGCCACAGACCTACTTTTCCATACTATTTTTCAGTTTCTCAGGTCCTTTTATCAAGATTCTTCCTTCTACCCCTTTTTTCTCAGTCTGATTACAAAGTAAAATAATAATATACCAAGTTACTAAAACTAAAAACCTAGGAATAAGTATGATTTTTCCTGATTTTGAAACCACTTTGATTTTAACTTTCTTCTTGTGAGGAAATTTCAAATCTCTCTAGCAATTCCTGATGTCCCATTCCCAAATGACGGCCTCATTCATCTGTTTCATTTGATCTTGACTATTTTTGTCATTCTCCCATCATCTCTCAAGAGTACAGCTAGAGAGATTTTATAACTACCACACTAGCAGCCCTACAATAATTTTCTTCAAGCAGTAAGACTAATTTTTTTCAAAACATACCATTAATCTTTCCACATACCCACATTACAATGAGAATAAAATTCAAACACCTTAGACTACTAGCATTAATAGCCTAGCACAATCTGGCCCCTGCCTTCCTCTCTCATATTTTTCTCATGCCCCTTTTTTCTCTTACTCAATGTATCTCTGAAACAGTGAACTTCCTTCTGTCTTTTGAAAATATAAGATTTTTCCTGCCTTAGTATCTTTACACTGGATTGTCTTTTGTTTGAAATGTGCTCTTCTCAGCTGCCATGAATTGGGGAATCACTTCTTGGTCTGTTAATTAAAGTTGTTCCTCCTAGGACTCTTTCTTAATATATCATTCTTTATTTTTTCCATTATAGGCCTGGTTAATCAATAATTTCCATTTTATTTTTTTATCTGACTGAAAACCTCAACAAAACTTTAGATCTAATCAATCTTGTTCATTCAAAAATCTAGAGCAAGGTTTAGAGAATTCACATGAAGCAGGATATTTTTGAAACAAAATCTGACAACAATCTGTGTTTCCTGAACTTGGCCACAGCACGTCAACAATGTTCTCTTATGTACACCATATACACTCTGTCTATATATCTCCCTAAACCTAGTGCAAAGTTTTGAAGATAAGAATCCTCGTTTTCCTCTTAGCATCTAACAGGGGGTTTTGTACCTATAAACTCTTGGTGAACTCAATTGAAGGCAAGCAAAGATGAAGAACATTAAAAATAATAACAGTATTGCTTTCAAGGATGAACAAAAAAACATTTTAAAAATCATGGAATTTGTAATGACTTTAAACAATGATTTCATTTACCAAGAAAAGCCGTTATGCTGGTAAGGCTAACAAAGGTGCCCTTACTTTTCTGCATGTTCTATTATTAGTTCTTCAAACTTTTACACTCTATTATTTCTTAAGATAATGCTTCTCCCTCAAATAAAGTTCACCCCCTACATCATACAGTTTCTTTCTAAATGACAGAATGTGGTACAAACAATAAAATGTCCTATTAGAAAAAGTAAATTCATCCCTCAAATTCCAATCCAAAAAAAAAAAAAAAAAAAAAACCACCTAAACTAGCATCTTCACAGGATTCTATTTCCACCAACTGTATTCTCCCTACAATGTCCTTTCCATTGCCTTGGCAAAATATAAAATCACTTCACTCACATTCTTCAGAAATAAAATTTCTCCTAATTCCTGAATAAGGACTTTGTATTTGTTCTAGGTAGCTGACTTACATTTGATAATAGAAAAATGGCTATATATTTAAAAGTTGTTAAGAGAATAGATCATAAAAGTTATAATCACAAAAGAAAAATGGTAAGTACATATGGTGAGTATGGTGATAGATAGTAATGAGACTTAAAATGGTTGTTTCACAATGTATACAAACATCAAAACATTATGTTGTAAACTGAAATTAATATAGCATTATATGTCAACTATATCCTTAATTTTAAAAACAGTAAAATGTCTTAATTTTAGATAACAGTGTATAGAATTTTTAGACAACACAACATTATTAAAAGAATATTAGGGAAATTTTACCATATTTCTCCTTGGGAGATTAGTTTGCTCAGGGAATTTAGTTGCTAATTGTTAAGATTGGGACTGGGCACACACTGTGCTTTAATTTAATTCCCTTTCCCTACAACATCTTAGAAGGCAAATATAGGAATCTACTTGGCCCTTAAAATTTGCAATTTTTCTCTCTGTGAACTTTGAGGATTCCAGTTTCCCACCTCCTACCTATTTAACTATCTAACTGGCAAGTACTTTAACCTTTCTCTTTCCTAATTTCCTTACCTTAAAATGCCTATATCCTGAGGTCTGCTATGATAACTAAAAGAAATTATATATATATAATATAAAATCACATACATACACGATGACCTAAAGACTACTAATTAAGTAGGTACTTAATATCCCTGTTCCTTTGTACATATTTATTACTTTATTCAATAGCAGAGAGAATATCAAGCTGGGAGATGCATTACAATGACATTTTCAAGGGCAAAAAATGACATAAAATATTAAAGAATGAAAGACTTAAAATTTTCCAATTCAGTGAGCCTTAAACCTTTCTTAACTCCTACCTTCATCACTCCACCTGACTCTTCCATCCAATGTGCCAACCTTCTTTTCTAGCTCTTCCCTTCCTATTCCTTGTTAATGCTCTGTCTTCAAAAGCTGATGTAAATATTCATATATCTAAGTTTAAGATCCCCTATTCTAAAATTTCAAAAATTTCTGAAATCTTGCAACTCTCCCGTGGCTATCTAATTTTCATAGCTTTTATATTATGTATTACTGAAGTGTTTTGAGTAGCAGCTGCTAAAATAAAAAGCAACTTGAAGTAGAAGAATCAGAAGTGTGTTATCCCAAAAGGCAAGAGAGGAATCTTTGACTTGAGCCAATATTTGCCTTTTCAAAGAAACCAACTTTTGCGAAGAACAATGAAATATAAGATAAGGTAGTACATCCTGCTGTCTATATAAACTGCCTAACAACTGAATATCATACTAATAATCCCAGCCATTGTCTGGATATACTTTAACTCACTGATGGAAGGTAAAAACTTAAGAACAGTAGAGAGGGCCTCCCCAGGTGGCACAGTGGTTGAGCGCTGGGCAACAAAGCTGCTCGCAGCCTCTGCAGCACTGGTTCGATCCCCGGCCACCAGCGAGGGTCCCACATAGCGCACAGACCTCTCCTGCCATGCCCACTGCTCCCCTCAGCAGTGTATTTCGTCCATCTGCCTGTTCTGCTCTCTGCTCTGGCTCTGGTGAATTCTCTCACCCTCCCGTGCTTCTGACTGTACCCAGTGCTTGAATGAATGAATGAATGAATGAATGAATAAATAAATAAATAAATAAATCTCTTTTTTTTTTTTTTTTAAATCAGCAGAGACTGACCTATATTTGCCTACAAATGGATATCTTCCAAGTCAAAATTTCTACTCAGTATTCACAGTATGTCTTAAGGTACCAAAAACCTTCTTTACTAAACATAAATGAAGTTTTATTTTGATTCAAAATTAATAACAAGAACTCTTGAAACAAGCAAAAGGCAAATATTGATCAATTAAAGAACTTAGGTTGAACATAATCTCTCAACTGAGTTCTCAGGTTCAGGGGAAATCAGGCTACAAGAGAAGTTCAACTGACAACCAAGTAAGTAGCTTCCTTTTTTAGACTATAAGGAAGATGAAAGTTCTTACTATAGAAGACATTTCATAAGATATGAAAGAAAGGAAGAACGTATATTCCACAGTTATTCAAATGAAAGCATATTCTTATCTATGAAATGATTAAAAAGTCAGACATGAGATTCTTACTCTGGTTCTGACTTAACTACCACAACAATCCACCATCCCATTACCATTTTACAAATGAAAATGTAGGTCCAGAAAAGATAACTGTCTTAAGATATAATAAAAATACTATTTGAGAGGACGGTTGTGGGAATTATCAAAGTAAAAACATTTTTTACCTTTAATTTAAAACATTATATAAATCAAATTTCTGCTTGCTTTATATAAGGTTTCTGTATTAGAAGGTATAAGACAAAGACAAGGAAAAGGGACTGAGAGCATAAAATGAAAAAAAAAATATGAATTGAGTATAGAGAAGTGAAAAAAAGAACCCAAGTGAAATGAGAAGAAAACAAATAATTGCCCATATATTAAAATTTAAGTTCTGGAAGACAGCAGAAAATTAGAAAGAATAGGGTGCTAAAGAAAATGCAATTGTCTTTCTTTTCTGTCTCCCCACATAGCTTATAATTCATTCAAATGTGATCAAAGATACTGAGGTCCCAAGAAACATAAAATCTAAAGAGAGGTGCATCATCCTCAAATGTTGAGATCGCTGCTCTTGATCATAAGATGATTATTTTTCAAAGATTTGAAGTAAAATTAAAAAAAAAACTGAGTCTTCTGAAATCACCTGAGTCTACATTAAAGGCAATTCTGTTGAAATTAGTGGTTCCCAATACTAAAGCAAAGAATAATACTTAATCATATCAGTTTTCTAGGATAGGCTACTCTAACTCCAATGCTAACCATTCGACTATTCGCTAAAAAAAAAAATTACCAACAAACCTTGTCAATTATGAAATGCTATAGCTGCCAATGGTGAAAAAAGGAACAGCATGCAAATATATCTGGCTCTAGGCATACAATTAATTCAAGTTCCCCTTAGTAAATACAATCACCCAAGGATATTCTTCTGACAAAACATTCCCTTTCAACATAACCAGAAAAGCTGCATGATGCAAATGACCTCCATTCCAACAGTGCTCTTTTTGCCCTGAGAGCAACCGAGGATTGTACTTTAATGTTTTCATAAATGCTAACTTAAGGCTCAATGGGTGAACACAAACATTGAGAAACTGTAGAGTTTTGGTTCCCACACTAACTTTATAAAGCATCCCTCCTGGGTGTACTGTAGAAGCTAAAATAGAAAATAATTTCAGCCAAAATAAGTAACAGTGGGAACTCCTGACCAACAACTAAATGCAGGTGTTTCTCTATATACACAACCCCCCCCGGGGGGGGGGTCTTTTTTAACAGAAGGGAAGAGAGAACTTTCAAAAATTTGACAGTCAAATGTTTCAATCTACTTTTGACATGCACTTTCAGGATCTCAGTATTTTCATGAGATTTATTGATATGTGCTAAGCATACAGAATAACATAAAAATTCTCTTTACTAAAAAAAAACAGAAGCAGTAGTATGTCACTAATTTTTTCTTCTAACTATAATATTACAAATATTTTTGAAGAACTGTTCACATTATTAAAATTAAATTAAAAAGTGGTTACTTTTAAATGGCCTTACAAGTTCTGAGAGAGCACCAATAATTGGTAGTAATTAATACACTCAGTTACACACACACACACACACACATACATATCCATTCGATGTAACATGATACTACCGGTGGAAGCTATCAACAGCATGCCTAAACATAGATAAAACTGTATATTCTACGTGATACTAAAAACCCTTAAAGTCTAGTTCACATAAACTTTGTAATGTTTATTTGCCATGAAATCACCAGCATGAACTCATAGTTACCAACTCATACTGACACAAAATGCATTTTTCCTTGTTTTACCCCTCTCCTTTTTTGTTTAGTAGGCTGAAGAAAGAAGAAGTAAAAAGATGAAGAAGACCTAGGCAAAGAAAAAGAGGTTTAACTTTAACAAAAATATTATAGTAAGACAAGGAACAGATTTAACTTATGGGAGAAGCTGCTTCCCTAAATCAGATTTACAGTTTGGTAAATCACTCTGGTTCCAGTGTAGAAATTGTATGGGTAATGGAATAGTGAGAAAAGTGAATTAAAGAAGACAGGGAATAACTGCAGTACTCCAGCAGAGGAAATTTATATTTAATTATGATAGTACGCGATGTAGATGACATGAACTCACCATTGGAAATCTTTATAAAAGGTAAAGTCAGCAAGAATTGTTGTTGCATGAAATACAGACGTGAAGAAGAGATGGGTATCCATAATGTGCTTATATTTTAGGTTCATATACCTAAGTAAACAGTGGCGCCATTAACTAAATCTGGCACACTAGACAAAGATAATTTTGGAGGAAAGATCAGAGCAAGTTCTTTATTAAAAAGATAGCAGACTCTACTGTATCACTTTTAGGGGGGAAACAACGTATTTAAAGATATTAGAAAGCCCATACAATGACCAAAATATATCCTGGACCCCTCAATGAAGATCCAGTGCTGGGCACAGACAACAGTGTTCTGAATGTGAAAAATATCTTTTGGGCCTCCCCAGTGGCACAGCGAGTTGAGTGCTGCGCTGTGAGGCTGTCCGCAGCCTTTGCAGCACCAGTTCGATTCCTGGCCGGCCAGGGAAAAAACCCACATGGCACGGCAGACCTCTCCTGTCTCGCCCCACTGCTCCCCTCAGTGGGAGCAGTCTTCGGTCCGCCTGCCTGTTCTGCATCCCACTCTCTCTGGTGTATTCTCTCACCACCTCTGAGCAGTACCCCACTTCTTGTATAAATAATCTTTAAAGATAAATTTTAAAAATTAAAAAAATATATCTTTTCTATATTTAGCTGCCCTTGAAAGTCTATGCTTCTACTCTCTATAGAAGAAAGTCCTCTGGATACCTCCTTTCTGCAAGCAAGCAATTGTTTCCTTTGTGTGGTTTAAGTAGTGGAGATTTGGTCACTGACAGACAACTAGCTTAAAGATGAATGAAAAGAAAGTGTTTGAGTTCTTTCTTGGGCTATGGGAATACATAAAGTAAGAAATTCACTAAATGTAAGAAAGATTTCAAGAAAAAGTAATAAATGTCATCTAAGGAAGGGACATTAATTTTGCAGAGCTATATCAAAGAAGATAGTGTGTAGGAATTTAGATACAGGATTCTCAATCTCAGAGGAAAGAATTTGGCTATAAACACATTTGTGAATTTATCTGCACATAAATTTACACAGGTAAATTTCAGAATACAACTGTGTTGTTTTGTTTTGTTTGCTTTTTATAAACTTGTCAGCAAAACAAATATTTTATATCATCATAATACAGTAACTTTAATTAAATTAATGCCGGACAGCATATTATTATGGGACATGGAAAGCAACACTAACAGGGAAGATGGGGAAATTCACTCTAAACCTCTAACTTACATGGTTAACACTAATAACTAAGAATGTTCTTACTCTTCCTAAAATGTTGTTTCAATAGTGATTAACAATTTGGGTGATATCCAAGATCCTATAATCGATTGTCTGCAGCTAGATGAAAACTACCTAATCTTGAATTCATAAGCACACGTAACTAGTTTGGGTATCTTGAGTATATTCACCTCTTGAACCTCACTAAACACATCTTTGAATCTGAACAGCCATCTCTTGATTTATTTCCTTTTTTTTCAAATACAAAACCAAAACTCCCTGTTGAATGTGCTGTTTATTTATCTTGATCAGCATTCAATTTAAAAGACAATGTGTTCTGGGGAAGAAAAAATTGACAAGATGCTATAACAGACATATGTAACTGGAGAGGCAAAATTGGAGCTAATTGTGATTGAAACACCATTGTGATTATCCTCTCCACAGTAGTTTTGGTCTAAATTACTTCCTAGAACACAGAAGAACACATCAATATCCCTAGACACCTGAAAGATAAAAATAAATAAATAAGGATCTCACAAACAACCTCATGGTGATAAACTAGCTGCAGCAATACTGCTGCATGAAGAAATGCACACTGGTAACAACACTGGACTTCCAGGAGGGAATGGAGGCCTAAGGAATTCCTCAGATTTTAAAATGTTTCTAGGGGAGGCAAATAGTTACACCACACATTCTCTAAATTTTCCTTTACAGGTTGAAAGGATCTCAACTTCCAAGCTGTCTAAAATATTTGGTAATAAAGTCAAAGGCCAAAATTATGAACAAAACCTGATCAAAAATAAAAGCAGATAAAAGAACATGATAATGAAAAAGAAGATGGCTCTTAAGGGATGATAGAAAGGCAGATGCAGAAACCTGAGGAACCTTATTCTGAAGACAAATGTAACAGATTTTTTCAGATGACTATGAGAATAAGATTTCTTGAGTGGCTAGAATTCTCTTCAATAACAAGTCATTTTGACAAAGTATAAATTATTGCTTAGTTCACAATCAAATCAGTAAAAATGGCTAAGACTTCACTGATCGGAACTGTCAGAGTAAATCCACATGGCTTATAATATAAACATGGCAACCAGATAGGGTTTCAAGACTTTCTCTGTTGATGACATTTCTTTCAAGCACCCATCTCCACATGCTGATTTCTTTATGGAATCCCCTCATTCTAGCAGACACAGCAACTGGGTAAGCACTATTACTTTTACCTTGAAAGCCTCCAAATGTGCAAGAAAGCATGCTCTGTTAAATCCCTGGGGGAATGAAACTATTTAAAAGTAAACCCCTGATTCAGAGTTTCTTAAACATGAGTAAAATACCAAACTTTATAAAGGAAATCTTTATCACTGACCACAGTGTTAATAAACTATACACAGATAAATATCTTAGTATTAATGTATTATCTAACAGTTCATTGATAAAAATGTAAACAATCAAAATTTAAATCAACTCTAAAGATAATAATTATATTTTGTGCAATCCAAATTCAAAGTCAAAAAGTATATCTGTTTATTTTCAAAGTCAAAAAGTATATCTGTGTATTTTATATTTCACATTTCACTTCTGGTTTTGATTCTTTTGATTGTTAACACCATGAAACATCATTTGAGACAATGTTATTATAATCTTGTTATTTTTCCTTGATCATGACTTTTAGCCACTGATTCAGGCTTTTTATGGACCATTACTTTTAATAATGCATTCCAAATGTAATAAGAAGACAAATTTAAAGCAGCTTATTAATTTTTGTGATTATTTACTACATTTACTGTTAGTAAAGTTTTTCATACTAATATGTACAAATTCGGCAAATGTACTATGTATGGTAAGTTTTGCATGTTCATGAAATGCCCTATCTGCCAAATGGTTACTAAATTCCCCCATCACTTTCCTCTATGTGAATTACTGTGAAACCTTCATTTGTACTCAACACTATGATGTAAATTGTATTGTCACTTAGCAAAGATAGAATATCAACACAAATGCAAATAAAGCCTTTGAATTATTTCTCAGTCTGCCAAATCATCTTAAAATGTGTAATTTAGGGGCCTCCCTGGTGGCACAAAGGGTTAAGTCTCATTACTATTAAGTTATTGGCAGCCACTGCCGGACAAGTTCAATCCCTGCCCAGGGAGCTGATCCACAAGGCACAGCAGAGTGGGTAACAGAAAAGGCAGACCAACGAAGTACACTGCTCAGGGGAGCAGTGGGCGGCAGGAGAGGTCTGCGCGCCATGTGGGACCCTCGCTGGGGTCCAGGGATTGAACTGGCACTGCAGAGGCTGCGGGCAGCTTCGCAGCCTAGCACTCAACTGTTGCACCACCGGCGAGGCCCAATAGTAAATTCATTTTCTTGGAAGAAAATCCACAAGTTTATTTGTTTTTCTCTCAAGACAAACATTTTTAAAAATAGGATATCCAGAAGGATTCATCCCTTAAAATAAGAACCAACACTGTATGTGATATGCCTTCCTCTTTTGCCTTTAGCTTTAGAATTTAATACTAGGAAAAGTTTTGCTTCCTTTACAAAAGAAATGAAAAAACTAAGTAACTAATTATGTGTTTACTTTCAAGTTGGTGCAAGGAAGTTTAGCATTTCATTTGAGGCTCAACTGTAATAGCAATATAGGCCTTAGTTGGCTTGAAAGTTTAGGTTTATTTGCCATGAAGTATATTTTATAGTCACATTTGCATTCTTCCATATTAGAAGGCTTTCCTCCTCATATTGTCATTTCAGTAATGATCTTAGAGTCAAGTCACCTCAAATCATGGTGCAGGAAGGAAAGGTATAAGAAAGTGCATAAATTAAATAACAAATGATTAATAAATGAAGACAACCCCCACCGATTAACCAAGACCAAGTTTCTCATGAATATGTGCCCCACTTTGCTAAAAGTCCAAAAGCCAATTCTAAGCAAAACTGTGAATGAAAAAGATTGTCAGTTGTGATTGTCTGCTAAGCTATAACTAAGAAGTAAATCTACTGTCAGGTATCTCAATATTAAAAACAATATAATAAGGCCTCCCTGGTGGCGCAGGCGGTTGAGCACAGTGCTGTGAAGCTGTCCACAGCCTCTGCAGTGCCGGTTCGATCCCCGCTGGCCTCGGAGCAACCCACATGACGAGCCAGACCTCTCCTGTTCTAGCCCCCTGTTCCCCTCAGCAGTGATTTCATCAGTCTGCCTGTTCTGTTCCCCGCTCTGTCTCTGGTGAATCCTCTCACCCTCCTGTGCAACTAGCCTGTACCCCGGTTCTTATGTAAATAAAATAAATCTTAAAAAAAAATTTAAAAATATAAAATCATATAAACAAAAAATGCCCATCATGAGGCTATGACCCTGTCCCAACACTTGTTGACTATGTGTTAGCTAGAGAATAGGGGATTATACATTACATAAAAATTTATTATAAATTTTACCTTGATCCCTACTTTTGAAACAAACATATCAAACTGTGAAAAAAATTAAAATGGTAGAGCCAAAGGAAAACTTATAAATTTAAAAGAGATTACTGAAAATCATTTTTTATTTTAAAATTCTAGCAAATATTCAAAGAAACCTTTAGTTTAGAATAAATTGTTCTTATTTCAAAAAGGATTAGCAACATAAGTATCAATCATCATTTTATGGGTAAAAATGCAAAAATATCCCTTTTATAATCAAAAGGCAAGAAAGATGTCTGCTTGAAAGGATAATGAACATGTGGTATACATGCACAATGGAATACTATTCAGTTATTTAAAAAAAAAAAAAAGATGAAATCCTAACATTTGCAAAAACATAGATGGACCTAGAGGGTATTTGCTTAGTGAAATAAGTCAGACAGAGAAAGACAACACCATGATTTCATTCATACACGGCATATAAAGAAAACAGAACCAAATAAAACTGGACTTTTGGACTATAAGACCAATGAATGGTAAGCAGAAGAAAAGAGAAAAGGAGTGAGTAAATCGGGACAACAGGGAGAATGATATGGTAACAGACAGAATTGGACATTCAGCAGTGAACCTAAGGCAATATAAAAAAATGTTGATTATCAAGGATGCAATCTAAAACTTATATAATGGTATAGTGCTATGTCATTTAAACTTTAAAAAAAAGTAAGACTCAGAAAGGGAGATGTCCATTATCTTTCTAATGAACACTATTCTAGATTTTCTGGACAGCACATTTTATAATTATCACACAAAATTTTAAAAGAATCAATAGATTCTTGTTTATTATCATAAATAAGAGTAATGTAAGATTTTCTAGAATTTTAAAGAATATAAATAAAATAAAGAAATGGGGGATGGGCACTTACATAAAAAGATTATTCATATAATTGAACACTATAATACAATAAAAGTTCTATTAAGATATACCATTAGAATAAAAAAATTAGAGAGAAATTCAGCTGTTAAGTTTTATATCCAAAAAAGCATTTCATAAATTATGTGAAGCAGTGGTATTTGTATTTTTAGCTGCCTGACAAAATATACAAGGGCAAAGTTCTTATTTCTCCCAAGTTTAGTTGAAGTAAACAGGACAGATCTTAGCTTTCTGAAGCTAAGAAACATCTGCAGTGTTATCTATTTTTCTAAGCATATAGTTATGAGAATAAATTCTGGAGTAAGATCAAACTTGTTTCAAATTCTAGCTCTCTCACATAAAAGTTAAGTGATTTTCAAAATTCACTCCCCCATTTATAAAACTGGGTGTCTTATCTGCAAAAAAAGAGATAATGCAACCTGCCTAATAAAATTTAGGGAGGAATATAAGGAATATATTTATTCTAAAAGAACACATTTATTCTAAATATCATATAAAAAAACAACAGCTTTCTGTGCTTTGGTTACTAATGTCAAAAACACTTTTTCACTTTTCTTACCCAAAAGGAAATCCAACTCCTTCACATGAACCTTCTGTTTCAAACAAGTCTACAACTGTATCCTGATCAACAGAACCAAGGTGACTTTGTTCCTATGCTCTCCTGTCTCTTCCCTCTTTTAGAAACCCTCCTAGCACCACTTGACCAGAGAAATCACACTGATCTTTCCAAAGACAACTCAAGTCATATTAGGATTCTCATCCTGAATTTGCTAACTGGAGATCTGTGTACTACAGCTTTAATGTAGAATATATGCAACCAGACATTCTAAAATTATGCTGTGATTATTCACAGTCTTGCTTATACTCTTTCCAACCATGCCTAAATTCTAAGGAGGACTTTTGTCTCTGCTCATCAACTTCTGTCATTGCACTGAACAGGATGAATGAAGGGTGGAATTTTTTAATTAATCTAGAGCACTAAACTTGCTTATATAATGAAGAGCAGAAAGCTATCCAGGGAACAAGAAAAAATTGTTCTAATTGTAAAAGAAAGGAGAGGAAAAGATAGGTTTCAAATGACACTTTTTTCAAAAATACACAAAATTGGGGCAACAATTATGAAATGTAGACCACTGAGGAGTCATATAAAGACATGTTTTCCACCCACTATGAAGTATATACACACAAACACAAATGAATCAATACATACACACACAAACACACATATCTGAAAGTCTTCAGTGAACATATGCATTTTAAAGGCTTTTTATTATTAAATATATGCTTCTCTTTGTCAACAAAGGGAATTAGGCTTTTAGGGATAGGCAAGGAAATGCATTTTTGTTCCCATTACATAAAGAACCACTTATCTCTGGCTAAGATTGACACAAAGTAAATGTCAAGGGAACAGTAGCTGTTCATCCTGTTGTCTATTTTTTAATTATTCCATGTGTGTTTGCCATCTCCTCAAGAAGACAAGTTATCTTGCTAATGACAATACCCTATACTTCAAGCCACAAAGCATCCAGCATTGTACTAAAGAAGAAGCCGGGAATCAATAAGAATCGGCTAATTGAATCACTGACATCTGAGAAAATCCCAACATCTGAGACATAAATAATTAAGTTATGATGTAAAGCTCAGCACCAGGAGATGCAAGAATGTTTTCCAATCTTATTTCTTTTCCAATGCTGTCCAGGATTCCTCTTTGGTACATAATTCAGGTCACAGAGGTAATATATGTGCTTATCACCATGCTAGAGCAATGTACGCTACTTGCATTTATATCCTTCCCACTAATGCAGCTTGTTACCATGAAGGTGTTTAATACAACCTTGCCTGTTTTACCAAATGCTCTGAGATAATGAATCTAAATCTATGTCTTATTTCCACTAGAATTATATATATAATTATACCGATATAAATTATGTATATAATTTATATAATTATATAGATATAATTATGTATAAATAAATATATAGATATAATCCTCAAAATAGAAGCACACAGTTTTAACTAAAAGGGTTAGTGGTACGTGTTTATTATTTTTAATTCTCACTCTATTTTTTAACTTACACTTCAAAAGGATACGTATCTATCTACTTCTACCTTCACAAAAAGCAGAAAAGAATCTACTTTTGCCTAAGTACATACCTGTTGTCACAAAATGTTCCAATAAATAATAAATTAAATAAATTAAATAAATAATAAAATAAATAATAAATAAAAGAGGGAATCAAGAATATTACTAAGTTTCCCCATTTTGCTCTGAATGGCAACAATTTGACAAAATTCTGTCATTTTTAGAGACCTTAGAGATAATCTTGCTATATATTTTATAGATTAAAAATCTGAAATACACTTTTATTTTTTTATAAGAGTTTTTTTTTTAATATTTATTTATTTATATAAGTACTGGGTACAGTCAGAAGCGCAGGAGGGTGAGAAAATTCACCAGAGCCAGAGCAGGGAGCAGAGCAGGCAGAAGGACCGAAGTACACTGCTGAGGGGAGCAGCGGGCGGCAGGAGAGGTCTGCGCCCCTGAAATACACTTTTAAATGGCAAATACTTTAAATATTCAAGGAAGCAAAAGAAAATAAAGGTGAAAGTTGAGAAGCAGTTTTTTTTTATTTTTGCTTGATAATGAGTCATCCCTTATAAATAAAAAAAGTGAAGATTTTATCCAATTTTCTATATATCATGTAACAAAACTTCAATTATTTCCTGATTATAATGATCTTATTAATATAGTCTGGTGTAAAGTCCCAAGACAAAACAATCCATAAATTATAGAAGTAGAAATCTTTTCCTTTTCAGCTGCCTGACAGATTAATACAGTGCAGATTGTATTTGTCTCAATAACAGAACACAGGGAAAGATAAAATACTGATAAAGCTTATAATTGTTCACAACAATATGGAGTCAGGCCAACCCACTTTAATACATGTTAAGTGTGTGATCTTGAGCACACTATTTCTCCTTTCTGAAAAAACAGTTTCTTCATCCATCAAACAGGATGATATAGCTGTCTGCGAGGACTGGCATGAAGAATATATAGAAGAGCATCAACAAACCAGTCAGCATGAAGCTTGGCACATAGCAAATCCATAACAAGTGACAACCCCATGTTTTCTATCCCTATAACAACAGGAAAGGAATGAAAAAAATATTAATTTACATGCATCAGAAGTCTGACCTTGAGTGATAATATTTTGACTCACCAGCACACCACAAATAGTATATAAGGCTCCTAACAAATGACTATTACAATGGTAGGACACTAGAAACAGTAACATACATTCATAATTTAAACTTTGATCACAGACTGTGAAAGAAATATCATTCATTCACACCAGCAAGCTTGGAGCAACAATAAAAAGAGAGGTGAGAAGATGACTCATTAAAATCATGGTGGCATTGTGTTACTGATATAGAGGGCTGATCTTGCCCCCTTTAGACAATGAGAATGATATCATCAAAGGACTCTCATAATACCTTCCTTCTTTTTTAGTCAAAATGGTACCATAAAAATGTTGCTGCCTTCAGCAATAGGACAATAGGAACTAGAGATAAATCTACAGTGAAGAAACATCAGTATATTAAACTTTTTTCATTCGAGTGCATTTTTAAGAGACTCAAAAGTCAACACTATATCAGAGTACTTGAAGGTTTTTTTTACTCAATCTGTAAAAGTCTCTGTGACTAAGTACATGAGAAGAGAGGGGACAGCAGTTACATGCAAAAGTAAAGCAATCTTACAGTTCATTTTTTTTTAATTTTTTAAAAGATTTATTTATTTATATAAGAACTGGAGTAGAGGCCAGAAGTGTGGGATGGTGAAAGGATTCACCAGAGATAGAGCAGGAAGCAGAACAGGCAAACAGACCCAAAACACTACTGAGGAGAGCAGCGGGCGAGACAAGAGAGGTCTGTGCCCGCCATGTGGGTATCTTCCTGACAGGCCGGGAATCGAGCCCACACAGAGGCTGCAGACAGCTTCACAGCACTGTGCTCAACCTGCTGCACCACTGGGGAGGCCCCTATAGTTCACATTTTTTTAAACTCAATGACTTTTGTTATCCTAATATATTATTTGGAAATACACTTTTTAAGAAATTTGAACATGTATTACATTGTATATATTTATAACACTTTAATCTCTAGATTGCAAATAAAATTATAAAGTGACACCCAGCATCAAAACACAATATTCTGTGAATTAAGTGGTTTTCATTTTTCAAAGCTTACCCTATATTATTGAAATCTTGCTTTGGCAAAAGTATAGTATTCATTGGAATTTCACTAGCACACAAAGAATATAACCAAAAAACTTTTAGTACCTGGTTATCAATATAAATCATCCACTGTGGATTTCACACAAACAAATTCTTTGATAAGAAACTGTGGGAAATCATGTTCAACCATCACTATAGCATTATTACTATAGAAATGAGTTAAGCTCTACTATTTATAAATATGTAGTTTTTATGGAAGGTACAAATGGATATTCCAATTAATAACTCAACATACATAAGAAAATGTAATATTAATTAACACCTCTGATTTTAAAAAGCTCTTCATTCAAATATTGATGAAGACTTTTGTATAAAATTTTAAATTCAATACCCACCATCTGTGAGTCAATGAAAAAAACTTCCACTTTCAAATAAAATGATTGTTAGAGATATTAAAATAATACCTTAGTTACAGCAACACAACAAAACCCTCCCCATGCCTTTAAAATGATTGCAGTTAATATCTATGTTTATTGTGTTTTATACATATGTAAATAAGCCATCAAAACTTAAAAAAAAATGAGAACAACAATCTAAATACCCCTTTGTGAACTGAACTATATAAATTTACCTTTTTAACAAGATATATGATCAACTTTTATGTTTTCCTACTTCTGGAGGAAGTTTGAAAACTTATATAAGAAGTTTGACTGGAAACACAATCCTAAGTTGAATGGAAAAGAATTACTTTTCTGTTAGTTATTAAGTATTTTTAGTTTTAATAAGTCATGTATAAAAACTTGCAAGTTCTACAACAATTTGTTTTACTTCTAAATTGGAGGTGGAATAAATCAAACTTCTTGTTGAACATTGATAAGAAAAATAATCACTAATTTGACTACCAAAGAATGTAAGTATGTAGGCACCACAGCACAGGAATGACTGTGCCTTTATTAAATAAGAAAGTAAATGAAAAACTACCTATCTAAGAATGCTAGTAATTGCTATGGACTTTAGCAAATAGAGATTTCCATACCATACCTATTTCCCTCATAACACACAAGAAGGCAATTATAAGTATAGAAAGGAATGAAGGTAAATGAGATATCATGAAAATAAGTATGAATAAGACATAAGAAAATTTCTCATCAGCGTCCCAAAGAACTGAAGTGTGAGATACAGAGAATGGAACAAAAATTTATAGCCAACCAAGAGCAAAGGGAAGCATAACAAACTTAAAAAGATGTGATGTAGCATTCATAACACCTCTTAGGCCCATCCAACTTAATCACATGTAAAAAGAGAACAAACCATAAAAATAAATGTACCCACAAATATTTCCTAGTGGATTATTTTTCAAGAATCATGTCCCTACATGGTAGTTTATAATCTAATATGCAGTTGCAGATGAATGAAAGATTTTATCAATAGGAAAACAGAGAAATTCATTCTAGCTTTATGTTGTCATGATCTTTGCCTTCTCATCGTCTTTTTATTTTATCAAATATACATCAATGAATAAATGAAATGTGAGGTGAGAGGCCCACTGTGGCAATTAATGTAAAGAGTGCTGCTGTTTTAGTTGATGCTGCTAAGAGAGAAAGTTAACATATCTATATTCACACTGCTCAACAAAAATCAGTGTACATTATAAAGAATACTTGTAACATGCATGAAGAACTTTGGTGAAAATAAGTGCTATTATTACATATGGGCTGCAATCTTTCTGTGTGTGTGTGTGTGTTTTACTTTATATTAGTGCATTTGAAATCTACTCAAAAATTAGAATTTGGGCTGCAGTTCCAACAGTGAAACAAAATGGCTCACGGGTAGGGTGGTGGCTATGTATGTCATCTCCCAAACCATCCCTGCAACATGGTGAAATGGGGCACTACTATAATTGTATTCAGAAAATAGGATAACCCAGCACTGTCTGAGGAAAATCAGGACAAGTGGGCAGACAACCCACAAATTTCAGAACATGGAATGTATTTTTCATTGAGACCAATACTGAGAGAAAACCATGTACTAAGTCCCTGAAGACAGATCTATTCATGAATCTACGTGATAGGGATGGCAAAAACGAAGAAACAAAATCTCCAACCGACAGGACAGGCCTCAGAAATAACAGGTCAGGAGGACGAGTTAAATGATCAAAGACATTAGACTTTTACAGGGTACCTATGGAGCAGCTGACAGCCAAGGTAGGAGGTACTTAAACTAGCAATCAAAGTCAGATATAAAAATGTTCTTAAACTTCAAAGGCTTCAGTCTGTTGTAAAAAGCAAGTAAGCAAATATTATATTGGTTGGGGGTGGAAATGCAGAGAGTGGAGAGGAAGCTAACTTTGCTAGAATTCAAGGACAAGTGGATTTAACAGCATTAACAACATGTCTGTCCTTAAAGAAAAAGAAGATAGAAGGTAAGGATTAGTACTCAGAGAGGGACTCTGATTAAATTAACATTAATGTGTATACTCAAAAGTTTTTGAAATAAAAGACAAAAGTTTCAGTCAGTCACAGAAATACTTTTGCCAGCACAGTACTTCATAAACACTCAGCCCATATTTTCAAAAAGGATACTTTTGAAGGTAAAAAACAAAATAGTTTCTATAAGATAACAAAAGTACAGAAACATTTGCCCAATATTTCTTCCTACAAAACCAACCAACCAAACAACAACAACAAAAACGGTGGAATTGGAATTACTCTGTTTAAACTTTAAATGGAAAATTATCACTAACCCAGCTTTTATTACCTAATAGCCTAGCAGATCTTTAATATGCAAACCACACTAACCTCTTTGGAGTCAGAGACCTACACATCTTTTATCTCCAGCTTAATGTAGTACTGTTTTACCCATAACCCACTAAAAATGTAACAGAAAAGATGGTTACATCTCTGTCCATTTTAATTCTGTTCACTTCATTTTGCTAGGTATTGGATTATTAATAGTGAAGCCAGTCCTGAAATTGGCAAGAATCTAAAAAAAAATTGCTTATTCAATCTTGGAGTTGTAGCTTCTACCCATGCCATTCATTGAAGGTCAAGGCTTTGAAGAGTGAGGAATTTGATCAAGTGTAAAGAATCTCAGATCATGAAGGATATAAAAGGCAGCATCATTGTGTCAAAATGAGTGCTGACAATATAAGCATAAAACAAAAACATATGTAAATCCAAAACCAATAATAGTCCTAGTTTATATAGGCAAGGGGGGTGGTGTGATTTATGTGTAGAAAATGAAGTGTAAATTTAAGCACAACATGTCAGACAGGCTATAAGAAAATCATCACTATAATTCCTTAAAGATCTGAAAGAACATTTGATCCATAGCTGTAAAAGAAATGGGAACTAAATTTCAAAAATAGGAAATATCTCTGATAGACCATCAGCTTCTCACATAATTTTCACAAGTAAAATTGTTTAACTGAAAGTTCCTGATAGTTCATTTTCTCCCCTAGTTCTTACAAAAGTGCACCTTATTGTTTAAAATATCACTTCTCTAAGTTAGAATTTGCCAACCTGAATTCCCCAAACCCTAAGGATACACTTTCAAACATCTCCTTTTTGAGAATTTTTATAAAAATAAATCATGCAATGAAACTTACAGAACATAAGTAAAAACTAAAATGTCATGTTTGCAATAAGGGACTTCCCTGCAACATGCTTCAGTCTATAAAGGGACACTGTACTAAGAGTTTAGAGACATGGAGTCAAGATCGAGCTGACTGTAGGGAAGGGGAATCAGATGTGGCTATGGTGTATGAACCAACCTCAATTTTAAACAGAGCAACTCAACTTTAATCAGTATAACATTTTGGTATTAGACCTGCAGTTTGGTATATAATCATCTGAAATATTCTGCTAATGAAACCACTGTACACCAACACCAAAAGAAACACAAACACTAAAAATATCTGAATATGAAACATTCGCATAAAGTATTAAATGCTTTGGTTGCATTGCCCTACAATTCAGTCTGCCTACTCCAGTCAGTGGGAACTCTATGAATCTCTGTTTGAAATGAGTGTCTCCCATGTCCCTGGAATAAAACCATGTGTTTTAACACAGGTGATAATATATCTGTGCAGCTTTCTTCTGCCCTTCTTGCACTC
Source organism: Talpa europaea (assembly GCF_964194135.1). Taxonomy (NCBI): domain Eukaryota; kingdom Metazoa; phylum Chordata; class Mammalia; order Eulipotyphla; family Talpidae; genus Talpa; species Talpa europaea. The sequence goes on along the minus strand of NC_140068.1, from coordinate 28,264,541 downwards.
AGCACTCAAGTTATACTTAATCTCTTTTATTTCCTTTAATGAATCATGCTCTCTCATACCTTCAAGTCTTTCATATATGCAACTCCTTCTGCCTGGAAGGTTACTCACCTACGTATCTCTGCCTAGCTAGCTCCTATTTATGTACAGATTCCAACTGACACATCACATTTTCAAAGGCTGTGTCTTTCCACAGCATCCTGCATATCCCCTAAAAAAATGGCATCTAACAATTATAATAATTACAGACAGTCCTCATTTTGTTCAGTAGTATAGTACTGTAAAAAGGAACATGTAAACTGAAACAGCAAAAACTTTGTAGTCAACAAGAAAATGTGATTGTTCAATATCCTTTTTTATTAAATTTGCCAGTCATACATGCAAGGGAGAATGAAAAAATACTGAAACTAATAACTATTAAATACCCTGAAACAGAAAACATTAAAAATGTTGAGAAATAGTGTTGTACTAGCTATATTTAGATGCAATATTGTGCTACTCTCAATATAAAGGACACTCAAAACTTAAAAAAAGAAATAATCCAGGAAGAAAATGGGCAAAAGACAAGAATATTTCATTAAAAACATTCACAGATGGCAAATAGAGTCATTAAAGGATATTCAATATTATTAACCATTAGCAAAAAGCAAATTAAAACCACCATAAGAGCACTAAACAATGCTAATGTCAATGCTGAGAAGGAATCACTCATACACTCTGGATGAGAATGTGAAATGGCTCAATCACTTTGTGAAGAGATTAACTTTATAAAATAAAATTAAATATGCATGTCATAATATACAACAATAGAACTGTTGAATATTTAACAAAAAATTTTAAATTAATGTTCACACCAAAAAAATGCAGATGAGTGTTCATAGCAGTTTCACTGGTTAACAGTAAAAAAACAAACAACAAAAGTGGTCCTCAGTGAGAGAATGGTTAAGGAAACAGCAGTATATACAAAATATGATACACTACTAAACAATTCAAAAGGAACAATCGATAAAGTCAACAACACTTATAGATCTCAAAGGAACTATGCAGGGTGAAAAAAGTTCAACCAAAAGGTATATACTATACACATACAGAATACATACACTCACACACACACACATTCCATTTCTACTATGTTCTTGAAATGAGGCAATTTTTGAGAAGAAATAATTAGTTGTTTCCAATGGGTAGTGATTAAGAAGCAGGGAGAGTTGGATGTGATTATAAAAGTTTACCCAACAGACACCATGGTCCTGGTTAGATGAATCAACACATGACAAAATTGCATAGCACTTAATACATACACAAACCTGCACATGTGTACACAGAAGTACAAATAAAGTCCAACCAGAGTATGAGCAGGATGTATCAATATCAACTTCCAGACTGTAGTAGTGTACTATAGTTATGAAAAATTTAAGAGGGTACCATTGAGGTAAACTGGAATAAAAGATAGAGCTCTCTGCATTTTTTAAAATTCCATGTGAATCTATAATCTCCTCAAAAATAGAAAATGAATTTTAAAATTATCAAAATTACTCATATTCTTTTCTTCATGAAACTTACAACATGGAATTAGCCTCTATTTTATAACTGTCAAAGTGTCATATCCTTTCTAAATCTGGACTGGCTTCCAACAGTTTAGCCTTTGCACTCTAAATGTTATGCAACAGTGCCAACAATTCCTTTTATGTGAATATTTTACTAGTGTTGCTTCTGCTGGGTCCTTTCTTGCTTTTTGTCACAACCACCTGAGTTGCACCAAAAGTGCATCTTCACTAAGATTCTATGGTTGTAAGTCTCTAGAATAGCAGGAAGGTGAACCTTTCCTTGGTTGGCAGTTTCTTGCATAATTCCCTTTAGATTTCACTCAAACTTGACATCCAGTATTACCACTTATTTTTCTTTGCTACACTTTCATCTTCACCAGCCAATATCCTCTTTAAGTAGCCATTGTTAGAAAAGGGCAGGTAGAGGTTATCAAAGGGAGACAAGGGGCAACGCAGCTACATGTTTACTGTCTGCTTCAGCTAAATGATAGATGCAACCACTCAGCAACAGACTTTGAAAGAAGTGATGTGATTGGTCATTGACCATGATGCATATGTGTTATTTTTGTAGTGATTTGTGGGCTGAACACCAAGTAATAAAGTTTGTGCTTTATGCAGTCACTCAAAGTTACAGGCCATGGTAAATGAAATTTACACCAGGTGGGCTGGGAAAGACAAACAAGAACTGCTTCTGCTTGCTCCACATATCAACTAGCATATGATCTCACTTTTCCCAGGGATGTTGACATCCTTACCAAAAATTCCTTAATGCTATCCTTTTTGTCTTCCTATTTAAATATCTAGAGAAACTGTGATGAATGTTCCTATGCATATGAACTCCTATTTCTCATATGGAATACATAAGCATAAAAATAAACTAAATACATAGTCATACAGCAATTAATAACCATGTGGACTCTACTGAAAGAACATGATACAAAGTCTGTAGTCTCATAATTATATACTGTTAGTAAAGAAACAAAAATCCTCTAGAAATAATTTATATATGATTTGGTGGTTTCTTGGTTTGGTTTGGTTTTGTCTTATTTTAATTTTACTCTTTTTTACCCAGCTATTTCCAAGCTAAAATGCTGGTTTTCACTCCTTGAACAGATAGTCACTGACATTAGGATAGACCCTCTCAAAAATGTATTATAGGGCGGCAAAAGAAATCTTATCTCAGGATGTAAAATTTGCTAAAATTGCCCACTTAATTACTACGTTCACTGATTAACTCCAGAAAGTGCTTCAGTTTCATAGAAGGGAAACAATTCCCATCTTGTATTCTTGTTAAGTTTGCACTTAATTTCCAAATATTTCATATTTAGAATGTTCTGTATTATTTCATAATTTAGCTTTACAATTTTTATACAAATACATAATCTTTGATAGAAAATGTGAAAATGCAAAAACTCCAAGTACTTATAATCACATCATTCAGAGATAATCACTGTTTACATTTTAATATAATTATCTTTTCTGTATATATGAATTATTTTTTACTTCAAACAAAATTAAATGCCTTGAACATTCATTCTTATAATTTGTATTTCTTTGCATAATATATTCTGAATGTGCTATATTTTTTATTCTATAGTTTTTATTCAATTTGCTTTTACTACCTAATGTAGGAATCAATATAAATGGCAGTAAGAATGACTAACATTATTAGAAAGAGCAGGGGAATGTGCTTAGAATTATATCAGTATTAATTCTTATGATCATGTGAAGGTACTATTATTACTCCTATCTTATATAGAATATGAGACCAAGAGAGTTTCTGTTGTCATGCTTAAGCTAACATGGCCAACATATGACAGAGTGCAAAAACAAGCCCAGGTCATTTTATTGTAGACTGTTCTCCAATCACATACTTTGATCCCTCATGGTCAGCCCTTGTGCTCAAGGTCAGTCTGAAATAATATGGTCTAAATTACAACATGCTTCAAAATAAATACAGTGATTATATTGTCAAATATGTAATGGACATTAAGCAACTAAATATAGCATAGTAGATGCTTTAAGGAACTAAACCTCTTCCTTAATGGAGGGTTAAGATAATTTTTTCAGGGCTACCCTGGTGGCACAGGGGGTTAAGCACAGCACTGTGAAGGTATCCACAGCCTCTACAGCATGATCCCCCAGCCAGCCAGGGAGCTACCCACATGGCACAGCAGACCTCTCCTGACTCTCCCACTGTTCCCCTCAGCAGTGTATTTCTGTCAGTCTGCCTGTTCTGTTCCCCACTCTGTCTCTGGTGAATCCTCCCTCCCCCTGCACCTCTGACCTGTACCCCCATTCTTGTATGCATAAATAAATCCCTTTAAAAAAAGGATAATTTTTCCAGAAATGAAAAGCTGCTTCTTCCCTATGATAAGTAACTTTAAAATTCTTAAATGTATATTGATTGACTATATTACTGTGGATTTTTCAAATAGTTTCTCTTTCTTAGTGTTTATAGTCTGAATATTACAATATGAAGATGAAAGCTTTCCTATACCTACATGCAAAACAGTCAAATTCAGTAAATTATGTTTTGTCCAAAAGTGGGAAAACAGGATCTAAAGCGGGTTTAGCAAATTTCACAAAAATTTACAAAAAATGTTTCTAACTTACTTGATTTTTAAATTACTTGAAACTTTTAATAGTAGAATAAAAATATTGGGGATTTCATACTAAGTTCATCTTTTACTTTCCTTTTCCTTTTTTATTTAGAAAAAGATTTTGAAATCACCTTACCAAGGCAGAGTCCAAACATTTTTATAGGGAAGCTAATGTATGTGGAGTAGCCTCTATTCAATAATAATAATAATAATAATAATAATAATAAAAAATGTGTGTTTTATATTGCAATTTTCCAACTGGAAAAGTAAAGAGAAAAATATTCAAGTACAAGTACATTTCTAAAAATATTTTCACCAAATTGCAATTTTTCTACACATTCTTTTCCTACTGAAATTTCATAATTTGAGAATACTACTCCATGCAGTTTTTCCTCACTCATTCTCAAACCAGCCTTCCCTGAATCTGTTAAAAAAATCAGTGACCCAACTAAAAGGCAAACAGCTTGGGGGAAGGTAAGTAAATAGAAAATCAGCCCACACAATATAGTTAACGTAGCCAAGGAAAGAAATGTCTAAGTCATAAGTGTTTCTCATCCCATTCTATGCTAAGCCTTCTCTCCCTCTGTGTAAGATCTCATTCCCTTCCGAACCTCTCTATCTTGAAACTTTCACTCCCATGCTTCCAGTCACTTGTTTATTATTTTTCTCCTACATCTTTGATGACTCTCCTCTATTTTCTATGGCTTCCTCTTTCTTTCTGAGCTCTCAATTAAAGATTTTGTGTGATTTTTTTCCTTCTTTCTCCACATCATAAAATATAGTATCTCATGGACAGTCTTCCACTACCATGGCTTCAATTATGAATTTGTGCTGACTTTGCACAAATCTTTATTTCTAGCTTAGATCACCTTTCAAAATAAAAAGAACAATGAAAATACTTCAAATTGTTCTACCTCGTGCAGATAAACAAGATCAGAGTTGAAGCAATAGATGAAATTTAAATTTCAGTACTTTACATGACAAAGTTTGACCTTGGAAATTAGGAATGTTCAAAATTTCTGGATACAATGAGACAGGATCAGAAAGTGTTAGAACATGAGACAGGTCAAGAATAAACCAGGAGACTGAGATAGCTTTTCATTGTCCACATTTTCTTTTTCTTATATTTTGAATTACAGATCAGGGTAATACTAATTAATTCCTATGATGGTATTAAATCTAAGCTTTAAGTATGTTCATTCTGTAGGTATAACTTAGGAATTATTTCATTAGCCATGGATCAGAATTCACATTTTAATAGTTTCATATAATCTCACAGTAGTGAAGAGACAGAGATAGAGATCAAGGACCTCTCATTCCACCTGCCTTTTACAGGCTGTAAAACATTATCTAGGAAGTAGTCACTTTCATTCGAAGATAAGAAAGGCAAGAAGAAATATTAAGTATGAAGTAGAGCTCTATTTTACAGGCTATAGGTAGGGAACCCCAACTTGCAGACACCTAGTTCCTGCATGTTAAGAATTCAGCATTTCTAGCCACTGTTACAGCACACACTGTTCCCAGACTCACTCTATTTATATTTATAGAACAACTAGCTATCTGTAGCCAAAAGAAGAGAAAAACATCACCCAAATAATTATAAATATTCATACTCATATGAATAATTATATTCATACTTATCATTCATAATAATTAAATAATTATAATTATAAATATTCAAGAGCAACTGTCTTTATTTTTCCAAATATTAGAAAAGAAATACAGTATTTCCCTCCCAAGCACTTTGCAACAATTATCTTATTATTGTTCACGTTATACTGTCTAATATTGTAACCACTGCTTATATCTGTCTACCTAAGTTGACAGTAAATATTTATTATTGTGTTCTTTTGTGGAATTTAAGATACAACATTACATTTATGAACAGCTGGAATATGGATGTATTTTAACAAAAAGTAGCAGTGATGTTATATAGTTATTACTCTGTTCAATCATCTCTCTTTGCCAGGCTTATTCTCTTTATCAAATTTCTGTGAAATACATGATTACAAATAGTCTTACTCAAAGAGACTGTATCAATTATAATTTTCTTTCAGACTTGTAAACTCATCTCAAAGTTAAATTTAATGTATTTTTATAACCTTTAATACTCAAATACATCAAAACAGAGTTATTTATTCAAGTTGAAAGTGGTAAGAGCAGCTAAATGAAATTCTAAGCAGTTGTGATAAAGCCGAGATCAAATTCCACTTTATCCATAATAATCAGTATTTATTAAACAGCCCTTAGTCCTGAAGGAGTGGGCATATTCCCTACAGAGCCACTGTCCCATTCAGACAGTGTAAGTAGAGAGGTTGGAGAAGCTCACTCACACCTTTGTGTGCAAGCTGACCTTTCCTCTTCATGCACACAGCTCATGGCTTCTGTGGCCCTTAAAGAGTTCAACACTTGAGACCTGCTCAGAACAATCCAGCTGTACCCCCCTGAATGAAAATACTGATCCAACTAGAGAGAAATTTTTAGGCAAATGGATCAACATGTCTGACTCTCAGTTTACAGTGGAGAATGAGAAAATGATGAAAGAGGGAACCTTGAAAACAGCTCTCAGACATTTTCCAGAGATGGGAGGGATCCCAGTTTTAGGCTACCAAAAATTCTTACTGAACAATGAAGCAACTCAATGATACAGTTCTGTCTTCAGCAGCAGATTGCCTGAAAGTGAGATGTCTTCTAAATGTGCTGTTTCAAAGCAAATAATTATCCTGATAAATCATGCAAACAGAACTCTAGTTCAGCTGAAAAACAAAAATATCCAGTGCATTATCTCAACACATGGGTAGGCAGAAAGATAATAGGAAATGAGATACTTGTTTCGATTTTTAAATATCTGCAGGCAGCAGCTGGAAAGCAGCAATATATTTCAGATTGGAAGAGTAGTTCCTGAAATTATATTTGACAGTTCAGAATTGAAGGTAAAAGGACAAAGGTGGAAAGATTGATATAGAGATAAATAAAATCTTTACCTATGTTCATGGTTTCCATCATATGAGCTAGTTAGAAAAGATGTGCAATGCTGACAAAACCCTATTTATCCTTGCTGTCATTAAGACACAGACACCCTATAGGTATTGGCATTCAAGTATGGCACAGGATTCCATCTGAGAGCAACCACACAACCCAGTGGTTTTTCATTAAGAAGGACAATTTCTAGTTACCACATTTTGATTTGGAGTCCAGCAAGCCTTCCCTTTAAAATAAGGACGTACTCTGTACCTTCTCTAAATCTGGTAGCCTAAGAAAACAAATAGTAGATAATTCCAAAGAAGTTTTAGACAAGTTAGTTCATAGAATGTTAGAAAAATTACTACCTTACTGAACTTCAGAGAGTTTTATCAAATGAAAAACAGGCTCTTTTAAAATGATTTCTATTTTCCAGTTTGATACTCACATGAAATTATTTCATGCATTTTGTGTTTGTATTTTGTGCCTCATGGATATACTATATTTTAAAGACATGATTAAATATTTAAGAATCATATATTTCAATTGCCTGCAAAAATTCTTATTGTTTTAAATTTCCCTAGTATTCATACCATATAAATTTACTAATGCTTTCATTGTATTCAAATTGAAGACAGTATTTCCTAATTTGAAATACAATCAAGTGTTATGAGCTATAACGATATTATTCAATTTTCCCTCAGAATAAAATTTTTATGACTTTTAATAGTAATCCAAAAATGAAAGTTATTTTTCTTTTGTGTCTGCAGTTCAACAAAAAAATCTGTAACACATCTCTGACTAGTGTCTGCCTACTATCTCAAGTGATAAGTGAAGAAAGAGCCATAGGCTACAAAGTTCCATTTCAGTTGATTGCTCAGTTTATATTTTCCTTTAGTCTGGAATCAAAGGAAGAGTGGTCACTTTTACAGACATTTTCTACTCCTGTATTTCAATTCCCTGTGTGCTAAGTGATGCAAGTTAGGAGAAGGCCTTCTCTATTAATACACATTAATCCAACCTAAAGGTTTCTTACTTCTCTTCATACATAAGCATGTTTGCATTCTTGTTGCTCAAGATTAGCTTCTATAGTTTTTACACTTGCAAAAACCCATGATCCCCCGAAAAGGACAAAGTTGAAGGGAAAATCTTGAAATGCCACTATTTTAACATAAATCTAGGAAAGTTTAAGATATAAACTTCTCTTATTTCCCAAGGCTTCTTCATGTTACTATCAGAAAAACAAAAGGTCAGAGCACTAAACCATGACATATGATATTTAATTTAATCCTCATTTAAGCTATGTATTGTAGATAAGGTAGTAGTTGCTCTTGTAGTCAGAGAACAGTAAGTGGTAGAGACAGGATTCCAAAACTTTGCCCTTTTCAACATCATCTTAAAATTTTATCAATCACGTCAATATGCTGTTATAGAATGCTGATATGTGATGACAGCTACCATTACATAATGCCAAAATGAATCACTAATTAGCATTTGAGAAACACGTCCAGAGTTTATTAATCTCCTATGTACGCTGTAAAGTCAGGAATCCATATCCAAACCCACTCTTCAACATCTTCCAGTTTCCTTGGCAGAAATCCTTCACTAATTCTCCAATATTTATTATTCATTCCCTTTAACTATGATTTTTATATTGATAAAACTAAGATATGCTTTCAGATAAATACTTGCAAAATTAATAACTTTGAAATTAAGTAGGGTTGGATGGCAATATTACTGCATACCCTTTACAAACTCAGTCTGAAGTGATTTCCAATACAACATCACTGCACTAAATTTTTTTTCAAATATATCAATACTGTCAACCTAGAACTTCTGAGTAACACATGAAATAACATGTCAATATTCTACACATAAATTTCAACAAAAAGACAATTTCTATGCTTTAGATAGAATGAACAAATTTATAATAGCAAATATACTTTTTTGAAATACTGAAAATGGGACTTGGGTCATCCATTTGTCTCTTTTACTGCTTTCTGACACTTAATATGGCTAAGTTTCAACTATCTAAATCTATAAGGACTAGTTTTTCAATTATTTTAAATGCCTCATAATTACCCATTTTCAGGAATTCTACAAGTAATTTCAACTATTCAATCTATAATCTCTACATATAGATAGTCATTGGACAAAAATACATACACAAGCAAGAAAAATATTTAACTGTGAGAAAATCTCCCATTTGTGGCTATGAAAAACCTGTCTTTCTCTGTAAAACTAAACCTCTATCTATACATTAAAAATGTACCGAACTCTATCTATACATTAAAAATGTACCTAACTAATTTTGTGTTTTGTTTTTATTTTATGTAGCACATGTATGACTTAAGCAGGCTATTAAGCATACAGTATATATTTTAACTTGTAATATGTATAATTTCCAATTAATATGGAACATTTTATATATTTAAATAATATATTATGGAAGGAAGTTATTTAATTCACCCAAGGAAAGATGTTTGTCAAGCAAGTAAATGCCTTGCAAACAGCACATGCTGCAGTTTTCAGCTTATTCCCACCCACTCATTCACTAACTCAACATCTTAATAGAATATTATGTAAACCAGATTCTTATTGAAATAAATCTTTTTTTTATATCTTAGAACACAGAAGGGAATCTTACATCAACTTAATTTGCCTTCAAGTCTATGATGAGTTCACAGATATAATCAGGTCATTTTAAGTTGCACAGTATTCTGAAAAGAATTTCTCAACAAGGATCTAAATCATACTGTAAAAGTGGTTTATGAAGGCACTCTGGATTTCTCATGAATCAAAAATTAAGAGAAAGATGGCTTTGAAGCTTTTTGTTAAAGGTAAAAAAAAGAAAGGATAACAAAAAAATTCCTGGTTTCTATATTTAAAAAGACAGATTGAGAATCTCTGAATTTCCAGTGTTATTAAAATGAACTTTAAATGTTGGATCAAAATTTTAAAACAGATTATTGGAATAAAATTAAGATTTTAAAAATCAAATAAGATAGCACTTACAAATGGAGATAAAAACATTGTAAGAAAAATTTCAGAGTATAAATATAAATATATGCACAGTTTTTCTACAAAGAGAACAGTGATTATAAGTTGAGACTATAAATTTAAATGTAAGAATCAAATTGTATAAACACTTCCCCCTTAAACAGAGATGTCAGTGTGCAAATGACACAGTATGTATCAGAAATCTGACAATTATGAAATAAACCACAGGCAATTGATACCAAAACAGAGTGGCCAAGATAGGAAAGAATTACTGCAAATAAGTAAAAAAAGTCACATTTTAAGGGCCTCCCCTGGTGGCGCAGCGGTTGAGCGCTGGGCTGCGTGGCTGCCCGCGGCCTCTGCTGCGCCGGTTCATTCCCCAGCCGCCAGTGAGGGTCCCACAAAAAAAAAAAAAAAAAAGAAAAGAAAAGTCACATTTTAGCTTATACAACTGTCTAAACTTAAAAAGGGAGAGATAGGAAACCTGTAGCATTTGTTTGTGTCACAGGCAATGATGTGCAAATGATGTGCATCAAGCAATCCACCTGCTGCCAACATTTCCCATCTGAATTGTAGTTAGCTGGTAGTAACTTCTTGTAAACATGGAGCTGTGACATATATCACCTCCTGAATAAGGCAGCAGAACACCCATGGAGATGTGCCAGTGACTTCTCTGACAACTGAGAAAAGGTCTATAATCTAGAAGTTGCAACTACAAAATGAAGACTTTCAAAGAGCAGGATCTCTGGATTGAATACAAACCACCTCTGACCTGCTATGAACATGTAACATAAGCAAAAAATTAAATGTTATCTTCCCTGAATGTCACAGTTAATTAGGAACTACAATGTAATCTAGACTAGCTCAACTAAAAAAACCTTCCAAAGTAAATGTGGCTTATTCTAAACTACTTGGTAAAATACTAAATGTTCCCATTCCTATCTGCTAGTTGCAAGCCTCCTTCATGTTCCTTTATTTTGGCTCATAAATTACAGTCTCACTAGTAAGAGGTGTAAACATTGCATCTCCTTTATCTGGGAATGGATTTCCCGATTGCTTATTTATATCTTCACTTTCATCTATCATGGTTGATCAAATCAAGGCAAAGTAAAAAGATTCACAAAATAACTCAAAAAGTCCCCAGGAACTCCACTGAAGTAGAAAGACCTCTTTTGTAAATCTGATTGGAGTATTTCCTGTGTGTTCCTCTTAGGCCCAGATTTTAAGTTTTTAACTCTGTCTTTTGCTTTAGATAATGAACACCCTTCCAAATGATAATGCCATAATGATATTCATGATTATGTATGTTATCATGTTGTAGCATTTTAGAAATAGAAGGAAGAGATTACTAGTCTCCCTCCTATACCAGAAGGACACTAAGCCTGCCTTTAGGTATTTAATTAGCAGAGAAAAATCTTTAAATCTCTGCTGTTATTGTAACCTCAAAATTAGTCAGCTTGTGACTCACCCAATACACAAACCATACTCAAATTTTATCATCTCAATGATATAATTATTATATTCAAATATGGACACATACCTTATACCATGTTACAAAATAAAATTCTAACATACTGTGATTCGAGTCATGATGGATTTGTTCGAGACTTAATTTTTCTGAAATGCTCTCAACTTTAAGTTTCAAATTTTGATATATGACTTAGAAGCAAATGGCATTTATACAATTACATTTTATTTCTTATCCTATTATGTGGGACAAATGATCCATGCATAAAACTTGCCAACTAGTTACAGAAGTTCTCATTGCTTTTACTGAATTCAATACATAGGGTATTTTAAGACAGAATAACTTTTATAAAAACATATTAGTAGAAACATTTGTGATCTGTGTGAAAACAGGCTCAGTTTATTGTCATAAATATATCTCACATCTTAATAGATTATTAGGAGTATTTGAAAAGGAATGTGAAGGCATTTTTAAATAAGCTTTATTATAGTTGATAATGATCACCGACTTCTTCAAAACAAATTAAACAGATAACCTCCTAAGCAACAATATTCAAATATTATCATTTAAACCATTTGTATGATAATTAGTTATCTTGCAATGACTTCAGCATTCCTAGTCATGGTATTATTGTGCTGAGTAACATTACTGTATTGTTAAAGGAAAATCTGAGAACAGATTATTGGAAATATACTGTCTCTGTACACTTCTGCATTAAATATATTTTGAAAATGGCCATGAATATCTAATGAACAGTGTGGCTCAAGTTTCTCTAATTTCTCGGAACTGTCCCACAGAACCTAGTACAATGTGACACAAGGTAAACAAGACATGAACAAAATCTCATAAGCATCATAGGCCAAATTCAAGTACTAATTAGGAGGATAATGCACAAGCTGGATTTTCCTTGTCCTGACAATCTTATCTTATTCTCCAGAGCCACAAACATTCAGAGATACTTAGTCAGTTTAAAAGTCATTTCTGGGTTTAAAGTTTAAGGATCTAATGTGTCATCTGAGACTTTTTTTTTTTTTTCATTTGAATAGGGGTAAGAGGTGAAGAAAAAATGAGGTCATAATTAGTTAAGAAAAAACGTATTGGCAAAATGAAAATAATTTCAGAGGCTCAAAATTAGATTACAAAGCTTCTAGCAAAGACTTTTACAACTGACCTGAAGCAAAGATGCATTTCATCTAGCCAGTGACCATTCATACTCACAAGTCCAAAAGACCTTAATGGTTCATAGCTACCAGTCATGATGTGCAGGGCTTCTGATAGCCCACTGGCACTTTTAGACTGTTTGTATGGGTTTGTCATAAAATTTGTCAATATCAGGCTTTTAGAACAGAGACAACTGGTACCTTTTCTAGTACAAGGAGGTGGATACTTTCCAAGATGTATATAATATTTAAGTTAAATCAAGAACTAGAAAACTTGATGAAAATGGTTCAAAACCTAAGCAGGTTTGATATGCAAATGTTAAATCATTCTTGATCATTACCAAGAAGCTGTCAGTCCCATATCTGTGATACTTATCCCCCAACTCTCGTCACAAGAATTTTCCTACTCTGTTTTGCAAACACTGTATAAGAACTGAGTCTGGAGATTTTCCCCATATTCAAATCAATCACAAGAAATGAGTTATGAGGGGAAAACACAGATATGCCTGTCCATAGAGTACACTGATGAACAAGCCCTAACCATCAGAAAATCATGTCTGTAGAGGTCAAACAGAGAAACCCAAACTAAACAAAAAAAGTACAGATATGAATGGACTCTAGATGCTTCTGTGAATCAGTTATCACTCTGATCACCTCTTCAACTGCTAAACTGTAGATATAAAAGTACACTTTGGAAAGAAAACTTGAATTACAAAGTGGAAAATATTTGAATCACTTAGGCAAAACATTTTAGTTATCCAAACCAATTCTAACTAATATTGGAAAATTAACTAAAATGCCTAACTATTGATAAAAGGATTTACAAAAATCATGTGTCCCTACTGTTATGATACCTTAAAGTTCTTATAATATCCCTATTTCTCTAGGAAACAGAACTTACTATTTCTTTCCATACTAGCATTTCTGTTCACAAAGCACCTACATACACAATGTTCTGAGTTAAGGCTTTCATGTCAAATCTGCATAAAATCACCACAAAGTCAATGTAATTTTATCAATTTCACTCAACTTTACAGGTAAGTAAAAAAAAGGCTTATAACTGTTTAAGATAGGGTCTCCCTGGTGGTCCAAGGGGTGAAGTCTCAGTACTATGGAGCTATGCTCAGTCACTCCAGTACGAGTTCGATCCCTGGCCGGCCAGGGAGTTCCCACATGGGGCAGCAGACCTCTCCTGTCTAGCCCGCTGCTCCCCTCAGCAATGTCTTCTGGTCAATCTGCCTGTTCTGCTCCCCACTCTGTCTCTGGTGAATCATCTCACCTCCTACACCTGTGGCCTATACCCCAACTCTTGTATGCATAAATGCATAAATCTTTTTTAAAAATGGTTTATTTATCCACTAGAGGAAACAAAGTTGAGAAATGAACCTGGTCGTACTGATCCCAAAACTTTATGCCACACTCCTGTGTAGATTCATAGCAATAATTCACAATATGTATATAGAGTTAACTCATTTCTGTATTTAAATTTTATCAAATCAACAGTATGGGTTCAAGAAAGAGGAATGAATGATGTCAAATTGTGGAGGCAGTTTGCCCACTTTCATATTTAAGGAGCAAGCACTGAAACAACAAACCTGGATCTGCTGCTTCCTTCTTGCTGTCACTTCCTTTCTGCCCCTCACATTACTTCCTCTCACCTTTTGTAGATAGAGAGGATGATTCCGGTGTTAGAATATAGGTGTCTTCATAGAACTGGATTTCTAACTAGAGGCCAGCTGATCCTCCTATATTCTCATGTTCCATTGTGGAGGAAAAGGAGCTGTGTTGCATCTGCTCCACTATTGTACCTCAGTGGCTTCTTCTTCAAAGATTTGAATTCCACAAGGAAAAACTAATATTCTACTCTTTGCTCATTTTTCCAACCTCTGTCTGTACATGGCACACAGTAGACCCTTAATAAATATTTGATGGTATACTATTAAATCAAATGCAATTCCACTATATGTAATATTGTTTGTGCTGTTTTTCCAACACTGGCAACAGGTGACAGTGAATCATCCAGGGTTCTTCACAATCTTCCACCATTTAAGTCTGTCCAGTTTAAAAACATTTACTTAATGAGATTACCAGTATCACAAGATTCTAGAATTTTAGAGATCTATGAAACCATTCATTAGAACACCCTCTTGGGCCAAGTAGTAGAGTTTTTGAACCCAACTCTTGCTGAATTCAATGATTCTCCTATTGCAGCCAATATTCTTCACCTTGACATACCTTGGAGTACTTTTAAAATTACCAATATTCTGATCTTATCCCTAGACCTTTGAATTTAATTGGTCTCAATTTAATGTGGCCTCAGTGCAGGTTTATTTTTAAGTTCCCTATAGAGTCTAGGCAGTCAGGTATGAGATCCACTGCCCTTTGCTAAATCTCTGAATTAAGTATTGACAGAATGCCTATAATAAAATAAAAGATAATAGTCAGTATGACAATAGTGTTTCCCTCTAAGCTGCTTCATATACAAATCAAACACCTAACTTGGGTCTCATTAATATTAGGTTCCTGCATCAAACACAAATCTCTAAGCACAAAGCAGCAGTGCTAAAATGGAAACCATTAACTACTATTAAAAAATACAAAGTAATGAGTAATGCCTTACCTGAGAGTTTTAAAGAACCTTCGGGGGAGAAATATCCTCACTTTAATGAGTTACAATGCTAGTACAATTTTATAAAGCAATTAAATGAATCTAATCCAGCACCTAATTTTTGCAATTTGACTCTCTAATATGCATACATACTTTTCCCCATTTGAAAAATTAAAAGTAATACAAGATGCACAATGTCATCACATTCTAAAACTGCTGAGCTATTTTACAAGTTGTTGGGTCTAAATCTACAGATGTCGGGAAATTATAAAATTGATTTTACTGAAATTAGGCGTGGAAAGGGAAGGGTGTTTGGGTAGATGGAGACAACAGGAAATAGAGACTGAAGGAGAAAATAAGTGAACTTAGGGTTACAACAGAGAAAATAATTGGAATTAGGATCTGTATATAAAAGGGACAGGGCCATGAGCTACACTTATGTTACTGAAACAACTAAAACAAAAATCAATGAATTCAGGAGCATCTCTAATAAAGGAAGAGGTGGCATAATATTAACTGTTCTGTTTAAAAAAGAAAAATCAAAATGCAGGCAAATCTGTGACAAGGTAAATGAGCAAGATCCTGTCTTTTACTGGTTGCTTCCTCTGACTATTTGCAGCTTCCTTTGAGTAATCCTAATTTTTCCCCCAAAGAGGCTTTATCATTCTTTTCAAGTTACTTCCAATTTATTTTTAACACAAAGTAAGTACTACTGACCCGTTTGCTACTAAACTGGAATAAGGAGTAGCTGAGTCAGAAGTCATTTTCCTTAACTCTTTAGGGTTACAAGACCAGAATGAGAAGCCAGCCACCCGAATTTGGCTCCAAACAGTACTGCTAATTCTCAGAAACTGGGTTTTCATATCTGTAAAGTAAGGCAGTTGTCTGAGCTGAGTTTTCTCCAGTTCCAAAGTTCTGTAAAATTACAGACTATGGTAATGGTCTGTAAAATTCAGGGGTAGAAAACCCTTTCCATTATTCAGAGAATATATAAGAATAAAATTCTGCACTTCTTTCCAAAAGAACAAAAATCAACAAAGAACTAAATCGCACATTTGACTTAATTCACTTTCTTTTACAGAGTCTTAGCTTTGCATGCAATTTAAATTCTACCACCACTTCATAAGTCAAGCTTTCTGCCTTTAAGATATAGTAGGTATTTTATCAAGGGAAAAAGTTATTCTGAAAGTATATTTATATACTGATTTTTCCTCCTTACTGTCCCACGACTTTTAACTGAAGTTTCACTGAATCATTTTTATACTTCTATATTCCTGAAGAAGACATGCAGCTTTCAGAAGAGCAATAATAATGATTTTTAGAGAGTAAGTTCTTTTCCAAAATACAGTTCAGCTAATAAGAACTCTTAAAAGAAAATGAAAAGCTTCCTATGTAAATAAGGCTCTAAGAATGAGCACTTTAAGTAAACCCTCAGTAGATAAGCACAGTATAGACATATTACATGACAATTAAAACATAACAGATCCTGGTCTGATAAATCTAAGCATATTTTACCATGTGAAATAAAATTCTGTCAGTGGAAACTGATTCCTTAACTGCTTTAAAGAGAGGAGAATATTTACAGGAAATTTAGTAGTATTCCAGGTCCAAAGAATTAAATATAGTAGGTTGTATTACTATAAACTTGTAGAAATTACTTTCTTCCATACTTAAAGAACATTTATTGAAAAGCTAGATAAGTTTTGAAAATTTAGCAAATATAAATAAAGCTTTAGACATTTTGAAAAGTTTATTTAGTTTATATCTCTTCTCTTACAAAGACCAGTGTGGCATATGGCACACAGATTTGGACATCATGTTTCTAGAGATTATTCCATGACTGTTTCTGTGAAGAAATCTTTTCCAGAACTCAGTATTTTGTTATGGTGATGGAAGATAAGTAGAAAGTTTGGAGCAAGAGTTCCTCTAAACCTGATAGCCTTGTAGAAGAAATGATTCTAAATTGGAAAAAGTTCAGTATAAAACAAAAACAAATAGAACACTTAAATTCTGAGGGAAAAGCAAACAGCTTGGAGGAAATAACAAATTTAAAGCTTTGCTCAAAACAAAAGTCATTCCTAAATCAGTCATTCCCTCCCATATATGTGCACAAGCATGCACGCACACACACTTCATGTCTTAAGGCATACTTATAAAACTACATCATTCATTTTTACATTCCAAATGAACATTTGCTATTATTTCCATGTAGAAGATTCAAATCAAGGCCTTGACCAGGCAGGATAGTGAGTAAAAACTGGAAACTGGACTCTCCAAGGATTGAGAATCTACCAGGAAGAACATGTCATTTGGTTCTTTGCACATAATAGCCTCAAAATAAATATTTTTTAAATAAACATTAAAAAAGACAACAAGCAGTTCAATGATAACAGCTTGTGTTCGTTCATACTGTAGTGCTTGTCTTCCCACCTACAGAGCTTAATATACTAAACAAACATCATCATCCACCAGGACATCGTTGTTATTGATGTAGCTGGAAAGTATTATTCATTCTTTATCCAAATGAGGAAAAGGTTTGGGAAGGTTAAATTAGTTGCTCACAGGTACAGAATTAACAGTAAAGTAGGGAATAGAATACAGAGTTCCCTGAGCTATTGCTCCAGATTTTTTTTCATTTCCTAAATAAAATATTTCTCTTTTATAGGTCTTTAGGGGGTCTTAAGTAGTTTTTCACACTAATATTATTCATGAAGCAGTGCCTTTATAACATTAAGATAATTCATCATATCAAATTTGCATTTTTCTACTTTAAAACCTACTTAAATGGACTTTTTTTGATAAAAAATTTCCACTCAAAAAACCCTTAAGTTTTAAATTCAAAATTAGCACCCAAACATTCAAAATACTATACAACTCTTACTACAAAAAATAATTTTGTCAATTAATTTTAGTTGTTTGCTTCTGAAAAAATCAACTAACCTCCTAAAAAACAAATTTTAACAAACTGTCTTTAAAAAAAAAAAAGATTTGTTTATTTATGCATACAAGAGCTGGGGTGTATGCCAGAAATGCAGGGGGTGAGAGGATTCACCAGAGACAGAGTGGCGAGCAGAACAGGCAAATCTACTGAAATACACTGCTGAGGGGAGCAGGTAGCAAGACAGGAGAGGTCTTCTGTGCCATATGGGTAGCTCCCTGGCCAGGTATTGAACCCATGCTACAGTGGCTGTGATAGCTTCATAGTGTTGCGTCTTAACCCCTTGCACCACACGGAGGCCACTTAACATACTGTCTTAAGTATAAAGATTGAATATAAAAGATTATCTGCCTGATTTATTATAAAAAAAAATTCACTGTTAAATTGAAGTTTGTTTGCCTTGGAAATAATTCCTAGTATTTGGTTCCAAGCAATAGCACAAACACTACTAAATACAAATAGTATTTTCCCATTTGCCCTTTGTTAGCATGGGCAATAACTTTACCATGTCTTGTGGCTATTGTTTTAGTATAATTGAATTCTTAGAAGATTTCATTTGCAGCAAAACATTTCAAGAGCACAATATGAACAACTCTATTATAATCAGACAACCCAGTGAACTGAAACTGAATAAACAGAAACTGTGATTTGTCTATGAATTACACCATGATTTTCCACATTCTACCACTCCTACCACCCATCAATAAATTAAAAAAAAAGCCTTTTTGTCTTCAATTCTTCCCTCATACAATTATTATCTTGCCAATTAATTTTATTATTTACATCTGTTTAATCTGCTTGGGCTCTATGCTAAAATGTGGGGTTAGTAAAAATAAATGGCTACTTCAATATCAGTCACATGAAATAACACCTTTATTGCAAAGCATTTCTAATCCAAACTAGACAGCTTGTTAGCACGTTAATTTTATATACATTGTAACATTTTAAGGTAATCTACTTCGGTTTTGACTAAAGTTGAAGCATTGTCATTATTCTTATAGATCTAAACTGGTTGTTACTATAACAACTTGGAACACTTAAAAATCCATTACAATCTGTTACTGTACTTCTCATACTTCATTAGCATATTTCTATCCTAGCTCATTTCTTGGCTAAACAGCCTCCTTCCATCCACAAGAGAGTCAAAATGGGGCTATTGGGAGAATTCTAACCATTAAACCCACCCAACCAACCACCAACTTTCATATCTACTCCATCTATCCAAGTGGTCAGTCTAAAACACTTTTTTTTTCATACTTGACACCACAAATCCAAGCTGTCACTAATCCAATTAACCCAGATGTTAATCACTTCCACTGATCATATCCTGATTCCAATTTACAATCTTCTCTCCTTGGATTATCACAACAGGCTCCTAACTGGTCCTGTTTCTACTCTTAATCTTTCTTAATGCCTATTCATAGTCTACAGTGATTGTGACCCAGTTAAGATATGGCAAATCATTTCACTTCACTAAACCTTGCTAAGTTCAGATGATGAACTTTGCAATCAGTTACTATTCTCATCTCCTTCTACAACTCCTCCATTCACTCTCCTTCAGAAAAAATAACCATGTCACCATTCCTAAATGCCAGGTGAGCTCCCTTTTCAGGAACTTCCCACTTGCTGATCCCTCTACTGGAATGTTTTCACCTTAGATATCTGCATGGCTTACTCCTTTAAGTCTTTCATGTCTTTACAACTCTCTGCTGTATTCAGAAACACTGTATGTTTGATTTCTAACTTTCTGTTATATTTCTTCCCAGCAAAATATAAGCTACTTAAAGGCAAAGAATTGCACTTGTTTTGTTCATGAATTTATCCCAAGTGCCTGAAGAGTGTCTGGAATACATACTATTATATAAATAGTTGTTAAGTGAATGAATGAGTTGGTAAGTAATAGATAACTATAACTAACTTCATTATAGTGCTGCCATTTGTTACTGAAAAGTGATCAAGTAATAAACTTGATTAAAGCAAGAAGAAGCCAAAAAAGAACAGAGTTTACTCATCAAAGAAAATTCACTTAGCTCAAAAAAAAAATGAAAAAAGTCCTAATTACATGGAAGGTAAACTAAAATGAGAACTACATGCAATTTTCAGTCACTCTACAGACTTTAATCAACTTCAATGCTTACATGTTATAAGCATATAAATTAGGTTGTATTTTAAACACATTAAAACTCTTCCTTTCTTAACGTGAAAAGGAAGCTTTTTCTATTGCTATTACTATTACTATTTAACTACTATTGCTGTTGAACTCCAATACAATCAAGAATTATGTTTCAGATGTAATCTGTGGACAAAGCATACTTGTGAAATAGGCACTGTCACAAATCTTTACAAAAATACAAAAAATTAACTGGATATATTAAAATGAAAGTTGTATTTTAATATATATGAATTAAAGTTACTTTCATTTACATACTAAGAAGAGTTTATTTTCTGTACTAGAGAAAAATATAGTAAAGTAAGATAAATAAAATATAAGTAGACATTGCCTCTGGACTCCTTCCCCAAAGAAAAATTTAAAAACTATAGTACTTTTGGATACTTACTGTAGCATTAATTATGAGAGAAAACATAGGAATCGTATATGCACAACATAGTGGAACTATTAGAAAAGATATGCCATTTATGTATAATAAAGTATGTTTCCAACCCCCCAAAATGTCTCGAAAGACAAGGAAATACTAATAATATATTAATCAACAACAAAAAAAGGAAGACTCAGATGCTATATGGTCATATACATACAGAGAAATGTATGTGCAAACAAATATTGACTCTCAAGGGACGGGGATAAAGTAACATCAAAATATTGACAATAGTTTGCTCTTGGCTATAAGAATCATGATTTTATGTTTTTTCTAATTTATTTACATTTTTGCACACTATATATGTAATGTACTAGTTGTAAAATCAAGGAAATGAATGTGACAAAAACGTCCATTAAAATATGAATAAAGAAATCTAGGTAAAAGAATCCTTCAAGAATCTGAAAACAAAAACTGGACTACAAAATAACTGTTAATGTACATGTAAATATCTCCTTTTCGAAAGAAGACCATAGAACTATGTGTGAAGGTACTGTATAGCTAAAAATTATTTATGTATATATTTCAACTTTGGATAAATTTTATAGAGCAGAATTTTGTCACTTCCTGATAGCATCTACCTTTTTTCGAAAATGCTGTTTGCCTCTGTATCATTTCTCTAATACCTTCACCAGTATAATTATTATAATGTGTTAAGTTCAAATAAGATTAAAAATGACATAATGAAATGATTAATTTGTTATGACTAAAGTGACCTTGAAAACTAACCTTTAACAAGTTATCTTAATTATTGAATATTTATCACAGTAAAGTGTAAGCACTATTAGGATAAAGTGAGTCAAAAATAGAGACAAATTACTAGTCTTTTTAGTTTCTTACTAAAAGTTAGATTCTACTTTTTGGGGGAAACTTGATCAATTTCTATTTCAGCAACTTTATTTTCATATATTCCAGCTTCCAGGAAGCAACTTCTGCTTCCTACTCTGTCACATTGGTGATTACTAACTACAGTATAGGAAAAATACCGTCAATCAATGAAATGATTTATTTGTGTGATATTTCTCATGAAATGAAATATCTGTGTGATATTCTGATGTGACATTCTGATATATATGTGTGTGATATGTGATATATATATACTGACATATATGTGTGTGATATTCTGATATATACTGATATATATGATATATGTGTGTGTCATATATATATATATATATATCTGTGTGATATTCTGATATATACTCCAATGAAATGAAATGATATATCTGTGTGATATTTCTGATATTCAGTGTCTAATATTTTCTTGGAAAATCACATACACACCTACACAAAAATACATTCACAGACATGAATTATATAAATTTAAAACAGTATAGGAAATTTAAAACAGTATATAAATTTTAAAACAGCATAGGAAAAATACCATCAATCAATGAAATGCTACACAAAATACTGTTGTGGATCATCTAGTTCACTCCTTTTCTTTTTCTTTTTTTAAAAAACAATGGCCTCATTTTTTTAAGATTTATTTATTTTTATACAAGAGCTGGGGTACAGGCCAGAGGCGAAGGAGAGTAAGAGGATTCACCAGAGGCAGAGCAGGGAGCAGAACAGGCAGACAAGAGAAATACACTGCTGAGGGGAACAGAGGGCGCAGCAGGAGAGGTCCGCTGCACCATGTGGGATTCTCACCAGCCAGCCTGGATCGAACCTGCACAGCAGAGGCTGCAGACAGCTTCATCGCATGGCGCTCAACCCACTGTGCCACTGGGGAGGCCCCCAGTTCACTCCTTTTCATTGAATCATTGGCTAGTAAATGACATGGAATGATAAAACATACAAAGTCGAATCCACTTAGCTTACCAACACAGTAATCTTGTTACTTGTTGGGATTATTAAATGTTTAATTGTTCTTTTAAAAATGTTCCCAACCATGTATTATCTTGATTCTAATAATTGCACTCTAGGAAAGTAAAGCAACCACTAATGATTTGATTTTATCCTCTTAAAACAAACTGTATTGAAGTAATTTTGGTTAACAAGCATATATATGCATATACACATAACCGAGAGCAAACCATTATCCTTTAAATTAAGGATATGACCACCTTTTTTGAAGTAGTAGAGAGATGATTAAAAGGGCGTAGGGAAAAGTATAAAAAGACATTATCCTTGATTGGGTCAACAGAAAATAGTAGGGCAGGACATGAGCTTAACCTTTCTCCAAAGACTGAGGTTTAAAGAACTAACCAATTTTGGACTCACAGAATATTGGAGCATTCTGTGTGATATTTCTGATATTCAGCGTCTAATATTTTCCTGGGAAATCACATACACACCTACACAAAAATACATTCACAGACATGAATAATATAAATTTAAAAGGTTCACAACTCCTCCCTATGAATTCATTATCATTATTAACACAAAATGTACATGAAATATACAAGGAAGAGGGAGAACTGAACTTATATTTCTCTCATTATTCAAAATAGAAAACCAAAGTAAAGGAAGAACATGCAACATAATCTAATTTCTTATTAGGACAAGAATTCACAGCTAGCAATTTGGCATATCTCCTGTCTCCGATAAAAATGAAAACCTTTCAAAAATATGTAGATGCTGAGTAAGGACTTTTCCAAATACTACTTTAAGCCATAAAAACAAAATCAATTTGCATGATAAAAATCAAGATATAAATAATACTAATAAATCATTTCAGACAAATTCAGATTCAGTTTTTCAAATCTAGGTATTTACAGATGCTTGAAATATTTATATAGTAATGCTTAGTCTCTTTTTACTACAAGATACTTTTATCGATATCTGCATTTTCCAGTGTTTCAAATGTTGCTGCATGTCTTCTTCCTATGCCTTTATGACATTATCAGAAGCAGCTGTTTTTAATGTTAAGTGAAAAACAAAGAAAAATGATAGATTTTATTTATCAAATATTAAAAATTTCAAATGAACCATAAAACTCAGTAAAGCCAGATAGAAAAATAATTATGGAAAAATGATCTTATAAAGTTGAGAACTAGTAAACCTTTTCCAAACTAATTTTATGTATTAAATGTACTATCTTATTAAGAATCACTTGAAAAGTTCAAGTTGACCTACAATACTGTTCTATGGAAATCATTTTCAGATATCATTATGTGTCATAATGCAAACCACCTGCACTGTGAACAATTAGGTAGGAAAGGCAATTTTCTGAGTTGGATAAAATAATTCCTAATGAGCTGCTGAAAAAATTATAATGGTGAAATGCAATTTATTCCTTGATAAAAAAATTAAGTAAAAAGAATTCAAATCAATTTCTTAAAGATTAATGAGATTACTAACCAGCCAAGTCACCTTGCTAAGATGGAAGAAGATACATAATACTCGTTAAGCATCAACAACATGCTACATTTTAACAGATGCTGCACAAACATTGTTTCCTTTCACTGGTACAACAAAACAGGGAGGGGGGTGAAGGAAGGAATGAGGGAAAAGGAGAGGAAGGAGAAAAGGAAAAGGATCAGAGGAGAGAGGTCTCATTATTCCTAATAATACTGTTGGAAAAATGAAAGTTCAGGAAGATCACGTTTCATACAACTTGGATTTGAATTCAAGTTTACCTACCTTTACCCTATTACACTGGCAAATGAAAGGCTAGATCAAACAAAATCTTTTAAGTCTATTTAAAATATAAAAGAAACTCATTTTTGATGATGCCATGGGTACTATTCCGGTGCTAATACAGAAACAGTTTATAAAATACTCTGAATTTGAGGATTCTATGTATCAACATACAAGGAAAATTAGGCACAAAGGCATGTACCTTCTATTTAATGTAATAATATTATTATTATATTATAGTATAATCATTTGCAATCAAATATCCATAAACAATGGACAATATTTAAAGCTTGAAGAGACCTTATATGAAAGTCATAAATTTTGGGGGGCCTCCATGGTGGCCTAAGGGGTAAGTTTTAGCACTATCACCGCTAAGGCCAGAGTTTCATCCCAGGGAGCTAACCCACATAGTGCAGCAGACCTCTCCTGTCTCGCCCACTGCTCCCCTTAGTAGCGTATTTCAATAGATCCACCTGTTCTGCTTCCCTCTCTGTCTCTGGTGAATCCTCTCACCCCCACCCCCACCACCTCTGGCCAACATTCCAGTTCTTCTATGCATAAATAAATATGTAAAATACATATATATTTTTTAAAAGTTATAAATTTTTTTTGACCACTCATTTCTCTTTACTCATTCCACCCTAATGAGTCCCTAAGGTCTGAAGGAATCACATCCTGTGCCATTGATACAATAAGAGATTGGTCATTGTGCACAAATAAGAGAGTAACATGAAAGTTGTACTATTTTTTTTAACAGACTTCAGTAAAAGTGTTCATATAAACACTGTAACTAGAGAAACTGGACTTTATGATGAGGAATATGACATATAACAGCAAGAGTCAGCTCTTTCCAGTAACCTACTTTCTTCACTGATTTTAATTTTCAGTAAAAGAGAAAAGAAGAAATAGGCACCATGACCACACGAAGGCAACTGTTTCTTGACTTCACTAGTAATGATCTACCTGAGTAACAAGGTTTAAAAAAAATCAAAATCAGTGTCAAGCCCATAAAGCAAGATTTTATTGTCACAATTATATATTCAATACCAATTTAAACTATAAGACATACCATAAAATATCATTTTCCAGTACTGCTGCAATGATTTAAATTTCCAAAGATTTCACACAGCACATAGAAAAAGCATAAACACAATAAAACAGTATAGTGTTCACCACTAGAAATGCTTAATACAGAAAGTAGAAAGTACCAGAGATCATCTGTACACAGAGAAATAGGAGGAAACACAGAAAGTATTGGAACTGAACCCACTTCAATCATTCTTTTAATTAGACCCATCCCATTCATCTACATGGAAAAGCTTATAAAGCAGTTAGTTTAGCAAGAGCAGCAACCATTAATAGCAATTCATTCAGACCACTTTCCAAAACCCTTTTTAAACTTTATCATCAATATTATCATTACACCTATTTATTCATTTAAAAACAACATGAATTCCACACTAGTATTATTACATGTTCCAAGAAAAAGCTAAGAAAATCTTATACATATTTTAGAATATTTTAAATCATTCATTCAAAATTATTTACTGCAAGTCTATATGTCACAGTGCCAAGCTGCACACAAGTGAATGATCCATTGTTCCACCTTATTCTTAGTATCTGTCACTTAACTCTAATTTCAAAAACTGTTATGAATACTAACATATTTTTTGCATCAAAAATACACATACATCTACAAGTAATACACATACATCTTTTAAATTTAAATAAGGTTTTATTTTCTGTAAAATTCAAAGTTACTGGGGCCTCCCCGGTGGCGCAGCGGTTGAGCGCTGGGCTGCAAAGCTGCCCACAGCCTCTGCAGCGCCAGTTCTATCCCCAGCCTCCGGCAAGGGTCCCACATGGTGCACAGACCTCTCCTGCCGTGCCCACTGCTCCCCTCAGCAACATATTTTGTCAGTCTGTCTGTTCTGCTACCCGCTCTGGCTCTGGTGAATTCTCTCACCCTCCCAGGCTTCTGACTGTACCCAGTGCTTGTATAAATACATACATAAATACATACATACATACATACATACATACATACATACATAAAATTCAAAGTTACTTTCTAATCCCAAATACAGCAAAATGCTATAACCATGAGAAAAATTAAATACCTAAATCCTACCCTACTGTTACTATTGAAACTATTTCTTAACCATTTCATAAAAGGATAAAGTATCTGTTGCTGTAGCAGCTAATGTAGATAATATATTCTTGCTTGCTGATAGGCATGCTCATTACCAAAAATTAAATCTAGCATTTCAAATGAATATTTTCTATTCCTTTCTTGTTGAGGAATTACACATTCTTGAAAAAAGATTTCAGGTGAACTTTTAATACAGTCCATACACATGTTTGCCTTATTAACATTTTTATCAATGGAATAAAGTCGTGGTTTAATTCTTACTCTTAAGATATCTCTCATTAAAAATATTTTTGCCTAATATTTTTTCCTGAGAAAATACTTTTACCTATGATTTAAAAACTTAATGTAGTATGTAAGTAAAACTATGCATGAAGAGTTGTGAATTACATTCAAATACAATTAGTAAAACTGGAAGAGTGTAAACATTTTGGAAAAGTTCAGAACTACAACTGGTATGGGTGCAGATTATAATGAATGCAAAATAATCTTTCATACAAAGCAGCATGTAATAAAGAATTATTCAGATCGCATTTGTTGTTTGAATCAGGAAAAAATGGCAAGCATTGTCCACACCTACTTTGAAAATCAATTATATATTGATTTTTCGTTACATTTGGTTAGAAAATAAATACATTATAATTTTTCCCATTTTAAACAAGAAAAAAATGATTCTTTGTAAACATTTTCACAGAACATCAAATTTTCAGAAACAGACTTTTGACAATAAGCAGATGTCTCTAAACTCAATGAAGGACAACCTCCTATATCCCAAGGAAAAGAGAGTAATTTGGCCTTAAAGACAAAAATGTCAAATTGTTACGGGAAATGGAAAGAAATTTTCAAAATCAAAACTTCAATAGACAGAAAAAAAGTAAGATGCTTGCAGAGAGAAATGTATTTATCTGGAAGTATAAAACATGCAAATAATGAGTCCTGAAAAGAAGTAATGGATTGTTAAAAACTTTTGGCAAGGTTGGCTCAGTTTGATAGGTTTATTTGCCATTTTGTTAAGCCTTTTACTGCCAAATATTGCATTAAATGTCATTAGAAATGTTTCTGTTAAAATATGAGTTGACCTTAGTAATTTCAATCTTCTCATAACAAGGGATTTTAAATATTGCTCCTAACCTATCTAATTTGAGCTGGGATTCTGTATCTCTCCAGAACAATTTTTTTATGCATTAAGTTGATATTACTATTTTTCAACTATTTAAAAACAAAACATTATTTCTGAAAGAGCTGTTTTCTTGTAATTGTGTTACATTCTGCCATTTTATTTTTTACATACTAAAAGTAATATTAACTAGTATGACAATCCACTATTTTTTACATAATAAATAGTAATAGTAACTAGTATGTAATATATTACTATTATAATAAATATTAATACTAGGATTATTAAATATTTATATTATTCCTCATTCTCAGGCACATATGCTTCCATCTTAGACAAGTGATCAGTCTCCTATAGTAACTCTTTTGCTTCCACCTTGCATTATAAGATTCCAAATTCAGAAAAATAAATATTTCAAGAAGTCTTTTCTCCTAAATTGTGAATGTTTCCCATAGAGCTTCTAACAACCGCAAAATTTCTTCCTTTACCTTATAAGACCAAGAATACTAAAAATAAAGTAAATTTATTTTTCATAGCTTATAATTTTTAATTAGTTCAACACCATTATAAGGTTGCAAAGGAAGAACTAAAAATCAAAAAAGTTCAGACTTCTGCATATCAATTTCTTCCAGGTAAATATTATTAAAACAACATGCTCAAGATAATGTAATTTGTAGGAAGAACCTATTATCTGCTACTACACTCAGCTATTCACATGTTCTTAGCCTCCAGGGGAAACATTAACCAAATCATATGAAATAGTGAAGTTCAGTACTGTGCAGCTAATTTTTCTCTTTTCCATTCTGATATTGTTGGTTGCTCTAACAAATTAATCATAGTCATTCAATCTTATCAACAAGTAGCAAGTGGTTTCTGCATATCTGCCATACTTTGCCTGAAAACTCCACAGTAAGTTACTGGCTGTAGAAATTGGATCTTTAACAGAAGACCTCAGTGGAAAGGACTTCTAACTATGATGATTTCATGGAAGCCTTCATGAGTGCAGGCTTCAGCATGGATATCGTCTACACAGCCAGGCTGTTTCAGGACACAGTGCCAGCATTTTCTGGACTGATACCTGAAACAGACTGCATTTCCAAAATTTGAGACTACAAATTAATGAAAAATTACTCAGTGAAATGATGAAGGAAATTTAACTGGAATTATTTGGAAGATTTCTGGTACATTTTTAATCTATTTTCTGATTGCTATTTGATAGTTATTCTTTTTGATTTTTATTTAGTAGAATATTAAATATTTTGTATCAACTGAACCCTCAGACTATCAAGAATACATTTTTTTTCTGTTTGTTTTTTCTTTTTACTTTTAATGGCATAGCAGTTAGCATGAGATGTAGAAGAATCTGCCTTTCTTTTGCCAGTAATTTGATAAATCACCTGCTTGCAAACAAACTGTTTAAATTTTATGGAGTATTATATTTTCAAATAACTTCTAGTTAAATGTGTATGATAAGCCCTCCAGGGAAAAAGGCTGTATTTCATATGTGGAATCAATACCTATGAAACCCTCAGAGTAATTGGATTGTCCCTTGGTTTAATTTTATAGGTTCTCTTAACAGGAAATAAGGAAGGTCAATTCCTGATGGGCTGGAAATCTCAGCTGGCATGGAAGACATGAAAGAGAAAGGAATTCACTCATATTTATAGGTACTTCGGGTTATGATAACTGGCTGGAGGTAAATAATTAGGTTTGATTTTTCAGTATTTAATAGACCAATAAGAGATGCTTTCAATTTATTGAGTGTAAAAGTTATTAATAATGCAATCCTAGATTTCTAATCTCCAAATAGAAATTATTTTTCTGTCCTTATGATGCTTAACATCATATGCCATTAACTATTTTAATCCTACTATAGGCTTATGTTTGTTAATAAATTCTTATTGTGGTATTTATGCAAATGAACCAAACAGAACAAAAATAAGGTATCTTTTTACTGTTCTTGTTTTTAACCAGATTTATCACTGGAGAATATTTATGATAATACGGAACAACTGTTAAAGAAAAAAATGCTTAAAACTTAGAACTAGGCAAAAGACTTATTGCAGATCTTTTACCCAAAGATTTGCTAATTCTTTAAAAGTATGTATCTTTGTCTGAGTCATATTTGCAATTAATATATTTTATAAGTTTGTGAGAAGATGTTAATTTGTAGAGAACACATGGCAATACTAATGATACTTATGATAATAGTTAAAATAAATTTTTTTCTAAGAGAAAGACAAATGGTTTGTTTGACAGTAAAGATAATTTCAAATATTTCAATTTTATTGCCCTGTTAAATAGTTTATTTAGTATAAAATTAGGAATTTTATACTATACTCCTTGCTCATTTTATACTACACTCCTGCTCATTTACACTTCAATGAATAAAATTAATTCTTATCATGCATTCATCTACAAATATAGCATGTTTTTAATTTTAGATATTTTTAACCTCAAGTATTTTATATATCTTTTACAACATAAAACTCAGGAGGAAAATGAGAGGATACAAAAAGTCTTATTATATATAACTACTATGGATTAAAAGAAAAACATCACATGGTTTCACTTATAGCAGGAATACAGGGAAACCAAATAAAACATCAGTGTAAATAAAATAACAGTACAAAACACAACAAAGTAAAAACAGACAATTATAAATCAGAGACATCCTGCAGGGGAGGAGGAGGGAGAGGCATCAGAGAGAGGGAGAGAGGAGCACAGGGGACTGAGGTGACGGTGCACGGTGCATTGGGGAAGGAAACTCTATGGGGACTACACCTGAGGGGGTGGAGGGAAGCAAATATTGTTTAAAAATGAACATTCATGGAAATAATGAAAAAATTAATTTAAAAAAATAAAAATAATTTCTTTGATTGAAAAAATAAATAATAACTACTATAGGTTAGAAAGTTAAAATAAATATAAGGGCATAAAAATTCCCTATCTCTCAAACATGGATCTTGACTTAAAGATTCAGTAAATGCCATGATATCAAACAAAGAATAAGCCCCAAAAAAATGTTCAGGTAGATATTCTCAAGATATTCAAAACATGCTTTCTCAAGAAGTGTCATTTCAGCAAGTGGATTGTTTTGAGCAGAGCCCAATCAAGGCCTTCATGCTCATGAGAAATTATTGCCACTTCCTTAACTACATAAAAGAATGAAAATTGGGAGTGTAACCCAAAATTAGGATTTTTACCAGGAATAACCTTTCTTTCAAAGAAACTTATCTATATCATTGGACAAACATTCAATTACAAAGCATCTGGTCTTAATTATATGAGTCACCCTCTCCTCCTCAGATGAGACCCCATCTCTCTCCTGAAGACCCTGGCCCTATTCCATTCTTTAGATCACGATATATACCCATACTTAACCCAATGGCTTCAGAATCTACATCTATGCAAATTCTACATATGGATATAACTGAATTTGTTCTTTTCTACTACTAAACTGTCTGATTTTAATTTGGTTGCCTAACCAGTCCAAGAAGAAGGAATAGGGGGAGATTTCCTGTCCTTCCTAATACACACACACACACACACACACACACACACCTGACACCAGGTAAGCTAGCCTAATGAATACTTTATTTGTCCATTCTCCAAATTCCACATCTTCTAAATTCTTCTACCTACAAAAATATCCTACCATAAAGAATCAGATAATTCTGCAATAGGCCCTGCTGTTTACCTAACATCCACCTCACCCCATTCCCAGTACACAAGGACTGGCATCAGAGAAGGTGGCACTAGTCTCAGCCTCAGCTCCAACTGGGATAAGGAGGATGGGCATTAAAGCATAAGTCAATCATGTCTAATTGTCCCCATAACTAAGGTGTAGGCATGGATATGTAACATAACTTTGGCCAATTAGACAAGAAGATAGATGTTGATGGACATCTCAGAAGAGTACTTTAAAAGATAAATCAAAACAGGCAAAATGAAGAGAAAACCACTTTTTCTGTGTGTCTGAATTTAAAACCTAGAATAGCTTCAAATCTTATACGCATGAGAGAATCTAGTCTGAACTATGAGGTTGGAGAAACAAAGAGAAAAAAGTACTGGATCCATGGGCACTCTGCCATTGAATTTGTCAATACTGAACCTCTTGTTAAATGAAAACCGCTTTGCTTATGGCTTAAAGGCATTCTGCGTTGGACTGTCCACTAGAGCTGCAGGAAGCGTGAGAGAAACTTTTGCCATTATTTCCGAGTTAGGCCTGAAGCTTTTCTCTGTAGTCTTCAAAGAAGGATCTCTACTTACACTTGTTCGTATAATGTTCAAAAGTCAAATAAATCTTTCTCCTAAGTCTCCATATACTTGGATTCCTAACCTTGACTAAGCCCTAAGTCATGAAACCTATGACAATGTACTTACATCTCTGAATCTCAGTCTCTCATCCACAGGAAGACGTTAATACATATCTTGAAGGGTTTTTGTTGTTTTTCTTTTTTAATTTAGGTAACACTGGTTTACAACACTATATATGATTCAGAGGCATGGGATCACACCCCTTGAGATGTATGTTACCACAACACACCCACCACCAAGGCACCCTGCACTCCTCAGTCCCCCCCTTTACCTCTGGTAACCTCTAGACTATAGTCAGACTTCTCAGATTAGTTAATGGTTTGTGTCTGACCTTTTGTTTGGTCTTTCTATATTCCATATCTAACTGAAAGGTTTTTGAAAGAATAAATGAAATATTTTATAAATGCTTCAAATTAAACAGAAGTGGTCAGAAAAGATTTTTTTTAATATCCAATGTCAACTTGGTATGGATGAAAATCACACTCAAAAAGTAATTTTTGAAGAACCAAATTTGGTGCTCACTTTCCTATTCTCCAATGATTTAAGAACTGTGGAGAGGAGGGGTCTTGTAAAGAAATACTTGATAACCCAATAACATGGAATCATACCACTTAATTTTCTTCTCATAAACTCTAAGAAACAAGTCAACGTATTGTATCCTTTAATTTATGTTCCTAGGTGAAGATTTCTGCTGCTAGCATAAGCTGTCATGAGATCTAAATATAGAAAAGATTGCCTTTTTGTTGAGAAATATTTCTCAATTGATAATTTCCTCTTTGGGGAAAGGGAGGAGACCTGTACCATATACCACTGCACTCTGGGCAGAAATCAGATTTGAAAACTGACAATGTTCCAAGATTTGAAAAGAATCTTTTTATGTAATAATGATTAACCATATAAGCATATTTCTGTAAGTTTTAACAATATTATCTAAAAGAGTAATTCACATCACATAATTGTATATAACTCCTAATATAATTCATTAACTTTCTTGGTATTTTTGTGTGTATTTTTTCCCCTGGCATTCTTCTTGTGCTTGAAAGATAATATACTTTTAAATTGAGACTGTCGAAGAAAGTTCCTTAGCCATCAGGAGGCAAGTTTATTTTTAGAGAGGAAAAATATAAGGTCATAAGTGTATTTTCAGTCACACTCCCCCCCCAAGGAAAAGCAATTTTGTTTTTCTTTGGACTATGTATTGATTTTAAGGTACAAGTTAAAGGTGACCATACAGTCTTTGAAATTACTCTGTATTCTTATCCCTAACTCATTTAGGAAGTTGAAAGTCCCCTAGCACTGACACTTATATTGTTATTTTTTTCTTTTTGTTTTAATAGTAGGCTGTTTTTTTTTTTTTCCCTTAAGATATATTGGAACATATCTAGCTTAGATACATTATGGTCCTGAAATATCAGGAAAATATTCCTATCTCAGCATGCCATTTCTGTCCACTGTAATTTAGACATTCTTCATGCTGCATTTATGTCCACAAGGATAATAGTCCTTACATTAAAAACCAGCCTTCATGAAGTGGCTCACCCTTCAAGAAGTCCATTATAGCCTTTCACTCTCTGACCCTGTACTGCCTCCAACTCCTACTGTTTTTAATAAGCAACTCAAATGTAGTAAACTATCTTCTCTATGCTGAGGGCAAAAGCACTAAGAGACACATGATAACACAGTGTGGACGAGGACGCCGAAATAAGCCCATAATTCTAGTCTTAAAATACCCCATTGCAAACAAAGTCTTAAAATTATTTCAAACCCTCAACTTTAGCTTGATTCCTGTAGTCCATGAATTTTCTTCTATTATACATGCTCTAATGAGACAGCATATAATGTATGTGTTTCTAAATGTTTATTTAAACAAACATGTAGCAAGTGTTCATCAAACTACTAAAAATAACAAACAAGTAAATCAAAGAAAGGACAAAGGGCCTCTTAAGGGAATGAGAACATCATAGAGGGAATAGTGAGGCACAGCAGCTACCTGAACAACAGCAACTCTCAAATTTCATGCGAAGACTAAGAGAATTTCAAAACATTTAAATTTTGTAGAGAAATATTTTTAGATTAAGTAATAGAAAATAATTGGGTATTACCTCTGGCTCATTATGTCATGGATTTCAATGTCCATGACCAAAGCAAGGAAATGTTTCAGTTACCCCTAATTAAGAAATAAGATGATAAGGCAGAAAGATTAATATTGATTTTAAACAGACAGACTTAAGTTTAAATCCTGTCCTTGGGTGACTTTAAGCAAACTATTCACTCATCTTTAAAGTATCACTACTCTGTAGGGTTGCTGTGAGGATTGAAAATGAGTGAAAGTGATCCAGAGATACAAAGTCCCAGTTATATAACTATTAAGTCCCTGGGATGTTATATGCAGGAGGTTTACTATAGTTAATAGTAAAATATACTGTACTGTATATTTGAAAAAAGTTGCTGGGAGATCTTAAAAGTTCTCATCATAAGGAACAAAATGTAGAACTATATATGGTTATAGATATTATGTAGATTTATTGTGGTGATCATTCATGATATATTGTTAAATTAAATCATTACGTTGTAAACCTGAAACTATCTCAGTTTAAATGTCCTTCAATTGAAGGGGAATCGAGGGAGGGAAGTAAGGTGGAGGAAAAAAAAAACAGACATAAAGACAGACAGAGGGAGGAGAGAGTATAAACAATTGCCAAGAGAAAGCTCCTACTTTACAAACAGAAAGCCAATTTATATATGTAAAAGGAATGCTGACAGAGAGAACTCACTATTGGTCCAGCATCATTAGAACAACCAATCATGTAAGAACTATGAATGAATCTTAAAATTAAAGGACAATTTTAATGAGTATGTGAATATTTACAGTCACAAAGCATATCTCAAGAGATAGTTACGGATAAATATATAGAGAGAAAGATATGTCCCTGATACGGTAAAATCTCATAAACTACCAGAAAATTGGAGCTAATAATAGTAAGTACCTTTATCTCAGAGATGTTTCTCTGAAAGTGTTGCAATTGCATCAAACCATTGTTTTCAAACCTTTCCTCTCCGTCTTAGATCTCTAAGTGCTTTTCACAGAAGCCGCCCCTAGGTGCTAGTGTAATGCAAAAAAAAGAGAGACAGGAAGCCTCCCTGGTGGCACAAGGGGTTAAGACACTGGCCACTGGCCATGGCCACTGCATCCCCCACCAAAGAGCTACCCATATGGTGCAGCAGACCTCTCCTGACTCCCCCGCTGCTCCCCTCAACAGTGTATTTCTGTCAATATGCCTGTTCTGTTCCACTCTGTCTCTGATGAATCCTCTCACCCCCGACACCTTTGGCCTATACCCCAGTACTTGTATGCATAAATAAATAAATCTTAAAAAAAAAAAAAAATAAGAGGGATAGGACAGAGGCTAGGAATACAAAGCAAACAGGTTTCTGGATTTCTGGCTCCTTGCTATGAGTTTTACATATTTGAGCATTGGAAAATATTGTTTTTTTCTAATAGCTGCAAGTTATTACTGATGGATACCCTCCAATTTCTGAGGTTTCCAGGCCCTTAACCCTCACTGTAACACTGCCTCCAATACTTAGATTTTCCCAACTGTGTCAGTGAACTGGTAAACTATTCTACCCTTCCTTTCTCTCATATTTCTCTCCCTTCCCTATTTCTCCCTTCTACCACCCACCTCTCAAT
Source organism: Talpa europaea (assembly GCF_964194135.1). NCBI lineage: Eukaryota > Metazoa > Chordata > Mammalia > Eulipotyphla > Talpidae > Talpa > Talpa europaea. The sequence goes on along the minus strand of NC_140068.1, from coordinate 28,228,800 downwards.
TCTCCGTTGGACAAATATGCAGGTTTACATGTGCACTATTTTGGGGTGTATTAACAGGCAATGCTAACCAGATGACAAAAAATAATAATAAACCAACATTATGGCCTGGATTGCTCTATGCTCTAACACTGACAAAACTAGCCATAACAATGCAACTGGGTATCTCACCATCAATAGTATCTGCACATATCTTTATTCTAATACTCCTGCCATGTTTTCATTCTGGTAGATTTTCTGTCAAATAATTCTGTTAATTCAGATTGTGAGATTTTTGAAGTTATTATCTTGTAATAACATATGCCTTATCAAGTGTCTATAATAGGGTAATGAAATATTAGACAAAGTGATCCACTCATCTTAATGAGTGATTAAGGTTCCCCAGAGAGATAGACTATGATTATAAATGGTAAATCAACACAAAAACTCCCTTGAGAATTCTCCTCAGGTGTATTAAAATGTAATAGTTTTATAAACTATGCTTAAGTCTTCTCTTAAAAACTAAGACTAACATCACAGAAAAAACTCAGCTGAAATTGTGTTGCCTATAAAATGTTATCTTATGAATCAAACTGTTGACACAATATTTTATTTGATATTTTTGCTACCTCACACCATCAAAAGAAAACCAGGAACAAAAGCATGTGACCAATGTAGATTGGCTATTGAATACACAAATACACTTAAATTCTTTAAATAAATATTTGAAGAAGGCAAGCTTTATTTTAACAACTTGGATAATAATTTATATTTCAACTCCAAGACAAGAGAAACAAAAAAGAAAAAGAAAAAGAAAAAGATTACACAGTTCTAAAAGTAAATTAATATAAAAGCACATTTCTTTAATATCACTGTTCTCTTTTCATCCTTCTCTGTTAAATGTGATTTACTCTTTTAAATTTCAGTTCAGGAATTTGGCAAGGGGGAAGAATTGAAATCTACTAGGACATTAGATTATCAAATCATACCTAAGTTTAATAATACAGGAGAAATCATTTTTCACTTCAATCTTCAGATTAACTTCAAATTAAAGAGAGCTTTTACTTGTGATATCTATATTAACTATATATATAAAACATATAATTTGTGTTTTTAGAGAAGAACTAAGTGTAGTGATTTATATTACTGTCAGTGATAAGTAACAGACTGAAGTAGGATATAATATAGTCCTAATTTTAAATACTGTCAGAGTAGCCCCCTAGAGAGTCTAAACTAAAATTCAATTAATCATTTTATAAAAATCTGTTAAAAACAATAAGCAGTTATAATTACAAAAGAAGATGAATGTATTGAGTTGTCAATCACAATCTGTACTCTCAGATCTAGGACAGAACATATAGAAAATGGTCAAATGAATTTGTTCCATGAGGTCAAAGTATAAAAGAAGAAAAGACACAGATGTATTTGGACACAGATGTATTTGAGATCAAAGAACAATTTTTTCATTCCATTCAACATTTCTTATACAACATGTTTTACTTTAAATATACCAAACTGTGAGGAGCATAAAGTTGGGGTTTTTGACAATCAAAAGACCAATAAAAGAGAGACAGAAATAGGTTGGAGGGAAGAAAGAGAAACTCTAAAATGGAGTTCTTTCTTGGTAGTAACAGTAACATTTGAAATTACAGCAAAAGGAATAGGTGAGATCAATTATAAAAACAAAACCCAAATACTAATGATCATGGTAAAAGTCATAGAACTACATTAAAATATAAACTAAAATAAAATGCTGGGAATTGGAATATTTTTATTCAAAAAATGATACTAAAATCACTGCCATATTGAAATAAGCACGATGTACAATAGGAAATATATTCAGATATGAGAATTGGAAAGAATATGAGTTATCCACCAGTGAAGAAAATCTTCCCAAAGCAGATGGAACATGAGGAGACACAATAAGCATGGGTCAGAGTCTGGTGACAAAGCAGAGAGGAGAAAACGTACAAAAGGCCCAGAGATGTCAAAGAAATGGCACCATAAGAACCCTCTGAGGGGATCCAGACTGGTGGACAAAGAAGAGTTTGAACTCATTGGCTTGGTTCCTGTTAGTTACATTTTATTCTAATATAAGCATGCAGAGGCCCTTCATGCCACATTATAAGCACTAACAATCCCCTAACCATGCTCCTCCAGCAGGTAAATAATACCCTGATTTTGACATCACCAACTAGTTTTGCCTATTTTTGAAAGATGTAAATGAAATACAGTACATATCCTTTTGTGTCTATCTTTTTCCCTCAAGACTATGTTTATGAAATCCATCCATATTGTATTCAACATAAATCCATCAATATTGTTATACATTGCAGTGTTATATTTTGTCATATGAATATGTCACCATTTGTTTTTACACTTTACTTTCAATAGACATTTGGAATTTGTTTCCATTTAGAGCTATTATGAATATGATGCTGTGAATATTCTTGCACAGGTCATTGGGAGAACATGTGACTCGGTTCTTCATTTCTTCTGGGCTTAGATTGAGGGTGAATTTGCTGTGCATTAGGTTGTACAGAGCCATTATACTCTGATTAGAAATATATGCTTTGCATTCTCATGAATGCTTAAAATTTTGATTTTCATCCGTTTTTGTGATTTAAATTTGAATATTCTTGATGACTGAGTTGAACAGTTTCACATATTTTCATGATTTGGGGCCACTGGGATATACTCATTCATTTTAAAAAAAAATTGGGGTAAAACATTGGTTTACAACAGTGTAAGTGATTAAGAGGTGGAGGATAACACTTTTCAGATGAATGTCATCACAGCACACCCACTATCAAGGCATCCAGAGTCCTCCACCATTGTCCACTGTACCCCCTCATACATCACAGAATGTATACATTCTTTCACATACTATTTTAAATGTATTCAATAGTCCTTTCAGCCACCATCATTGCCACCTGACAAAAGTAGAATTTAAGCAAGGAAGCACTAAAGAATTTTTAAAATCTTGTGAATCACTTTGTATCTTTCTATGAAGAGAAATAATTTTCTTTTCTCTTCCTTTCTATCCATCTTCATTATTCTCATGTTTACTTATTTAGAAATCATTACAATGTACTCTAAAAATTTATTATAAAAATTATGAATTGAATGACACATTTTAGTAGGAGACATATAAATATCTTCTATTTACAACTTATAAACAGATGATATTCAGTAAGCGTTTTAAAAGGAAATGGGAAAAAAAACACTATGTATTGTAAATTTAGAATAATAAAAGAAAAATAGACACACGAGAATTTTTTTCCTACCTTCCCTAAAGACTAAATACAAGTTACATTCGGCAAAAATAAAATGGCTATGACCTTTTTCCCTCCTCTGCATGATTAATTACTTAATGTCCTATTAATTGCAAGATGTGGCTGAATTTCAAACACTCATTTTCTGTGCATATCATCCTGTAGTGGAACCACCGATTAAGTCCTTCATCGAAGGTGAGCCAACAAGGTCATCTGAGCAGTATCTCCTCAGCTATTCATTACCCATCTTCAGTGGCAATTAACAATGGCAACATTTCCATAAATCAACCTCTTTCTGATTATTCTCTGATGATAAACAGTCAAAAATGTGTGCATCCCATATCACCCCTCTTAATTTTACATTTAAAAAAAAAACAGTCTAAATATAACACAGAGAAAAATCAGGTGAAATGTTACTAGAATTTCAGTAATTAAAATGTTCCAGGAAAATAAGGTTATATTCCTTTGAAAGAAAAATACAAGCTTATACCCAAAATGAGTTGACTGACAAACCAGGGGTCAAACATAAGAAGGGAAGGCTGTCAAACACATAATACCTGTTTATTCCTCTGTCAAGGAAATTATGACTCCAATCAGCTTCAAAAATAACCATTTGCTTAGTAATACATGGAAAGCAACAATTTAGACTAGAAAGCTTATTTAATTTGCCCTGTTCTTAAAGAACATATTACCAATGAAATTTTCTAAAGGATATATTTACTATATTCTTTTAAAAGCATAATTTGCAAACAAGTTCAGTTTTATTAACTTTGTTTAGTTGTGAAATATTGTGGTTTTTTTTTTTGGTGTTGTGTATCATTTTAATTAGCAAGTACAAGATGTTATTGATAAAATTTTCTCTTAAATCACCAAAATTGCTCTTTTAATATCTAATAATAGCCAAAATTAACAGTTAATTAGGAAGATCTATCTGAAGCTATCAAAAGTTATAAAGTATTTAAAGTTTATCTAATAAAAACACTAAAAATATACATTAAAATATATTATTAGTAGTAGATAATCTGTCCATAAAATTACATGATATATAATAATTGATGGTTATAGTTATCATATAGTTTACTAATAAATCACATTCATAAATATTATTACAGCATATATTACATATATGATTACATAGTATAATTATATACTTTGCTATCTTTTACAAACATTTTTGAAAGAAAGTAATTTGTTCTCTCTAGTATAGTATTTAAAAGTTCCTGTTTATTATGATTAAAGAATTGAGGCTACTAGGGGGAACCGAGGATGGGCCTCCCTTGGTAGCACAGCGGTTGAGTGCTGGGCTACAAAGCCGCCCACAGCCTCTGCAGGACAGGTTTGATCCCTGGCCACCAGCGAGGGTCCCACATGGCACAACAGACCCCTCCTGCCATGCCCGCTGCTACCCTCAGCAGTGTATTTCGTCAGTCTGCCTGTTCTGTTCCCTACTCTGGCTTTGGTGAATTCTCTCACCCTCCCGCACTTCTGACTGTACCCAGTGCTTGTATAAATAAATAAATGAATGAATAAATGAATAAATAAATAAATAAGAAATGAGGCTACTAGGAGGAACAGAGGATGGGAGTGGGAACAAAAGGGGGAGGGGCCCAATGGTCTAGGATAAAGGACCATGGGGGCTTAATGGTGGGTGTGGTTCCGTTCTGGAACCACAGTATTTCTGAGGATATGTGAACCTATTCTTCTAAATCATATACAAAATTGTAAACCAACATTACCTCAATTAAAAATAAGTAAATGATAGTTCTGAGAAATAAAAATAAATTAAAAAAATAAAATTTCTATGTATATTTTTCAAGAGCTATAATTTAGTAAGCACTATTAAACATATTTAAATAATTTAATAAGCTATTGTGCTAAGCATATATACAACTTAGAAATTAGTTTCAAATTAATATGTAAAATTAAAGACACAAAATTAGCTTGACAGTGTAAAATTGGTATGTACATATTGAGATCCTGTGATAGCTGATGTGTTTTTTTACATTTAAGAGAAAACACAACTGGAACTGGCTTGAACAATTTATTTCACAAGACCAAAAATCAAATATGATAACAAGGCCTAGGTATGGGATGAACAGAACTCTGCCCTATTTTCCTACAATTCATTCAGAAGAGACATCCATTTGACACTCTTGTCTCCACACTTCTCTTGAGAGTCACTGATGTGCCACAAACAATGAGGTAATAAGATAAGCCCCCCCCCCCCGAATAAAATTCCTTCTCTTCAATCACTGACTCTGACTTGTGTAGTTTAACTGAATAGGGACTAACCCTTTTTATAAAATAGGAGGAAAAACCAGTAGTACTTACATACTACTAGCATTTTTATTTTTCTAAAGATAGCAAGGAAGTAATATTGAGCATTCTTGAAGACTACAGGAATAAAGTTACTAAGGGAAAAACAGGTAATACATCTAGATTCTTAGGTGTGATCAAGCAGCACTTAAATGTTTACTCTAACAATTGAGTGATTGCAATACCAGAAATTAGAAAATGCTACATATTCCAAAGTGACTCCCCCTGCTCTGCATAAGCAGAATAATTCTCACCTTGTGGCATCTCAGGAGGCAGATAATGAGGTTCTTGAGCACTGACATGTACCCATTCAAAGTCATCATACAGATCCTGGTGATAATCACAGGCCCCTGGACCATCATCAAAAGTACAGCCACCTAAAAGGGGAAGAGAAAGGCTGTTGTTACATTCTCAACAGATCTGTTAAAAAAGGTAGGAAAAAAACCACCAATTTTAAATGTGCAATGTGGCGCCCACAATTTCAGTAAGAAATAGCACTCCTGTTTATCACTATTCTTATTAAATTTTCACATAAAATGAAATTTCTGTCAGTAACTTCTACTTGAAAAAGAAACTAGTTTCAGCATCAGAAGAAAGATTGGGGCCCAGATTTTGAAATATTGAAAAAAAAAAATAAAAGATTATGTACAGTGAGGTGATCCTGAAATATACAAGCCACCTGAAATCTAAATGGATTTTGAGAACTTTAGTGAAGAGAAGGGAGGCAGGAAAAGAGTGAAAACTATCTTTTTTGGTAGTGCAAGTTCAAAAACATGAAGTTAATAGTAAAGTCTTAATCATATTACTTGCTTTAAAAGAGCACTTTGAAATAATTTCATAATAGCAAATAAAATATACAAAGCTTTATAGGTTCTAAAATGCTTGAGGTCAGTGATACACACTTCCATACTTTATTTAGATTACTTTCCTACACAGTTGTGACTTAAAAGGAGGGGGAAACTGAAGCATAAAGCTTATCAGATCAGTCTATAATCACTCTCACCATGAGCACTTTATTTAATAACCTCCTTTTCAAAAATGGAGGTTACCTTTTCCCCTTTACATCAGTTATTTTTCCTGGCTTTATTTTCAGGGTTAATGTCACGGCAAAATTACAATGATTGCTTTTACTTTCCTTCTACATATACAGGCACACACAGTTCAACCTATTTAGTTTATTCAAAATCATGAAAATAAGAACTGGCCTATATGTCTAATCTTGAAAGAAAATGGATTAGAACTAATGAAAATCCTGCAGTGGACTTAATGAGAAAAACCAGTAACTTGTCTCCTTTCAAGTAGCTTATTTGTTTAGTTTCCATGGGGATCTTTGTGAAGAAACTCTGAATTCTCTGACCAAACAGCAAAGTAGGAAGTGGTGAACTTCAAGCCTATAAATTCTTCTCTGTGAAAAACGGATTAATTTTCTTCATCAAAAAAAAAGCTTGTTAATTGAAAGTGAATAAGCTATCTTCCTCACACACGAAACAGACAAACCAGCATGACAGGCAGAGAGAGAAGGCAAGACCAGAGATGTCCTGGTAATCCCACAGTCCAAACAACCTTTCTCAAAAGCAGGATATATAAGTGGGTATCCTTGAATCACTCTTATGAATACATCAATACTTTAATATAACCAAACCTCAGCACTTTGAAAGTTTAATATTGTCTTTTAAGTAAGCCTAAAATAGCCCTGTTAATACAGTCTCATGAAAAATGATGTATTTTCAATTTTAAATTAATCAATGAAAAGTGGTTGCTAGGAAATGCATCTTCACATGCAATGGGAAAGTTTTTCTCAAATCATAAATTGCTCAAATCATAAACCCTAAAATGACTTACTGCTTTGAAAGACATGCAGTCAAAGTCCCCACTACCCTTTATAGTAATGCAAGTGATCTTCCTTTATAAATTTAAACTACCAGTGGAACCTACATTGGTTCATTTGGAAGATAAATGGTCTTAATAGCTGTCCTTCATTGCCATTGTTAATTTTAGACTCCAGGACTTTGATTAGCAATAACTAGGAATGGCTGTGCAAAATAAGTGGGTCAACCCCTACTATTTGTTGCACATCATTGTCCTATCAGTCAACACTCTCAAAAATTAATTACTTGTCCACTTGACTTAAGCAATAAGAAAAAAAATGAAGATAATATTTTACTTTAAAGTTTACAACAAATTCTAATCTAAGAGGTACTATAGATCTATTTACCACATATGGAGCATATTAATAAACATGGTAAACAAAATTTTAAAATATTTTTGCAAGAATTTTGTGTTTCAAAGTTAAGAATTCATACAGTATACTGAACTAGATGATATAAATTACAAAAAAAATACTGGTTTTGGCCTGAAGAATTGCATAGACATGGAGTGAAACAACAAAAAAAAGTATACTTACAAATATACATACATATACATACATGTATACACACAAATACATATACCCACTACTGTGTGTTATAAGAGGTAATAACAATATGACCAAGGTCACAGAGAACACAAAGGACAGGCAAATTGGCTAGTTACACTATGGCTGATTAAGGAAGGTTTCATACAGTTATACCTATAAAGATAAGTAAGGATGTGCCAGGCCAGAATGGCAATGGAATTGAAATCAGAAAAAAGCAAAAACAAAAACATACAAACTTGAAGAAAAATGGTATGCTAGGAAACCTCAAATATTCTCAAAATTTTGGGGGCAATATGCATTTAATGTATATATAGGGGATGGGCAAAAAGCAAAAGTAAATACAAAAGACTTTAGATTTCACAAAATGTTTATATTTTATTCTGTATATACTGAAACCACTAAATTATTTTATCCAGCAGTATAACACAACTCAAGTTATATGACTAATAACAATAGCTCTAATAATCATGTAGAATTTCAAGAGAAAAGGAGGAAAATAGAGTTAGACAATTTGTCCAGCCTTATAACAGATAGCACTTATTATATATTGGGTTAATTCCATTATACACAATCCTGTTTACCATTCAAGATTCACTAGAAAGCCCTACCCACAAAGTTTTTTATTTCACAGTCATCTATATACATGTTCCTGAGATTAAGACATTTTTATATATAGTACTAAATCTATTTAAAAGAGAAACACCTAAGCCAGGTTCTGATTCATAAATAAAAACCCAACTCATGAATTTAAAATTTCACTGACCTAGATGGCAGAACAAAAGAAGAAAATACTGAAGTGATGTTCAAAAAGTTTTGTTAGGCTGAGGGTATAAAAAATAGAGGAGAAAACATCTTACATTATCAGTTGCTAACTGGTGATAAGACAACAATGAGTAGCTGCAAATCGTGTCAGAGAAATGGCGACCACAAGTTCCTTGACCCTTGGAAGAAAATTACTTCAGAAGAGACATTTCACAGATTGCCAATTCCTCTCTGCCAATCAATCAGCTAAGGAACAGATCTATCACTACAATGATCTGCTCCCAACACAGCAAGCCACTTACAGGGCTTTGCAAGCTATCACCTGAAAATAAAAATCAAGCTAATTTGTACTTGCCAGAATTTCTTTCCAATCTAAATTGCTCACTTCAAGGACTGGTACTAAGAAAAATTAAATACCTTTAAAAAAAAAAAAAAAGTAGTTCTACCCCCAAAACTATATTGCCTATATTGCGGAAACATCTAGCATTTTAGAGAGACTGGGTGTTATTCAAACAGATGGTGATAACTTATGAGAGAGCATGGAAATAGAGACTTTTTCTGCGGAGCCATGAAAGACTGAATATTAAACTCAAACATTTTTTGAAGTCAATTTTTCAACAAAACCCAGGGTCAGGTTAATTTAGAACAAAGTTGAACTAGAAAAAATAAAATGTTGGTAGGGCCCAGGACAGTGCTGAACATTTTGTGTGAGACATTCTATAGAAGATATTATACTAGGACTTCCACATTCTCCCTTCTTGAGCACCTATGCAGTCTTAATTTTTGACTGGGTATAAAAATAAAAAGTATATATAATTATCCTTTTTAACTCTTTACTGTTTGAAAAGAACAAGATTCATTAAACTAAAGATACAGGCTATTTTTTAAATTTTATTAAATTATTTGCAATATACAAGGTCTTAAAAAGTAAAAGGAAAGTGTTAGACAAATTATTTTGGTAAAAGCAATATCCTTAGCAGAGTTGTTTTATGAACCTCAAAAACAAACAAACGAATATTTTCCAATTGTGTAGTAAGCTGTGATACACAAATTTGTTCATGTAAGTGATCAACTTTGGAATGACCTTCCTTCCATTAATATCACCAAGAAAATTTAATACATGTCACATTAGAACACGTGATACCGAATTAAAACTAATTTTGAGTTAGTCACTGTTATGCTAATCAGAAACCATTATACAAGTTTATAGGCATTATCCCCAAAACTCATTATAAATAAGTAAATACATTTCACATGAAAAATTTTAAAAAGGAACTTATTATTAAATATCTTGAATGCAATTCTGTTTAGAATCTGGGTCAACACAGTCTATATCCAGAAAAACAGAAAATGTATAGAGTTAATGCTTTTGTAAGCTGTGCGATATCAATAGTCTTCCTTTAGACTGTACACTTTGGGGATTATTGAAAGCCAAAATAAGAATCGACACTCCATTATCAATGTTCCCGGAGTCTGCATCTGCTCTAAGAATAAACAATGTTTTTTCTCAATTTACTGAAATTCAAATTGGGAAAAAAAATCCAAATTGATGCAAAGAACAAATGCCTTTGAGGGCACATGTCTGAGTAAATGGTTATAATAAATCACACTAGTTCAATACTAAAGAGATCTACTGAAGAAAAATAAGAAAATTTATGAGTAAGACTTATTTAAAAGTTAATCATTTCAGATGGGGGGGCAGGAAACCATTGCCCTTCTATTGGTTAATTAGAATGGAAAATATTATGTGAGTCTAGTTTCTGCATAAAGGAAAAAAAACTTGAAGCACATTTGTGGAAACCCAAACCTATCATTTATTGATAGACACAAATGGCTCTTAATGATGAGAGTAGAGCTCATTTCAAACAGACCCATCAATTATCTAATTGTTGATCCCTAGACTTCCACTTCTAAGAATATATGTTAAATATATATAATCCAAGATTATTTAGTTCATAAAACTCCTATTCTAATTGTCTATGATCCAAAGGAAATGCTACACTTCCAACCGACTAAATAATCTTAACTAAGACTGAATGAACCAGAATAGAATAATACGACCAAGTCACTCTCCTCAAACTTTGCATAGAAACAATATTAAAATCCCCTGAACTTTATAAAATTTAAGGAATTTTAGGGAACTAACACACACCACCTCTTAGATGGTAGAAATAAGAAAGTGTACATAACTTTGCTACTTTACCTCTTCGAGTTTCAATTTCCTCCCCAGTAAAATCAAAATCCTAACAGTGACAATTGTGTTGTGAGGATTAGTGATAATGCATGTAAAACCCCTAACACTGAAGGCTTTTTTTTTTTTTCAAAGTAGCCTATTTTTTTTTCATATTCCATTATTTACAGTTTATTCTGTATATATGCTACACAGATTCCACACTAGGCACATATTCAACAGTTTATACCTAAATGAGGAAAAAAAAAAAAAAAAACTATGGTTTTCATATAATTTACCAAAAAAAAATCTAAAAAGATCTTCCAAAAGGCAATACTATCATATTATGGTAATCAGTTATGTTTTCAAACTTTGCCTATAAAAAATCAGTTCGTAAACATTTTAGAATTTGCAGGTGATCCCTTTTTTTTTTTAAGATTTCTTTATTCATTTATACAAGCACTGGGTACAGTCAGAAGTGCGGGAGGATGAGAGAATTCACCAGAGCCAGAGTGGGGAAGAGAAACAGGCAGACCGACGAAATACACTGTTGAGGGGAGCAGCGGGCGGCAGGAGAGGTCTGCGCACCATGTGGGACCCAGCTCCGGTGGCCGGGGATCAAACCGGCGCTGCAGAGGCTGCAGGCAGCCTCACAGACCAGCGCTCAACCACTGCGCCACCGGGGGAGGCCTGGTGATCCCATTTTAGTCAAAACTATGCATCGTGTCAATATAGCAGCAAAACAGTTACAGAGTATAGCTAATGGGATGCTATATTCAAATTAAACTCATATTTACAAAAATGGGTGGTGGGCTAAACTTGACCCACAGATGATAGCTCACCAGTCCCTCGTTAGATCACTCTGATCTTAAGTGTTGTTGGAAACTGCAGGTAGTACACAATCTGGCTAAAGCTTACAACCCAGTGTTTTGATTTCTGCATCATGCCCATATGACTCAATTTTCTTTCCCTTGTATTATGACAAGTAACAAACAGGAGGGCACAGCCAGGAAATTAAACTGGCAGTGGAGTCTAAATGACAGTGCTAGGTCTGAAATCAACTCAGCATACCTAGCTAGGCAGTAGTAGAAGTCAGTAAATGAGCTAAGGACACTTTCATGGTCCTCTAATATGGGCTTAAACTTTTAAGACCACAAAGGAAAATATATTTTACATCAAAATCTAGCACATACATGCATAAAAAGGCAAATACTTATATACATAATGTGTGTTGAAACAACAGTGTTTATTCAATCAATCATTTATTATTTCATATATGGGTCACTAGTCCAGTGTTCTTTCAATAAGTAAAATAAAATGAAACATAGTCATATGAATTTGGGAAGTAGATATGAAAACAAACCAGCAATGCTTTGTCTTAAATACATGTGAGCACACATTCCTTATGGGAGGAGACTCAGAGGACAGGTGTGGGTGATCCAAGTCTCAATTTAATTTTCAGGTCCTAGGCACAATTTAAAGTCCAAAAGTAAGCCTAAGACCAAGGGAGCCCCGAGAGTAGTGTGTGACTTCATCCAACCTCATGATGGAGCTAATGGGTAATTACATACAAACAGCCATAGAAATGATTTCACAGATGAAAAAAGGGTTTATTAAATATAAGAGGAACATATTAATGCAAAGTAATCACAACAGAAAAAACTGAAATTAACTACACAGAGCAAGAAAGAATCAGAGCTAGGATCTAAACCCAGGCACTGTAGGTTATCTCTTAACTACTACACTAAATGACACCTCAAAATGAGGTGGAGTTAGACATTTTTGGAATTACCTGGTACAGCTCCCTCCAATGGGCAGAACCTCAAGCTATTATTCAAGACAGAGGGCATTACTCAACCAGTCATGTGATGGCATAGTAGTGCTTCATCCTTTGAGGATAAAATGTAGTAAACTTTGAACCATGTCACAAGTCAGACTTGATGCTATATACAAGTGTCTTATTGGTCAGAGATATAAAAGACTAGAACTAGTAACATCAGCAAAGGGTTTTATTTAAATAGATTTAAATAAAGATTTAATGTTTAAGAAATGATACTGTAGTAATACTGTCCTACCACTCTTGCTTGACAATCTTCAGTTTATAGCTCATTTTCACCAAAACATATAAAAACAAGGAACTATTTGATCTTTAAAAACATTTAAATTAATTAAAAATAATTTTTGTTCTACAAATTTTTACAGTAGCTCTCATAAATCCTTAGATAAGAAAGAAGGTGGTTTTCCAAATATCATCATTATATTTACCCATTTCTTTTCCTGTTTCTTATTCTTTTATCTCTTCCAGTAAAATCTCATCTTTTTGTGTAGCATTAGAAACACAATCTAGAGAAACCTACCGAACAAAGTAATAGAGAGTAAATGTACTGAAAAATAAAATTCCCAACTGAAGCCATATTTACATTTTGGTAAAATTGGAAACCACCCAAGCTCACATTTAAACATTTCTTTGTTTTGTTTTCTTTCTCATGGAGGGATTCCTGGTGGGCTCTCCTTCACCCCTACCAGGCACATTCTGGCTTATTTCAGCAGTTGTTCCTGACTCAGTTCAAGCATGATGAAAGAGAGATCATTTTTCATTTATGAAGGGAGTTCTGTGAGATGCTGAAGCCATGTAAAACAGAATTCCATAACCCAGTCTCCTCGAGGAAGGACAAAGATCTGCTTTAAGGCTTTGTACTGAAAGTTTTACATTAGATTCGCAAAGGAATCTAAAATATACTCAACTACATTTTAAGAGCATGAATAATTCAAGTTTGTAAGAATTTGAAAAAGCACTTCAAGAAAGTGGTAATACTAATTTAAGTAATTAAAATAAAACCTAAAAAATATTCTTTCTGTCTTTTTTCTTCAATATGAATTCCCTTTCCTATTAAAAAGTTTCTAGACTCAGTGTGATTAGAAGGTTAACAAGTATATAAATATACAGGTTTTTCTCAGTAGTGAAGAATTATGATTCTTTCTGTGATTTTCTTTATCCAGTAAAAGATACTTGGTCAGGGCCTCCCCGGTGGCGCAGCGGTTGGGCGCTGGGTTGCGAAGCTGCCCGCAGCCTCTGCAGCGCCAGTTCTATCCCCGGTTGCTCCCCGGCCACCAGAGGAGGGTCCCACATGGCACGCAGACCTCTCCTGCCGCCCGCTGCTCCCCTCAGCAGTGTACTTCGGTCCTTCTGCCTGCTCTGCTCCCTGCTCTGGCTCTGGTGAATTCTCTCACCCTCCCCCGCTTCTGACTGTACCCAGTGCTTGTATAAATAAATAAAAATAAATCTTAAAAAAAAAAAAAGATACTTGGTCATCATCATTTAATCAGAACATTAATGATTGATAGTGAATATATTAACCATTTCTTCTCTTTGTATGCACCTTTAGACAGCTGGTTCGGCTTTCCACTTTGTCCACAGCAAACAAGGGAAAAAAAAAAAAACTGACACAAACTTTAGAAGATCATTATGTTAATATTGAATGATGTCAGAAACCTTGTCAGAGACTCTGCCCTTTTCTCACAATGGAAACATTCTCAACTTTAAGCAAAGTTTCGGTGAAACTTTGACTACAGCCTTTTAAAGAGTCCATTCTGATCAAGTCAGTGCTGAAGTCTGAATGACAGTAACTTTCTCATCTTATATTTCCTTTCTCAAGAGAGCGCCCATGTTAGCACTTAGTAGAATTTCTCAAGCAGCAAAAGACACTGCTTACACAGGCATTTAAGTGGCACATAAGTCAATGGACATTTTAACCTAATGGACACAATCTTATTTGGGCAAAGGTTAAAAAAGGGTTTTTACACCCAGCCTTATCAAGATTCCGCTCTCCCTGTGTCTTCGTTTTCTCATTTCTATGCTAACCAAAAACATAATTTGGCTTCACTTTCCCAACTTTACTTCCAACCTACTAAATACGAATTCCATATCAATTTAAATTGAAATGTTTCTCCACAATATCATATGGCATTGAAACTAAGTTCTATGCATATTTAAGATACTGCTAACTTAGGATTTTGGTTAGGAAAATATCTAGGTGAGACCCTTGTTATTGTTTTAAATTTACATGAATTTTTTAAAGTAATAGGACCAGTCATGTGCCTTTGTTAAAAAAAAAAACAACTAAATAATAATTCAGTTATGTCAGAATTTCATGCCACCACTGACTATTCTTATTCTCCAGCAGAACTCTTAAAATGTAAAATATCACAATTCAGGGCCTCCCCTGGTGGTGCAGCTGTTGAGCACCGCAGCCTGTGCAGCGCCGGTTCGTTCCCTGGCCGCCGGCGAGGGTCCCACACACACACCCCCAAAAAAAAAATCACAATTCAATTATTCTAACCTGAAAATATTTCAAAGGAGTTGACTGCTTATGTTAGAATTTCATGTGAAATTCAAAATTTATGAAAAATGCTTCAGTGTAGAAAAGAGGTCTGGGTCTGAAAGAGTAATTTAATAAAGATAAGAAATTAACTTTGATTGCAAACTCCATGCAATCAGGGCTCATGTTTACAGGAATGGAGGTATAAAAATATCTAGAATTGAAATATCTCTATCTCATCAAATTTAGATGTTTGGTTGAAGCATTACATCCCATTTATTGACTATCCTTAATTTTCCCTCCATAATGACTGACTTTACTCAAACTGTACAATAAAATGATAAAAGGCAAACACATTTCTTCAGAATGGAACATAAAAACCTGGAATTTTAAATTTCAAATAAGAGGGAGTGAGTAGCTGGCAAATAAGATTTGAATAATAGATTAAAAGCAGCATCAGTAAGAAGTAGCATTTGAAGTCTGGAATCTGCTGTGCAGTTGGACAGTTTTCCTGCCTTACTTCTCACCTCAAGCTATGCTTGAATATGAATTTTCAAACATCTATAAATAGATAAAATAAAAGACAATATTAGAAAGTGGATCACTATCCAAGTAAAGGCAAATTACAAAAAAAAAAGTTTTTATCCATATTATTTGCAAACATTCAAATCTAATACTGACAATACAAAGGGTAATGAAAGGCAGGCAAATGACACTTTCTTTTTTAGAGAGCAATTTGGTTCTATTTTACCAAAGTTTTTTTTTTTTTTAATTTTTTTTTTTTAATAGAGGCATGCTTTATTTATTTGTTTGCTGGTTTGTTTGTTTGTTTTGTTTATACATGCACTGGGTACAGTCAGAAGTGCGGGAGGGAGGGTGAGAGAATTCACCAGAGCCAGAGTGGGGTGCAGAGCAGGCAGAAGGACCGAAGTACACTGCTGAGGGGAGCAGCGGGCGGCAGGAGAGGTCTGCGCGCCATGTGGGACCCTCCTCCGGTGGCCGGGGAGCAGCCGGGGATCGAACCGGCGCCGCAGAGGCCGCGCGCAGTTTCGCAATCCAGCGCTCAACCGCTGCACCACCGGGGAGGCCCTTTTACCAAAGTTTTAAATGCATTTTCACTTTAATCCAGCAATTACAGTTCTAGATTCTACCCCCCATAAATGTTCACACATGTGCAATCCTGAGTCCAACAAATACAAATACAAGCTAGTGATGCCAATCCTCCAAAAATCAAAGACAAACTATAAGTCTTTTCAATGCTACCAAAAAACAACAGACTATCATCAAATTTAAAGGGCACTACAATAAAATTTCTTGTAAATATCATATCCAACTTTGGACTAATGAACACTAGTAAAGCATTTTAATAGTTAATTCACATGAGGAACCTAAAATGTTCTACACTATCAACAGGTGGAAATGAAGACAAAGCATATTTTAACAGGCAATATAAAAATCTAGCAATTATTTGGCAAATTTTGAGGCAATAGAGACCCAAACATATTACAAAAATTTAAAACTCAAGTGCATAAGCAGAAAAGAGGCATGTCATAAGGAGGTGAATGATATGAAAGTATCCTGTTCTAGCCACCAATTATTTCAACTGCCTATTTAAGAAGATTAAGAAAACTACTTATAAGTAACATTTTACAATAAACCATTTGAGATTGATTATACCAACAGCATTGTAGATCAGCAAAAATAAAATTATCTAAAACAATGGCTTTCATTATAATTTGCTAGTGTCCTCCTGACATCTAATAACATAACTTAGCTCCTTTCACCCATCACTCCAAGCCTCATCTGAAGGTACAACGAGAATATAAAATACATTAATGCAAAACAGAGATCTAAAGATGTCAAAAGCATTTCTCAGCTGCAAAGGAAGGATTTTAAATTTGTTAGAGAATGTACAGAATGACTTATTTTCATATGAAATTCTTGGAATTTCTTAGATTCTGACTAAAGAACTACAACCTATAACATTAATTAATTCAACATTTTTTTTAATAATCTGCTATTAGCAAAACAAAATATTTTCCTAGAAAATCAGTTTCAATTAATGGAATACAATTTGATGAACTAGTGAACTCACATGTCACATTTATTAGGAAAATATCTTTCACCTTCAAATCCTTTCCTGACCCCTAATTTTATGCCTCAATTTTGTGATTAACTGTAGTCTATAATTTGGATGTTAAACATAGACTTTATATAGATCAAGTTGGTGGCTATAGGAAATAGCATAAAATCATGGGATAAAGCAAGTAATCAACTGATAATTCAAATAGTAGTTGTATTTGAGGAAAATTCTTTCAGGAATGCACTAGAGAGAGTGTAACAGGAAAAGGGACTCATAGAGAAAAACAGGTGACAAAGACTCAAAGGAATAAAAAAATCTCTTGAAGAAGAACTACAAGGGTAGAGATAGAGAGTAAGGATGGGGGATATGGGTGCTACTAAGAGATTCAAAGTTTCTAGGGAGTAGATGGTGGGAAGCAAAGACCACTGAGGTGGGTCTTAGATAGACGGGCTAGTAGAATTTATGACCTACTCAATCTAAATGGGAAGTCTTCATTCAGGTGTAACTGGAACCCCGCTCATGGTATGAAGTTGTATCACTTTAAGAACTGCCTGTATATACAGACAGGACACCTTTACATAAATTAGAGGTATTCAGATTCTTGTTCAACAGGTTTCCACCTCTAATCTAACAGTGTGTGGGGTTAGGAACTTTCTCCCTGCTGTAATTCAGCCAATAAGCAAATATGCCCACAAGAGAAGACACATGCACTTATAGGTTTTCACAGACCACTAGACCCTCCCCTTAGTAATCCATAAAAGGGACTGGCTACATTTTTATGTTAAGATATGTTGGCATCTCTCCTCCAAAGACTGCCCGCCTGTCAACACAGGCGACTATTTTAACAAACCTGTCCCTTTCAGAGGCATATCTCCAGCCCACCTGTGATTATGAAGCTGCTTTCTTTTTCTTTCTCCTTTTCCTAATAAACCTGTCCTTTAAAAATGTTTAAAAAAAAAAAATTTGTGGTTCATGTTTTCAAGGCATATTGTAAAACAGCCAAAAAGACTGTTTTGCTGCGAAGATCCTGGCAATAACATGGGCATATTTTTTTTCCCCTCACTTACTTTATTTTTTTTTAAATAATAAATTTTATTTTTATATTCCCCCATACAACTGCACATGCCCCATTCTGACCCCAATCCCTCCCCTCCCAGCCCCCACCCCCCAAAAAGTTTCTCTGGTTCATAGTTTTTTGTTGATTTTGATTTTCACTTTCTTATAGTTATTCATTTTCCTGATCCCTTATTTAAGTTTTCTAGATTCCCTATTACTCAGCATTCAAAAAAGATAAACACATGCAATTTGCAGCAACATGGATGGCGCTGGAAGGGATCATGCTCAGCGAAATAAGCCAGAAAGAAAAAGAAAAATACCGGATGGTCTCACTCATAGCAAGAATCTAGAAAACTTAAATAAGGGACCAGGAAAATGAATAACTATAAGAAAGTGAAAATCAAAATCAACAAAAAACTATGAACCAGAGACACTTTTAGGGGGGCGGGGGCGGGAGGGGAGGGATTGGGGTCAGAATGGGGGGGGGCTGCAATTGTATGGGGAATATAAAAATAAAATTTATTATTTAAAAAAAAAAGTTTTCTAGATTCCTGCTATGAGTGAGACCATCCGGTATTTTTATTTTTCTTTTTGGCTTATTTCGCTGAGCATGATCCCTTCCAGCTCCATCCATGTTGCTGCAAATTGCATGTGTTTATCTTTTTTGAATGCTGAGTAAAATTCAACATGGGCATATTTTTAAGAAAAATTATTTCTACTCAACCAATGAAGGTCATTAAAAGTTAGCGACTTGTCATGTGGCCTTGCACCAAGCTGCAGCAACATCTACAAAACAGTCTTGATCTAGGGCAGCTGTGATTTCTTTAAAGTCCACAAAAGTTTGATGAGTGAAAGGCTATTGATTCTGACTCAATGACATTAATTACGCCTCCAGGGGTGAAGTGAGAATTGTGTGAGTCAAGGAATAAAATTTTATAGTACTATAAAACACTGGTCTAGAAGTCACAGGAGGGAGGGAACTGCAGGGTAAGTAATTGAAGGCAGAGAGTTGACTTCCTGTCCAATCACTAACTGGCTGAGCCTGAGACTTCAATGCTAAACTTTCTTCCCAGCCTTAAAATTTATAATCACAATCACTACCACAACCTCCAAAGTAAACCGAATGAACTCACTCCTTTTCTTAAACATTCACAGATACAAAGTAAATCTCAGCAAGGGCTCAGGAGTCAGGCATACTTATCCCAAATCTCAACGTTACCAAAGAAAAAAGTCAGGTCTAAACCAGTCAACACTGTGTATACATTACACATCGCAATATACAAATACACATTTTCATACAGAGAGAGGAGAGAGGTATATTTTTTTAAGTCCCCACTCTTAAATTAGGAGCAGTTTTACTTCAAATCTATTCTCTGCATATTGACAGCTTCAAGCAGATATAAGTAACAGCAAATTACAGTATGTGCCATTTGGTATGCAGTTTGGCAATTATAGTCTTTAGATGCATTAGAATTCACAAACAAAACTCAGAAAGGCTTTATGGGTCTCAAAGGAGATTAATGAAAATATTCAGTCAGGATACAAAGTGTAAAGTAAAGTTATTTTTAACATATATTTACCACATTTCACGGTACTTATTAAGTACAAAATAAACATCAGGGTTATTTTTAATTTTAAAAAATCATATATATTCTTACCAACCAAAAATAATCAGAGCAAATATTTTGGGGTGTGTATGTGTGTGTGTGTTTTAATTCATTTATTTATACATACAAGAACTGGGGTGTAGGACAGAGGTGTGGGAGGTAAGAGGATTCACCAGACAGAGTAGGGAGCAGAACAGGCAGATCTACTGAAATACACTGCTGAAGGGAGTAGCAGGCAAGACCAGGAGAGGCCTGCTGTGCCATACGGGTTTTTTCCCTGGCCAGGGATCAAACTTGTGCTGCAGTGGCTGCCTATAGCTTGATAGTGGTGTGTCTTTAATCCCTGAGTCATCAGGGAGACCCTGGTATGTGCTTTTTCAAGGTTTTCCCATTTTATATTTTCTTACTGTTTTTTGCTGATATTTAGCAGTAAATCACTTTTTAAAAATTTACAGAACCCAACAATTTTGCTAATGTTCTCAATTTAATAATGTAGTGTTGATGCTACTGGGAATTCTAAGTCTAAATTCATAATGTCTAAATGCTAAATTTGCTCTCATTTGTGTATGTGTGTGTAGAATTATTTAAATCCACAAGAATTTCTAAAACCATAATGAAGACTTTAAACAGATGCTGATTTAGTGCTATTCATATTAGCTGGAATGTTACTATATTAGTAGATTAAGATCTCTCTTCACTCATCTTCAATATGCCTTCCAAAAGGGAATGTTCTTAGGTTCAAGGTAAGAGTAGTGATAAGCTATTAACAGAATCAGAAGTATTCCTAGAAATAGATGTCACATGGAAAACAGTATGGAAGTTCCTCCAAAAATTAAAAACAGAATTACCATATGGTCTAGCAATTCTACTTATGGGTATTTTTCCAGAGGAAAGAAAACCACTAGCTCAAAAAACATATCTGTACCACCATGCTCACTGCAGCATTATTTATAATAGCTAAGTACATATACAACATGTAGGGTATAGGAAGCAACCTAAGTATCCATTGATGGGTGAATGGATAAAGAAAATGTTTTAGATCATTTATTATTCAACATTGATAGAAGAAACTTTAGGGCCACCCTGGTGGCGCAGGGATTAAGGACACAGCACTATCAAGCTATTGCCAGCCACTATGACATAAGTTCTATCCCAGGCCAGGAAGCTGACCCATATGGCGCAGCAGGCCTCTCCTGTCTCACCTGCTGTTAACCCTCAGCAATGTGTTTCAGGATTCTGCCTGTTCTGCTCCCCACTGTGTCTCTGGTGAATCGTCTCACACTCACACAAACCCACACTGCACCTCTGACCTATACGTCAGTTCTTGTATGCATGCATGCATAAATAAATAAATGAATAAATAAATAAATAAATAAAATAATTTAATTTAAAAAAAAAAACCTTTGCCATGTGACTTAAACTGACCTTGGAGGCATTATGCCAAGTGATATAAGTCAGACAGAGAAAGACATCTCACACATGAAATCTTAAAAAGAAACTTAACTCATGGATCCAGAGATGGCATTGGTAATTGACAGGTGAAGGGGAGAGAGGTAGAAAGGGTGAAGTTGGTCAAAATATAAAAACTTCCAATTATAAAACAAGTAAGTCATGGGGATTCATATATAACATGTAGGGTATAGTTAATAATACTATATTATCTATCTAAAAGTTGATAAGTGAAAGTAGATATTAAAATTTCTCATCACAAAAAAATAAATGTGTAATAAGTATGGTGATGGTGATAGATGTTAACTAGATTTAACGTGGATGTGAACCATAACTAATTTTACAATGTATACAAAATCAATTATATGTATACCTGAAGCTAACACATTCATTACATGTGAAATAAAATAAAAAGAAATAGATGTCATTATTGTAGAGACGAGAGCTGCAGCAACAGGAACAGCAATAGCTGTAACAGCAACCAATGAATTGTGATCCTACTCCATGCCAGGCACTGTACTGATTTTATGTAAAGCAATTCATTTAATCCTTGTAACAACCTAAAAAGGTGGGTGCTATTATTATGCCCATTTTAAAGGTTCTTCAAATGGTTGGAAGTATCAATAATTATTTCAAATGGAAAGAAGAGCATTTAACCTGAAGAAGACAACAAGCATGCAAGCCAGGTATTACAAAGTCAAAGATAAAAATGAGACAGAAACTGCAAGCCACAAAAGATATACCACAGACATTCCTACAGGTGCAGGAAAGAACACGGGAGAAAGAAGACACATTTTTTGTACAAATTATGTTCAATATCAAGCGTTCTCTTGGGAAAAGCAGTTTTCATGCCCCAAACACTCCCATGCAGTGAGGTAATTAATGGCTTCCTCTTGGCCCAAGAATCTCTTAGATTTCTCAAGTCAGTGATTTTTGAATAAGCTAATGGCACAATTTATCTTTCACTCCTTTCTCCCCATTCCTTCATCTGGAGAGAAAGAAGGAGGCACAGTCTCATTTCAGCAGCTGTGACGCAGCTGTCTACTCTACATGCCCACACCAGGAATTTGGACATCCCTTCAGAGATGCCATTTACAAGCAAGAAATTGTTAGGAGAGCCAGGATACATGCCTTTTTCAGTTAGCATCTCCACGGTGCAATAAATATTTTTAACCCAGTTTATTTCAGCATCTACAACCCATACATTTCCTTGGTAGTAAAGGACATTTAGTTTACTAGAAGTAGCTATTTGAAGATGGTGACTGTATTTAAGCCCGCCTACATATCACTAAAGCAGGACAAGGCAGTTGACATCCCAACCTGAGACAGAGTTCAAAGCAATCCTATAAAGAAAGAGAAACAAAATACAAGAGTATCTACCAATTATCTATCCACATTAAGTGCTGTGGGACCAGTGCATAAAAGAACATTCATTTGTCCCTTACTTCAATGAAGTGCACTCCAGTTTTTTTAGGAAAACAGAGCCTCCACTGTTCTAAATGCTTACTTATTTAAAATAAAATAATTTGAAAATGTTAGTAGTTGCAAAAGAACCTCAAGTCCATCAAATATAATTTTCAACCCAGTAAAGGAATGTCCTCTAAAGTCTCAGGACAGATGGCCTCTCTGCACCTGCTTGGATATTTTCACATCCTTCATCAAAGAAGGACCTTTGTGGTATCAGTGGTATTCAACTGATGGCTTTGAAATCACTTGACTATTCAGATGGAATGGAATGGCATGACATGACACTAATGAGAAGTTTAATCTTTCCAAAGGCTCCACCCTATTGAATACAGGACAACCATTAGACTTCAGAATTGGAAAGGACTTTAAAGTAAGTTTTTGTTTTAACCTAGTCCACAATCTAGGTTTAGTTGAGTAGGAGATGTATGGTGTACTTATGTAAAGTCTTTCTATGACGATCACTTTGTAAGAATTGTCCTGCCATACTGAGATAATTTTTCAAAACAAAATTTCATTAATGTTAACTTTTTCTTACCCAAACTCATGTCTACCACTTAGTTTTTCACTTCCATCCTATTTAAGTGACCTTAAAAGCTTTGATTAAAAATAAAGACTTAAAAAGCTAAGAGGTCACTAAAGGACACAGAAATTACAATGCTGGGATCAACTGCACCTGAAGAAGAAAGAAAGAGGATCCATTCGGCATTAAAGAAAGTAGTAACAAATTATGTGTGATAGTCCCCAAAGTCTAAAGCACAAACATATCCATACTAACTATAGCTATAATATTAATTGAAATAAATGCTCCTACTTAGGTAGGAGCCTCAATCAACTCCCTATCTCCAGGTAGGAAAGGTATCAATGAGACTCCTTTTACACCAGGGACCCTAAGGTTAATTGACTTTCCCCATACTCAGTAAATGATGAAAAAAAGTCTCTATTGTAGGGCTCCTCTCTGTTAGAGCAGTGATTTTCTATTGCACACCACCCTGTAATGTTTATTGTTCAGTTTGCCTCCTTCGTTCAATTTAATTTTCAATATATTTTTTTTTTGCTAGTGTGCATAAATGAAATTTCCTCAGAGTGGAAGATTTTTCTGGAGATAGCAGATATTGTATGTCATTCACCTAATTTAAAAAAAATGAATCAAATCGACGAGAAGTTGGATTGCTTTGCCACTACTTATTTTCAAAACCTCATCTTCTGGAGAAGATTAGTTCTTTTATTGCTCTGTCCAGTTGATCCTAATGTAATAAAGCCATTTCTAAGCTTTCCTAAATGTGGTTTAGAATATGAGAAACCAAACACTTCAGGAAAAGATCAAATTTATTAAAAAGAAAGTAACCTAAGTGTTTTTTGTAAATCATATATATCAGAGCCAAACATTTCACTCAAGTTTATATTACTTAATATTTATAAATGTTAGTTTCTATCATTTTTTTCACTTAATATAAATACTTAATGTAATTTAATATTTACAAACAGAGTCTGTAAAAACAGTCTCACTTTCTCAATCAGAAAACTGAGATGCAACATAGGCCTCAGATCTGGCCAAGATCACAAAGCTATTAATTGGTACGTTTAGACCTAAACTTTTCTGATTCCAAAGTTCCTGCACCTTTAAACCCAATCAAAAGCAAAAACAACTGGGGTCTTGATGATATATAGTAGAAAAGGGAATGAAAGGGAATCCTCACAAGCACACAGTATAAATTAGGTAAGTGTTGCTCAAACAGTGAAACTTGGTTTCACTGTGATAATTTTGGCTCACTAGCTCCCTGGATTCAAGGGTTGGCACAAGTAGGCAGAGCTGTTCTCTACAGGTTACCTTCCCAAAGTTCTTCCCAACAACCTCAGTAATTTCAAGTGCCAAAACTTTGATGAGAAAAAAGGAAAAGAGATTTTGTTTCCCTGTGAAATTTTGTACTTGTTCTTGATAAATATCTGGATAAAAGCATCATATAAAAACTTAACTTGAGCTTAACATCCACGGCCACAACACAATTGCCAGTAATAAAAGTTTTCCTATGATGGAGGATTTGAGGGTTTTGGAGGTTGGCATGGTGTGGTAACACAGATCCGAATAGATGTGAACCTATTCTCCTAAATCATACACTGTGGAGACCAACATTACCTCAATTAAAGTGAAGGAACTTATTCTTTTAATAAACATAAATGAACTACGTGCATATTTCAGCAGTAAAAAGAGTGCCATTTGAGACATATATTTTAGGAAAAAAAATTATTTTCACAAATCACTCATTTGAGAAAACAATAGAGCTAAGTTGAGCTAAGGAGAAACACCTGAATCCACAAGGCAGTTTATGAACCTTGTAGAAGATAATGGCATTAAAAAAAAAAAATGAGCCCCTGATATCCAACAAATGTTAGGATTATGGTAACATTTAATTCCTTTCCAAAGAGACTTGATATTATTTGTTCAATTCCAGGAATCTACATGATACTGCAATGACACCAAGGAATACTTTACTAAATAACTGTTGCAAATAATTGAAAATATAAGGTGAAAAACTTTTCTTATATGCATGATAAAAAAAAATGGTTATGTTAAATTTATGATGATTGAGATTGAATGTTAGGGACTCTTAATACTTTAAGGTCACATCAGAGTTCAATGAATCTAGTTAGCAGCAAAGGATTCAATTCACCAAACATTTATTGAGGAACCAGTACTGCACTAGATATTGGTAATAATACATAGATGAAAAGCCCCCTGCCATCGAGGGGGCTAGAGAAATGTAAATAAGTAATTACACTATGAGAAATATACACCATGCATATAGCAAAGTGATTAATAAACACTATACTCAGATAGGTGTTCACAATCATGGCACAGAAAGTCTGACATACAATCTAAGTTTTAAAGGAGGAATGAAGAGTAACAGACAAAAAAAAAAACTAGTTAAGTACAAAAACAAGGTAGAATTAACTACCTTGTTGAATAAAGTAGGATTAACTTTGTTTTCAAACAGTGTCTACTTTAAGGGGCATGCTAAGAGAAGAGCTGGAGAGGTATACTACACTCAGTGACAGTTGTCATTGCATGCCATGTGCAATTTCCTAGATTCACTTTATAGGTAAGAGTCACAAGCAAATATGAGTTTTAAAAAGTCCACATTAACAGTAATTTCAAGAGCCACACACAAGGGAGGTAAAAAGATTTGAATAAGTGATTGTATAATCTGAGTGAAAGTTGGTGAAGTTCTAAAGAAACCAAGGTTTAAAACCAGATGCAGTGTTAGTAGCATGGAACATAGATGTTTTATTTTTTGCAATCAGTTTACAATTAGTTGGAGGAAATAATATAAAACCAAAAATTTATAGTTATTTTTCTGATTAAAAAGTTGACATAGAATGTTTTATGTTTCCTTTAGAAAGAAAAATCCAGAGTAGGAACACAAAAACATACATATGCATGAATACATACATACGCACCCTAAACACTGAAAGGATAGGTCAGATTAGCAGTATTTTCTTCAGATTAGTGGGATTACAAATTAGTTTTTCCCAAATCCTAAGTATGAATTCTTTTATCTTAGAATATAAATGTACAGGGCCTCCCTGGTGGCGCAGTGGTTGAGCGCTGGGTTGCGAAGCTGCCCACGGCCTCTGCGGCGCCAGTTTGATCCCCGGCTGCTCCCCGGCCACCAGAGGAGGATCCCACATGGCGCGCAGACCCCTCCTGCCGCCCGCTGCTCCCCTCAGCAGTGTACTTCAGTCCTTCTGCCTGCTCTGCTCCCCACTCTGGCTCTGGTGAATTCTCTCACCCTCCCACGCTTCTGACTGTACCCAGTGCATGTATAAACAAAACAAACAAATAAATAAAACATGCCTCTATTAAAAAAAAAAGAATATAAATGTACATATCTATTCCTCCCACTTTCCAGACTACAGGGTTAAACAACTTTTTAAAACAAATTAAAATGCTCACATTCAATAGGTATTTACCAAATCAGGTTATGTGTATACACATATATTTCCTGTGAAGGGGGGAATTTTTTCTGAAATACATATTTTCCTCTTTTTTTATAGCTCTATATTTAGGTTTAAACAAGAGGTCCAGTATCAATGATTCATGTCATGTGTAAGGGGTAAGAGCGCCTAGGAACTGAAATACCAAGACAAAATGAGTTATGAAGGTCAGACATAGCAAGACAAGAGATTTGTCTCTAATTTCAAAATTCTCCACGGATAACACAATTCTCCCTACCACCACACACAAGGATAGGTCATTAAGCCCCTCCAAAGAGAAGGTTATATACTGGTCATACATAGAAAAAAATGTAATGGTTAATAATAAAATTCAAAAAACAATAATGTTATAATGGAAAGCATGGGAGTTGTTTAATAATGCTAGCAGGCACAGATCATGTTACTAAAAGAAAACTAATTTGTTGGCATACCATGAAAGGTTTTTTCTGGATCTATCACCATTATAAATCATTCCAACTTCACCAACAAATACTTAATAATTAGTCAATAATAGTGAGACTTCATCTTGGTTTGCTTAATTCAACATCACAGCAGTATTTCTGTCACTCATTTCGTCTTCCTTGATTTTTTTTTTTTTTTTATTCCTAGTAGCACTGCCAATAATTCTGAGTTTACCTTTCCTCCCTGAGGAACAAAGAACATTCCACAAAAAATCTCATTTACCTGATAGGGGAAAAAAAACCAAAAGAGCATAGTCCTTTTCATCTCTAATTCCCACAAACACTATCGGAAACTCCTTCCCCCCACTTCACAGTGGGAGCAGTGAAGTGCATTACTTGCTACCCACACCTAGGAGATGAACGGAGAAGGGAAAACCGTTTGGGTGCACGTGGTAATATGTTTATTTTAATTAAATTTTAAAAATACACAAAAACAGTGGCTAGCATTCTATAAGGCACTGTAGGTTGGGAAAAAAATTAACATGCATTTTTACCAATACTACATTTTATTCATTCTACTTGATATAAAGTTAAGACCATTTAAAAATTAATTAGGTCCCATTTTCTTAAAACAGTCATAATTCCTTCAAACTCTCCCTCCTCAAAAAAAAAAAAAAAATCCAAATAAACATTTTCGTTTAGAAAAAGAATGAAGCAGAGAGGCTATATGTTCTTTGTTCCTCAGGGAGGAGAGGTGAACTCAGAATTACTGGCAGTGTTACTAGGAATAAAAAAAAAAAATCAGGCCTCCCTAGTGGCGCAGCTGTTGAACGCTGGATTGTGAAGCTGCCCGCGGCCTCTGCGGAGCCAGTTCGATCCCCAGCTGCTCCCCGGCCACCGGAGGAGGGTCCCACATGGCACACAGACCTCTCCTGCCGCCCGCTGCTCCCCTCAGCAGTGTACTTTGGTCCTTCTGCCTGCTCTGCTCCCCGCTCTGGCTCTGGTGAATCCTCTCACCCTCCCGCACTTCTGACTGTACCCAGTGCATGTACAAACAAATAAACAAACAAATAAATAAATAAAAATACATGCCTCTAAAAAAGAAAAAAAAAATCAATCATTAACCCATTTTCCTATAACAGGTAATCAACCTGTCTCATCCTCAGTGCTAAAAAGCAGCAGCAAGGGTGGAAGTACGTAGGACCAATCATACAGTAACATGTTGCCTTACCCCACCTAATGGGGAGGTTCCATGTTCCCTGCCCTGTCTAATGAAGGGTGGAGCTACACAGAGAGGGAAAGCTAAAAAGGGAGAGAAGACTAGCAGAAAAGACTTGAGGAGGCCCACGGAGCAAAGAGACTTGTGAAGAAGTGACACTTGCTTCTCAGCCTTGAACTTGCACCAGTGACTTGGGGGACATGGAAAGAGACTTTTGGAAGGGCCGTGAGTGAGTGACCCTTGGGGAGGCTTACAATGGCATCCTTGGCTTGTAATTTGATTTTATTCCTTCCAGACTTGCCTGGCCCATTCTGCCCCTTTTCTATGGTTCCCTGTCAGAAGATGCCTAGACTTGTGGCAAGCTTTCAGTGGCCCCACTTTGGCTGGGCATTTATCCTCGAGGAGATGAGTAACTTTGCAGCTCTGAGCACTGCATGTTTACCCACAAGGGAAAGGGTGATTTTGGAATTTGACTGGGAGTCTGTTATTTGAAATATTTTCTCTCTCCCTTTCTCTCTCTCTCTCTCTCTCTCTCTCTCTCTCTCTCTCTCTCTCTGCCTTTTGAATTTCTCACCAATTTAACATAGATACACTGAAGTCAGCTTTCTTTGCCTTTATGCACATGTATGGCATGAATCCTTAGAATGAGAAACAAGGGTTCTCCCCCCCCCCCCAGTTTGGGGCCTGGGCTTTGCCCAGCAATTTTGGTTGCCTGACTGGGAGTGAGCTTCCAAGCAACAGGATGGGATGGTTTCCTTTGTACTCTGACAATATTAATCAGTCTATTATCCCCAAAGGGGGAAAAAGATAAAACAATGAAGTAAGTATGTGTTGCTCGGTTGGGTTTATTTTCTTTGTCTTTTTATAATTTATTAGAAATAGTACTTTGACAAAGATTTAAAAATTGTTGAGTAGCAATTACACAATTTTTTGCAATGCATTCAAGACTAAACTCACAAGCATTCACCCTTTGGGAGTTACAATCCATTTCAGGAAAAAGGATTAGGTAACTAAATAAGGGAGCACCTCTCCACTTCCCACCCCACACAGTAAGCCAAACGTGAATTGTTAAACAATACTAAATACGGTTTCTCTTTTACAGCTGGAATCACAAATATCAGCAAACAAACAGCACAGTTAGAAGTTGATTAGAATGAGAGTATTATTATCAAATAGTTTTTCCTGAAGTTTTACAATAAATCTGAGAAGCTAAAATTCTGTTTCTAAAATCCTTTTGGTATAAAAAAGAGCCTGGGTTTGGTTACAGTTTTGGCAGGTTCATAAGAACACCTTACTCTTGTAAAGATTCATGAGACTAGAGCCATTCAAAAAAAAAAAAAAAAAAAAAACAACCCATAATGCTAAGCAACATACAAAGGCACCCACCTCAGAGGCCAAGCCAGCAATCAGGAGCCAACAGGGCTGCTTTGTACTTCTGCTCAGAGTTCCCCCTGCCTATAACACTTTTTTGTGTTGTAGATTTTCTAAGGACATTGATAAAAGGTTATGTTTAATTTTTTATTATGCATTATTTATCCCCATGTTCACATTTTTAATCTCTTATTTAAGGTATGAATTTAATGTTGTACTTCTTTCTGTATACACCTATGTGTACACTGTATGTGAACAGATTTTGATCACTCTAAAAAAAATCCATGTTGCCAACAAATACAACTATTCTTCTATAAAAGAATAACCACAAAAATGTAGTGCTATCACAATGCATCACATATTATTGTTAATAATCTGTTCCAAAAAATTGAGATCAAGTGACATGCAATCATTTAGTTTTGTCGTGATCACAATGGGACTTTCACAAAGCATCTATCTCTACATGGCTCAACAGCACCCTCACCCTTGAACATCATTGCTAATTCAGGGATCTGCGATGTTACTTTTGTTACAGTGTAATCTAAAAGGGGGAGGAGGTTCCATGTTCCCTGCCCCATGTAATGTACCTTGAGGGGAAGCTAAAAAGGACTTGAGAGAGAAGACTTGTAGGAGGAACATGCAGCAAAAAGACATGTGAAGAAGAATTCACACTTGCTTCTCGGCTTTGGACTTGCACCATGGACTTGAGGGACTCTCTTGGAAGAGTCGTCGGTGAGAGACAATGGAGAAGCAGCTTTTATCTTGGATTGTACTTTAATTCTGCTCCTTCCTCCCCAGACTTGCCTGGCCCCTTCTGCCCCTTTCCTATGGTTCCTTGTCAGAAGGTGCCTTGGACTTATGGCAAGCTTCCAGCCTCAGTGGCCTCACTTTGGGCCAACCGCATTTGGCTGGGAATTAGCCACAGACAATAGGTAACACTGGCTGTTTCATTGGGAAACATTTTTTTTCTTTTCTTTAATTCATTTAAAGTTCTCTATTGAAGGTCTTATGCACTAAGAGTATGTTTTGTCTTTAGGCAATTGATGCAGAAGCTATTTAGAGTATACAAGCTTGGGGGTTTCAGGGCACCCCTCAGTCTGCTGGCTCACAGTTTCACAGCCACTGTTCCCATGATGAATTGTCACAGGGGTGAGACAAAATCCAACACAACAGAATTCTCTGCTTGGATTTGTGGATCTGATTTAGACTCAGTCCATGCGTCCAAACAGTTTTACTACTACTGTGTGGGAAGAAAAGTGTGTACCTAAAAGAAAAAAAGAAGCCAAGACAGCAAGAAAAGCAGAGAAATGAAATAAAGATAGTGCCCAGAGGGGTTCTTTGTCCCAGTTCCACTTATTCCAGAGGTCAAACTGCATGCCTGACCTCCCCATGGTTTGTTTTTTATTATTCGGTTCATCCTTGGATTTCACTAGATTCCCATGTAGCTTTCTAAAATATTCCTTCTCCTTTCTAAACAGTCAAACCTTTGTCTATAATCAAAAGGTTCTTAACTAACACATTATTGGCCCCATTTGTTTATAGCATGAGAGAAAGCATTTTTTTCCCAAAGAATTCAAAATAGCTTATAACATATTACAGATTTAAAAATAAACAAATAAACTGAGCATTTCTGCTCATTAGAAATGTTTTTTAAAAAAAGCAGATGAAGAGGTTGATGTGACAAGCATAATAACCTGGACAATCTGTAATGTTAAATGGAAATAAAGTTTCAATGATACTATTTATTAAATAATCAAAGTGAGGATTCAAACCTGGAAGCAGTATGACAGATTTTACTCTGGAAGAACTGTTACAATAAACATAAATTTCAATTAGTTTATGTCGGTAGGAACAATGAGTCATTGACATTAAAAATGTAATGATTACTGACAGGAGGACTTCTGGTTCTGAGTTGCTTTGACCTAAAGATATATAGACACTATCTCTGCATAGAGGAAAGCAAAGCAGGGATTTAATCCCTTCTTCAAGGATGCACTGTGGAGAAGCAAAAGGTGGGTACCCATTACTGACTTAGATTATATTTAACCAGCTCTTTGGTCATTAATGAGGTTTGAAAAGATTGGCTTTACCCTCAGGCAGCAGATTTCACATTGCTCTTTCAGACTTCAAGTCTATGCAGATGGCTTTGCTCTCTTGTCTGCCAGAGAAGGGAGGGGTCAGTTTTCCAGAACATTTACAGTATGTTCACAGAGGTATGTATATTGTTCTAAATTTAAAAAAAAAAAATCCAAAATTGTTCTTTGTTCTTTTATTCTATATGGTTCAAACCCAAGACTAGCATTAAGTCATCATGAAACAGGTTCGGTCCTTTCTAGAAATCAAAAAAAATCTTATATAAAATTAGACATGGGGCTTCCCTGGTGGCACAAGGGGTTAAGTTGCAACCTATGAAGCTATCTAGAGCCACCACAGCATGAGTTCAATCCCCGACCAGGGAAAATACCCACATGGTGCAGCAGACCTCTCCTGACTGGGCCGCTGCCCCCCTCAGCAGTGTACTGCAGTCAATCTGCCTGTTATGTTCCCCACTCTGTCTCTGGTGAATCCTCTCACTCCCCACACATCTGGCCTGTACCCCAATTCTTGTATACATAAATAAATAAATCTTTTAAAAAAATGGGTATGGTCTTTTCTAAGCATCTAAGATTAATTTAATATTGATGGCTGGAAAACCTTGGAAATTCCAGATTGTCTAATTTTAGATCAAACTGTGATTTTTCTTTTTTTAATACAGAATCTGACCATTGGTTAATAATAATAGCTGTGACTAACAATAAATAAAAACTATTTTCCAACTCTTCTCATGCCATAGGAGTATTGCCAGCCTAAAATTAAAAAAGGAAACAAAAAAAGCTTAACAATTATAAAGTGACTAACTGTCAAACCATTATGGACATTATGGACAGGTTCTTATTTTTTATTTTTTTAAATAGTTTCATGTATCAAAGTGGGGAGGGCTCAAAGGTAGGAAAAGAAAAAATATGAATCCTCACGAGTTTCATTATATTGACATTTATGCAGGTATGTAGAGTCAAACAATACACTCCAGATCAACTTGAGAAATATATGTTGAAGGTACCTTGGGCATTTTCATAATAATTTTCTGAACCAATATTCCATAAGGGGGAACACTTTTTATGTTACACATTAATGAATATTGCTTGAGTTCTTTAGACATTAGAGTAGAATGCATAGTAAAGAAGTGTTAAGAAATAATAGCATAGACTAAATTACTCTTATGAGACTTATAGCAATGAAATGTGATACAAAATATTTTATTTTACAGCTAGAGAGTAAAAATCTACTGAACAGAAAAAACGGTAGCCAGTGAAAAATCATTTTAAGGAACAAGTTCAGTCTTTGTTAAGCTAGTTAATATCTGAAGATTAAAGGTAAGGGTTCTCATCTCTCAACAAAGCAGGATTTTACCTAAAATCACACTATTCAAAAATGGGTAAAATAAGACTAGTAAGTACATAAGTAAGTGATATCAGTGAAAGTTCAGAAGGATTCATTCCTGCTCTTTTATTGACAGCGCCAAAAAGTCTATATATCAAAAGTTATGAGGGAATTCTGTTCTGATTCCCAGTCACTCTCTGAATCAAACCTGAATTTTCTTTGGCCCAAACAACTGAAAGATACTCTTCTATTATTACCTTTCTTCCAAAAAGCACGAAAAACATCATATTGTTAAGAGACTGAGAAGCCCCAAGTTACTCTAAGGCTAGTTTATCCCTTTCTCCTGAAAACTACCTTGACAACACTGGTACTTTAACAAATCTAACTTTATGTATCAATAAGAACAAAAGGCACTAGCAATTAAACAAGGATTAAATGCTAATATACTACCTCATTTCAAAGATATCAAAGATAAAGGGTGTGGAGGGGGTTGGAGAGGGTTGTAGTACCAGCCTCTAGGCTGGGTCACATATGCAACAGCCAACCAAAATCAAAGACCTGCAGGCTCTACTAAAAAAAACAAGGACTTCGTGATTAAATAAACTACAAATAACATTAAATGAAAATTTTAATATAAGGCGCTCTATTATTAATCTTTAATGTTTGAAAGTCTCTAGGAAGAAGATATAGTATCCAAACTTTCCCAAATCAATTTCACCACAGAATCCTCTCTGGGCATCTTATCTCTTGGGAAAAGTACTCTTGGGGAATAAAGTATGATTTATTGCTTCCCATAATTATTCCTTTCGTTTCTGCCTGTAATCCCTGCACATTCTAACTCCCTTTGTCAAGGATGCATTTCCCCTTCATGGCCTCCAATATGTATCAGTATTTATCATTTCTACTTTGGTTCAATGCACACTTCAATTCTACTTTTATTCAAGGCTCCCCTTGAGGTCTCTAACTGCAAGTATTATCTATCTCCCAGAGAACAATAATACTACTTTCTGTATCTGCCACTCTCTACTTTCTATTAAAGCTATTTTTCTAGTATTTTATTCAATCCTTGTAATCCCTTTGAAAGCAGCATCGGGCATAAGTCATCTTTTTATTCTTCTCAGCACCCAACAGTGGGTTTTAATTATTTCTTAAGTGAAAAATTCAAATGTAGCCTAAGCCGTATAATTTCTTATAACACTCTGTGACCTCTATCACATACCATACTACTTTCAAATGCTCTTTGCTTTGAGGAAAATGAATAAAGAGAGACAGCATTTCCAACATGCACCACATCTTGAAAATCATGTAGGAACAAAATCTAATATTTTCAAAAGAAAAGATTATAGTTTAGGGTTTTACTGCACATTTTGTCATTTCAGTTACTTGTCATTTATAACTAAAAAGGCTTTACAACCAATGTTTTGGGGGAAGTGAAAACAAAAGAAAAATGTTTGTTCCTACATGAAAGAACCTTATAAAGTAATTTTTGTTATTTTACCTGGAATTAACACACAGTATTCATATTTCAAATTAGAACTGTCACAGAAATATTTCCCTTTTCTTACAAGTTAATAACACTAAGGATTTCAGAGTCTTGATTTGTGGTAATCATCGATTCCAACCTTCCATAAATGGGTTTCTACCTAGCCAGCAACGCAACTTATGAAGGCACAATTCTTTCAAACCTATCCTACTAGAAGCAATGTATAAATACAGTGCAATTTTCATCAAAACATCAATGATATTCTTCAAAGAAACTGAACAATTACATTAAGCTTTATGTAAAAAGCCACAAACAGCAATAGCAATTCTGAGGAAAAATGGAGAAATGGAGGAATCATGTTACCTGACTTTAAACTATATTATAAAGCAATAGTAATTAAAACAATATGTTAGGCTAAAAATAGACACATGGATCAATGGAAAAGAATCAAATATCAAGAAATATACCCCAGGTTCTCCCCTGGTGGCACAGGTGGTTGAGCACCTCAACGTGAAACTGTCTGTGGCCTCTGCAGTACAGGTTCGAGATGCCCACATGGCAAGCAGATCTCTCCTGTCTTGCCCACTGCTCTCCTCAGCAGTGTATTTCATCAGTCTGCCTGTTCTGTTCCCCGCTCTGTCTCTGGTGAATCCTCTCACCCTCCCACACATCTGGCCTGTACCCTGGTTCTTGTATAATAAATAAAAATCTTTAAAAAAAAGAAAGAAAGAAATATACCCCAGTATATGCCAATGCTTATTTCATGGTAAAAAGAAAAATCCACAAGCATACAATGGGGAAAGATGCTAGCAAATGGCATTGGGAAAAGAAGATGGCCACATTTAAAGAATGAAATGGAATCTATACACAAAAATAAATTCTTTTTTAAAAAAACATTTATTTATTTATAGAAGAACAGGGGTACAGGCCACATGCGTGGGAGGGTGAGAGGATTCACCAGAGACAGAGCAGGGAGCAGAACAGGAAGACTGACAAAATACACTGCTGAGGGGAGCAGCTGGCATGACAGGAGAGGTCTGCCATGCCACGTGGGACCCTCGCTGACTGGCCAGGATCGAACCAGCACTGCAAAGACTGCGAACAGCTTCACAGCGCTGCGCTCAACTACCTTTGCCACCAGGTGAGGCCCACAAAACAAATTCTAAGTGGATTAGAGATAAGACTTGCAAAAATAAAATACATCTAATAGAACACTGACAATACATTTCATGACAATGATAAAAATGTTGAGACTCAACTCTTGTATGGAAATGAAAGCAAAAAATAAAAATTGAGATCATCTCAAATTAAAAAGCTTTTACACATTGAAAGAAAATATAGATTTAAAAAACATCCTACTGAATGAAAAATATTTACATATTACACAAGTAATAAAGGGATAAGTTCTTAAATGCATAAAAAACTTTAGTTTAACAATCAAATTAATAAATAGAGATTATTATATCTGAGTAGACAAAGACAGTTCACCAAAGAAGATAACTAGTAGGTCAACAGATACACATGAAAAATGTTCATCATTGCTTTAACAAGAGATGTACATTAAAACCACAATAAGATGTCATCTCACATGTATGAGAATTGCACATATTTAAAAGACTTCCAACAACAGTGCTGGAAAGAATTCAGAGAAAGAAATTACATTGATGATGGAACGTAAACTGATGCTGATATTTTGGAATGTGATCTGGGTTTATCTTCTAAAACTGAAAATGGAAATACCATATGACCCAATAACCCACTCTTGGGCATTTATCTGTAGAACATATCATAATCAACTTAAAATATATGCTCCAGACAGTTTACTGCAACAATATTTACAATAGCTAAGATGTAGAAACAACCTAAGTACCCAGGGAAAGAAGACTGGATCAGGAAGATGTAGTATACCCACACAACGGAATACTATTCCACCATAAGGAAAGACAAAATGTTGCCTTTATAGCAAAATGCAAGTAGTTGAAGGAAATTATTTGTACTGAAGCAAGCTAGAATGATAAAGACAAATATTGGACATTTACATAGCTTATAATACAACAAAGCAAAATACTTTTAAAAATTAGAAGGCACTAATAAACAAAGTGAGGTTTCTGAAGTTAAGAGGGAGGTGGTGAGGGATATGTCCAAAGGGGTATTAAGAATGTTGGGAGAAGGGGAGGGGAGAAGAAAAAGAATTGCTGAATCACTAAAAGAAAATTAGAAACGAAGATTCTAGAAAATTTAAAAAACTAAAATAAATAAGTTGAAAAATTATGATCTTCTTGAATGTATTTCCCCATGACATGTCCTAATGTGTGCATCAGTGCTGAGCAGGCACTGATGTTAAGGGTGTACAAGTATGACTGGTTTCATTTATAATAACATCAACGATAGTTAACACTTTATTGCCACATAGGATGTGCCAGAGAATGTTTATGAACTGCATACATTATCTCATTTCACCCTTACAGCAGCTCCATTTGTGTTATATCTAAAAATAAAGGAAATCTAGATTCATTTT
Organism: Talpa europaea; assembly: GCF_964194135.1. NCBI lineage: Eukaryota > Metazoa > Chordata > Mammalia > Eulipotyphla > Talpidae > Talpa > Talpa europaea. The sequence continues at coordinate 28,191,499 of NC_140068.1, read as the reverse complement.
ACATAATTTCTCCTTCAAATTCATATAATTAATAACAACAATTCCAGGTTTTAACACAGGTAGTCTAATGCCAGAACTCCAATTCTCAGTCATCATACTCTTTTGCTTGCCATTATTAAGGAATACAAAATAATACTATGCAATTACATTCTTGGAGAGTTACTTATCTCAACTAGAACAAGTATGCCATTACTTGCAGTCATATATAAAGTAAGTCAAGATGTTACAAAGCACAGTCTGTACTCCCTCCCAGACAAATGAAGTATGTCCTCTAGAATGACACTATAAAATATAAATCTGATTTCCAATTTTTTATGATTTAATTAATAGGTTTATCAATTAATGAAATACACTGAATTAATTTATTACCTGTGTTCCTCAACATAAAATTGGAAATCCATGTCAATTCCTGGATGACTGCCACACCAAATTGGTCCTTTCTCCTTAAATTCTCCCTCCACCATCTCCCCATTTCCAGAATTAACCACCATTATCAGCTAGCAAAGCAACAATATTATACACTAAATCTTTTGGCATTGCCCTTTCGAGTTGCAGTGAAGTAAGAAATCACATAAAAATTTTTAAATACTATGGGTTGATAAATCCTCTTGCAAAGTGTTTAGTAGATTCACTGGCCCAGGGGATAACACCAAGTCTATTTTTCCCCTAAAGAATTAGCTGCTTGAAATTCTAGGATATGCCCTGTCACTGAACATTGTTAGCATAACCTGGGGGAAACAATTATAGCATTCTAAAGACACAGTCATTAACAGATTCCCAAAAAGATATTTAGTCTACCATCATCTATACAAACTTTGACTTTGTTCAGCAATATTTCATTAAATGGCAGGCACTATTCTGAGCAAAAATCAGAAGCCAATGAAATCAACAAGATAATGAAATCTATAGTCTACATTCCACAAACACTGGGTTTGTCGAGGAATGTAATACAGATTTTCCCTGACTTACAGTAGGATTATACCCTGATAAACCCCTCATAAATGGAAACAATCTTAAATTGAAAATGCATTTAATACAATTACCATATCAAACAGCATAGCTTAGCTTAGTCTATCTTAAATGTGCTCAGAACACTCACATTAGCCTACAGTTAACAAAATCATCTAACACAAATCCTATGTTATAACTCAGAGATGGGAGTTCTGTAAACACAACAATATAAAAAAATATAAGCAAAACATTAAAATATTAACTGATTACCCTGGTGATCAAGGGATTGACTAGGAGCTATGGCCAGTTATGTATCACTCAACCAGATGAAGGTCAAAATTCAAAATCTAAAGTAATTTCTACTGAATGTGTATCAATTTCATGTCATTGTAAAATCAAAAAACTGTTAAGTTTAACCATCAGAAGTCAAGGACTGCCTGTACAGAGGACTCCGACATGAACATCTGTACTTAAGAGTAATTCCAAGGAAAGCAAACAAGGACAAAGTGCCCACAATAGGAGCAGCCCTGCAGGAACCACCAGGTGAAAAGCTAAACCTCAAATTGATTACTACATTATTCCTAGGAACTGTACTGGTTGACAATATAAAATTCTCTTTGGATTATTATTAGTAATACAGATTCATACTCCTTAATTCTGTCTTAGTAATTAAAACTTAACAATAATCTGGAAATGAAGCACTAAAATCTATTTTTTTATGGCAAGAACTAGATTATGATGAAATAAATAGTGCCACCTCCAAAGTGATAACAAAGTTTCACAACCAAAAGCATAGCCCCTTCAATTTTCCCATAATATCCCTTATCATGTATTTTATTGCTCTGTATTGTTGAGACACTGGAAGAGACAAGTTTTCAAGGAAATCTCTGTCAATTAAAAAAATCATAGAGGCCCTTGCAGAAATGTGCCTGAGATATTCAGAGTACACTATTATATTCAATGAGGTGTGTATTATTAATTAAATGATTTCAGCCTTGAGAGACTTACTATAATAAAGATTAAATATGACTAACTTAAACATCACCATGAGATGTTTACATTAACATCAATGATATATATATAAAATTCACTTTAAATTATAAATGCTATTTTTATTCACTGAAGTGTGAACTTCAGTTCATAAAAGATCAAAATTTAAGCTTCAATAATTTACAAGTGATTTTACATGTGATTGTGATGATGAAACCTGTAACAATAACATAGTCACCTTGATAAAGTGGTGGTATTGTTAATGTGGCTATGTTAAAAATTGTAAAGTTCTTTATCTCATATATATATTATATATTTCATAATTTTACATACTTTTATGTTTATATGCTTACATACTTTATGAGTAATTTAAATTTGAAAATAGTAAACTATACCATTCCAGCTTAGCAATGATATATTTTTGAAATATGGGTAGGAGAAAGCTGCAAAAACTCTGAGAAGACAATTTAATGTGGCTTTGATTGGAGGCACAAGAGAAAAAAGCCTCATACTATAATTTTTATCCTCAGAGTTTCCACATATAAAGTAACATAAGGTAAAATAGGGATAGCATGTCCTCTTTCCCAAGATAATTTGAAATATTATGGGCATTGAATTCTAAGGTAACTAATGAAGAAGCTTGGCATGTATTAGGAAATCAATAGATGTTAGTTCTCTTTTCAAGTCATCCTCTTTTGAACCTTGTTTGATTTTATTTTATTTGAGTCAATAAGCATTTATTGAGTGCCTATTATATGTTAGGAAGTATATTAAGTGCTGGTGATGCACTGATGACTAAAACATGTTATGTGTGTATAATGATAGCAGAAAGTGTAAAAAGGACACAGTAACTAATGCAGCACAGTATGGAGTATCATTAGAATATAGTAAAACTGGCCTCCCTGGTGACACAGGCAGTTGAGCGCAGTGCTATGAAGCTGTACACAGCCTTTGCAGTGCCAGTTCAATCCCTGCCGGCCTCTGAGCAACCCACATGGCGAGCAGACCTCTCCTGTCTTGCCCACTGCTCCCCTTAGCAGTGTATTTCGTCAGTCTGCCTGTTCTGTTCCCCACTCTGTCTCTAGTGAATCCTCTCATCCTCCCGTGCATCTGGACTGTACCCCAGCTCTTGTATAAAGAAAAATAAATCTTAAAAAAGAATATAATAAAACACATAGAAAAGTTGATTGTGCTAGAAGAAAAGAAAGAAAACCACAAAGTGGTGACTTTTAGATTTAACCCTGAAATATAAGCAACAATGTGTCATGGCAGAAAGACAAGAAAGGCCACGTTGAGGGTGGGGGGGAAGAGGTATTAATTCAGAAAATAATTATTAAGCAGTCTAGTATGTTTGTGTCCTGAACTGACATTAAGTATTCATAAGCAAGTCTAGAAATGTGAATATACATACTATCTTCCAGAAAGAGCTAATACATCCTATGTCTCCCTTCCCTATGCTTATCCATACTCCACATAAAAAATAAATATTAATACTGTTATTTTGTTAAATTCTTAATTTTTGGCAAATGTGCAAATTTTGTATTTTGTTAGAAATGTCTAAAAGTACTTTATAAACATATAAATATGAAGTCTTAAAACCGTTGCTTCCATTCTATCTAAAACACATTTGAAAATCAATTCAGACTATTTTCACTGTGTCTGAAAAATATTTTATTTAATATATAACTAAAATATCAAATTCCAAACTCTCCAACTCAACCAGCAGTCATAGTTATATTAAATATGCTTTAAAATTTATCAAATGCTACAAATAATGTCAAGGGCATATCACGTGAAATAAAACCCTTTTCCAATATAGAGCAGACCTCATTCTGAACTGGGGAAGTTCAAAATATGTCAAGTAGAAGTACCAAATAATACAGCATTTTACTAGATCTAACTGCTTTTTGTTCTCTTTCATTTTTGATGATGCAACAGTCTTATAAAACTTCACTTAAGTGCTCATAATACATTAACTTCAATGTGAGATCTCCCTTATCAAAGATACCTTACAAAGCCAAGAGAAATCCCCAACCAAGTAAGACTTAGCCTAAGGATGAAGGTGGAGCTGTCACGGTACTCTGACAGGTGCATGAAAAAACTTAGTGTTCTCTACCCTTTACCGCTGTAGAAATAGTAGAAAGATGTATTGTATATTTTCTTACTGGTAATGCTAAAAGGAAAGGGAAGGAAGCAAACAAAGAGGGAGAGAGGAGGCAAGGGGTAGAAGGGGAGAAAGGCTGTTAGAAACATAGCTTGTCAGTTTTATCTAAGACCATGTGTTAGAACTGTCATAAGCTACCACAGATCAGCACCCTCATAGCTGCTATTTCAAAGGAGTTTGCTTTTAAAGCTCAAACAAATTTTAAAAATCCCACTCAAAAGTAAGTGTCACTCCTCACATAACAGGTAATTTCTGATAACTGGTATAATTGAATATCCTGGTATATTTTAAACAATGCAGATTTTTATTTTTAAATGAGGAATCACTATTGCAATATACAAAATTAAAGTGCACCTCCAGCGCATTTGCAAACACAATATTATAATTAAGAGAAGGTCTTACATAGGGCTAAACAAAAAAAGTTATAAAATTATTATTATTGTAGAACTCTGTCCACTTGACAGAGGGTCTTGACAATTTAACATGCTTAATGATATAAAATTTAAACAAATCACAAAATATTATGATCTCTTATTTGAACCATACAAAAATATATCTGCTTGTTTCACTCCCAGGATGAAGCTAATTCAGGTGGGTCAGCAATTCAAGTTTTGCAAAGTGTAACTAATATTCTCATAAAGGACTCAGTTGAACAATTTGACCAAAAGCATGAAGCATGAGATTAGTCAAAAACAATGTTACCTTTACCATATAGCTATGTTCTATTCACAAATACGTACATACACACACACACACACACACACACCTGACACGAAGTAGCGTAATCAATTTTACCTTTATATTTTTAGCAAGAACTTTTTATTCCTTATTTTGTCGCTTTGTATTTCCTTTCCTAAATCCAATATATCCTTCTTGGTTTCTGATTTTGTGATTTTAGATTATTTTACCCTAATTTAAATAGTATTTTAAAGATTTTATCTTTTGTTCTTATATTATTCAATTTCCAAAGCATTTTCTAATGATTTTCAAAGACATTTATAAATAACATTTACTCCTTTTTTAATAGCTATGAGAAGGCACTCGAACATAGCAAATAAAGTCACAGAAACAGAATTTATAAACTAGAAAATAGAAGACAGAACAAAGACTTATCTCTTTTGAGAGATTTTGTATAGAACCACCTCTGTACCAAGTGAGAGATCTGCTAGGCAAGCCTTGAGAAGATACCGGGTCCTAACCATCATTTGCAGTCATGGATGACAGACCTATTTCTTATCCATTTAGACAATAGCCTAGGAACTACATTAGCAAAATAACCCCTGCAGGAGAATGACAAACAAAACAATCCTGAGGAACTGAAGCAATATTATCTTGTCTCTGGGACAATTCACAAACCCACGGTCTCTAAGCACAATTACTGAATTGCGCCTTTTTCTCCCGAGGAAATCAACCATAAATAAAGAAGGTGTAGAGGGTTTTTCTTAAGTAAGTCTTTTTACTCCGTTTCAAAAAGATTACACTAGAGCATAACTACATACTTCACAACCTCACTTCCACCCTTATCAGAGAGAAGCACAGATGTGAGCAAAAGCAAAGTAGACACACCATTTCATAGCCCTGTGACCTTGAACAAACTGCTTAACCATCTTAAAAGTCAGTTTATTTACTTGCTATGTGAGTCAGTCATAGAACTTGCCTTCTACAGAGAAAGTTTAAATGAAGTTATATCATGGAGTATGTCTGGTACTGAAAAAACTCAATAAAGGTCAACTAGTTTTTATTAAAAAAACTAACCTGAAGAACTAGAATCTCACTTACAATGGTTCATTTCAAAGAAATCTGGAATAGAATTATTTCCCTCCTAGAAGGGGAATTTAAATATTCCTCATGTAGCCTCTCCAGTTATCTGTCTTTATCACAAAAACAGAGAATATTCCCATCTGAGATTGTTCCAAATAGGCTCTACAGTTGTTTAAAACAATTTCAAAGCTTAAAATTTCCAATAGCTTGGCTTAAAATGGTCACCAAAATGGTATATAATATTGTGTTCTATGAACATGTAATTAAGTGATTTCCCATGAAACAGTTGTCTTTTAAGGATGAAATTGTCTGACTGGAGGTATACTGAACACCTATTATTACTAGTGTGGATTTATTTAAAATATTTTTTTTGATGTGGAAATGGTTTCAACAATTACTAGCCACACCTAAAATCTGATCTTACTACAACAACCATGGAGAGATTGGAAAAATACCAAGAGTTCACAGAACAATGTGCGTCAGCTGATGAAAATAGAAGAAAATGATAGTTTTATATTTTGTTAGTGAATAATTTCAAAGCAGTTCCTTACCTGTTACTTGTAAGAGAAATGTTCACTCAAACAACCATTAAAGACTACTCTAACAGGACAAGTCACAGAGATTTGATAGATAAAGGGCAGGAAAGTAATCTTGGCAGTGAAGAAGTAAAGCCCTCCACAATTATAATAGCTTATCCACTAGGTAAAGTGAGACAAAAATTTTCAGAAGGGCCAGTATTCAGAAATTATAATGAAAACAACCTGTTACGTGTTTTCTAATCATCAAAGGTATTCTGAACTGTGAACTCTCAAATAAACCACAACAGAAATGAACTTCTTGGCATCATGACCAAATGTCACTTAAGAGGAGAAGCCAAGTAACTGGTCAAAAGAAAAAAAAGGAAAATAAAAAGACAATGTAAGAGGAAAGAATTATAATTCTTAGACATTTTGGAGAGTCACAACATGGCAAAGGATGTCCCCTTAGGCAATAAACATAAAGATAATTTGTAAATTGCTCTTTGGGATGTCAACCAACATTTTTCCAAATGTTTAAAAACAGATAAGTCCAAAATGACCGGTGCGAAGTTTAAATCCAATTTCAAAGTATGGTATTAAGTTTTAAGTTAGAAAATAATAAAGTAACAATCTTAGCAGTTAAAACAGCAAAATGATCCAACTAAAGGAAACTCTTAAGAGATATTTCTCACCGGATGGAGCTTAAAGCAAAGCAAATATAAAAATTTGTGGAGGAGGAATATTTAGAGCTATATGAAGTTTTTGAAGACAACTTTTGACATTTTGTTCACTTTAGAAATAGTTATAAAGCTACTTTTTCTAAAACATTTTTTTTTCTTTTCCATGCTCTGAGTATAGACTGACACTAATGTCATCAATCGAGATTATTTATGGCACATAAATGAAAGGGCACAGTGGCAGCTAAATAATAAAAGTGAACAATCATTGAGTAACTATTTCACAGGAAATGATATGCTGAGAACTTCACATACATTATTTTACTTTAGTCTCAAAACAACCCTATAAGGGTGGTATTATTTTCTCAATTTTATAGGCAGCAGAGGCACAGAATTCAGGCTTATTTACCCAAAATCACCAGGTAAAAAGAGATTTTTTTAAACTCATGTAGTCATACACCACCATCTTAACCACTATACTGTATTGCCTTTGTGAAAGATTTTTCTAAAATGAAGCTGGTAAAAATAGGGGGGAATAAAGATGTTTTAAAGTTCTTGGAAGAAAGAAAATAAAATAAATGATATAAAATTAAATGAGCAACAAGTATAGAAATAAAGAGGGCACAATCAAATAGCCACATAAAAAATGTCCTATTGGTTGACAGGTGAGGCCACAGAAATATAACAAATGAACCAGCAGGAGTGAATGAATGCAACTTAAAACATAGTTCCCACCATTGGCCAGAAGGTGTCGCTATTCCTAGTAGCGCAGGGGTCAATGGACTCTATATTTGGGCTAATTGGCTTTATTAAACTAGTTTACATCACAAGAATTTCAAGAGTGGCTTATCTGTGGGTGATGCTCAATAATACTTCTACTCTATTGTGGAGTGAAGAAATAAATAAAGACTTGACATGTCACTTTTAACTAGAAGTCAAATCCCTAGCTCTTCACTGTATCTACTTCTACACACACATTAGTACTCTAAACCATAGTCACTCTTCTGCTGTTAAATTTTTTCTTTGAAATGACAATTGCCCATAGGGATTTCTCTAAGAAGAATGCACTTTATCATTGCCAGAGCACACAGAAGTTTGAATTAAGGAAACAGCTGGCTGTTTGCCACAGGGATGGAAAGAAGAAGACAGCCAGTGGGTTACTCTGTCCAACTACTTCTAGCTCTCTTCATCTGCTTTCATCTTACCTCCTTTGATTTGGGGATCAAATCAAAGTGCTACTTACCAATTAAGAAGTAATACATTACCAACTTAGAAAGATACATGAATAGAGAACATGGGCTGCCCTAGGTGATGATAGGCTGAGAAAGCCTAGAGATAAAGGAGATAAGTTTCCAAGACACAATCTTGAACACATTACCAAATGCAGGCGCCATCACTTAAGCTCTTAATGCTTAACTGCTTCTGAATTAATCATCAAATAACTAGCATTAAAAGATCTCCTACTGTATATGAGGCACAGGACAGACGACCCCAATCTTTGTATCAACTCTAGGAAGTAGAAATAAAAATAATGTATATAACCATTAAGTAATGGATCAATATTCCAATCAGGTCTACAAGTCTTATATTATTTTCTTTATACGATGACATATTTCTTTTTCTTCTATTGAGGCCGTGTTGGTTTATAGCATTATTTGTATTTTTAGGATTAGAAGATATTCCCCCTCCCTTCAGGTGTTATCACCATCCTGAGCCTTTCAACAAAGCACCCACAATTCGCCACCATAGTCCATTGTGCTACAATATGCTTATAAAGTACTGAGCAGTTATCAAAGAATTACTTTAGAAAACAGAGGAAATTTTCTTTATGAGGTGATAACATTCTTTACTACATGAGAATTAAATATTTTGGAGAGAAACAATACTTGAATAATAATGCATCTTTCCCTCACTTCCTACTCCATGATATTTTCAATAGGAATTATCAAAGGTGGAGACAGGGATTACTGAATGAACAAAACAGATAGCAGTTTTTTCAATAAGACTACAAATTAGGCCAGAAATTATGCTTGATTCACAAATTAACTCCCAGAACTGTAAATAAATATTGGCCAACGGAGAGTAGCCAAAATTTTTTAATAGAAGAATTAAATAACTGAGACAACTGAGAAACTACTCGCACTAATATAATTTGAAACAATCCACCTTCATATGCAAGGCTAATCAACAAGGAAAGAATTACAGTAGGTTTATGAAAATAAAATCTCCTTAAAATGTTATATTCATTTCTGCTATGATTTTAAAATTCTAAAACATATATATTTAGGGATAAAACAGTGTATTGCAAATGATTATATGTGATTCCTATTTAGTTCCCCAAGGGTTTGAGAATTAGTTTGTTAAAAGTGAAAACTCAGTTGTAACCAGATAGAGAATTACTAAGGTTTCCAGAGTAAATATAAGTGTATTTGACCTGCAATATGCCTCAGCCAAGCGCTAATTCAAAGTAATACTTCATTTGTTTCTATATTAAATTATTTTTATGATGGTCATTTTGTTTTACAACACTGTATGTTTCAGGGGCACAGCTTCATACCTCTTCATATGTAAACTAGCAAATCACACTAGCCACAAAAGCACAAATAACACCATAGTTACCAGGATTCCTCTCACCTTTGCCTCCCACCCCCTCCAAGTCTCAGATCTGCAGTCAAATTTCAAGGGTATGTTTGTTTTTTTCTTTTCCTTTGTTTTCACATAAGTGAAATCATCCACTATTTGTCTTTATCCTGGCTTATTTCACGTAAGAGTTATCCCTTCCAGTTCCATGCATGTTTTCACAAAGAGCAAGTTTTTATCTTTTAGTCCAGCTGAGTTGGATTCCATTCCGTATATACACCACATCTTATTCCACTCATCTCTGGTTGGGTACTTAGAGAGCTTTCATAATGTGGGTATTGTAAACAGGGCTGCAAGGGACAGAAGTGCACATATCCCTGTGATCTGAGGTTTTGGTGTGTTGTTTTTTCTTTTCTTAATTCTTCAGGTAGATACCTAGGAGCAGAATTGCTGGATGACATGGTTGCTCTATTTTCAATATTTTGAGGAACCTCCACACCATACTGTTTTTCACAGTGTAGCAGGGTTCTTCTTTCTCCACATTTTTGTCAATACTTGTTTCTGGTCATTTTGATAGGGGCCATTCACACACATGTGATGTGTTACCTGTGGTTTGGATTTGCAATGCCCTGATGATGTGATGTTGTGAACTTTTCATGTGCCTCTTGTCCATAGGCATGTCGTCTTTGGAGAAGTGTCTATTCAGATGCTCTGTCTATTTTTTGATTGAACTGTATGAGTGTGTAGGTATTGGACAATAGCCCCTTGTTAGATGCATGGTCTGCAATTATTTTTTTCTCCCACTTGGTACGGTATATTTTCATTTTAATGATAGTTTCTTTTGTTCTACAGAGGCCTTTCAGTTTATTATAGTCCCATTTCTTCATTTTTGCTTTTACTTCCCTTCCCATTGGTGCCGAGTCCGCAAAGATATCACTGAAGACATTGTCATGGATTGACTTTCTTGGAAGAAAAAAGACCTCAGAACCCACAAATGGGTCATATTCCAGACTCCAACCCCTGAGGTCCTTAGCAGGGGCTGCTGCCTATGAGGGCAGGAGCAAAGCCAACCAGAGAAACTTTAAAAAAACAGAGAGGGCTAGCCATGCTCTCTTCTTGCAGTGTGACTCCTGCTTGAACTCCAGAGGCAGGCAGCCATGCTTTAGCAGTACAGCTTCAACTTGGAGCCTGGTCTCTTCACAGCGGACACTATCTGCTAGTGGTAGGTAGGAAAGAAAAAATTTTCTTTACCGGTTTTTTTTTTTTTTTCTTTCTCCATTCTCCCTTCAGCTTACTCCCTGTGTGAATAAACCCATTAGTGTTTCTCTGCATGTGTCTGTTTTTTGGTAGTGTTCAGCATTCTTAAGCACTTGGGTGAGGACAAACCTATCTGGTCATCCCTAGCCTTTGGGTTTGCCCTCTTTCATTTTGTCTGTTTTCTTCCATGCATTTTATGGTTTCAGGACTCAAAACATTACTTGAACTCCCAGTTCTGAACCAAATTTAAATTCTGAATCATACAAGAAGGAAAAGGAATGTTCCCATCCAAACTTTCCCTTTGCTTAGTTAGTGAAAGAGGAGCCTTTGGTGACTTTTATCTTTACTTTTTTGCAAAGTTCCTACAACCTAATTTTCAAATTTCCCCATGACTCCTAGATGTCCCTGTTTTAGGGTCAGTAGTATTTTAGAGTTGGTGCCTCAAATGAAGATTAAATGCTCCACAATTACTTAATTCCTCCTCTCTCAATTCACCCCACCCCAAGCCCACCCCAGAGCAACTGATTTCAGATAAGTATTAAGAAGGAAACAAACTCACATTAAAAATTTTTTTAAGTTTAATTTCAGCAGATAATATATTTGAATGTTTCAAACACGAAAAGAAAAATAGGAACGTAGAAAAAATACCTCCTTTCACAGGTAACTGCTACAATTAATATCTTCTGGATTCTGCCAAAGTTACTTTATACATACGTATGTACTTGTAGACAAGCAAGTAGGAATACACTTTATTTTCTCTCCTATTGAATAGAAAAGCTAGAACACTATACACTCTATCAAGCATGATTTTTTTTTTGTTGTTGTTTAACAAAGAAAAGTCCTGTAGACCTGGACTGTCACATTTTGTAATAGCTGGAGAGTATTCCATGCATGAATGGACTATAATTGATGTAACTACCTATTGGCAGGCATTGTTGCTCTTCCATCTTTTATTATTAAAAACAATACTGCAATGCACCTTCCATACATAGATATTCTGAATAAATTCCCAGGTAAGTTGTTATTAGACACATCCATCTGTATTTAATGAACATTGCTAAATTACCCTTTACACTGTGTGTTCTAACTTGCATGACAAACTCACAACAGCATGTAATATAATATCTGTTTGCCCAAACCTTTTTAAACAGTGTTATCAAGTACCTGGTTATTTCCCAATTTGATCGAAGGGGTGAAAAAGGCATTTCTCTGTAATTTTCATTTGTATTTCTGTATTATATGGGTAACAGCATTTTTTCATCTGTTCAAAAGTTTCTAATTCATTTTTGTAAATACTACATTCACATTCTATTAACAATATGAATTTGGGGTAGCCAGTTAGAGCCCTGAAAAGCACTTAATTTTGTTTAAAGAGACTTAATCACCTTAATTCGTCCTTAAATAATGCTATTCCAATGAAAATCTGCAATCAAAATTTTAGGTAGTGCAGAAAGAACATATTATTGGACAGAGGAATCAATAAAGAGCTAGGTGAGTCTGGCTTATGTAATTTGAAGTGGCCAATTATGAATAAGAAAACCAAAGATTAAAAAATGAAACCAATTGAGAGGAACAATTGATTTCATGCTAGTGAGGACCAGCATTCACACACAAAACTCCTCTCCCAAGGCCAGTCCTTGCCCATTTGCTTTAAGAGTTTATTGTTTCGGGCCTCCCCTAGTGGCGCAGCGTTTGAGCGCTGGGCTGTGAGGCTGCCAGCAGCCTCTGTAGTGCTGGTTCATTCCCCGGCCACCGGCGAGGGTCCCCCCCCCCCAAAAAAAAAAGAGTTTATTGTTTTACCTCTCAACAATCTAGCAAGGCAGTCAGATATATAAAGTTTGAGAGTCAGACAGATTTATCATCCATGAAGAATGACAAAATAATAAAGGCATAATAATCAATTTAAAAAAGCATTAACAAGACAGATTCACTGAAACTGACCTTCTAGGCCGTGGGATTTATTCACTATTACAGTAATAAGAAAGAGAAAGAAAAGCACAAATAGTACCGTCATCCTTAAGAAAGCCTAAAAACATAGCTCAGAAGAAAACACAGCCACCAATAACACTCAGTAACAACAATAAGTGCACCATCTAAAGAACAAACACAGTTAAACCATCAGAGTCCTCAGACCTCCAAAGCCAGACTAACCAAGGAATCACCAAAAGTCAGATCTCAGGTAAGGAACAAATATTTAAAAAATAAAAAAAAAATGTGTCACCACAAAAGGCGGGGAGAGTTGCCAGAGCCCTGGGAATGGGCACCATTTTCTCAGCCCCTACTTCTATGCTGACAACATCTCACAGGTCTTGGACTACAATTCCCAGAGTGCCGTGAGCTGGACTTCCTAAATGGAGCTCCTGGGAAGGAGGAAGGAATGAAGCCGATATATGTATAGATTGAAATGAAATGAGGGTAGAGATACGGAGAGAGGCTGCTGCTCCTGGGACACTGGTACTTTGACAGGCAGGCAAGACAATGGCAGCAGCCACCATTTTGCCTGGTACATTGAGAGTTTCAGGTGTCTCCATCTGTTTCAGCTCTCTGGGGCCTGACTAACCCCTTTCTTCGGATACCCCACCTTGGACTTATGGCAAATTTTCCAGTCTCATCCACTTTGTGCCCAGTCTATTTGGCTAGGCATTTGCCTATGAAGTGATGGGTGATATTTTTGAGTTTGTTAAGTCTACGATATTAAGTTCTTTCTTCCTCGCTCCCTCTCACCACCCCTTCCCCTCTCACTTTTTCTCCCCCTCTGCCTCCCCTTTGAACTTCTTACCAATTAAAGTTCTTTGAGTACACAAAGAGTCTGCTTTCTTTGCATTTATATGTGCAGATGACTGGACTACTAGAAGAGACCCAAAAAAATGGGGTTTATTTCCCCCATAAATTTGGGGTTTCTGGGTACCCTTGGTTTTGACTTATTTTGATTTGGTTCCCTGCCTGAGAATGATCTTCCTGGTTACAAAAAGGCAGCTAAAGATGAATATTGATGAATGTGTCCTCAAAATACTACGTAACAAAATATTTACATTTCTGTAACCAAAGACACTTGCACCCTTCCAATTATCTGTGTCATTTCTCCCACACAGTGGTTAAGGTTCCAGAGAATAACAGTATGTCTTCATACAGGGCAATGCATATCTTCAAACTAAAACTAGTAGCACATTCTCAATGTAACCTGAGGACAACAAGTAAGTTCCATCATAGGCACATTAAGGGTTAAGAGAAAAAGCTCTAATTCATTCATTGATTGACTCTCGAATTTTCATGGCTCTAATTAATGTAGCTAGTACATTAATACAGTATCTGTTAAGTAATGATCTGGAACTTTAATGACTGAGAAAAAAATCAAGATGTATTGAAAAAGCAATATCAAATCCTGACAGCACTGGTGAATAGCAAGTATGTATGTATTGTTAGCAAAATTGCAAAGCTTATAATTTTAGAAGCTGCTAAAAATTTTAAAGTTGGCAAATTGTTATAATTATATTGTAAGAAGGACTACACAAAGAAAAAAAATTTTTAAAAAATTCATTTTTTTAAAAAATAATGACAAAGAAAAATATTCTTGCCATTCAAAAAAAAAGTATATAATTCGGACACTGTCTTCAAATTCAAATAATGTCCATCTAAATTACTGATATGGCACCATGGTTTATTTAAACACATAAGCCTTTTTCACTACCTTTAGAGGGCAGCATGAAGAACAGAAATGAGGGAGCCATGCTGAGGGAGAGAATTGGGAAAAAAAGAAAGGAAGGAGTGGATTAGGGAGGAGTAGATAGATTGATAAGGATAGTGATAATGAAGACAATGGGAGGGAAGGGATAGGAAGAAGAGGAGGGTAAATGATAAGTAAAATTATCATAATTGCAGTTTAAAGGTCTATGTTCTATAGACAATGATTCTGAGGGAATGAATTAAGAAAATGTTAGTAAATTAGGAAGTGAATACAGTATTCCAGACAGCAAAGACTAAGGTTGGAATCAAAATAATCAACAGAAAGATCGTTACTAGACTAAATAGAAGTTTATGCTTAGAGGCAAGAAAGAGAGGGTGACGTTAAAAATGATCCGCAGTTTCTGAGTAATCACCAAGTCAAGACTTAGCAGGAAGGGGGCCTCCCTGGTGGCTCAGGGGTTAAAGACACAGAACGAGCGAGAGATCACCAACCACCTCAATAAGAGGTGGCACAAAGGGTTAAATCTCAACACAAGGGGTTAAATCGCAATACTATGAAGCTATCCTCAGCCATTGCAGCATGGAAGTTTGATCCCTGGCCAGGGTCATATATGGTGCAGCAGACCTCTCCTGACTCGCCAGCTGCTCCTGCTCCCCTCAGCAGTGTATTTCAATCGATCTGTCTGTTCTGCTCCCCACTCTGTCTCTGGTGAATCCTCTCACCCCCCACACCTCTGGCATGTACCCCAGCTCTTATATGCATAAATAAATAAATCCTTTAAAAAAAGAAAAGAAATTGCTATAAAAAAAAAATGAAAGACTAGCAGGAAGGGCTGAGGAAGAAAATACAGATTTGTATAGGACTTTTATTACATAGTGTAATGGCAGGAAGATGCAGGGCAGGATCTCTATGACCCCAGCAGACAGGGTAAGGAGGATTGAGTCCTGGAGCCCTTAGTGGCTTTTTCAGGCTTTTGTTGGGATTTACCAGGTACACGGCAGGCAGGGGTGCTGGGGAACCAGGAGGCTGGCAGGCCTCCCAGTACCCAGCAAGTCTTCACTCTGTCTGGACTCTCCAGTGATCTCTACTGCTCGCGTGGTTCTTCATGGTTCTCTGCTGCTCTTGGCATCCCCGTGACACCACCCTTATAAGTGCAGCATGAGCCCCAGTGAATCCCATCTATGCATGCCCACACCCTATTTCAGATGCCCGCCATCAGGCATGCATTCGGGACCACAGGGCTCCCTCACCTATCCTAATGGCGGGAGGGCAGAAAAGACTGATACTTTTTAAGTTTTTGTTTTTTTTTTTTAATTTATACAAGAACCGGGGTACAGGCCAGATGTGCAGGAGGTGAGAGGATTCACCAAAGACAGAGCAGGGAACAGAACAGGCAGAATGACGAAATAGACTGCTGAGGGGAGCAGCGGGCGAGACAGGAGAGGTCTGCTGCACCATGTGGGTATCTCCATGGCCAGTGGGGATCAAACTGGCACTGTAGAGTGCTACGGACAGCTTCACAGCGCTGCGCCCAACCGCCTGAGCCACCAGGGAGGCCCAAGCCTGATACTTTTTACCTTACCCTACACGTATATTCTTTGCTTTTTGAAAATTCCTATAATGTCACTTTGCTTTTACAAAAGATCTAATGACTGTTTTTGGTAATGAAAAGAAAACTGAAGAGGATTTTTACGTTAAATAAAGTGAAGTGAAATAAGAATTCAGCATTTGTTACAGAGGCCTGAATAGTGGTTGCCACAGCCCATTTCCTTCCCAAGGAATTACTTCATGCAGGCTGTGTATTTATATAATTCCTGATTTTACTATATGTGAGTGTGTTTTATGGTTTTGTGCATTACCTATTATGATTTTGGTAGGGTGTTTTGAGTCTGGGAGTGCTCAGAATTATTTCCATATAAATTAACGATAATTGCTTTGTGACTATTCCATTTCAGATTAGGAGAGATTCCATAAGAACACTCTACTTTCATATACAGAGGTTTCTCTATATCAATTTGCTTTGCCCAGGAAATACCCAAATGGAGACATGGAATGAGTAAAGAAAATTCTTGGGGTTTGACAAAGATTATTCCTTGACCAAACTTTAGCTCCTATAACCCTTTCCCATATTTCCCAGAACTGCATAGCCAATTTTCAAAAAAAAAAATCCTCAAATCGGCCACCACGGTGGCACAAAGGGTTAAATCTCAGCACAAGGGGTTAAATCTCAGCACTATGAAGCTATCCTCAGCCATTGCAGCACAGAGTTTGATCCCTGGCCAGGGAGGTGACCCACATGGTGCAGCAGACCTCTCCCAACTCACCCAACTCACCCGATGCTCCCCTCAGCAGTGTGTTTCAGTCAATCTGCCTGTTCTGTTCCCCACTCTGTCTCTGGTGAATCCCTCACCCCCGCACCTCTGGCCTGTACCCCAGTTCTTGTATGCATTAATAAATCTTTAAAAAAAAAAATCCTCCAATCATATTAGCACAAATCTAAAATCTGATAACACCCTCAATTATCTGATCAGGTGACATCTGATCACTCCGGAGAGTCTTCAACAAGAATCATCTCAAGTAGATTCAGCCATATTCAAGTAGATTCAAATCCTCACCTCACTTCACCCCCTCAAGTTCCTTCTTGGTAGTGTTCCGGATACTAATACCCATCCAGTTCTTTGGCGATGGATACCAACTTGCCAATAATAAATTAAAAATTAAGCACAGTAATATACTGTAAGGGCAGGACTGGACACTGAGCAGGTTTTCTGATCCAGCAGACTGGGGAAAGGAGGAGTCAGAGTCCTCATCGGTTTTTTGCAGGTCTTCTATTGGGGTTCAGCGGGTACATGGCAGGCAGGGGTGCTGGGGGGCCGGGAGGCTGGCAGGCCTCCCAGCCCCCAGCAAGTCTTCACTCTATCTGGGCTCTCGGGCTTTCCCTGCTTCTCTCTCGGCTTCTGCTACTTCTTTCTCGGCTTCTCTTCCAGCTTCTATTGGCGTCCCCGTGACGCCGCCCTTAAAAGCACAGTCTTAGCCCAGGTGTCCCCACTTCAGGTGCCCGCCATCAGGCATGCATTCAGGATCACAGGGTTCCCTCATCTATCCCGATGGCGGGAGGGCAGAAAAGCCTGATTTTTTACCTTACCCTACATATACTGACGTGTCTATTCCCATATGGCAGCAGTTCCTGAAGAAAATCAGTTTTTAACCACTTTAACAACTGTCCAAGCACTGGTTTTAGGCACATAAAAGAGGTCAGGAGTGGGGTTACAAATTGAGAGTAGTGAATGGGCTTACAGGTGGGACTAGTAGCTATGACATTAGCTAAAACCATCAAGGAGATGCTTTATATAGAGAAGAAAAGGATTATTATGAAGCACTATGAATATCAAACTAAAATGTAAAGTTTAAAAGATACTGACTTCCTTCCCAGTTTAAGCTAAGCAGGAGTGGCCAGAATAAAAACAAATTAGTAGAGTATTGTAAGGGTAGGAATGGACACGGTGCAGGTAAAGGAGGAGTCAGAGTCCTCAGTGGTTTTTGCAGGTCTTTTATTGGGATTTACCCGGTACACAGCAGGAAGGGGTGCTGGGGGGCCAGAGCCTGGCAGGCCTCCCAGCCCCCAGCAAGTCTTCACTCTATCTGGGCTCTCCGGCCTTCTCTCTGCTTCTCTGCTTCTGCAGGCATCCTCGTGATGCTGCCCTTAAAAAGCGCAGTTTTAGCCCAGGTGAATCCCATCTACCTAGGCCCACGCCCTACTCCAGGTGCCCGCCATCGGGCATGCATTCAGGACCGCAAGGATCCATCATCTCTCCTGATGGCGGGAGGGCAGAAAAGCCTGACATTTTTCCTTACCCTACAAGTATGAAAAACAAAGGAAGTAGCTTTCTAAGGCCAAAGTAGTACTGTGCACTCAAACAACAGAATTTCATCCAAAGCCATGATTTGCACAACTATTATCATGAGCAGGTAATTATTGAGAAAAAAGAAAATTCTTTTCTTCTAACATTTGACCAACTTATAGAAACAAAGCAATGGCAATAAATAGATATAAATATCTTTTATATATCTTGAAATTTTAACTTTGCCTTGAGCATGTATACTGCTTTTATCATCACTATAGTATATGACCTTAGCAAAATAAATCATATAAACAATAACCCTGTTAATTCTAACTTGAGAAAATTCCCCAAATAATTACTGTTGGATAGATCACAATATGGCTCACAATGTTGGATTCCTTGTCTGTCTTCCTCAATGTTTTTGAAAGTGAGCAGCAATTTTAACCTTGGTAAGATTGCCAGAAACCTCCATGTGTAGATAGTCCTAACAGGTTCCATCTTGTCCAGGTTAAGACTGGGCCAGCTGTCTTCACTGAGATCTCAAGCAGGCTTCTCAACAAAAAAAAAAAAAAAACAAAAAGGTGTGCTAACTGAAGAAACACACTCTGTCTCTCTCTCTCTGTCTCTCTCTCTCCCCCTCTCTCCCCCCCCCACCTCTCTCTCTCTCCCCCCCACCCTAATCCCCACCCCCACCCAGATTTCTCTAAGTAATGGTGATGAGCTCATGGTGTAACATTGTTACCTGCAACTTCTCACTAATGTTCTGAGATGTCTGGCTGGATAAGTGATTTCTAGATAACTAAGAGAAAGGGTAAAACCTCTTTCAGAAAACTCCCTCAATTAGCAATCACCTTCATTTAGCAGCAGCACCTCCACTAAGCCAGCTGCAGGGGAAATTAATTAAATTTAATAGAAGCCACGGGGGAAGTAATTAAATTTAATAGAAGTCATGGATTCCAAATGAAGATAAACTGTATTTGTAATCAGACCTACTGTGTCACTTACCTACTCCCAGGTTTGTAAAGGCTTGAGCCAAGTGCAAGCCACTTTCTACAGGAACACCAAGTTACCTGGAATTACTCTCTCCTCCTCACTTCAAAATGTAAAATGATTGATGCAGTGCATCATAGAACACATCCCTAATGTTTTTCTTTTTTTCTTTTCAAAATAAAAGCCTGCACTACCGTAACATGTCAATTATGTGTAAACGAGCAGAACCGAATAGCACAGAAGTCATGGTACAGACAAGAAGTAATGAAAGGTTGGCATGTTTGCTTTGGGAAGGAAAACTAGCAGCCCATTCATCTAAATGCAGTTATGTTTCAATTTAACTAAATTACAAGGTTTGAAATTAGCAATGCTTCAAGCGCCTGGGGCTACCGCTCCCACAAGAACACTTCATCTTTAATACCTGCTTCAGCTTGCAAATAAAACTAAGGAAAACAGTAGGAGAAAATGCTCAAAACATCCTTTAACAAAAGCCTTTTCTAACAACTGCAATCTTATGTTTTTTACCCCCTTCAGAAAACTAAAGTTTCAATGAGTCAAAACTAAGTAATACTTGATTCCTTGTTTGTTTAATTACTTGCTCTATGCATACTCAGGTCAGTTTTTAATCTTCTATATCATGATAAAGTGTAAGCTTCTTAAGGACAAGGACAATTTCACTTTCAAGTTTCTTATCTCTAGAATACTTAGCACTGTGCTTTGTACAGAGCGAGGGATTAGAAAATATTATCCCACTTAATGGGAAAGGGTTGGAGAGCATTACTCTCTATGAAGTCATTACTAACAATAAAGGTTTGAGCAGGCAAGTTTCTCTTGGCTGGCAGTACAGAGCCAGGCAGGAATGCCAAGATTTCCACCTGACCTGTGAAATAAGAAAGAATCTTATTGGAGTTAATTTGAGGACTAACTGCTATGTGATTTATTAAACACTTTGTTTAAAACAAAATAATAAGAGCTAAAATCTAACAAGCATCTAATGCTTGGCATACTATATGCCAAGCACTGTTCTTAGTGCTTTACATAGATTATCTCATTAAACAAAAATACTAAGTTACTCATTAAACAAAAATACTAAGTTAACTGGTATTTTTTTTTCTTACACTTAAGAAAACTGGTATTTTTTTCTTACACTCAAGAATCTAATAGCTAATTAATGGAACAAAAGTTTCATCTAGCCTTAACCTGTTATCGGTGCAAGCAATGTTCCTTCTCTCTCTCCTTGCTCTCTCTCATTAGTGCCATGTAAACACCAGAAAATATTCTGTGAATCGGTGTAGTGGGCAGGAATGGGCACAGTGTAGATTTTCTATGATCCAAGCAGACGGGTAAAGGAGGAGCGAGTCCTGGAGCCCTCAGTGACTTTGCAGGCTTTTATTGGGATTTACCAGGTACACGGCAGGCAGGGGTACTGGGGGCTGGGGGGGCCGGGAGGCTGGCAGGCCTCCCAGCCCCCAGCAAGTCTTCACTCTTTCTGGGCTCTCCGGCCTTCTCTGTTTGTTCTGCTTCTCTGCATCTGTTGGCGTCCCCGTGATGCCACCCTTAAAAGCCCACTGTTAGCCCAGGTGAATCCCATCTACATATGCCCACACCCTATTCCAGGTGCCCGCCATCAGGCATGCATTCGGGACCACAGGGTTGCCTCATCTATCCTAATGGCGAGAGGGCAGAAAAGCCTGATACTTTTACCTTACCCTACAATCGGTTAATATCCTTCTCTACATTGCAGAAAGCAAAAATGTCTTGATGTAGCAAACCACAGGTCCAAGGGGCTGTCCAGATAGTTGCATGTTTCACACCTCTAAAGAACTTACTACATTGTGCTGAGATTATTTAACTAGACTGTGACTCTGGACTACACCATTCATGTCAGAGATGCTTCATAAACATTTGTGTACTAAATGAATAACGATTAACTTTTTATTCATTTTTTTTTTTTTTAGTTCCAGAGAATCAATGTGATGCTACTTACAATTATTAAGTCATCTGAGCATATATAATTCTAGTTGGTCACCTGTTGTAAAAGTTTTTCTGGTCATTTCATCTCACATTGTCCCTTCATCACAGAATTACCCTTTCTGATTCCTCTGTACTTATTCCTATGACGGATTTCATAACACCCTTTCCCCACTTATATTCTCCATTGTCTCCTCCCTCTGCTAAACTCTAAAGAAATAAATGACTTAGGTACATATGCTGCTCTCTAAGATAGCTCTTTGGCATTGGGAATCAAAACCTTTTTACTCAATATGTTTAAAAAGGCATAAGGGCAAGAAATAATGCATACCATTTATGACAACCTTTAATCATTAATCTAGTGTAAAAAATATTAACCAAGAAGAACATTTAAAAGGAGTTCCTAACAAAATATTTTGCCATATCTAAGCAGTAAAGATATCAATTTCTTATGTTTCTTTCTTATGCCAAAACATTTTCACAAAATGTGTTTAAATATTTGTACTCAATTAATTTTTAACCATAAACTTGCAAATGCATCAGGAACAGGCTTCAGAAAATCTCATACTGAACACAGTTGAAAATAGTCCTTTAAAACCTTTTTAATAACCAATTCCTTTGTCTACATAACTGCATTATTTGAAACAGAAACTAATATCAATACTTTATTTCATTAGACTTTACTATTTTGATCACTGTGGTGTTTAATATCAATCTCTAGAATTTATGTTCTCATCACACCTGTACAGTTTGAAAAGAAAATACCCTATGTGCATTATTACTGTTAGGAGGAGACTTGTCAGTGTTCTATCTAATACTTAAGTGTTGACTGTTTTCCCACAAAGGAAACCTGAAAGAAATGGGAAAAATCAGAAAATGGTAAAAAATTTACATAGTCTGATCTGTTAGCCAAGTAAAAAATTATTTTCTCCCAAGGCACAGTTTTTTTTGAGTTGACTATTAACCGAAATTAGGAATAGGTATTTAATATGTGTATGTAGACTAGACTCTAAGTGAATTTAATAACTGAGGAGTCAAACCATTCACCCTTAAGGTATTTCAGCCCATACATTTATTCTGTGAGATTGAACTGGAATAGCATAGAAGTCAAACCACAAACTCTATGAGCAGAAGCTAAGCATGTTACCTGCTCAATCCATATTTACCTCTAAGGATACATACACAATTATTATACTGAGTGAGAACACTATTAAGAAATTAACTCTGACATTATTGTACTTAATTCATTTGAAAATTAAAAACAAATTATCCTCTTCTTGTAATAGCAATTTAATTTTTCAAGCTGCTAATGACGCAATTAAACAAAACCATTTATTCAAAGGAATGGAAGAAATTTGACTGTTAGAAATATATATCATAATAGTTTTTTACATATAAGAATGACTGTTTTACATGTACATACATAACAACCACTCTCCTTCAATGATACTTAAAGTATGAGCTCCCCAGGAACCTTCTAGGAATCATGAGGTCAAATCTATTTTCGTAATGATGCTAAGACTTTATTCACTGATGATGTAAACTCAATGGTGGTTCAAGCTGTCAATATTACTAAGAAGAATCAAAGCCAGACCAAATTTTACCTGTAGTCATTTTACTCTTCATTGGTATGCAACATAGTAAGTAAAAAGCAGTTTCATTTAAAAATGACCTTGATAAATCTATAAAATTAGTTAATTTTTGAAATCACAATCACAGGTACATGCCATTTTAATATTATGTGTAATAAAGAGAAATGCATAAAGCACTTCTGTTACATATCAAAATATAATGGGATAGTTGTCCCAAGGAAAAGCACTTATGAGACTGAGATTTGAGGTGAACTAGGCACTCTGTTCATGAAACATTATTTTTCACTTGAATGAATGATTGAAGGTAAACAATTCAGACTTCGGAATGACTGGCATTTTCAGGAAAAAAAGCAAATGAGCCTGTCATTTCAAGGAAAATAACTGACAATATCTTTTGCCAATGATAAAAATTGAGCTTTTAAGTGAAAATTAGTATCTTGAAAATTTTATCTACCATCATGAGCTTGACAGCTTTGCAACACTTAAAACATTTTCTGATATTAACAAATATGATTTTTTGATATTGAATAAAGACATGCCTCAACATGTGCAAGTTCTGCGTAACTTGGTGAGCAGACACATTCCAAGTGACCAACACATGAGGTTTCAAACTCATGCATGGGCAAATGATTATTAAAAAAAAATACCTATTTCTTTTTAAGATTTATTTATTCATTTATACAAGCACTGGTGTACAGGAGGGTGAGAGAATTCATCAGAGCCAGAGCGGGGAGCAGAACAGGCAGGCAGACAGAATACACTGCTGGGGGGAGCAGCGGGCAGCAGGAGAGGTCTGCGCGCCATGTGGGACCCTCGCCAGCAGCCGGGGATAGAACCGGCACTGCAGAAGCTGTGGGCAGCTTCGCAGCCCAGCGCTCAACCACTGTGCCACCAGGGGAGGCCCAAAAGACCTATGTATTTTAATGTGACAAAGTACAAAATGTTCATATGATAAAGTTTTCCAGTCCTCACTGAAATTTTAGGAATTACAACCTGTACCGTTTTAGTGCAATACTAGAGAAGAATATCCACAAATATTTGTAAAGTCTATGAAGAAACAACTCCTTTTTCCAAATGCTTATCTTTGTGGAACTATTTCTTTTTTCATATGTCCAACCAAAACATCACAAAAAAAGTGACTGCAATAGATACAGAAATCCAGGTGTCTTCTATTAAGGTAGGCATGGAAAAGAATTGTAAAACATATAAAGAAATGCCAGTCTTCTCACTAATTTTTTTTGTTTTGAAAATGTACTAGGTTTTCCCCATAAAATAGATTTTATGATTTTAATTAGTTTTTAAACTTCTCAGTTTTAATTTTATACAATCCACACAAAAAAAGTACTTCAGGGCTCTCATTTTTGAGATCATAAATGAGTTCTTAGGCCAGAAAGACCTAAACTACACTCATTATCTTATAGATAGCATGGTTCACAATAGGATTTTTTCCAAATCCCTACTAAAATTTAAATACGCATTTTCTTTATTTTTAAAGATTTATTTATTTAACTATGCATACAAGAACTGGGGTACAGGCCAGAGGTGTGGGGGGTGAGAGGATTCACCAGAGGCAGAGTGGGGAGCAGAACAGGCAGACTGACTGAAATACACTGCTGAGGGGAGCAGCAGGTGAGTCAGGAGAGGTCGCTGCGCCATGCGGGTAGCTTCCTTTGCCAGGGATCAACCTCATGCTGCAGTGGCTGCGGACAGCTTCATAGGTTGTGTCTTAACCCCTTGAGCCACCAGGGAGGCCCTAAATATGCATTTTGTATGTGTACTTAAAGAGAGCCTATAAAATGCCAAGCACCTTGATAATTCCTCAAGACTCAAGATGAAAGTGCTTAGTTCTTGCCCTCAAATTGTTTACAGTCCTACAAAGAGATGTCCTAGTCATCTCAGGACTATTTGAGAACAAGCATATCACTTGAGAGCACCCTTTTTAGTGTGGACCAGTGTTGCCGATGTTAAGAATGCTTGTTGTTAACGTTCAAGTGTCATTATTAATCTCTGCTTATCATATTTCCTGGGTTTTGGTTTGTTTCAGTGCCTTTCACTTCTTCTGGATTTTCCACTTCCATATAAAAGCTGCCCTCCCCCCACCCACCAAATAAACAAGGGCAGCTGTTTGAATGGTCTCTTTTTTTTTCTTAATTTTTTTTTAAAGATTCATTTATTTATTTACACAAGAACCAGGGTACAGGCCAGATGAGTGGGAGGGTGAGAGGATTCACCAGAGACAGAGCGGGGAACAGAACAGGCAGACTGACAAAATACACTGCTGAGGGGAGCAGCAGAGGGGCAAGACAGGAGAGGTCTGCTGCGCCATGTGGGACCCCCGTGGCTGGGATTGAACCCACGCTGCAGAGGCTGAGGACAGTTTCACAGCACTGCGCTCAACCGCCTGCGCCACCAGGGGAGGCCCTTGAATGGTCCCTTTTTTCCAGGGATAACTAAAGGACAGACGTCCCTAAAATGTTCAAGAAGGCATTCCCAAAATGTTCAAACAGGGTTCCAAGATGTGTCATCTGGACATGTGATTATTTTGAGACAATGTCGATCAAAGTTTCAAGAAAAACTATTACCACTCCCTTAACTATCTACTGATGAGGGTTGAGGGGACTGCCCAAATTTGGTTATCCCCAGAAAAACACCTTTCCCTTCGAGAAACCTATCTATGTGGTAGTGTTAGGGGGAAATGATGTCCTGAGTTAATCCCATACAGGCTTTGTGGACCCCACCCCCACTCCAGACTAAAGCCATCAAGACATTGGGAAAGACAAATCCCATCACCACCAAAGGGAAGGTGGCTGGGACCTGAGGGTGGAGTTGGGCAGCCAGGTTGGATATAAAAACCAAACACGTGGGCCTTGCTCGCGCTCTGGCTCGCGATCGCTCGCCTCCTGGCTTCACCACTCCTGGCTGGCGGCCAACTCTGAGAGCGCCATTTTGGGATTCCTGATCGGCGGATCGGGTAGGACTCATTTAAAACTTTGTCTCCCACTTTTCTCCCAGAGCTGTACATTTCCCTCATTTCCCCTTCCCTTTGTAAATAAACCTTTTATTAACCTTTCACGTGTGCCTGCAGTAGAGCATTGATAAGTCCTTTTAAGCGCGCGGGTGAGGACCCACAGTCAGGCACCCCGTTTTGTATCGGGGTTGCTCTACAACAGCTTCACGGCTCCTGGCTCGCGGCCAGCTCTCAGTGTGCCATTTTGGAATTCCTGATCGGCGGATCGGTTATACTCATTTAAAACTTTGTCTCCCACTTTTCTCCCTGAGCTGTCCATTTCCTCATTTCCCCTTCCCTGGTAAATAAACCTTTTATTAACCTTTCGCGTGTGCCTGCAGTAGAGCATTGAAAAGTCCTTTTAAGCGCGTGGGTGAGGACCCACAGTCAGGCACCCCGTTTTGTATCGGGGTTGCTCTACAACAGTAGAACAAACACCTAGTTAAGAACTCTGTTTGTCACATGAATCACAATCTTCCATCATGAGATTTTCCCCCACTCTCTTCTTGATCTGGTCCCTACCCCCACCAACACTAGTTCAAAGAGGAAATCCCTTGATCTATTTACTCTAGAATATGCAGAAATGTAAATTTTCTATGTGTGTGCAACTAAATGTAATTTAACTTCTTTTCTCCAACTAATCTGCCTGATGTTAATTTGATTGCATCACCAAGACAAGAAGAAACCTAGGAGGGTGGAGATACTCCCCTCCCACTCCTACAAAGTACACACAAACACAAACATATTTAGCATAACCTTCACAATACTTATTTCCTTCTGCTAATTTGCTGGTTACCGATTGTACCTTCACTATCAAAGAATGTTATAGGGATAAATGGTGTTGTGAATTAGTTTTTAATTTTTAAAAATTAGATAAGGTAAAATGATGTAACTACAAATCCTAATCTTTAATCACTGGAAAAAATAATACAAGCTTACTTTTAAGTTCAAATTTTACAATGATGCAAACCACACAGTAATAAGATACAGCAAGATGTCCTGTTGTGTGTTCATTTCCAAATAATGAGCGGCTCCTACTGGAAAATTATAGCAAAAATCTTTAGTCAACCATGATTAGTCAATACCAAAAACTTTCACCTTTCAACACTAGGGAGTAACTAAAAAATAAAAATATACCACCAGCTGCTATGACCAACTTCTGACACTGAGAAAGTAAACGGGACCATACTCTAAAATTTATGCTGTCCTCTGCTATGTAGTTTGGTGATATTAGTTGTGACACAACTTTAAATTGCTTCTGGATAAGGTTATGTGCTCATCTCCAAACCACTCTTAATTTCTATTTACTCTTCCTCTACCTGGTCAGCATAATGCACTTAAGAACAAAGACTGCAATCCATTGAGCCTTGGTTTAAAGTTAACAGTGTGACACTGACCACTTAACTACCTTAAAGGGGAGGGGGACCTGATAAAAACTAATCTGCAGATTTTATGATTGAATGATATCATATAGGTAAGTAACCACATTTTTTAAATGTTAGTAATAGTGTTAATCAAAAATTCTGACCATTATATACACAACTGTACAAATGTCTGTTCTCCTATAAGAGAATTTGAAGATTAAATCATGGAGCAAGTCCATTTTCTTGCCTCATAAGAAAATTGAGAAAAATCCATAAGGAAGGGATTATACTGATAAAATATCCCACTCTGAAAGGAGCAGAGGATAGGGATCCACTGCACAGACCCTGGGGCTAATCCCTCATCCCCAAAGCAGGTCAATGTCAAGTTCTGGTATTTCCTCATTTATGAAGACTTAAGATTATCTGTTTCATGGGATGCGATGAGGTTCAAATGAGCTACCGATCATAAAGAGCAAAGCATAAAGTGGCACAGAGAGAAAGCTGAATAATGTTGGCTAAACTGTATTTCAACAATAACAACACTCTGGACTATTTCCTCTGTGCTTCATTTACTTTAGTTTATAATTTAACAAAAATAACCAAGTACCTCCAGAAGACATCTACATAAATTGCTTTGAATGAAATCCATATAATACTGTTACAAAGTTTGGCAAAAGACTGTATCATGTAGTAAAAACAATAGCTATCCTATAAATTTGGTTTCATAGTAAGTAATAAAATTTCAGGATGTGGAATATATCCAAGCTCTAGATTGGTCCCTCTCTACCCTGACTGCACTTAAGAATCACCTGGAGAGGGCCTCTCCGGTGGCGCAGTGGTTGAGCATTGGGTTGCGAAGCTGCCTGCAGCCTCTGCAGCGCTGGTTCGATCCCCGGCCGCTGGGCGAGGGTCCCACATGGCACGTAGACCTCTCCTGCCGCCCACTGCTCCCCTCAGCAGTGTACTTCATCAGTCCGCCTGTTCTGCTCTGCTCTGGCTCTGCTGAATTCTCTCACCCTCCCCCGCTTCTGACTGTACCCTAGTGCTTGTTTAAATAAATAAATAAAATCTTTAAAAAAAAAAAAAGAATCACCTGGAGAATTTTTTTTTTAAATTACACTGAGACAGCAAATCTGTAAGCTCAAAACTGATACATAAGAGAGTTGGCCCACCATTCCTTTATGAACAGCATTTCAGGCAATGAAACATTCTTAGCAGCTAGAACAGTTATGCTATATAAAACTATTCTAAATAATACATGGCAAAGGAATGATATAAGAAAATCCCCATTTGATAACCCATTAATGAAATAAGGCAATGGTTATCAATGAATGACAAAACCATCAGGTATAAGGATGAGAATTCTATAATAAAATGATTAGATTTCCACACCTGAAGCCACTGATCAATTTTACCACCACTAAATGTGAGACAATGCCAGTACATTCCCTGAGATATGAAGTAACAAATACTTGAGAGGCAAGTGTGTAAATGGGAAGGAAGGTGATTTAGGGGCAAGAGGGAGAGAAAAGACAGAAAGGGAAGAGGGAAGGGGAGGAAGGAGGAGAGGAGAAAAAGAGATGGTGGTGAGTCATGGAGAAGAGAGGGAGAAAGTGGAATAAGGGAGAGCAGAGTGGAGGTGGATAGAGGAATAATAGGTGGGGACAACAAGGAGAGAAAACAGAATATAAGTGAAGCAAAGAAGGCAAAACAGTTAAATAGAATCAAGCCCCTGATCTATCAATAGTTGATCCTTAAATTCATCATGCTCGCTCTAGTCCTTTAGTAATCAGACATCCCAATTTCATTATAATAAATTTTGATGATAATTCAAAGAGGATTATCTAAACAGTTAAGATTTGTGTAGTGGTAATAAAATGCCTCAAAGACAAAGGTTCGGGCCTACCTGGTGGCGCAAGGGGTTAAGCATTGCACTATGAAGCAATTCACAGCCAGAGAGAAACCCACATGGCACAGCAGACCTCTCCTGACTCGCCCGCTGCTCCCCTCAGCCATCTATTTCTTCTGCCTGTTCTGTTCCCCACTCTGTCTCTGGTGGAGCCGCTCACCCCCCATATCTCTGGCCTGTACCCCCAGCTCTTGTAGGCATAAATAATAAATCTTTAAAAAAAAAAAAAAAGACAAAAGTTCTACATGGCTAAACCAGTCATGTTGTCCTGAAGAAATAATTTTACTATTCCTTTTCACATAAAATTGACTGGTCTGAAAAACAAGGGTCCTTGTGAGGATTAAATGTGATATTATATATGTAAACTTTTGAAATGAACGCATTTCTCTTTAAAAAATAGTAAAATATTCTAAAAATCAATTAATAGCATAAACAAGATTGGAGACAGTATTAATAAAAAATAATATTCTAGTAATTTAGTAGCTTCATTGTCTTAGCTCATAATCAACAAGCTAGTTAAATGTATAAAAAATAATAAAATTTAATGGTTATAAAATTATTTTGTGAATCAGACTGTTAATTCAGACAGGTGTGGCCCACAATTCATTTAAATAAGCAAGTTTATGATACAATGCTATTAAACTGCATGGATAAATTTAATGAAACCCAAATGGGTATGTTTGCTCATTTCAAAACTCATTATAAGGTCTTATCTTTAGGTACATTTATTTTCTTCTATGACAATTCTTTGCATCTGTAACCTTGAAAGCAGAGCTGCAACAGTTAGAAAATGACAATTCCCACTTAGGAGCTATGGTGAGATGTCCTTAAAATCTGGAAACAAGATCACCTTCCAATACTGAAAACAATACAAATTAAAACATAAGGAGCATATCCCTCTTTTTAAAACATGACCTATCAATCTGTGTAAGAGCCCAATGGTAAAATGCCCTGTCTCCAGAATCAAATTCTATTGTCCAAAGAAGGTAAGGAAGCTTGCCTCCACTGGCAGGACTGGACAACCCGGCCAACGAAAAAGCCCTGGTACCCTCAAGAAGAGGAAAGCCCAGGTGGAGTCTGATGAGACCAACTTTGTTCCTGAAACCTACATGGACCGGATGCCAAAGGTTCGCTCTAATCCTATATGGAGTATTTCAACAAAGCCAGCTAAAAATTGCTGTTAGTTATTTCTGCCCTGTGATTTTATGCAAAAATAGGAAAAATGGTTTAAAAGTAGATTTAGTTTGCAAACTTTTGCTATGCTGTTAAAAGTTTGGAATCAATGTTGAGAAAATTTGTGTTTTACATAAGTTGAACCATTTTAAGATTTTTTTTCCTGTGATTTTGACATATCTGCTGTCTTGTTTTGGCTAATGCCTCCAGATGGTTTATTTTTTTTTTCCTAGCTTGAACTGTTGAACTGTTTTTCCAGGAATGGAGG
The DNA here is from genome assembly GCF_964194135.1 of Talpa europaea. Classification (NCBI taxonomy): domain Eukaryota; kingdom Metazoa; phylum Chordata; class Mammalia; order Eulipotyphla; family Talpidae; genus Talpa; species Talpa europaea. The sequence continues at coordinate 28,160,800 of NC_140068.1, read as the reverse complement.
ACTTTTGCTTTCCACAATGGACAAATACCTGGAGGGACTGGTTTTCTTTCACACTGGAACCTGGTAAAAATGTTCATCTGAGACTGCATCCCAACATCCATATATTCTATCTTCATCACCATGGAAATGGTGGCATAAAGTGAAAGGGGGGAATTGTTAGGGGGAAAAGGATGTCCTAAAGCTAATTCCATACAGGCTTTGTGGACTCCACCCCCACCCCAGGCAAAAGCCAAAGACACTGGGAACTCCAAATCCCATCACCACCAAAGGGAAGGTGGCTGGGACCTGAGGGTGGGGTTAAGCAGCCTTATTGGTATAAAGCCAGACACATGGGCTTGGGGGGGGTCCCCCATTTTGACTCTCCGCCAGCTCCCAGCTTTGGCCAGCTCGGAGAGTGACTGGGTTTCCAGGTCGGCGGATCGGGTAGGACGCATTAAAGACTTTATTTCCCTAATCTCACTTCTTCCACTCATATTAGGATATGATTTGGCCAAGTTACTGCACATTTCTCTATCACTGCCTCCCTCTCCTCTATGTGGGGAGAACAAGAGTAGTTATCACATAGGGTTGTTAAAATCATCTGTGATAATACACATCAAGTATGTAGCACAATATCAGGCACAGAGCAAACCTCCAACACACACCAGCAGTTATCAGCAGAGTGTCCAGAGTATATTCTAAGGAAAGTTAAATTAATAGTACATTAGCCAACTATTAAATTACAAGTTTATTCTCAAGCTGTTATCTGAAGTAATCATTAAAAGAAGGGTGACGATATGCAAGTCATTTTAGGGGAAGGGAAAATCACTGGAGGTTTTAAGAGCCAGGATTCTCCAAAAAAAAATGATCCTATATATGGGGCCTCCCTGGTAGCACAAGGGGCTAAGATGCAGCACTATGAAGATATCTGAAGCTACAGCACGAGTTCGATCCCTGGCCAGGGAGGTGACCCAGACAGGCACAGCAGACCTCTCCTGATTTGCCTGCTGCTCCCCTCAGCAGTGTATTTCAGTCAATCTGCCTGTCCTGGTCCCCACTCCGTCTCTGGTGAATCCTCTCACCCCCACCTCTGGCCTGTACCCCAGTTCTTATATGCATAAATAAATCTTAAAAAAAAGAGAAAATGATCCTATATATACAATATATAAATACATAAAACATTATTATATGAAATAGTTTAGTTTAAAATATATTGTGCATATAATATACCCTGTTATATATTATATATAACCAATTACACACAGATACAGATTATATATCAGGAATTTGATTATAGGAGTTGGCACCCAAGATTATGGAAGCTGAAAAATCCCACAACCTGCTATTTGCAAACTGGAGAACCAAGGGACTGGTGATATAAGTCCCAGTCCAAGTCCTAGGACCTGAGCATTATGGAACCAAAGGTGTTAAGTCCAGACAGGTGTGGCCCACAATTCATTTAAATAAGCAAGCTTATGATACAATGCTATTAAACTGCATGGATAAATTTAATGAAACCCAAATGGGTATGTTTGCTCATTTCAAATCTCATTGTAAGTTCTTATCTTTAGGTACATTTATTTTCTTCTATGCCAATTCTTTGCATCTGTAACCTTGAAAGCAGAGCTGCAACAGTTAGAAAATGACAATTCCCACTTAGGAGCTATGGTGAGATGTCGGAGAACACAAGCACCGATGTTGGAGGACAAGAAAAAAACAGATGTGTCATCTCAAGCAGAGAGCAAAATTTCTCTTCCTCTACTTTTTGTTCTATTCAGATCATCAAAGTACTGAATGACACATATCTGATTCGGTGAAGGAGATCTTCCTTAACAGTCTCCCAGCTACTAACATTCTAATCTCTTCTGCAAACACCCTCACAGACACATCCAGAAATGTCCTACCACTTCATTTTATACCAATAGTCCAGTCAGGGTGACACATAAAATTAACTATCACTGTGGTGTTTGCCTAGTTAACTTCCAAGTGAGAGGACCCCATCATCCTAAAAGCAGCTATCTGGTACCTCAACAGAAATGCTGAGAGACTATACAAAAAATACCTTTGAACACCTAATTTACCAATTTCCAAGACTGCTTCCTTTAGGAGTCATTTAATCTACAACGTGATTCCCTCCATGGACTCAGTCATCAAAAAGGAACAGATGGGGCAGAATCCAGGAATTATCTCCAATTATACATCATGAATCAGTGTATTTCTATTACATTGATAATGAAGCAGTCTCCTCACAACAGATAAAATGTTTAACCTGCAAAACTCAAGATGTAGCAGTAGAATATGGTGACACCATTAATATTCTGAGAGTCAGTAAGCCCTGACAATCTGTAAGATCACATTTATTTTTAACTAATAGACTTCAGTACCCACTATATGCCAGACACCAGGAATATATATGTAGAATTATACCTGGAATAAATAATAGAAAACTAAGTAAGATGTTTCTGGTCTTTTACTATTTATTCCCAACTGGTTGAGTGTTTACTCTTCTAAGTTTCTTAGTGAACAATAAATCAGATTCAAACTCTTACTTACAGCTGTCACAGAGAGTAAATTCTTTTCATTATGTCTTTGTATATACAGAAAAATAAGAGTTTATACATTTTTATGTCTAGTTTTATATTTTCTTCAGAAAAGTAAACAAATTTTTTAAAGCTTAAAATTGTTTCCGTATGATATTTCTATTTTGCTTAAAGACCTATGCTTCAATAAGAACTCCCAATCCACCCCTGTAATCCAAATTCTATTTGGTCCTGCAGTGAAGTCAAATGTGAGATCCTGACATCAATTTGTTGCCATGGAAATAATTGAGATGTCAATGTTTCTGCATTATGACTGTACCATAGGAGCAGATGGGCTGACAAGGGGGAAAATCTTTGCAAACATGTCTCTAATAATTAACCAAAGTAGCAGGTATTATTTTAAATTTACATTATTATAAAAACTTGAATAGATCTATTAAACAGCACAAAATACAACCAATTTCTACTTCTAAATTTTTACTGAGGAAAACATTTCACATTATACAAAAGAAGAACTTGCCATATTCTTTTACCTATTTGATTGCTTTACAGCTTTTTGCATCAATTTTTGTGCTGCATAAAAATATAAAACCAAGTTCAGGATCAATTAAATTTGACAGGCAAACTCTATTCCACATCGACAACTGGGTGACAATGTTAGATGAGTAAAGAGACATAGTCCTTTAACTTCTCTTCACAGTCTTATTGAAACTACTTTGCTTGCAAAGAATATTGAACTTACCTAAGCAACTCACAAACCTAGTCATTTACTTCTGCTATAAAAATTTTTGTCAGGTCCTATACTTGCAATGCCCTATAAATTTGTCCCACAAAATTGACTATTTGAATACAAAGATCAAATTCCTTTCTGTATCCTCCACAGTACTTAGTCATATCTCCTGGGCAAAGCTGAATTAATCATCATTTGTGCATTCACTTAGAAATATTTTTTTTTCTACAAGTAATTAGAGGGTTAGAACACTATTAAAATAGACTGGGAGATTATGTATATATGCGTGTGTGCTCCATACATGTCCAGTATAAAACTGTCACTTTCCTAGTCTTCCTAAGGAATTGTCATTTAAAATCTCTTAGTCAACCACCCACAGTGAGCCCTTTTTAGCCAAACATAAAAATGTTGTTCTTCCCCATTGTGGGCTAATTACACCATCTGTTTAGCCACAGTACTATTAATGCTAACTCCTTAACATTCCCATATGTACTGCCCACAAACAATTACACTGTCAAATGTACAAGTGGCAGACAAGGCAGGGAAATCAGTCTTCCAATTTATATTCTTGACTTTTCTACCAAGGCTACAAGATGGTCTGCAAAATTTAGTAAATTTCCCTCTATCTCACCTATCTGCAAGTTGTACAGAACAAAAGCCAGCCCACTTCCCTCCAACAAACTAAAAATTGAAAAATATGTAACATTTTGGGAACAAATGGGCACAAAACCAGGAGAGGGCAAACGAAGACTCAATCATCTAAGAGTTATTTCCCATCCTTGAAATTAGCTCAACCAGCTTAATTAAATTATTTCAATTATATAAAATAAGGATAAAATAAATTTAACAAGACACAACATTTATTACAGATTAAGTGTGTATTAAGTGTATGTAGTCACATACCATATATCCACATATATAGATAACACTATGCTTTAATTTTAAAACATAATCTCAGAAAATATCATAAACGAGGTATCTGAATGTTGACTAGGAAAAAAGTCTACCTCATTTAAATCATTCACAATAAGAAACCATGCCATTTAAAAGAACTGCAGTACTTGTAAATATAATTCTTTGTTAAACATATGAAAGAAATCTATGTGCTCATATTACCCATATTGTTCACTATATCCATTTTTATTACCAATTAAAAAGAAATGCACAGAATGATCAACAAATTTCTCATGTCCATTTAAAATATATTCTTTTGTATTATTAAATAGCACACAGATTTTGTACATTTACCTTAAATTATAAGCACATAAAAAGCCATTCTCATAACTTGAAAACTGTAACATTTAAAGACAAGGGCTATGGGTTTAAATGATCAGGAGGGTATTACTGAAGGAAGAAAATGCTTAATGTTTAGTGTGTTGGCATCTTTGATAGACTCCTCATTTGGAAAATGAGGAGGATGAACTTCATTGCCTCTGTGTTTCTTCAAGTTACAATACCCAATAAATCAAAACATCTCCTTATAGTTAGATTACCACATTAATACATACCTAGCTTCTACAAAGATACTAAGACTTCACAATGTTCATCATATCCTAAGGTTTTTAAACCCACTGCTTTCTTTTTTAGATTTATTTATTTATGCATACAAGGGCTAGGGTGCAGGCCAGAGATGGGGGAGTCAGAGGATTCACCAGAGGCACAGTGGGGAGCAGAACAGGCATATTGACTGAAATACACTGCTGAGGGGAGCAGCAGGCGAGACAGGAGAGATCTGCTGTGCCAAGTAGGTCCCTCCCTGGCCGGGGATAGCTTCATAGTGCTGCATCTTAACCCCCTTACGCCACCAGGGAGGCCCTAAACCCACTATTTTTTTTTAAGATTTATTTATTTATTTATACAAGAACCAGGGTACAGGCCAGATGCGCGGGAGGTTGAGAGGATTCACCAGAGACAGAGCAGGGACTAGAACAGGCAGATTGACGAGATACACTGCTGAGGGGAGCAGCGGGCACAACAGGAGAGGTCTGATGCACCATGTGGGACCCTCAACGGTCGGCCAGGATCAAACCGGCGCTACAGAGGCTGCAGACAGCTTCACAGCACAGCGCTCAACCGCCTGCGCCACCAGGGGAGGCCCAACCCACTATTTTCAACAGGACAAAAGAAGAAAGGAAGAAGGCAGAAACTCATAGACACCAATACACCTTGATCCACTTCAAGTTCAACCTTGGAGGCAAATTACACCAAGGGCACATCATCTTGGTCCTTTCTATGGACTCTGAAAAGGTGATTTTGAAACCAGTGGACCCAAAGCCGCAACTAAAAGACTAACTGACCACAACAACGACTAGAGTCATTTGGAACAGTGAAATAGCACAGGCCTTCAGATCGGCCCTACCCCCTGCAGAATACAAAAGACTGAGTAGTCTGCTATTACTATTCTTTACCTTCCTCCAAATGACAACCCTTATGGGTCACAATTTCTTATAAACAAGAAAATAATAATAGTTTTTATCTACTAGAATAACAGTGCCACATTTAAGATAATGGTAGTGCCTTGATCCATAGATCAGTAGATCAATAGAGTTGCTGTAACAAAATACCAGAGACTCGGTGGCTTACAACAACAGAAGTTTATTTTTAACAGTTCCGGTGGGTAATAAGTGTAAGATCAAGGCTCTGGCAGATTTGACACCTGGTGAGAGACAACTTCAGATCTCATATGTGGTGATCTTTTCATTAAGTATACAAGGAGCTATCTGGGACTTCTTTTTTAAGTACACAAATACCATTCATAAGAGTACCAACCTCATAAGCTAATCACCTCCCAAGTGTCTCACCTCCAAGTGCCATCACATTGGAGATTAGGTTTCAACACATTTGGAGGACACAAACATTGCCTCTAAGTAAAAGCACCTAATCACTACAAACATTGGCAAGAACATACACTTAATTTGTAAGAAGGCTAAATTGATTTATACAGGTCAAAACAAATATGCTCTCAGAAGGAGGAAAATGGACTCATTACTATTTTCCTGTCTCTATGGATTTAGAGACATTTTATATACCAGATATTTCATGTAACTAAAATCATATTGTTTATATTCTAGTATGACAACTTCTGCTCTTAGCATGTTTTCTAGGTTCATCCATGTGATAGCATGCATCAGAGGCATGTTTTTGCTGAATAATACTCCATCTAAATTTTCTCTCAAGGCAGTTTCAGGAGATTTGCCAGATATCTAATTTCAGACCCCCATGAAAATAATTTGAGAATATGAGGATATAACAGGAAGGAATATGTCCTAAGAGGTTAGTAGAAAATTCATCAAATAACCTACAGCACTACTTTCCAATAGAACCAAGCATATAATTCTAAATTTTCCACAGTTAGATGCATTTTAAAAAGTAAAATGCATACTTTACAACTATTTTAACAAAATTATCCAAAATATGATTGCTTCAACATGAAATCAATATAAAAAAATCAAGATATATTATTTTCTCCATATCTTTTCTACCATGTACCTTGCACTTATTTCAGATCTCAATTTGAACTAGTCACATTTCAAGAGCTCAAAAGATATATTTAGCTAGTTGCTAACATTTGGACAGCACACATCTAGATTGGAGTAACAGAAGGCGGACATCGTGGAGAGGATGGCTAGAAAGGACGAGGAATGAAACGACAACAGAGGAGAAGCCTCCCTGGCAGTGCAAGGGGTTAAGATGCAGCCTATGAAGCTATCCAAAGCCACTGCAGCACAAGTTTGATACCAGGCCAGGGAGCTACCCACATGGCGCAGCAAACCTCTCCTGACTTGCCCACTGCTCCCCTCAGCAGTGTTCTTCCGTCAACCTGCCTGTTCTGTTCCCCATTCTGTCTCTGATGAATTCTCTCACTCCCCAAACCTCTCCCCTGTACCCCAGTTTTTGTATGCATAGATAAATCTTTTAAAAAAGAAAAGACAACAGAGAATGGAAGAACATGGGAAGGTGGAGAGAACCTGCAGACTTCAATTTCTATATTAAACGTATTTTGAGTCCAAACTGTTAAGTACTTATCACAGCGCATGACATATACTAGAATTAGGTGACTGAGTTAATATGGAGAACTGGAAACTATAAAGAAAGTTTGGTATATGGCTTTCTATAGTATAATATCACCAAGAACAGGACATAAAACATTTTATAACTCTTAATTAGAAAATAATACCCCATACATGACAAATGCACATTAAAAGACAGAAAGTCCTCCCGAGATGTTCAGAACAGATCACCCCAAGATGTGTCATTTTAGCAAATTATTTCTATCTGAACTCACTAAAGACAGTGTGGGCTCAAAAGAAATTTTTGTCACTCCCTTAATAAAAACTGACAGTATTACCCAGATTTAGGATTTTCACCAAAAATGATCTTTCTATCAAAGAAACTTATCTAAATGGCAGAGCAAACACTCAATTACACAGGTCTTAGTCATCTGAGTCACCTCTCCTCATGTGAGCCCCTGTCCATTCTCCATGATGAGGCCCCATCCCATAGCAATGCACATGCATGTGTACCTGTGTGTATGTGTGTGCATACCCTCAGCTTTATTCCACTGACTACAATTCACATTGATGTAGATTCTGCACACATATGAAAATAAATTTGTTCTTTCCCCCCACTTACCTGTCTGATGCTAATATGATTAGCTGACAAGTTCAAAAAGAACCCAGAAGGGTAGGGGGAAACGTTCCTACTCCCCCAAAAGATACAGAAAATTTTTAGAGGTAATGAAATTTATTTACAACAGGGATAATGTTAGCACTGTCCTTCCAAGTTTGTTCTATACTCAGTCCCTGCTCTTTTACACATGAATTGCATCTCTTAGAATAGTTAAAATTAAAAGTCTGACAGTATTCTCAATCACCTAGTAGCCTTTAGCGTGCCACTCCCAGAGATAATAATCAGTTTAGGATTTGGAACTCTGCTTACTTGCCTAAATTGCTTGTCTGTGGTGTACATTCACATCTTCAAACTACAAGTCTCAATTTATATCCGTGAACTGCACATTAATGCCATATTTAACCAACGTTTACCAACTACTCTAAGACCTCTTATTACTATTTATTTCTACATCATTAGTACTCTATTTTACATAGTTCTATAGAAAACAAATTTACACTTTAAAGTTAAATAATGTGTCCCTCTTGATAATTACACCTAAAATTAAGGTAGCTATTAGAAAGCAAGAAAACTTAAGCATTTTAACTCAAATTAAATTATAGTTTCTGCAAAATGATTTGGCCTTCTCTATAAAAGTCCAATTTTATTTTTCAATATGATTTCACCCTAAAATTTCATGACAAAATGAGAGATAAAAAATATTATGCCTGGAATAGAAACACCTATTCTATATATGTATACAATTCTGTTAAATAGCATTACTATATAATATTTTAGGAAAAGGTCAAATTACAATAAACACAAAAGCTCTATGTGTCCCTTTATAACTAAACAGTTGCATCAACTATGACATTGTTTTAAAAATCATATACTCAGGCCTCCCTGGTGATGCAAGGGGTTAAGATGCAACCTATGAAGCAGTCTGCAGCCACTGCAGGATGAGTTTGATCTCCCGCCTGGCTAGGGAACAACCTACATGACGCAGCAGACCTCTCCTGACTGGCTCACTGCTCCCCTCAGCAGTGTATTTCGGTCACTCTGCCTGTTCTGTTCCCCACTCTGTCTCTGGTGAATCATCTCACCCCTCACACACCTCTGGCCTGTACCCCAGCTCTTGTATGCATAAATAAAAAATCTTTTTAAAAAATTATATACTCAACTATGAAGCCAGAAGGGCTGGCTAACTTCTAGACAATATTGGCATAGAAAACAAAGTAAATTCCTTAAGATCCCTAGGACTTTTAAAAAAGAAACGAGTTCATTTATAAACCAAAATATTCATTTGTGTAATGTAATATGACTCAATAGGCATTAAAGAAAGCTAAAAGTTAATTTGGATAAAATCAGGAAAACACTATCTCTGAAATGTTTTTTAAAAAGTTGTGTTGACAAATCAAAATCAAAAATAATAAATGAGCAATCTTTAAACATATCTTTATAGTGTGATTCTCAAGGAGCCCTTTAGATACTTTATTTTAGCTTAAAAAATTATGTAACAGGGCCTCCCCGGTGGCGCAGCAGTTGAGCGCTGGGTTGCGGAGCTGCCCGCAGCCTCTGCAGCGCAGGTTCGATCCCCAGCAGCTCCCCGGCCACCGGAGGAGGGTCCCACATGGCGCGCAGACCTCTCCTGCCTCCCTCTGCTCCCCTCAGCAGTGTACTTCGGTCCTTCTGCCTGCTCTGCTCCCCGTTCTGGCTCTGGTGAATTCTCTCACCCTCCCGCGCTTCTGACTGTACCCAGCGCTTGCATAAATAAATAAATAAATAAATCTTTTTTTAAAAAAAATTATGTAACAGATAGCCACTTAATGGCTCTAGCACATTCCCCAAGTGAGTACCTGTAACCCAGAATAATCCACTCTCCCAACTAAAAACAAAGAAGAAAACTCAAACAGTAGCAGCAATATTATTTTTTAATTTAAAAGCAAATAAGGGCATGAGCTTTCAAAACAACAAAACCTTGGCAATCTTTAGGAGCGGGAATAACAGAGGTCACAAAAGTTATGGATGGAAAGATTAAATGCAATTTGTTCTCTCTTCCTCTTGGGCTTGATTTTTACACTAAAAAAAGGGGGGGGGGTTGTGAGTTTGCCATGAGCAGCCCTACACTACTACGGATTAAAAAGCCTTGAGCAGGGGCCTCCCCGGTGACACAGGGGTTTAAGCACCGCACTGTGACGCAATCCACAGCCTCTGTAGCATGAGTTCGATCCCCTGCCAGCCAGGGAGCTACCTACATAGCGCAGCAAACCTCTCCTGTCTCTCCTGCTGCTCCCCTCAGCAGTGTTTTCCGTCATCTGCCTGTTCTGCTCTCTGCTCTGTCTCTGGTGAATCCACTCACCCTCCATGCCTGTCCTATACCCCCGTTCTTGTATAAATAAAATAAATCTTAAAAAAAAAAAATTTAAAGTCTCCAAATACTAAGTGATAAAATGAAATCATAATAAAAAAGTATCATGAAGAATAATTTTTGGTAAACAATTACTACCAAGCAGTTTATTTTTCAACAAAGGGTATAAACAATTATACAATATTTGGTATTGATTTATAAAACATTTTAAATTCAAATTCCTTTTGTTACTATTGTGACTATAAATAGTTCAATTTCAAAACACATTTTTTTTTTAAAGATTTATTTATTTATACAAGAACCGGGGGCCAGATGTGCGGGAGGGTGAGAGGATTCACCAGAGACAGAGCGGGGAACAGAACAGGCAGACTGACTGAAATACACTGCTGAGGGGAGCAGCAGGTGAGACAGGAGAGGTCTGCTGCGCCATGTGGGATTCTCGCTGACAGGCAGGGATCGAATCTGTGCTGCAGAGGCTGTGGACAGATTCACAGTGTGGCGCTTAACTGCCTGCGCCACCAGAGAAGCCCAAAACACATTTCTAAGGCTACATCAGAGTCTCCACTTTATAAATTTTCACTTAGCCTTTAGTCAGAGCTTACCTCAGTGATGGGCATATCAGCCAGGACCCTCCTAACATCATATAATTGACTAATTAATATGTATCTTCCCCATTAGATTATAAACTCCATTAAGGTAGGTTCAGAATTTACTTATATTTAGTTATACCATCTAGCAAAATGTTCTAGTCAAATGAAGATTTATAATTGGAGAAATCTGCTCACTGGAGCAGATTTTGACTGTTTTACTGAAGGTCATCTGTGCTTGGCTCAAGAATTTTTTTTATTTTTATTTATTTTTAAAGATTTATTTATTTATGCATACAAGAGCTGGGGTACAGGCCAGAGATGCAGGGGGTGAGAGAATTCACCAGAGACAGAGTGGGGAACAGAACAGACAGACTGAGTGAAATACACTGCTGAGGGGAACAGCAGGCAATACAAGAGAGGTCTGCTGCACTGTAGGGGCTGGACAGGACACAGTGCAGGTTTTCTGATCCAGCAGACCGGGTAAAGGAGGAGTCCTGGAGCCCTCAGTGGCTTTTGCAGGCTTATTGGGATTACCAGGTACACAACAGGCGGGGGTGCCAGGGCGGCCAGGAGGCTGGCAGGCCTCCCAGCCCCCAGCAAGTCTTCACTCTATCTGGGCTCTCCTGCCTTCTCTCATGTTCTCTCTGCTCTTCTCATGACTCTACTTCTCTTCTGCTGCTGCTTCTGCTGGTGTCCCTGTGATGCCACCCTTATAAACTCAGTCTCTCAGTCCAGTTGTACCCACTTCAGGTGCCCGCCATCAGGCATGCATTCAGGACCACAGGGTTCCCTCATCTATCCTAATGGTGGGAGGGCAGAAAAGCCTGATACTTTTTACCTTACCCTATACATGCACCATGTGGGTAGCTCCCTGGCTGGCAGGGGATCAAACTCATGCTACAGAGGCTGCGGATTGCTTCACAGTGCAGTGCTCAAACCCTTGAGCCACCAGGGAGGCCCTGCTCAAGGTTTTTTAATCCAGAATAGTGTAGGGCTGCTCATGGCAAACTCTCCAACTCCCCCTTTTTTTAGTGTAAAAATCAAGCGCAAGAGGAAGAGAGAACAAATTGCATTTAATCTTTCCATCCATAACTTTTGTGACCTCTGTTATTCCCGCTCCTAATGCAGAAGTTGGACTTAGTTCTATTGGTGACTGATTTGCTGTTCACATTTTCAGTGACTATTAACAGTTGATACTTTTGTGTTTACTAGATATATAACAAAATACCAACTTGGACAAAATTTCAGTTTTACAGCATCCCATAAGCCTTGAATTTCAAGCTTTCAGGTTCACTCTACTCTTCACAGCAGCAACTTGTTAGGGCCTCATAGACCTGCCGTCAGTGCAGGTGAAGTTATTTTCAAGAAATGTAATTTTTCTCTATATAGACTGACTTTTTTTTTCAGTGCTGAGGTTTTATGTTGAGCAAATATTTTATATATTTTAAACCTATTATCTTTAATATAAATTTCTATGATGAGAAAATTGCTCTTCAACAAATTTACAGAAAAGAATTTTCAACATATCTACCAGTAGCCCATGACTTCCATGAACAAGCAGAGCTTGAACCTTTTTATTGGCTATTCGTTTATAGACATAGCCTCTCACCCAAGAGAATTCTGCTACTGCTTCTGTTTTAGTTTCTCATAATTATCTCTTACCTAGTTTATATTTGGCATTTTTCTTTAATCAGGGATTTCTTTAGCCCTTTGAACAGTCACAGTGTAAGGGCAGGACTTGGACACGGTGCAGGTTTTCTGATCCCATGCAGACCGGGTAAAGGAGGAGTCAGAGTCCTCAGTAGTTTTGCAGGTTTTTTATTTGGGGTTCACCAGGCATATGGCAGGCAGGGGTGCTGGCTGGGGGGCTGGGAGGCTGGCAGACCTCCCAGCCCCCAGCAAGTCTTCACTCTATCTGGGCTCTCTGGCGTTCTCTGCTTCTGCTTCGGCTTCTCCTTCAGATTCTGCTGCTGCTGGCTGGGGCTGTTGGCGTCCCCCCGTGATGCCGCCCTTAAAAGCACAGTCTTAATTCAGCTGAATCCCATCTACCTATGCCCACACCCTATTCCAGGTGCCCGCCATCAGGCATGCATTCAGGACCACAAGGATCCATCATCTATCCTGATGGCGGAAGGGCAGAAAAGCCTGATATTTTCTTTACCCTACAGTCCACCCCCTCAGGGTTTTCTGCCATACAGTCTATACATATATATACAATTTTCTAAGCAAACAAACAATGCAGCCATGGCCCACAAAAGCAAATACATCAAATTATAACAAAATACAACAGAACACAAATAAGTCCAGGCAGGGCACCAACCTATCGCAAAAGACAATTATTGGTACCAGCAGATGAGCCACCAAATCTGCTGCCGAAGGCACTGCTCATACGAGGGAGGGGAATCACTCACGACATCTGCTATAACACACCAGGAGCCGTCAGGCTTCCTGACCTTCTCTGGCTGTAGTCTCGGCTACAAGGCACACACAGCATCCACCCCCAGGACGCACTAGCTCTGGGATTGGCAATTTTATTCTGTTGGGGGTAATCGCCAACCCTCAGGGTTTCTGTCTGCAGTCGCTCCAACACTCGGCCTTCACAGCCACCCATGCGACTCACAGACCCCTGCACTCAGGCCAACCCACTGCACAGTCACATGGGTCGGGGATCCAAACTCTGCATTCGGCTTGGGCTCCACCCCAAGCCACATTCCCCACCCGTCCCCCAAGGACAGGTTCCTCAGCTCCTCACCCTCATTCAATAATGAGCAGGGCATCACCCACAGGTGATTTTACGAGACTCACAGTTCTTCAGCATACTCAGGCTGCTTAACAGCCACTTAGGGCTTCTCAACTTAGCATCAGTACCAGGTTTTGCCTTCTTAGTTGGCTTTTCTCCTCCACCTTGCTGCTGGGCATAACAGGCTGCTTTTGGCCATCTAGGCCCACTGGCCACCCCCAGATTCCCATCTCCTGGGGTTTACAAACAAAACGGTTCCACCCCCAGGGTCCCAAAACATATCAACCTGCAAGGTCCTCCGCCTTCTGGCGGGATTGTCAGTCCAAGTCCATCAGTCCAAGTCCATTGGCCTCTCCCTGCTCCAGCAACGGCCCGCTGCCTCAGGGGTCATTGGCTGGTCCCCTCCGGTGTCGTTGGCTGGTCCTTTCTGGTGTCGTTGGCTGGTCCTTTCCGGTGTCGTTGGCTGGTCCTCTCGGACGTCTCCTTTACTCCAGGTCTCATCCTGTAGCTCGTGGACATTGTCCACCTTCTGTGCCGCCATGCCGCCTCCAGCGTCATCACAGGCAGTCTGTTCTCCTTAGTCCCTCCAGGTCTTCGGAGGGCTCCAATACCCGTCTGCATGGATCCTGCCGACTTACGCCAATTGTAAGGGCAGGACTTGGACACGGTGCAGGTTTTCTGATCCCATGCAGACCGGGTAAAGGAGGAGTCAGAGTCCTCAGTAGTTTTGCAGGTTTTTTATTTGGGGTTCACCAGGCATATGGCAGGCTGGGGGGCTGGGAGGCTGGCAGACCTCCCAGCCCCCAGCAAGTCTTCACTCTATCTGGGCTCTCTGGCGTTCTCTGCTTCTGCTTCAGCTTCTCCTTCAGATTCTGCTGCTGCTACTGCTGCTGCTGGCTGGGGCTGCTGGCCTCCCCCCGTGATGCCGCCCTTAAAAGCACAGTCTTAATTCAGCTGAATCCCATCTACCTATGCCCACACCCTATTCCAGGTGCCCGCCATCAGGCATGCATTCAGGACAAGGATCCATCATCTATCCTGATGGCGGAAGGGCAGAAAAGCCTGATATTTTCTTTACCCTACACACAGGTTTACATTTCAGCCAGAAATTATTTTCTAAAATCTTCATACCAAAAGCAACACTGCCTCAGATCAGAGGAATTCAACAGACACACTGAAACCATTTAGGGGCCTCCCTGATGGCCTAGGGGTCAAGTCTCAGCCCTACTATATAGTGATAGCCTGAGTTCCATCCCCTGCCAGCCAGCCAACCCACGTGGCACAGCAGACCTCTCCGGCCTTGCCTGCTGCTCCCCTTAGCAGTGTATTCAGTAGATCCACCTGTTCTGCTCCCCACTCTGTTTCTGGTGAATCCTCTCACACCCCAGCATCTCTGGCCTACACTCCAGTTCTTCTATGCGAAAATAAATAAAATTTTTAAAAAATAAAAAATTGGGGAAAAAATAGTTTTAAGGTATCTGATTTCACCAACAGAGTATAAGCTTCTTTTTGATAAATAAATCTCACAACTTTAAAACAAGGTAGTTTGTTGATAGCAATGATAAATGTACTTTTCACATTTGTAGAAAAATAAGATCACAATATCCATGGCAAGTGTTAACAAAACCAAACCAGCATCTAAGCTTGAAAAATTAGAAATGACCACAATAAATGAGTGCTTTCCTCCAAATACTTAGCTAGATAGCACATATTAAGTCATCTATCAAATAACAATGGTTATCTTATGGACTGAGCTATAGATATACACCAAGGAAAGTTGCTGTTACAAATTAATAAGGTAAGCAGGCACACAGGAGAACATGCCTGATTTGCTCATTTTCCAGTAACTTTAAAATACCTCCGAAATAAATTATGTCTTAACCTGATTGCCAGTTCAAATCCAATAAAACAAATGTTATCATTTATTAACACCTGTAGGGTAAAGAAAAGGTCAGGCTTTTTTGCCCTCCCGCCATCAGGATAGATGATGGATCCTTGCGGTCCTGAATGCATGCCTGATGGTGGGCACCTGGAGTAGGGTGTGGGCAGATGTAGATAGGATTTCCCTGGGTTAAGACTGGGCTTTTAAGGGGACGCCAGCAGAAGCTGAGAAAGAAGCCAAAGAGAAGCCGATAAGAGAAGCAAAGAAGCAGAAGCAGAGAAGGCCAGAGAGCCCAGAGAGAGTGCGGATTTGCTGGGGGCTGGGAGGACTGCCATATGCCTGGGGAACCCCAATAAAAGACCTGCAAAAGCCACTGAGGACTCGGACTCCTCCTTTACCCGGTCTGCATGGGATCAGAAAACCTGCACAGTGTCCATTCCTGCCCCTTACAACACCCTAAACTAGTTTTAATATGATGTTCTAGCATTAAAGGCTGAGGATTGGGGAAGAAACAGGAGCATTAACTACCAAATCTGTATCTGTGCCTTTAAGCAAATAAGCACTTAGGCATTTCTAATCAGGTTATTATTTCAGCTTAGTACTTGTGATAGAATAATCACTTCCCAAAAGCATCTACATCCTAATCTCTGGAACCTGTAAATATGTTAGATTACATGACAATAAGGAATTAAGGTTGCAGGCAGAAATGAGGCTGCTTATCAGCTGACTTGGGGATGGAGAGATTACCCTGGATTTGTTGCACATATATCCTTTCATTCCTAAACATAATAATAAATTAATCATCTAATATACCTTGTAGTTAAAAAAATATCATGGTGTACTTCAGATTTCACTTATATTACTTCTCCTTCTGTCTCAGTTTCCTTATTTTTGATACAATGGATCCTGTCGGAATATTCTAAGATACTTCTGCGCTCTGAAAACCTTTATGGTCTTGTCTCAAGAATGCTAATTATGAAGTGTGGTTTGAGTTTTGGATTTTTTATGAAATCATTTTGTTAACTTCTAATGAACGTTTTCACAGAAGTAATCATGTTAATATAAATCTGATGTAAGTTCATAGAATTATTCATAATAACCTACTGCTCTTCACATTAGGTCTCTAACAATTTCTTAGCTTTACGATGGGACTTCTTTCATCTTTCCAAAGGACCAAGTTCAAGTTAAGGAATGCTTCATTTAGGAGTCACATGCAGCTTTTTATTGTGTTGTTATCTCAGAAGAATGCCAAAAAAAAATCAATATAGTACAGAATTTTGCTTTTAAATAGCTCTCAACATACAGATCTTTAGAAGCTCAATCAGCTCTATCTGGAGAAGAAATAATAGATCTCTATTTTTTTAATGGCTAAAAAGCCTTTCCTGGAAACTATTACAAGTCTTGACTATATAGCATAATATCTACAGTTGTTAAAAAAAATTCTGCTCATTTTCACTGCATTCAACAACCTAGTGAATTTCTTTCTTTCAAAAAGAGTTCCTGAATCAAACTGAAAAGATGCCAGGCCAGGAAAGTTAAAGTTCCTCATTACATTAGGAACTAAGTCTACCATGAGTTGTGGAATCAAAACAGTATTATAATACATAATAGCACTTTCCCTAAATATCAATGAAAGACAACATCTAAAATAAATTTTATGCAACAATGTTCTCTTGACTTCAAATAGAGTGTGCCTAAGAGTAACTGACATTCAAGGCCAGTTACTGAAAACATTCAGAGGAACAAATTTGTAACATTTTCCCAAGCAGGATATTCAGTTTTCTGAAAGCTAAGGGGGTTTTTAGCATGTAAAATTTTACTGAACAAAATGCTTGATTTTCAATACAATTGAAAGTAGAAACTGGAGGACCTCCCCGGTGGCACAGCGGTTGAGTGCTGGGTTGCGAAGCTGCCCGCGGCCCCTGCGGCGCCGGTTCGATCCCTGGCTGCTCCCCGGCCACCGGAGGAGGGTCCCACATGGCGCTCAGACCTCTCCTGCCGCCCGCTGCTCCCCTCAGCAGTGTACTTCGGTCCTTCTGCCTGCTCTGCTCCCCGCTCTGGCTTTGGTGAATTCTCTCACCCTCCCGCGCTTCTGACTGTACCCAGTGAATGTATAAACAAAAAACAAACAAACAAATAAAATAAATAAATAAAAACATGCCTCTATAAAAATAAGAAAAAAAATTCCTTTAAAAAAAAAAAAGAAAGTAGAAACTGGAGCAGGAAACAGGAAAAAGAAAAATAAATTAGGCAATGGAACATCTAAATGTTATGTAAGATGAGCAAAAAAGATAGGGATACATCCTGTTCCAGAAGAAAAGAAATAGTGATAAAAACAAAAATATCATAGAACCATAATTGATTGATGATTTCCAGGGGTTGAGAGGTGGAGGAAATGGAGAAAGGTCAGTCAGAGCATACATTCTCAGTTACAAAATGACTAAATTCTTGACTCTAATACACAGCATGGTGATTATAGTTAATAACAATGCATTGTGGGGACTCCCTGGTGGCACAAGGGGTTAAGCACGGCACTGTGAGGCTATCTGCAGCCTCTGCAGCACAGTTAGATCCCCGGCCAGCCAGGGAGCTACCCACATGGCACAGCAGACCTCTCCTCCCCTCAGCAGTGTATTTCAGTCAATCCGCCTGTTCTGTTCCCCACTCTGTCTCTGGTGAATCCTCTCACCCCCCTGCACCTCTGGCCTGTACCCCAGTTCTTGTATGCATAAATAAAAATAATAGTAATAATAATACTGCATTGTGTACTTGAAACTTGCTGAAAGAATAGATAAGTATTACACTACATACACACATACACACACACAGGAAAAAAATGGTAACTGAGGTGATGACTGTTAATAAACTTGATTATGGTAACCATTTCATTAAATACACATGTGTGTATGTACACATGTGTATGTGTATACACATATATGTATGTGTGCATATATATATTAAGCAATCATGTACAAGTTTAAACAATAAAATAAACATTTTTTACATGCAAAAAAGTGAAAGTTGTCAAAAAGAGTTTGGAGTAAGTTGCAAATGGGCAACATAGATGTAATATGGACTATACTAATAGGGAAAGGAGAACTCCTAAAGGGAAACAATTATGAATAAGCAAAAATTACAAATCAGAAATGTATTTAATACTCTACAATCGACACACACACATGCACACTCACAGGTACACATGCATGCATTCTCAGGCCAATCAATAAGGAGAAAGAGACCAAGCTGTGAAATGGACCAGGCTAATGGACTCAGGAGTGAATCATTATTACTTCCTTTTTTTTTTTAAGTTGTGTCTATATGTATTTATTTTACTTTTTTTTAAAGATTTATTTATTTATACAAGCACTGGGGTACAGGCCAGAGGCAGGAGGGTGAGAGAATCCACCAGAAACAGAGTGGGGAGCAGAACAGGCAGAAGGACTGAAATACACTGCTGAGGGAAGCAGTAGACAGACAGGAGAGATCTGTCGCGCCATGTGGGAATCTCCCGGCCAGGCGGGATTCAAACCGTGCCATGGAGGCTGCAGACAGCTTCACAGTGCTGCACTCAACCCAGTGTGCCACCGGGGAGGACCCAATTATTACTTCCTATTTTTAATGACAAGCTACGGATCCAGCAGTAAATGAGTATAAAATTAACACTAGATATTTTCATGTTGCAGTTTTGGAGCTGAGCTTCAAACAAGTTGAAGATAGTTGTGCTGATTATGGCTTTTTTACATAACAGAGGCACTGTGTAACAAGAATACATTATAAGCACATAAATCCATGTTATCTTGGAGAGGGAGATGAAAGAAAGGTAAAGAGCGAGAAGACAAAAAAAGACAAAAAAAAAGAAATAAAAGGGGTTGGAGATGGAGTGGAGAGGAGAGGTAGATTGGGAATTGGAAGCAGGAAAAAGAAAACAGAGCAAAAATGTAGGCAAAACCTCTACCTCTTGCTTTCTCCCCACAGCTTCCTTCCTCAGGAGAGCATAAAGTCCAGTGAAATCAGGAGATCCTGCTGAGCCTTTGTTTCTAATTCTGTTCTTTGTTTCCCTGGGTTTGATCCTCATGAATTCTGCCTTTGATTTGAATAGTCCCCCAGAAGCCTGGTTTGTAACTTCTGTTTATTCACATGGTTCTGGATGTTACAGATGGTGCAACACAGCCAAATGCAGTGAGTGGGTGGTGTATGCACGCGTGTGTTAGCTGTTAGTTTTATTTTTTTATTCCCTCCCCTGTAATAGAAATTCCCCCATTTCCTTTTATTTTGAAAATCCAACTTAAAGTTGTGGAAATAATACAAAGAAATCCTGTATATCATTTACTAACCAAATTCTTCTATTTTCAACATTTTATCATGTTTCTGTATTTTAAACATTTATTCTAAAAATAAATTATACATTCATTTATGCTTTTGAACAACTTGATAGTAGGTGATATATAATCTACCCTGCACCCCCAGTATTGACATGGTCTTATTTCAAAACCACACAAGAATATTCTCTTAAAAGAAAAAAATACTGTAATCAAATTCATAAAATTTAACATTGGTACAGTACAATTATATAATGCAGGGTTAAGTAAGCCTGTGGCCTAATCTAGCCTGCCAACTGATTTTTTTCTAACTGAAATTTTACTGGTGCACAGGCATGCCTGGGTTTTTTTGTTGTTGTTTTGATTTTGCATTGTTCGTGGCAACAACACAAATAGCAGGGCTGGGTAGTTTTTGCAAGAGAGACAGTATGGCTGCAAAATCTAGTATTTATCATTTGGTCCTTTGCAGAAAACAAATTGCTGATCCTGATAAAATTCATAGTCCATATTCCATTGTCAAATGTCCCAATAATAGCCTTTTAAATGTGTTACCCAATCTAGGGTTCAATCAGGATCCCGCCATTACATTTCATTGTCACATCACTGAGTCGTCTCTGATCCAGAACAGTTCTTCAGCTTTTTTTTTTCTCTTTCATGACATTGACAATTTGAAGAATAAAAGCCAAGCATTTTTTAGAATATTCCTCTACTTGGTTTTATCTAAAGGTCTCTCATAATTAGATTTAGGTAATGCATTCATTGTCAGAACACTACTAATATGATATTTTGTGCTTCTTATGGTATCATACCCAGATGCACTTGACATCCTTAATGATGTTCATTTTGATGTCTGTTTCTCCAATATTTTTTGTTCCTATGGATAATGAAATCTGCAGAGACACTGAAGGCCATACTCTGCTCTCTTTCAAATTCTCCTGACTCCATTTTAATATCCACTAATGATTTATTTTCCAAATCAATCTTTAATACTGTTATGGACAAAAAAAATTTCCTCATTCATTTCTAGTAGTGTAGATTACACTATTAGTGTATTTCTATTAGTGTAGATATCTAGAAGATATCAATTTATGATCTTAAATCAGATGTTCAGTTAGTTTTCAAGGATCTCTTAGAGAACTTTAGAACTTTTAAAACTCTTGAACTTAAGTGGTTCTGAAGTCTCACAGATGATAGAGTACCAATTCACGAAAATGTTTGCAAAACTCAATATCAAAATCTCTTGTTTTTCAATATACAAAACCTATCTTACATATTCACCACTTAGGTTGGACAAGTCTATCTTGTGAAGTTACCATGTGTTAAAAAAACTACATTTTAATCAAGAAAATGTGGCATATATACACAATGGAATATTATTCAGCAATCAAAAAAGATAAACTCATGCCATTCGCAGCAATATGGATGGAACGAGAAGGAATTATGTTCAGTGAAATAAGCCAGAAGGAAAAAGAAAAATACCATATGGTTTCACTTATAGCAGGAATACAGGGGAACCAAGTAAGACATCAGTGTAAAAAAAATAATAACAGTACAAAACACAACAAAGCAAAAATGGACAATTATAAATCAGGGGAGGAGGAGGGAGAGGGATCAGAGGGAGGGAGGGAGCGAGGAGCACAGGGGACTGAGGTGATGGTGCACGGGTGCATTGGTGAAGGAAATAGGGACTATACCTGAGCGGGGAGGAAGCAAATATTGTTTAAAAATGAACAATGATGTAAAAAATAAAAAAATTATTTAAAAAAAAATTCATTTTAATCTCCATTATTTCACTATAGAATAAAATTCATTTCTGCAGTACAAAATAGAATAAAAACATCCAAGTAAAATAACAACAACAAAAGCTTAGCATATTTTATAGAATCTCAATTTTGTATCTGCCCACAAATCATTCATTCCCCCCATCACCTACCTGAACCAATAACACTGTGTTGGCTTTTAGGAACTAAAGCAAAACTTTGGGGCTATGTTGGTGTGCTCAGGCCACCACAACAAAACATCACAGACTAAGCAGCTGAAAAAAGAAAAATTAATTTTCTCAAAATTCTGGAAGCTAGAAATCCAAGTTTACAGAAGATCTGGTTTCTTCTGAAGCCTCTCTCCTGCCCTTGCAAATGGATTCCCTTGCACATGTCTCTCCGTGGTGTTCTGCCGGTACCTGTACAAGTCTATGGCCTAATCACTACTTACTAGGACAACTATAACACTGGCTTTGAACCCACCCATGTGGCCTCATTTCCTAACGTGTCTCTTTCAAGGCCATATCTCCAAAAACAGTCACATTCTGAGGCTCTACTTAAGATAATTCCCAGATTCTTAGATGACACAAAACAATTTATTTATGTATTTGACTCTTCAATTTCAAAGAGGGACTATGACTGGTAAAACATCTAAAAGTCAAGTTGTGGGAGAAACCTGAAAAATGTTTAAACGATAAGTGATACAGGATGTCATGAAACTGATGAAGGGTTCTCAAATGGAAGAGGATTTGGAAACTGACTTGTAGTAAGTCATTCATAGGAATTTGTGCTCTGACCAGGAAACATTACATTTTTCAATGGAAAAAGTGATCTAATTTATCTGATACCACAAGGAAAATCAATGACCTGAGAAGATAGAAAAAACACTTAGAATAAACAGCATATTGAAAGAATGACCAAGGAATTGGCAAAATGAAGCTATAAATATTTGTATATCACTTTTCTCAAATCAAATTTAAGACAGAAAGCTTGCAATGACTCCACCCATCAAAATACTAAAGTTTTCTAAACTTCTTCAACTGAAAACACATGACTGCTTCAGACAGGAGCAAGAAGTGAAATATTTTTCTCTGAAGCAAAATAAATGCCCCAAACTGTCAAAAAGACACTAAAAGGAAAAGCTCATGTATGAGTTCTGTGAATACATTTAAAAAGGCCCAGTAACTCAACTAAAACTAAAGCCCCACAAATTACCTAATAATTAAAGAACCAAAAGTACTCTGATACCACTGCTCAGAGCAAGAACCACTGCCTTTCAACATTAATTTTAAACTGTGAAATTTAAAACAATCTCCACAAAAAGTGGCAAAGCAGACCAGACATATGTAGGTATACGACGATATAACATGAATGCATCCTATCTCTGTCCACTTTGAATATCAAGCCTGCCCATAAGGGAAGCTAAGTTAGAAGCATGCTACCTAGCACAGTGTTTACAAGCACAGTGTTTACAAGCAGGCTGCCTTGGCCAAATTTGGGCCTTGTTATTATCAGTTATGTGACTCTGGGCCAGGCATTTAATCTCTCTGAAGTCTATTCCCTCAGTTGAAAAATGGAGATAATAAGGGTTAGTAAGCACCTCATTTACTTGCTGTGAGGATTATACAAGATAATATATTTAAAGAGTGCCTCATACATAAAACCATTTAAGAGGTAAAGCTATATTCTGTTGCAATGGGTTGCAGAGAACATTTAAGACAGGACTCACATGATGACATTTTTGTTTCAGATATATCACTGAGAGTACAATGAAAGATGGATTGGTAGGTCATGTGTGCAGCCATCACAGCAGACCAGATAAGGATACTACTGCAGTTGTCAGGAAAAAGAGTCTAAGGTCTTAACTAAATAGGTATGGAAATTAGCAGGAACTACAAGATTGGAAAATTTTAAAGATATAAAGTACAGGATTGGTGTCAGGATGGATGAGGAAAAGTCATAGTCAACTCCCATGTTTCTGGCCTGGGTAACTGGAATTCTGAAGGACTAGTGAGACGCACACTTGAGAACAAGTTATACAAATGCTTTGAAACATGTTAAGACTCAGATGATTCTCTTAGGCATCTCTGTGAGTTATTGTCTTAAACATATCTGAAACATAAAAGACTGAGCTCAAATATAATTTTATTGAGACAATAATTTCACTGATATGAAAGTATTTTTATTTTTTAATTACTTTATTTTTTAAATTGAGGTAACACTGGCTTACATTATTATTGGTATTTTGGACATACAGGATCCGCCTGCTTCAATTTAGGATCATCACTATAGTGTGCCCACCACCAAATCACTCATAGTCCACCACCAGAGTCCACTGTGTTCCCTTTCTTCCAATTTATTTTAGAGAAAAAGGTGGTGCATCCTAATAAAAGAAATTTACAGTAACATCCTAGTATAATATTCAGTGTTAAGTCTTTTTGTACAGTATTTTATACTAAAGTTGTTCCATGGACATTACATCAACTTCAAAACTAGCACAGATTTTGACAGACTAAGGCTTTTCTTAAAAACTTTAGAAAAGGTAATTTACCAATACAACTTTTCTGTTACATTATATTCTATTACATTACATTCATTATTTCATTCTGTAATGCCCAGTGCAGGTGCAATTCTGCTGTCCAAGAACTAGACTTCCCCATGACAATCCCTGTGTTCACCAGCACCTTGAACTTTCATGCCAAAAATGATCTAGTTTTATTGGGGTCATATAAACAAACCCTCAAAAACATTCACATTGCACATGAATGAATGCCTGTATGTTGGGAAACATCCTTTTTTTTTTTAATTCTGAGATCAAGTGATCCAAAAGTATGTAAACAGTCTATAAGCAGTCTGAATCTTTGAATGAAATATGTATAAATACTGCAGAATCATAGTCATTTTAATAAAGCAGGTTTAGTTCAATAAGTGTACAAAATATGTAGATTTAGTTTTATCTCAACACTCATTTTGCCATGATTTGGTAGTCTTTTTCTTTTTTAATTCAGCTTCACTCATGGTTAAGAAAGCATAATTTCATTATGCAAATTACTGCTTATTTTTCAGGTTTATAGTTCATTGCTTATTTAAGTTCTGAAAACCTCCAAATAATTATTCAGGAACTTATACTACCTGATATTAAGGTCTACATGATGATAAATGTCAACATGCACAGGTTGCTCTAAACTGCTTTTTTAAAAGCTCAATCTTGAGATTAAAAAAAAAATCAGATTTTACTAGGCTGTTACCACCAGTATGTAAAATAAGCGTGTTTCCATGTGTTTAGTTTCTGAAACACTTAATAAAGAGGCAATAAAAAGTTAAAATGTGAGTTCTAAATTTTATGAAGAAGCCAGTGCAATCAAGAAAGCCAGGAAGAATAAAAATGTTTACCATTTTGGTGTGAAATTACCCTGAACTAAATTTTAGAAAAAAGAACACACTTATAACAAAGAAAGCCAGCCAATTTTATTTCAGGAAGCTAACAAATTCTGTTAAAGAAAATACACACAACTACAGTTAGGAAAATCTAGCAGATATATTTTAGCTGAGAAAGAGAGACAGATAGACAGACACAAAGAGACACACAGTGAAAAGAGAGAAGAGACAGACAAGGTAATGACATTATCTTCCAGGTTGCATTCAACATTTACCACAAAGTTGCAACCTCTTTTTGTAACCTATAAATTAAAGTCTAAAAGCTAAATTCAAAAGGAGTAACCACCATAAATCAAGTAATATTATTTAAAAGCATTAAATAAAGGCTATACTTTTCTAGTTCTTTCTAAATCACTCAGAAATGGAAAACTTTTGAGTAAAAAAGCATACAATATTTGTGACATAAACTTGACACATAAAGAAAATATTCAGATAGGACTTATAGAGTGACAACTTTTCTAAGAATAGAGCAAATTTTATAGTAAAAGTTTCTATTTTAAAAACATCCTCTTATATTAGGTCTAACAGAAGTGACCCCACTCAATTCTGAGGCATTTGGGTGCAAATTAACAGCTCCTTTTCCTGCTATCATATTCCATATGCCATGGCCACTGCCTCCAAATTATCAGCCTGAGGAAAAGATTTATGCTCTGCATGTAATGGCATGTTTAAGTTTAATCTTGCTTTTAGGACAGAGTGTTGCTTTGTTTTTTAATGCATACAAGAACTGGGGTATAGGCAAGAGGTATGGGGTGGGGAGGTATGTATATGAGAGGATTCACCAGAGACAGAGTGAGAAGCATAACAGGCAGATGTACTGAAATACACTGTTGAGAGGAGCAGTGGGTGAGACAGGAGAGGTCTGCCGCGCCATGTGGGTTAGCAACCTGGCTGGGGATCGAACTCGTCGCAGTGGCTGGCAGTAGCTCGATAGTATTGAGACTTTGGTCCTCCCTGGTGGCACAGGGGTTAATGTTGATGCTTCTTAAAAATAATTGAACCAAGGTGCATGGCATTCCTACCTACTTGGAATTAGTGTTATCTTTGGAGATGCTGCTTTGACATAAATTTCCAGTGAAAGAGTAGGACAAAGATTAAAGAGTTTTAAGACCTGGCACAATTTTGTTTGTGGTTCCTGGATTCTTTCCCACCTCACTCACATTGATCCTCCCCATGCCATTGTTTTCTGATAGAAATATCAGCATATAAAGAGAACTTTCATTTCTTCTCTCCTCACTGGATCCAATACTGAGTCATAATAGCATTGGTGACAGTGATGGGACACACCCACCCCCTGGAGACAGAAAACCTATAGTGGTTAATTATCTTCCATGTGAACTGCCTTGTACTTTAAGTACTGCTTTGTACATTTATTTAATAAATTTGTGTTTCAAATGTCTTTTTTTTTTTTTTTAGATTTTATTTATTTATTTATTTATACAAGCACTGAGTACAGTCAGAAGCGCGGGAGGGTGAGAGAATTTACCAGAGCCAGAGTGGGGAGCGGAACAGACAGACTAACAAAACACACTGCTGAGAGGAGCAGTGGGCGGCTGAGAGGTCTGCGCGCCATATGGGACCCTCGCCAGGCAGCCGGGGATTGAACTGACGCTGCAGAGGCTGCGGGCAGCTTTGCAACCCAGCGTTCAACCGCTGCGTCATCGGGGAGGCCTTTCAAATTTCTTAACTAGCATGGTCATCCATTGACTCTTGTATGTGGAACATATGCACTCTGGGAACCCTAACTTGAGTTTCATTTTGACAAAGGCAAACAAAATAATACCAGAGTACAGGTACAGGACATTCTGTGATGCTTTTGCTACTCCAGAAAAGATGATCTCAAATATTTGTACAGTTTTCTTTGTTTGCTTAATTTTTAGTAAAAGGACAGATAAATAAATGTAACTTCGATGTTTGTTACTTAACCAATAAAGATTTATAGTTGCTTTGATTTTTACCTACCCACCTCAGACAAATAGAAAATTTTTTTTAAGTTTTTCTAATTTGCAGACAAATTTTAAAAGTGCCTTCAGTTATAGTCTAGGAAACAGAAATAAGATGCAAAATTCAATTCTCACTCCTCATAGCATCTTCTCTCCTGGACTATGAATGAATGGAGCATTTAGCAACATACCAGCTTCACGTTAGCCATCTCCCCAGATTAACTTGCTCACCCAACACAGTTAAGTTTTTATTTCTTCGGGGAGTGCTAGAGAAAGTCATATTTTCCTCTTTTTTTTTTTTTTTTTGGTTTGGGTGAAAGGGGTAGGTCTGAGAGTAGGATATAATCTCAGCTAACACTGATCATACTAAACATAGTATGGTTCTAGTTAACGAAAAGTCACTCAGTGACTAGCATCCAAGCTGAGGTGCAGAAGACTTAGGGGCCTGCCACAATGTGAGTGGTGTACTCTAAGGTCTAGACCTTCACTACAGCTTTTCTGCCCCAGCTTCAATAAAACTGGGTTCTGGTACTAAGTTTTTACAACAAATTGGATATTTCAGATGGAAAAAAATCTGCATCTAACCACTGAAATGATGATGGCACTGAAATTTCAGAGAAAAAAAGAACCTGAATCTAGGCCATCCTCGAATAAATGTTACAAACTCTAAGTTTAGCTCCACATTCTTACAAACTAAACAGAGTCATAAAGTACTGTACTAACTCATTCCCACTGTCCAAATTCCACTGTAACAAAATCCATCTTAACTTACACACAGTGTTTACAGATAGGGGTGTTCAAACCAAGCTGGCCCATGGCCTCTTTGTAGTAAACAGATTGGGAGGGGGTGTATTTTTAATCTCAGCAGTTGTGAAAGAAGAGGTGGTTTCTCGCTTTCTCTTGGCCTGCCTGCCAGGGTATGCTTTGTTTGGATAGATAGTAGTACAGTTTAGGGAGGATTTGGAAGAGGTATGAAGTGGTGTGAAAGGACTATTAACTGTTTATTGAAGACAGAACTAAAAGAGGAAGAATTTTTTTCTTTTTTCTTGGCACATTAAAGTAAGTGTCTTGAATTTTATTTAATATAATACTATTTATCTCCATGCTTATTTTAAACTATTTTCTGCCTTATGATTAAAAGAAGGAGTCTAGTCTTACAAGTTCCAATTCCCTCATAAAAATCTTTTTTATACTAGAATATTATAGAAATAGTCCAAAGAAATTACCTACCTAAGGCCACCTACTATCTCATAATGAGATTCACTAGCTTTCAATCTCTCAGGTTGCCTTGCTCTCCTTCCATGTCCCTAAGTAACTTCTATACCATTGGCTACGAATTACCTGAAGGATTTCCCCCATCTTCACTCCAGCCTTAGGCCAATGCTTTTTTCCCTTCCCATGCCTTCCTCAAGGAGCTCGTTTACTATGAGTTGTGAAACACAGTCTGACTAGCTGACACCCAGGAGCCTCACCAGGCTTGACCTTTCTCATCCCTTTTTTACTCCCAGTCTTCTAGATGCCTGCAGGACATCTCAGTCAGATGTCAACTAAAATTTGACATGTGAAAACATGAGCTCATCTTCTTCCCCAACTATAAGCAAGTGTTCACAAATACCCTGCAACTGTCAAAGTTAACTCTGTCCTCCCAATCCCCTAGGATCAAAAATTTCAATTTACTTTTCACTTTCTCTTCCACATATTCACCCTCAACATTCACTTGTTTACAAACTCTACTATATTGAATTCTACCGTATCTCCCTGACCTCTCCCTCCCCATTTCATTCCTAGATGCCATTCTAACCAAAACCCTATTACCTCACACATGAATTAACAAGTCCCCTGCTCATCTGTCCACCGTCAATATCTTCTACTATACTGAATTTTGAGACTATTGGTCACAAATACAGAAGGCACATTACAGATCAGTCTAATAACACCCCATTTTTCTGCTAAAACAAAAACTCAGAGATATGAAGGTTCTTACCCTTGTCTAGTTGGAGGTGGAAATAAGGCTACAGTACAGGGTTCATGACTTCCAGTGCAGTATTCTACCCACTGTATCCGGATGCTCGCCAACACCGTCAATAGCAATGCAAGACCAGCTGAATCTTCATGCATCTCATTGTACAAAGCCTAAAATCCTACAATGTTTCATTAAACCACTAAAATAATTTCACTGCTTCTGCAAACTCACTTCGCATTAGTCATTATACACTTTTTCTTAAGTCACTGTCTTTGTCATGCCCATAACAGAACTTTTAACCTCACTGCTAGATCTCTATACATATAAAACCCTGCAAAGACAAAGTCCTCTATTTTTGGTACATAACTCAATTCTAAAAAAAAAAATTTAAGACAAATATGGGGTTTAAATAGCCTTACATCTCCAATTACAAATTCAGAGAGCAAAATTTGAAAAATCCTAATTACATCTTACCTTTTGAATGACTCGGAAAACATATTTCATCATTACATACATTTTTTAACTTTGTTCAACTATAAAAACTGTGTGTGTGTGTGTGTGTGTGTGCAGTGACGTAAGTTCAATGAACTAGTCACTTGCCTGATCTCATTTACCAATGGTTTTGCCAAAATTTAGCATGAAATTCATCATCTTTATAAAATTTACAATTTTGCATACCACATGCTTTGTATTTTTATTGCTTTAGTATTGGATGCATACAACATAAAACAATCTCCAAGAGACTAACCAATATAGACCCTGAGACTGTGGGCTGAGATAAGATGAGAGAATAGAGACTCACTTTTCAAATGATTTGTAATTAGTTATTTTCCTATTTCCCCACATAATATATGCAACATTGTATTGCTTAATCTAGATGCATTATCAAGGCCCCCTTTATTAAGAAACTGTTCCACACTTCTTTCTTCTATAGTTCTAAATTCCTCTCCTTTCTTTCTTGACCTGACTCAACAATCATCAATTATCTTAGAGATATTTTCATGATAATCCTTAAGTTCATTTGTTTTAAATTGTGACATTACTTGTTAACTTACTAACTAGTCTTCTGTTTACCAAGACTTTTTAGGTATAGATTTCAAGAATCTCCAAAAAGAGTTACAAGCTGAAAGAAATTGGATCTAATAGGTCTTTCACCTATTACAATACTATATGCTATTTCCAGAAAACACACACTCAAAAAAAGCTTGTTAAACTAAACCAAGAGTTCTAAAATGAAACTTCTTAGTGCTGTGCATTTTCTTCTCAGAATATGATTTTGTTCTAATTGAACTGTTGTCAAAAGAATAAAATATATTTTAAAAATGAATAAATGAATAAGTCCTGCTTGCATGGATTTCAGGCACTGGCACAAATTAGCAATCGAGGGTTCTTTTATGTCATTTGTTTTGTTTTGTTTTATTTTTAGCACTCACTACTATTGTCAGTAAGCATGTTCTTGCTCTCTTCAAGCAAGAAAACTGACTTAAAAACCAAAAACTCTTGAGTGTTTAAAAAACGCAGCAAATCATTCATAAAAATAATGTAATTCAAAAATAATACAATTATGACTTTTCCTTTTCCATCTCACCTATTTTAGGGTATTCTGAATTGGTATAGCTGAAGTGTAGTAGTAAGACTGACTCTCTGAGTATCTACTTATTCACAATGATGAACAAGGAACCTAGAAGTGTACTGGATGACAACAAACAATATCCCCCAACCCTCCAAAAAGGTGAAGACCAAGTGAAATAGCTAGGGTAATAATCTCACCCTGCATAAAAGTGAAACTGGAATTATATTCCTTGTGGTTAAACTCTGCCTACCTTTTCTGAATGTTCTTATTGCATTGCAATATGCTTATTTTGAGCTACAATGTGTGGCTTAATCTACTCTGAAATAGGGATAAAGTTAAAGAAAATCTTGATCATGAATAATGTGTAGTCAAAGGAAGAGAAAATGAAAAGGAGTTGTTGAAAGAGAAGGACAACTAGAAATAGAAATCTGTTTAAAATAAACTGTATATATCAAAAGAGACAGAAACATGATTGGCTCAATTGCTACAAGTGAAGTGACAGAGTTAGCATTTTTAATACTGAGTGAGTGGTTAAATCAGAGTAAAGAACAGTCAAATCACAGAAAAGCAATATCCCTTTAAAAGTTACCAATGAGCCACTTTGGTTAGTCAGTCAGTGAACATTTTCTGCTACTGATGGACACACAGGAACACAAAAGGCAAGGTGTGAGAGAATACAGAGAATTCTCTGTTTGCAATCAACAAGATACCAATTGTACTTGGTTGAATGACTTATTCTGGGAATTCTTCTGACAGAAGAGACCAGATAGCATCTGTCTCTTACAAGTTAAGGCATTAAGCCAATGAGCAGTTCTCATTATTCCAGACAACAATAAATGAAGTCAGAGCAAGGAGGAACCAGGTGGTATCCTGCTCATAAAACCACTTGATGCATTGACATCATGCTTCTTCCTTAGCTTAGCCAACTTACAGCTAGCATTCTTAGATACGTGATTCTTGATAAAATAAAGCTTTACTAATTTGAATGTCAGTTAAGTATTCAAACATGGGCTTTTAATAGTGTAGAAATGCAATGAATGTTGACTCCAGCAATATTTCCATACATTTTAAAATACTTATGTAACATATTACACTTTCGAGGTTTAACAAGAATTTTTTTCTCCCATCATACTTTTATCTGATTGACTCATTTACATCTTATTATCAGCTCCTCAGAGCATGTAAAAGCAAAATAAAAACGATCTTTATAAAAATAGTAAAATTTAAAATAATTGTAGCTGATTTTTCACATCCTTTTCCTTCTCATATTCCTTTAATTTTTTTTTTTTTTTGGATATTATGAATTAGCATAGTTTAGGTGTAGTAACTGAGCCTTACTCACTTCCTGAGTAACTTTTTTTCACATAGATGAACAAGAGAATAGAAAAAAAACATAGTAAAGTAAATCTAATGTACTAAAGGAACTCACACATTTCCCTGATGCTCAGGTCATGGACATATCATGCTATGCATTCAAAAGCATTTTGCACACAATCATGACTATCACTTGATATGAAGAGCCAGCACTTAATAAAACCTCTAACTCTAGCATCATACAGTCACACCTACAACTAGTTTAGAATTATACTGTAGTTAAACAAAAACTCTAATTAAAAGTACTAGGCTAATGTAATATGAAATGTTCTTTATCATCACAGGCCGATTATGTCTGTATGCTATTGTCTTCAATGGGTATAGATTTTATCTTTTCATAAAAATAACAGCACACAGGTTTTGTAATGACATCTGGGCAGGATGTCCTGGTAATTTCCAGAGTCAGTCATTTCCTCTTCAATTTATAGTCCTGTTATATAGTCCTGTTATATATCCCCAGTGTCTCTTCATTCCTTAGAAACATATCCCAACTACTGACCAAAATGTCCTTGAAACACAGCAACATAAATCCTAGATATAAACATGTTACTATTGCCATGTGTATCAAATAGAAAGTTGGTTTTTCTAATTTGTTATTAATGGGCTCATCCATCATTCTCGGTCCTCGATTATTTCCAAGACAGTATAAAGCATGTTCATTCAATTAGTAGCAATATTTTATCAGACATATTTTCCCAGGAATAGTGGGTTTCAGTTCTACTATCTCTTCTTTCTACTTCCTTCTCTAGAAGTAAGGATATAGCAAGTTTTAAAATCCTTAAAGTAAAATTACAATCTAATTCTTTCAGAACAGCAATTACTATAGGTTATTTTCAATCCTGTTTAGTGTAATGTTAATTTTCATGAAAATTACTAACCTGCAACAAACATATGACTTCAAGTTTTAACAATTTAAACAATTTAATACTAGTTATAAAAAAATTAATTAGACTGAGGGTGGGCTGCTAATTCCATTGTTGGTGAGTCAGTTATCAAGTCATAATATTAACACATACTTGTTCCCAAGGTCAGAAGTAAACCACAGAAGAAAGTATTTCCTGTGAAATCCTTTATAAAGTAAACTTTTAAAAAACAAAATGCTTAGAAAACAGTGAGTTATAATGCTGAAATGCAAAAAGGGGCAATGAAAAATTACCCCCATTTATATTTTCCTACTAATTGTGTCCTCAAAGATAAATTTAATTAGCACAGTTTGCTCAAATCAAATGGCATTTTATTTTTTTTAAAGATTTATTTATTTTTATACAAGAACTGGGGTACAGGCCAGAGATGCGGGAGGGTAAGAGGATTCACCAGAATCAGATCAGGGAACAGAACAGGCAGAATGACGAAATACACTGCTGAGGGGAGGAGCAGGTGAGACAGGAGAGGTCTGTCCAGCCATGTGGGTTTCTCCCTGGCCGGCCAGGAATTGAACTCATGCTGCAGTGGCTGCGATTGCTTCATAGGTTGCGTCTTAACCCCTGAGCCCCCAGGGAGGCCCTCAAATGGCATTTTAAAAATCAACAGTTTTCTTTCTTTCAGAAAATAGAAATCAAATCCACACTGTAATTTTAATTTGCTTCAAAACATACACAAACCTCATAAAAATTAAATTTCCATTTTAACAGACAATATAAACAGGATGTTCATATGACCAAAAGTATTACAGTGGAGTCTCTGAAACCACAATAAACAGAAAGAAAGATCTACATATTAACGATATCAATTATGTGAAATTTTAATGCTACCCACTAATAAATACAACTTATAAAATTACAATTCAACTATATGATTAGGAAAATTATCAAAAATACCTCAAATACCTCATAGTCAATAAAATGGCTAACTTGGGCCTCCCTGGTGATGCAAGGGATTAAGTCTCAGCATTATGAAGCTACAGGCAGCCACTGAAGCATGAGTTTGATCCCCGGCCAGGGAGCTAACTCACGTGGCTCAACAGACCTCTCCTGTCTGGCCCGCTGCTCCCCTCAGCAGTGTAATTCTGTCACTCTGCCAGTTCTCCCACTCTGTCTCTGGTGAACCCTCTCACCCCCCCTCCCTTGCACCTCTGGACTACACCCCAGCTCTTATATGCATAAATAAATTAATCTTTAGAAAAATAAATAAAATGGTTAACCTGTGGCTATGATGCAATCAATCCATATTGACATATTTTTAAAAATAACTTAAGTAATGAGAGTATAAATAAATATAGGGCAGTTGTATATAATTGTACACATAACACATTTATTTTCAGCATCTAAATTAGTAACCAATATCATGCTATTAGTCTCACTTAATTCTGCTGTCATCAAATTTTTAAACACTTCTTTTTGGATGTGGGGGGAAAGAAAGTGTGGAAAGAAAAAAATTTGCCTTAACACCCACACTAAAGTAACTTTATAAAAACCTCTATCATTAAAATGTTTTATCTAGCAAATCATTCATTGAAAATGAATACAAATTATTATTCTCAATAATATTGTAGCAAACATTGGAAATATGCTAAGAGAGTAGATTTTGGATGCACTTATCACACATATGTGCGCACGTGCACACACACAAAACAGCAGCTTTGTAAGGAGATATGTTAATTCACTTGACTGTAATAATAACTTCACTATGTATTCTAAATCAAAGCATCATGTTGTTCTTCCAAAACATGTACATTTTTATTTTAAAAATATCAATAAAACAATGTACACACACAGATAATGCCTACTATATGGCAAGCAGAATTCTCACAAAGGCGAGGTCCCATTTGTGAAGACAGAAGCACGGATAACTTATGTCCTGCTATGATAAAATGAAGTAAAACAAAAGAAAAAAGAAAAGAGGATCCTTTGGTGTTACCATGACAGATGATAGTAAACAAAAGGAGTTCTGATGAAGAAATTAGGAGTAACTCTTCCAAGGGAACCAATTTGGAGATCATCTCTACTGCAGAAAGAACATAAAACAGAGGAAGGAAGGATCCAAGAAGAAAAAGAATGATTTTTCTGATGGAAACAAGCTACAAGGAATAAATAAGCAATAATCAAACAACAATAATGGCATTTTCCATCTAGAAATGAATAATCATCAGTTTTTCTTGAATGGTAAACATGCTTTTTAAAGCATGTTTCTACCATTTACTTTTTCATTTAACCCTTATAACAGAGCTAGAAGACAAGTACTATCACCCCTATTTTTGACCAGGAAGTGAACATCCACTTAACTAATTTAAATTAGATAAGCAAATGGCCATTTGAATTTGTATTCAGTTTTATCTGGGCTCCAAAGTCCATGTTCATTCCATTGTTACAACTTCTGAGTCAACAAGATCAACAAGTGCCTGTCCCACAAACCCAACTTTCCTGTACCACACAGTTGTTTTTCACTCTAAAGTCAACAGTTATTTGGAGACCAAGCATACCTAACATGAAAGAAGCCTCTGTCAGACTATTAGAATTCTTTTTTTTTTTTATTTCACTATTGAGGTGAAATTGTTTTGCAACACTGCATATGATTTAGGGCAGTAAATTCACGCCTCCTCAGATCTACCTTACCACATCACACCACCAAAGCACCCACAGTCCTGTACACTAGAGCACTGGGTTTCTTGCCCTCTTTGTCCACCTCCCCTGCCTTCCGTCTATAGTAGCCTCAATTCTGCAGTCATATTTCCAGGGTTTCTTCTTGTTACTTTTGTCAGTTCCTTTGTTTCTCTATATTTCACACATGAGTGAAATATCCAGTATTTGTCTTCCTCTCTCTTATTTATTTTACTTAGCATAACCCCCTTCCACTTTGATTCATGTCATTGCAACTGGAAAGAATTCATCTTTTTTTTTAATACCTGAGTAGTATTCTGTCACGTAAGATGATTAGAATTTTTAAGTATGCTAGAAATGTAATACGTGTATCAGATCTATATTCTCTTTCTCAATGAATCTTTATTCTCCTAAGTGTAAACCGGTGTATCCAAATAAGGGAAGGGTAGTTATGTAAGGGTACCTCCTATAAAGAGACGAAATAATCACCAGAGTACTGAAACTAATTATAAGCAAGTAAAGAGAAATTCCCTAAAGTGGGCAAACTTAAACTGGGTTTCAAGCAAACGATATACTCGGTGCATATATTTCTTATAATTTACTTAAATTCTATGTACAAGTTATCACTCTAAACTTTGTACATGCATTATACCATGTAATCCCTGTAACTACTCCCTAAGGTAGGTAATATTATTAGTCTCTTCTAGATGAGTTGAGGATTTGATATCTTGGTCAGATAATGCACTTAAAGTGATGCAGATGAAACATGAGTAACAACAGGAAAGACTGAATATATTTTTATTAACTATAAATTTATTCAAATAATACATGAGTAAATTGATAAATGACTGAAATAGGATGGAAACACTAAAAATTAAAAGGGCAAGATGACCAAATGTAAATAAAAATTACATGGGGGCAAGTCAGACCTCTCCTGTCTCGCCCGCTGCTCCCCTCAGCAGTGCATTTCGGTCACTTTGCCTGTTCTGTCCCCACTCTGTCTCTGTTGGGCCCTCTCACCCTCCCACACATCTGGTCTCTACCCTAGTTCTTGTATAAATAAATAATAAAAAAAATTACATGGGATTTGATAAATAATTAAATATAGAATGTATCCATTTTAAAAAACTACAGTGAGCAAAGCTGTGTTTCATTTTTAAAAACTACAATGAACAAGGCTAGTGTAGTTACAGGTAAATGATGAAAACATATCACTACTGTTAATAAAAATGTGAGGTCTGCATTTATGAGTCTAATATGAAATTACATTAAAGAACATTAAAATAGGTTCATGTTTTTCTTAACAATCAAATTTTTAGAAATTAAATGTGAAAATACTAAAAATGCACCAAGTTTCTTTCACTATTTAATTGTTTCTCAGAAACAATTTTTAAGACTGAAAGAAAGCCCAAATATTTAACATGTGAAATTATAAACTATGGTATCAATTCACATATTTATTACAAATAAGAAGGAAATACTTAGAGGGCAAAAAAAGGCATGTAATTATCGGATGCATTAGTTGGAGAAAATAGCAGAAAACAAAATTGTATTTGCCCTGGATAGTATTTTTGAAAATAACATAGGCATATGAAAAAGGAGAAGGAAAACATTAACATAGAAAAGGTACTTTGGTTGAAGTGATCATCAGTTTGATTGTAAGTGACAAAAATTGAATTTAAACTAACTTAGGTAAAAGGAGAAATGTATTAACTTATGGAATTAAAAGAAAAGTTGAATAAACCACAGGATATGTGAGGAAGCAGCTAATTCTCATAAACAGCTGAGTTAAAAAACAAAATTCGGGGGCCTCCCCGGTGGCACAGCAGTTGAGCACTGGGTTGTGAAGCAGCTCGCAGCCTCTGCAGCGCCGGTTCAATCCCCGGCTGCTCCCCAGCCACTGGAGGAGGGTCCCACATGGCACGCAGACCTCTCCTGCCAGTCGCTGCTCCCCTCAGCAGTGTACTTCGGTCCTTCTGCCTGCTCTGCTCCCCGCTCTGGCTCTGGTGAATTCTCTCACCCTCCCGCGCTTCTGACTGTACCCAATGCTTGTATCAATCAATCAATCAATCAATCTTGTATAAATAAATAAATAAATCTTTTTAAAAAAAAAATTTGGGGCCTCCCTGGTGGCACAGGGGTTAACGTTTCAGCACTATCAAGATATCTGTAGTCACTGAGGCAGGAGTTCAATCCCCGACCAGGGAGGGGACCCACATGGCGCAGCAGACATCTCCTGCCTCACTGGCTGTCCCCTCAGCAGTGTATTTCAGTAGATCTGCCTGTCCTGCTCCCCACTCTGTCTCTGGTGAATCCTCTCATCCCCGACTCCCTCACCTCTGGCCTACAGCCCAGTTCTTACATGCATAAATAAAGATAAATCTTAAAAAAAGAATCAACTGAGTAAATTTTGAAGCTCTTATAGGCTTTATTCAATGATTCATTAATCTAACAGATAGATTGGTGCTTTGAGAGGCTGTACAAAATGAAAGACTTACAAACACAAGAAACAGGAACAAGGAAATTACACTAAGCAAAAAAGTGGATTGGTTATTGCAAGGTTACTTTCCTTGTTGGGGTGGCTGGTCTCATCAGACAGATTACCTAGCTAGAGCTAATCGGGGTTCCATGTAATTTTTTCATTTCTGGGGGAACGAAAACTGCAGTTGACTCTTGGTTTGGTGATGTGGGACTTAACATAAGCAACTCATTTTGAGCCTAATGTCTTGTTTCTAACAGTTACTACAAAGAGATTTTTAACATAGCAGGGAATCTCTAGTTCCTCTATCCAATACTCTTCTACATACATTCTCGATGTGGCAGGTAAAACAGATGCCATAAGTGCAATTAACTTTTTGGTCCCGGATTATGAAATCCTAGGGTAGAGTTCATATTTTCCTAATGTGCCTTGGCTACCCACCCAACTCCTACATAAAGAGACAGGATACCACTCAACTGAATTTACTCCAAGACTTTGTGAGGAGGTACAGTTTCCCAAAGTAAAATGAATAATAGGTGCTAGGCATCCACAAACCACTGAGAACTGTAACCTAAACTAGAGCAGATAATTATCTTTGAAATAGGGGGTTCCCTTCACCCCTCATTTTGAACTCTGAGATACTACAACTTAGAATAAGAAATATATAATTTGGGTCTTCCTCTTGCATTTCTAGCACAGAGCTTCTACAATCCTTAAGATTTCCTAAATGATAACAGCAATAAAGATCTTGTCATTCATAATAAACATCTTTTTTTTTTAACAGTTGTATTCTTTTTTTTTTAAGTCTTTTTTTTTTAAGTCTTTTTTTTTAATAGAGGCATGTTTTATTTATTTATTTATTGTATTTGTTTGTTTATACATGCACTGGGTACAGTCAGAGGCGCGGGAGGGTGAGAGAATTCACCAGAGCCAGAGCGGGGAGCAGAGCAGGCAGAAGGACCGAAGTACACTGCTGAGGGGAGCAGCAGGCGGCAGGAGAGGTCTGCGTGCCATGTGGGACCCTCCTCCAGTGGCCGGGGAGCAGCCGGGGATCGAACCGGCACCGCAGAGGCCGCGGGCAGCTTCGCAACCCAGCGCTCAACCGCTGCGCCACCGGGGAGGCCCCATAATAAACATCTTCCACCACACCTGATTCAACACTAATAGGATGACCTTTGGAATGCACCTGGAAATGGGAACTGGTTGCCAGGAGAAACAACAACGTGAATAAAGGGCTAGAGCTTTCAATCCCATTCCACCCCCACCCCACTCGGAGAAAGGAGAGAGGGGCTACAGGTTGAATCAAACTGCCCACATGATTTATTCAATTATGCCTTAATAACGGGACTTCTGTAAAGCCATAAAAGGGCAGGTTCAGAAAGCTTCCAGGTTGATGAGCAGGTGAGATGCACGGAGTGTAACTCACAGAAGGCATGTAATTTTTGTGCTGTTTTCCCATACCTGTCCTGTGCTTCTCTTCCATCTTGTTCTAAGTGAATTATATCATTTTATAATAAACTGGAAGTCTACTAAATAAAATGTTTCTCTGAGTTCTGTGACTCACTCTAGCTAATTCCCTAGACCCTGGGAAGTGGTCTTGGGAACTGCCCATCTACAGCAGGTCATTCAGAAGCATAGGTGACAACCTGGACTTGCAACTAGCAAGGAGTGGGAAGTGGCAAAGAATCTTGTAGAACTGAGTCTTTAACCTGTGGGGTCTGACACTATTTACAGGTAGACAATGTCAGGATTGAATTCATTGCTTGATGGTGTTAACATCAGAATTGGTGTCAGAATCTCAGAAGCACGCTAGATAATTCCATGCTAAAATTGGTTAAATGTAGAGCAAAACCTCCTATTTGCAGTTAATTTTGTGATCAGGTAACGCAGATTTACCATTTGAAGGGATGGGTATTCAGGCAATGTGGTTCAAGAAGAAAATCATTAAATCAAAAAGAAAATATATGGTGGTACTGGAGTCTTTCAATAAATAAATTTAAATGTCATCCATTCTTTAAAAATCTGACAGAATTCTTAAACATGAATTTCAACTATAATGAAAAATCCAATAATTTCAAAATGCAAAATATTTCACCTTTTACTGGCAAATAGAATGGCTTGAAACTAGAACAAGTTTACTAAACAAAATAATTTACGCTAAGACATAAAGTCACTGATCTCTAAAGAAAAAACTCTCTTGTGTAGGAAAATAATCTTTTTCCTATAATTTACACTCCTTTTTTTTATTGTAAGTAGGGATGAGAAAAGAGCACACTTTAAAAAAGAACAATCTGAGCCTCTCTGGTGGCGCAGCGGTTGAGCGCTGGGTTGCGAGGATGCCCGCAGCCTCTGCAGTGCCAGTTCCATCCCAGCCACCGGTTAGGAGTCCCACATGGAAGCGACAGACCTCTCCTGCCATGCTCGCTGCTCCCCTCAGCAGTGTACTTCGTCAGTCTGCCTGTTCTGTTCCCTGCTCTGGCTCTGGAGAATTCCCTCACCCTCCCTCACTTCTGACTGTACCCAGTGCTTGTATAAATAAAAAAAATAAATCTTAAAAAAAAAAGAACAATGTGTGTGATTCTCTGATATACTTTGCACATACCATAAATCTAAGGTTTTGAAAACATTTCCACAGCAACCAATTTCAGTGTCATAAATTAAGGACAACAAAGTCAGGTATTAAATAAGCTAACTTATAAAGACAAATGTCTTATTTTGAAAATGGAATATATTTTCTACTGAAATTATATACAGAAAAACAGCGATAACAAAGTAGTTCCAACATGGAGAAAGAACTGCATAAATCATTCCAAAGGCAATTTATTTTATTTCGCACTTAGATTCATCCTCCAGTTTCTTCTAATCCAGGGGAAAGTCTTGCACATAAAAGCAGGTAATGGGCAGGTCCATAAACTGGAAACAAATCTCCCTAGCAAATGATGCACATTCTCATTCCTCTATCATAGTGAAAAATCAGTCACATACTATTAATTTAGTTGCAGAAACTAAACTTTATCTTTTAAGTGGCAATCATAAAAAATTAAATAAAAGCTAAAATCAGAAAACTGATGACTAGAATGTAATTTTATTATCTTAAGTATCTAAATATCACTTATACAAAAGGCATCTGACAATGTACTGAAATTATAGTCGTCCTAAGAATAAAATCAGGGCAACAGATCAAGTACTTATTCTACTCATTCTAAGTTTTATTTTCGTACACAATCTACACAACTGCAAATCATCAGAAATGTTTAACAAGCATAAAAGTACTTATCATTACTTCCTAGAATGGTCCCAACATAGGATTTGTATAATCCACTATATTATATATTATATTTGTATAATTCTTTATTTGAATAATCCACTATATGGGTATTCTTAAGGAAGAGTCCACAAATTGCTGTCAACAGTCACTATTTTTTGCATTTTAAAAATTATGTCTTTTCTTTAGATTAACTGAGGTATAAAAAAGCATCTGCCAAAAATACTGTAATATTTTAAAACCTAGACATGTCTGTTTATGAGGAAGCAGACAAAAACAGCCTGGCTCCCCTGTATCCACATGTAATGCTGTTTGGGGTTTTACCAGTAATTTCCAATTATTTTACCTGAGGTAAGTCCCCAAACAGGAAAACTGTAATGAGACCATGAGATTCAATTAGACAATCTCAAGTAATCTTTAAAGACTAGCATTAAAGAATAGCATTTTAAAGACTACTCTTAAATAAATAGCATGTTAAACATATCTTTAAACAATTAAAAAAATTCAGTTCATCAGTTAGATCTGTTTTGGACATTAACATGGTCACTTTGATTCAAACAATTTCTCTTCTTTCCTTTTTCTAACTTTTTTCCAATCCTTTGACAGAAATTCTTAGCCAAAAGACGACAGCCAAGGATATATTACAAGAGCAGCCTTTACCAGAAATAATGAAACTAATGCTGGTGGAAAGTAAGTAAATTTGTTTTCATGTGAAATATTAACGCAGGACAAGAAAAATTTAACAGTGTTTGCTGACCCTGCCCATTCTGAACCATGAAATTGCTTGAGTTACAGCAAATTACTAACTGATAACTCTGCAAATTCAGTGCAGCCCAAAGTGACAGTCCATGATACTTGAGTATTAGGAAGGAGAGAGGGCAGAAGAGAGAAAAGGCCAGTGTAGTCACACCACCCAGATGCAGTATTGGGGGGGTTCTATCTGCATGAGAACCAGAATAGCAAAGTGGTAACCACACAAACTGCATGATCACACTTCCCAAGTGTGAACCTTGCTCTTGTCATTTCCTAGCTATGTGACCTGAGGCCAGTTGCTTCCATTTCCCTGTGTGCAAAATCTGTCTATATTTTATCTGTTAGGGTGCCCATAACAAAATACCACAGACAGGGTGGCTTAAATTTATTTTCTAGAAGATCCAGAGGCTGGAAGTCCAAGATCAAGGTGTTGGCAAGGTGTCCTCCAACAACTAGCTGAGAGTGTCCTTCACACTGGGTCGTTCACCTGAACTTTTGCATCGTCCCTCTTGTCTCTTCTTATAAGAACACTAGTTCTATGGATCAGAATACCACCCTTAAGATCTTACTTAACCTAAATTAACTAATTAAAGGTTTTAGGGCTTCAAGCTCAAAAATGGGATGGCACAATTTAGTCCATAAGACTGCACAACAATGATACCTATCCCATATGATTTTGGGAAAGCATAAATGTGTTGAGGGCCTCCCTGATGGTGCAGGGGTTAAATACAGTGCTATCAATCTATTGCCAGCCACTGCAGCTGGCCAGGGAGCAACCCACATGGCACAGCAGACCTCTCCTGTCTCGCCCACTGCTCCCCTCAGCAGTGTATTTCAGTAGATCTGCCTGTTCTGCTCTCCACTCTGTCTTTGATGAATCCTGTCACCACTCTGCACCTCTGGTTTACACTCCAGTTCTTGTATGCATAAAAAAAACCTTGAAAAAAATGTGTTAATTGAGATAAAATGCCCAGTATATGGTATACAGGCTCACTATCAAACTAAGCATCATTAAATTTACATTTCTAACAAGTAGATGAAAACACATTTAAAGTGTGTCTTTGAGGTTTCTTGTATTGGAATGGTGATATCTTCAAGGAAAATGTAGGACACATTTTTGTCCTACATCTTGCTAAAACATTTATCTCAATTCAAAACCTGGGTGGTTAATATGGAAATGTTACTGGTTTCTAACCAGGAGCAAAACCAATATACAGGTTTGATTTTCTCACATTCCCAGTGGGACACAAAGGCTTTTTGTGTCTCAGGATTATGTGTTGATAAAGAATGCGGAAAGAATGTTTATGAGGAAGCAGACAAAAACAGCCTGGCTCCCCTGTATCCACATGTGGCAGCTGTAATGCCGTTTGGGGTTTTACCAGTAATTTCCAATTATTTTACCTGAGGTAAATCCCCAAACAGGAAAACTGTAATGAGACCATGAGATTCAATTAGACAATCTCAAGTAATCATATGAACACCAATATCTACCAACAAAATAAACGTGAGTGCATAAACTTTTCTCTTCTTACTTTTTCAGTCACCTTTCCTGATGCAGCCTGGCTTATAAAACAGACTGCGTGAATCACAAACATGATGGATGCAGAAAAGAATGGTGGATAGCAGCAACGACGAGGATAGCAAAAATTACCACAAGCACAGGACACTAAAAGCTATGGCTGCTAGGTAACTAATAACCCAAACAGTAAGGCAGAGAGAGTTCTAGGTGATGACTCTTCCCCTGGGAATTGATTCACCAATGTTCCCAATTTTATTAAATGAATTTAAAATTATCTTCTAATTGTGTTTATCTGATTCTATCACTCCTCTGCCTTGAGTCCTTCAACATGACCAGGTTGTCTTCAAAATAAAGTCAAGGCACAGGACCCATCTAGCACTTCCACAAAATGCCATATTCATCTCTGGTATTCAAAGACAGAAGTAGCACTTCTCACTGCCTTATTTTGGGAACCTTCACAGTCTGTTCTTTCTGCCTAGAAAACCCTCCTTGGTTTTCTCTTACTGTTCTCATTCCTACATATCTTTAGGCCTCAGTACTGTTACCATTTTCTAGGTAACTGCCATCCATCCATCCCCAACTGAACAATTTGCCTCTTCTACGTGTTCCCACGATGCCAAAACCTAACTCTTTTATCAAATTTATCAGGTTGTTACACTGTGAACATCTAAGCCACTCCCCTGCTCCTATCTGGAATCTACAAAGATAACACAACTGTCCCCTCTTGATGACACTTTCCCCAACTTTTCCAGGTAGGACCAGTCCCTCCCCCATCTGTCTCTTTCACTCTACACTTCCTTCTAAGTGAATTATAACATTTATCAACATGTCCATTTCTGTCAATGGACCTCCTAGAGGACAGTCTACATAGTGCCTGGCATATACTAATGGTTTAACACATCAGTTATTACTTTTACAATTGAATTAACAAAAAGTAGTT
Source organism: Talpa europaea (assembly GCF_964194135.1). NCBI lineage: Eukaryota > Metazoa > Chordata > Mammalia > Eulipotyphla > Talpidae > Talpa > Talpa europaea. Next base: position 28,116,501 of record NC_140068.1, on the reverse strand, counting down.
ACTAGAACCTACTATTGATGAATTTGGGAGAGGTGTGATAGACTAAGCTTTATGTTGAATCTTGCCATAATCATTTTTCTGAAAGGATATGATTTAATTAGATTTTATATTTTAAAAATATATAAGCTACATTCTCATTCAATTTAAGATTTCCCTTCAAAATATACTTCCTAAAATTAATAGATTACACTTTAGGCAAAACCTAGGAGGTTTTCTGACCAGCCAGAATTACAATGTGTAAATAAGGAACAACTTTGAAACTGCTGCCCAAAAGCTAGAGTGCTCAGCAGGAAAGCTAGAGTAAGAAAACACTTTTGTTTCCCAGGGGGTAAAAGGTCAGAGCTAAACACAATGGTACAACAGAAACAACAAAATAAGAAAAAATGTTTACAGGATTTATCTTGACTCTTTGGGAGAGAAAATAAAATATTACAAGCCTTCAATCGAAGTGGCACCATGCCGTCATGCAATCCAAAAGCATTTTAAAATCTGCCCATGATGTTTTCTAGTAAACATTTCCGAAAGAGCCTGAAACTTGATTTATGTGCATGAAAGGGAATTAGAGTATACCACCTACATTTTACAATTCACATTAAAACTGTCATACTGCCCAAAGTATGGGAGGGAAAATAAGAGCTGAATCCCTATTTTTCTGACTTTGGCAAGCAAATGGCAAATTTTTGCTATTCTCACAGAAAGATTCTCAGCTCTCCACTTCCATGCAGATGCCCATCCTATAAGACAACCCATTAAAGAAAACCTTTTTAAAATTTTTCTACCTTTCTCAATTTTATTACACGCCAACTCAATGCAATCTAAAGGAACTATTTGTTATATGGTAGTGTAGGTAGAGACACTCATGCACTCATATATTCTAAAGAGCAAGTTAACAGAGCAAGAAATTCAAAAACAATAAAGTTTATGACTCAAGGTAAGGGAATAAGGGTCCAGCTGTCTGGAACTGAAATGGGTAATTTCAAAGGACTATGCTTTCAACAGACACATGTATACATACACTTACATACATACCTTACACCGCAGTAGAAAGGGAAACAATTTTTAAAACCTAGAGTAATCCATTATAATGCCGCAAAAGAACTGTGAAGTACAGGCGAAAAATTAATAAGTAAGTTTGTTCTTAAATTTTCATGGAAATTAAAAGTTCAAACAACCCAACTTTAATGTCATTTTCTTGGTAGATGTCACAGCTCAAATCAGCTTTTCAAGCAGCAGCAGTCATCCTGTCCTCATACTGATTCCCACAAATCTATTAGCAAGCCAGATCATTCCCACCTTCAAGATACTTTCCAAGCTTTCCAAATTTGGACAGAGTGGGAGTATCCACCCTCCTGCAGATACTGTGCACTTAGATCACAGTGGCATCCTAACTGGTCTCAACAAAATCTACACAGCCTCTTTCAAAGCATTTTTCACACTACACACAGTGATCTTTACAAAATGAAAATCTAATCCTGTCCTTCTCTTGCTTTGGTTCTACTTTTTCCTTAAAATAAGATAAAATAAACTAAATTCCTCACAATTACTTACAGATCCCTGCATGGAATGGTTTCTTCCTAAAGCCTGAGTCACTTTTGGAACAGCTCCTCTTCAGGATTCTCTGTGAGTGCTTAAACCACACTCTCTCCAGTCTCCAGGCTTCATGCAGGTTGTACTTTTCACTGACAATCTTCTGCCAGCTTTCTTCACACCAAGAACTCTAATTCAACTCTTTGATTCTCAATAACTTCAAGAGCACTCTTCCTAAGAGACAGTCACCTAACCCCTATATATCATTACAGTGCTTTTACAAACTTATAATTATGATTTATAAGTATATTTAATATCTGTCTACCAAAGACTATAAAGATCATGATGAAAAGGACTTCATGTCCTCATTCCCTAAAGTATGTCACAGTGAAGGTGCTCAATGTGCATTTAAGGATTCACTGAGAGTGTTGTCCAAAATCTTGTGAGAAGAGGCCTGATGAAGAAGTCTCAGAATCCAGCAATGTCATAGCTAGAAAAAAACATTTTCCTAAACCTTGAAGCAGACAAGTAAGGCAGATAGGGGGCTAGTCCTAAAGCCCTGCCCAGCAGTAAAGTTTGAAACATAAAATATTAATTGTAAAATTATACCTATGATCATTATATACTTCATTGATTAAGGAATTTGTTATTCATATGCTATCCCAATAAATGTCTAGCTAAATTCTATACCTACAGTTAGTATTTAATGAATATATAATAAATGACTATTATTAATATAAAACACTAAGACAGTATGAAACAAATTTAACTTAGGATCTTAGTATTTCATTCCAGGTCCAGATTTAATCCTTACATGGCCCTGTGGAGGATCAGAAGAACATGTCTTTGAAAATGATGTAACTTCCTTCCACTTGATCATTACTAATAAAATATACCACCTTTTAATTATTACCATCCTGTGAAATTTTCTTAAAAATTATTACCTAAACCAACTATGAATAATTCTAGATTTATAGAGAGCATAAATGATGCACAAGGTGTAATAATGAACAGATCATGATGTAATATAGAATTTCTAGATGTGGCTTTTGGAATTGTTCTCACTTTATAACAAAATTCTTCATAAACAGGAACTATGCTTCTCTAAGAAAATTTTACTCAAAATATGGCATATTGCTTAGCATCACAATAAACTAAAGGACAAGATGGCCCTGGAATTAGTAAAACATAGGTAACAAACATAACAAGTAACTATGCCATAACCTTCCCACATATACAATAGCATGTGATTAATCACTATGGTATGTTTCAAAAGTGAATACAGATTAGTCACTTATAAAATTACCTTATATCGACTGTCCAAACTGGAATGACTATTCCATACTACCAGTAGTTTTATCAAGTTTTCACTTCAGCAGTACAAAGTAAACATAAGAGCCAGTAGGTCAGTAGCAGAACACTAAAGTTAATGTTACTAGTTTGGTGATTAAAAAAATGGTGGGGCTGTTAGGGGGAAAGGATGTCCTGAGCTAATTCCATGCAGGCTTTGTGTACCTCACCCCCACTCCAGACCAAAGCCATCAAGACATCGGGAAAGACAAATCCCATCACCACCAAAGGGAAGGTGGCTGGGACCTGAGGGTGAAGTTAAGCAGCCAGGTTTGGTATAAAAACCAGACACGTGGGCCTTGGGGGGCTCGCTCTCTCGCTCACCTCCTGGCTTCACGGCTCCTGGCTCGCGGCCAGCTCTCAGTGTGCCATTTGGGATTCCAGATCGGAGGATTGGGTAGGATGCATTTAAACCTTTGTCTCCCAATTTTCTCCCTGAGTTGTACATTTCCTCATTTGCCCTTCCCTTGTAAATAAACCTTTTATTAACCTTTCGTGTGTGCCTGCAGTAGAGCATTGATAAGTTCTTTTAAGCGCGCGGGTGAGGACCCATAGTCAGGCACCCCGTTTTGTATCGGGGCTGCCCTATAACAGGGCTAGAGGAATAAATATTAAAGGTTTTTTTTTAAGATTTATTTATTTATTTGTACAAGAACCGGGGAACGGGCCATATGTGCAGGAGGGTGAGAGGATTCAGCAGAGACAGAATGGCGAACAGAACAGGCAGACCGGCGAAATACACTGCTGAGGGGAGCAGCAGGCGTGACAGGGGCAGTCTGCCGTGCCATGTGGGACCCTCCCCAGCCAGCAGGGATCTAACTGGTGCTGCAAAGGCTGCAGACAGCTTCACAGCGCTGTGTTCAACTGCCTGCGCCAACAGGGGAGGCCCTTAAAGTTTCTTTTTAAAATATTTTAAACTGTATATTTGGCTATATACTGAGAAATAATAAATTTTATACAAACTAGTATGAAATAAAATTGCTCTAAATCCTTGTGATCTTTATCTTGCTTTGAAATGAGTCAATATAAAATTTCACACTTTATCAAACAAACTTCAAAATGAGAGGCATACATTTAAACACTGAGATTTTTTTGTTCTGACCTAAACCTTTTCCCCTCCTTTTATTTCTTACCCCATCACTCTTACATATTCTCTCACAGTATTAATTCATCCATGTTTTGATGAGCCCTGTTCTCTCAGTTTGAATCCAAAGTTGGGATGATTATCACTTGTCAGAAGGGGTACTTTTTTCCCCTTTCCTTTAGACATAGTCAACACACACTCACACACACACACAAACAGTAAAATCTCATTAACTGGAGTTAGAGTGAGGTGATTCTGTTAAATCATTTTAAAATTTGAACTGCAGAACACTTTAAAAGAATATGCTTTTTATACTTTGATGTATTTTTTTCTAATAAGTTATTTTGCAACATGTTGACTAATACAAGTTCTTTAGAGATTTTTTTTCTCATGAATAGGTATGGATGCCCTGCTATTGGCATCTGTTGATGTGCAACATCTGAAAAAGTCAAAACAATTCATTCTTTTAGGAACCATACACAAATCCCCTGAAACTGTAGCCATCCTATTTCCTTAACACTTTCTTTCAGTCAATTTGTTTAAAAAAAAAAAGATAAATCATAGCCTTGTTTCCATTTCAAGGATCCTAATTCTCCAAGGAAGGGCACTTCCCAGTTTTAAGACAAACCTCCCCTCCAGAACAGGGAGGGACCATCAGATCTGCCCCACCCTGGAGGGGCCCAGGGAATCTACCTTTAGAATATTGATTTGTGAAACCTCAGCACTTGGAAGTATGTTGTCTTTTTTCTGCCCACTTAAACTAACCAACTCTCTCCAACCCACTGGGAGGCATCTCCTCAGTTCAATAAACAACACTTGGCAAAGAGCCCTCCTCTGCCTAATTTGCATCCCAATATCCTCCTCTGCTTTTACTAATACTAGACTAAGGAGATACTGGAAAACAGAGGCATCAATGCTCCTCTGTCCAGATAACTGCTGGTTCCTCTAAATGTTGAGAAATATGTATAATTATGATAATGTTCATAACTCTAAATACTTAGGATGTATACTGAATTATGATGGTATTCCATACTGGCACACAAAATACCTATATTCTTATCTTAGTATCTTGGAATTAGACCAAAGAATAAATATGGAATTAAACAGGGCCTCCCTGGTGGCGCAGGAGTTAAGACGCAACCTATGAAGCATTCCGCAGCCACTGCAGCACGAGTTCGATTCCCAGCCGGCCAGGGAGAAACCCACATGATGGGACAGATCTCTCCTGTCTCGCCTGCTGCTCCCATCAGCAGTGTACTTCAGTACATCTGCCTGTTCTGTTCCTGGCTCTGTCTCTGGTGAATCCTCTCACCACCACCACCACCCCCATATCTCTGGCCTGTACCCCAATTCTTGTATAAAAATAAATAAATGTAGGGCCTCCCCGGTGGCGCAGCGGTTGAGCGCTGGGTTGCGAAACTGCGCGCGGCCTCTGCGGCGCCGGTTCGATCCCCGGCTGCTCCCCGGCCACCAGAGGAGGGTCCCACATGGCGCGCAGACCTCTCCTGCCGCCCGCTGCTCCCCTCAGCAGTGTACTTCGGTCCTTCTGCCTGCTCTGCTCCCCGCTCTGGCTCTGGTGAATTCTCTCACCCTCCCGCGCTTCTGACTGTACCCAGTGCATGTATAAACAAAACAAACAAACAAACCAGCAAACAAATAAATAAAGCATGCCTCTATTAAAAAAAAAAAAAAAAAGATTTAAAAAATAAATAAATAAATAAACAAACAAACAAATAAATAAATAAATAAATGTAAAAAATATATATGGAATAAAACATCTATCCTAACATGAATCTTGTCTGAATGGCCACAAATAGAGAGATGACAGATAGAAATTATATAAATTGAGGGGAAGGACTGAGAGATGGAAGCAGGGAGGGAGGCAGATGGGGAAACAGACGATAGATATCAATGGAATGGCATAAAGATAAAAGACAGGCAGGGCCTCCCCGGTGGCGCAGTGGTTGAGCGCTGGGTTGCGAACCTGCCCGCAGCCTCTGCAGCGCCAGTTCGATCCCCGGCTGCTCCCCAGCCAACGGAGGAGGGTCCCACATGGCGCGCAGACCTCTCCTGCCGCCCGCTGCTCCCCTCAGCAGTGTACTTCCGTCCTTCTGCCTGCTCTGCTCCCCGCTCTGGCTCTGGTGAATTCTCTCACCCTCCCGCGCTTCTGACTGTACCCAGTGCATGTATAAACAAAACAAACAAATAAATAAATAAACATGCCTCTATTAAAAAAAAAAAAAAAGATAAAAGACAGGCAGCAGACACAACTGCTCTGCCATTTATTGAAATACTTATACTCACAAGTTTTGCAGTCAATTAGAGATTTTATGGGGTTTTTTTGGTCTTTTTTTGTCCCTCTGTTATTGTTTTCAAGTTTTGGATAATCTCTTCATTCAGAAATGTTTAGATGTTCCACTGATTATCACCATGGGTTTTTTGCATTTTTTTAATCAAGTTTTATTTACATAATTTTGTTTTAGAATCAAGATGCAGGCTTATTTATAACAAATGTAAATAATGAGTTTGTACAGGTATATCCAAAGTACATTTGCCTTCTGTTGTTTTGTCAAGAGTAACAACAAAATTGGAAAGGCTGTAAATATAAATAAAATCAGTTTCTTTACCACAACATCCTGTCATAAACAAGAACTAGGACTATAAAAAGTACTTCCACAGGAGTGATCTCTACTCATGAAACAATGAATTACAAATTTTTTAGTTTAAAAAATACTTTAAAAGACACTTAAAACCCAGTACGCAGTGAGTTTTGGAGAAGTCAATGGCAAGTCCTTTTATAATACTTTATATTTGTAAAAGCATATCCATAGAAATTACTTCACTTGATCACCACAGCCTTGTAAATAGTTAGGGCTGTGGAGACACTAGCCTCAAATTGAGTATAAAGAAACAGACCCATGTATCAAATAAGGCAAAACTTGTACTCTTCATAGTCCACCAGAAGTGCCACAACATTAATGAATGTGTAAAGAGAACTTGGAATTCATAAACTATAAGTGTGGGCACATCATAGACAATGAGTTATATACAACAGCACTGTCAAGAGCATTATATAAAAAAGTGCAGTGACTTTTCCACTTTTGGTTAGAACCACAGCTCACACTGTGACTCAGTACACAGACATAAAGATACATAATTCTAATTAAAACTAAATGCTCATGAAATACTCATGAATGCTCATGAAATGCTCCTCTATAAGTGAGTGCTTATTTTATTATTTTTTATTATACGCTTTCATGCTGCTACCAACTGAAGTGAATTCAATATCCACAAAATGAAGTTATATGCATTTTGAAAATACTGAGCTAATGCTTACAAAATTGCTTCGCTCAATATCAGATTCAGAAATACTAAAATGTTAACTACAGAAAATAATATATTTAAAAGTTAATGTCATTATGCTAATGAGCCTAGAATATTTTAAAAGGATATAATTTTTGCTCTTTTAAATGGCATTCTAGACAAGTAAACAGCCCAGATAAATATATACCAATGGCTTCAGTTTCTGATGTAGAACCACGTAAATATTTCTGATGTCCAGAAACTGTGACATGTCATCAGATCTCAGTGAAGGAGTGGCTAAATACAGTGAAAAATATATTACAGATTTTTTTATCACTCTACTGAAAAAAAAGTGTTGAGATACAATGTAATGTATTGGACAGACAGTAGAGGCTGTCTGTCAGCAACATACTCTAAAATGGGTTGTCCTGAGTAATATAATCAGTTGACTCAGAAGGGGGAAGCCACAGGAATGATTCATCTCAGTCACTGTGGTTACTCTTGATATGTTTTGTCGCTTTATAAATTACAATATACCTAGCATAATTAAATCTTTGATTATGCTTAGCTAATTCAACCATCATTCTCATATCAATTAACTGTTCTAGTATTATAGGTATAAAAGTAAGAAATGAGTTTAAAGTCCACTGATGCAACTCTAGAAATTGATTTTATAAGTAAATCCCTGAGAGTTTATATATACATATGCCTTTTTCCTGTGACCATGTGAAAGCAGAAAACAAAATTTCCAGGCAATTTAATACTATACCTTCACTAGCATTGAGTAATAGTTTCCTCTACATCTCTTCTCTCACTGTTTTCTTTAAGCAAGAGAGACCACTAATGAGAAAAAAAACAATGAGAAGAAAACAACAATATTTTGTTTTTTGAATGAACTGAAATATTTTTTTGTTACAGAATACAGCTTTAATATGTAGAGTCTGGAACACTTCCTATATAAAGGAATTGCTCTTATATAAAGAGAAGATATACATTTTTTTAAGAAGTTATAAGATGAGAGAGTTTACATCAGATACATAAAGAGAAAACCCCATTATGACAAAATAAGTCAGTTGGGGCTTGTCAGCACTTTATCACAGAGTAGTAAACTCAATTAGCACGCACACACAACACATATACACACACAGAGTCTCCTACCAAAAGGGGAAAAAGCCACCCACACACACAATACATTCACTATCTGACACTTTCAAAAATGCTTTGTAATATACTCTAAAATATAAATGCAAAAAATTAGTAAATAAATAAAGTATAAATGCCTTACATTTAGACATACAGTTCTTTTTGGGCAGTGTCTAAAAGGTATATGGGGCACTGAAATTTTCATTTAGCACAGCATTAATCCTACAGGAACATTTTTTTACAACATGGAATATTCATGTCCTAAAGAAATCTACCAATGACTAACTCATCCTGTGTAGTGAGGTAACCTTAGACAGTCTTCTTAGAACTTTTCTTATGATTATGTGCCATACAGCCTCCAAAAGCCTTCCAATATGAGCATTTTGCATGTGTCAACAAAAAAATAAATCTATAAAAAAAGTAGGATTTACTCACTGGATCCCTCATACCTATATTCAAGACAGACTAAAACTCACTGAGTGGTGTGTTGAAGTCAGCCTCTACCAGCTCCTCACTTGTTATATTTTATAATATAACAACTTGTCAATTGTTATATTTTCATTACTTTTGTGAGCCAGTTGTCAGTCACAGCCATTTTTAAAATTAAATTATATTAACTTACAGTTGAATATATTATATTTAAAACTGAGGTATTGACTCAAAATAATTAGAAGTCAGCATTCTTACTACATTTTGCTATTAACTAGATTACATCCATTCTTGAGATTGTTTTCTTTTATCTGTATGGTAGAAATATTACACAATGGTGTGCTATTACGCATCTCTCCCCAGTTCTGTGTCCATGGTTATTACCAACACTTCCTCTTTTTTCCTTAAGTGTTGTGGACCCACACCTGAGCATTTTCCTACCATTGGTCTTCTGATCCTAAAAGACATAACCAATCGCCCCAGGACTGTGAGTCCTTTCCCATCAGTGTCCTAAGGACACTCTCATTGTACCTCCCACTCTCACTTGCAACTTACTCTTTTCTAGTTGCCCCAACAAGTGTTGGAGGTCCTGGAGTATAGGAGACAGCTAACTTTTTCTTCCTCTGCCCTGCCCTCAGCACTAAACACATTGTCTGGCACAAAACAGTGTGCATTAAATATCTGGTGAACATAATCGAATTCTCAGGAAGGGAGACAAGCTCTGCCATGCACATTTTATTGAATGAAGAGGTCACTGGCTTGCCAGCCTCACAGGGATCCTAATCAATCATATGAATACACAAATCAATGTTGTCTGACCCAACAAGGTATCGCTAAGAAGTTATAATTTAGACTAGTATCACCTATTTTAACAAGCTCAAAGGGATATTATATTTGACATGCTGTCGTTAAAGTGCAAGTCTATTGCCATAATGTACAGAATAGATATATCCTTTTTGTTGCTCTTCACAAAGAAGACAATGCTTGATGTAGCTGTGATCCCAACAAGAGATGGGAGTGTCAACAATGATAAAAGGAAATTTCTCACTGCCTTCAAGGAATTGGCACCTAAAAGGTAAATGGTGATGTGATATCCTACCTTTGCTTTCTCTCCTCCCCTTTACTTAACTATATTTAAAAGCAACATGAGACATTCTTAATAAAATTACATGCTTTCATAAAATGTGTTGGCAAGTTTGTGGTATAATTACAAATGAGTGATGGGGTGGATAGTGCTTCAAGCTGTGAGCAAACTGCTGAGAGACCAGGAACAGTCTTAAAAGGATACTTAAGTGAACAGCTTATTACTTGGGAAATTCAACGCACTGCCCTGTGAATTCTTATACCTAAGCCACAGGAGTGAAAAGCCTTCAAAGCTTCACCTGGGATCTGCATTCCTAATGGCTTGGAAATCTATCCAGCAGAATAGAAGAGACTTTTCTGAAGATCCAGGAGTCAGAATACGTGAGTTCGCTAGCGATATTTCCTCTATCATTTCTTGGTCACAGGTTCCCTCAATTCACTGCTGCAAAAGGACTAAAGCCAGCATCTGAGCCTCAATGGTTATCATTTATAGTTCCTATATATATTGTTATATCTAAGTATAATGTCTATTATATAGTGTTTTCATTCCATACATAGGTCGGTCATCCTCAATTTTTATTAATTCAGTATTTTTTAAAGATGTTGCTGTGACATATATATATATGGGCCAATGTGCTTTGCAAATAATGGGGCCATGATTCTGAATCTCCCTTTTTTGGGAATGATTTCATAGTTATGTTTACACATGCCTCAGAAGTTTGGGGTTTTGGGTCATTTTTTAATGTTGCTTTTTATTAACACTGAAGAGTCAAATAGGTTACCAAAGTGACAATGTAAGAAAATTACTTTCTATATGGCTGCCTGGAGCATAGAAAAACATCTGCCTCCCCAATAAAGACCTACGTAAATAAGTGTCCAATTAGGATACAAAATAGCATTTTTATGAAAAATTAAATATTATGGGTACATTTATCACAGGGAGAGTCAAACCTGCAGCGCATACGAGCTTCACTGATAAAAGTGAACAGGAATTTTTAATTATATCTGGAGAGCAAATATTTTCACAAGTATAACAAAAGGAAAGGAGAAGTTTGTTTCTATTACAGCTAGAAGAGGTCAGTAAGTAAATGAAATAGTACAAAAAAGTTCGCATGGAACATAAAATCCTTGTTGAAGTTTAAAGAGGCTTTTTCTTGCACTAACTGGTGAAAGAACAACTCTTCAAATGTGTTAACAATGGTAAACACCAGAAGCTTATTCACAGGACAAGACTAAATGGCTTTTCCCAGTTGATAGTGGCTTAAAAAGTCCTGCTCCTTAAATGGATTTGAAACTACCAGAGCAAAGGAAGATTAAATATCAATAGCAACCTTCAAAATGAAAACAAAAACCTTATCTAGAATTCATAGTTAAATGGATGTTTTAAATGCCAGTAATGCCTTACTTAGCATGGGTCAAATGTAAATGGACATACAGATATTCCTTTTTCCTTCTTGTAACCTTTAAAGAAACAACATTCTTTAGGATTTAAGGAGGCCTCTCCCATCTTCTGCTCAATTCTAATGACTTCATGTCTAAAGCTGAGTACTGTCCCTACCAGGACCTAAGTCTCTCACTCAGGTGAGTATTTTTTGAAGAGCCAGGGAAATCAACACTCTAGGGCAACTTCCCATTTTAATATTATTGCCAAATTAGAGTTTTCTATATCTTTTCTGAGGTTAGATACCACCAGGCAGTAATAAGTTTCGTGAATGCCAAAGTTTTCCACCTCTTACTAGCCTAAGATGTTTTGAATGCATTTTCCAAAGATATTTCTCCCCATTTATCAATTTACTGTTTCTTTGTGTAAGATTCTGATTCTTTGAAATCTGTAAATTTGCCTAATTTTCCAAACCATGAATTTATATTTTTATGGCACTTAGGTTATCTTTGTTAATCAGCATAACAAATTGATTTATTGTGGGCATTCAACTATTTACTTTCTGCTAGTTTTATTTTAAAGTAAAAAAATACATTTAGAGACTTTTGAAAGATAACAACATAGTCTGCAGCCATTGATTAATTTAGTCCAGGAATGATGATGATGATAGCTAAAGTGAATGAAATTTTATTGATATATCAGGCACTTTTTCAAGCACTTTTAACTAGCTATTCTTCAAAACAAATATTGCAATAGTTAATTTTTCAGAAGTGGAAAGTGGTTAGATTACAGAGCAAGAAAATGTGGGAACCAGTATGAACACTATGGCAAAGAGATTTCAAACAAAGTCAAAGATCTTAAAGGTACATATTCTAAGAGTGGAGATCAGCATTTGGGTTTCCTTTGCTTAAATAAAAAATGAACACAAAATGCTAGTGACTCAACTAAACCAAAAGTTTTCTAAATTTCTATTTTTGAAGTAAGGGTCTATGTAATTTGACAATTTTTATTTTGCTTAGGAAAAATTTGAAAAAAAGTTTCAAAATTACTTCTAATTCATACATTGCAAGTCAAGTGGGCTTCAATTAAGACAGGTTTAAAAATCTCCATTTCCTGGTAAGCTAATGAGTGTATATAAATGACAATGCTTTTATCCCCTTCAAAATGAATAGGTAACAGCAACAGAATTTGCTCTGATCTGGGGATGCAAGGGATAAAGGTAAAGGTACAGAAACAGTTGACCACCTCTGCCTGCCACCACAAAACTAGACTCCACTGAAGTAGCAGCAGCATAGTGGTTAGAGGCATGAGAGACTGTTGATAAGCAGAGGCTAGTGGCACCAAATAGAAATCTACAGCCAAACAACCAGAGTCTCTTCATGGTAATTCTCAAGTTGTGAATACACATTTACAAACACTGTCCTCTAAGAGGATGACCCCATCCTTCCTGATCCTGCTTTCAGAGAGTGACTGAGCTCACAGTAAACAAATGAGCTTCTTCCTCTGCCTGACTTGTTTACACTTCTGATTACTAAACTTTTAGGAAATTCCACTTAGTGGAATTTTACTATCATTGAGGTAAATGTTTGCATATCTCTTTTTTGGTAGACCTGTAGCTTTTGAGCAAACTGAAGGATAGGGAACGGCTGCTAATGCACTGGATTCTAAAGTGGACAAGCAAATTTAGGGACAGATTGCACTTTGAGACTTGCCAACCACAGGAGTATGAGCCTCACAAAACAGCCTCCGGCTTTACTCCTGGATCACAAGTGGTGGAGCAATGCAAAGGTTACTGTTCCTTTTTATCAGGAAAGTCACAGATTGCCTCAAAGTGGCCAGACAATGCCTGGCTTACTTGTCGGCAGACAAGGACCTAACAGTATTGATATATGAAATGAAAGAAGAAATAATCTTACCAAATTATACACTAGAAAAACCAACTCAAATGGTCAGAGCATTTTTTAAAACTCTTCTTGAAAATATTCAAAAGGAAATACCATACACACAACTTTCTATGTGTGAACACAATCCTTAAAACATTTAAAACTTCAGTAAAAAATCTTGGAATCACATAAACTTCTTGATGTATCTGGAAAAAATGCAAATACCATTTGGTACTGTTACAGAATAAAGTTTACTTATAATATACAAAAGAAATATACATATATTGAAACAAATCAGGGGAGGGGGTCTACATTTTATGATACATGATAAAATTTTGTCCACAAGAACAGCACTGACTCTTCATTATCATCACTTTCCCTAAAACCAGATATGCAAATATAGAAAGTATCTCTTTTCACCTCCATTTTTGAGCGTATATGTTGCACCTTCAACAATAGCTTGTCCAAATTTATATTCCCAACTAAAATAAGTGACATTTTTGAGTTTACAATTGTAAAGATACTTCTGTAACAGGGTGGTGCCCAGGAAAAGGGGAAGTTCCAGGTTCCCTGCCCCACACAAGGGAGGGTGGAGCTGAGCAGGGAGAAGAAGCTGCAGAGGAGACTGGGGAAGGAAGGAAGCAGGATGGAGAGCCAGAAGGAGACCTGGAGGAGGCACATGATGCAGAAGGACATGTGAAGAAGCTGCACTTGCTTTTGGTCCTGGACTGGTTGAAACAGATGTGGGTGAGAGACCAGTGGGGTGGTAAACAATGGCAGCATTGATCTTGATTTTGATGTTGCTCGTTTCTTCCCAGTCTTGTCTGGTTGTTTTTGACATAGAAAAGACCCTTTTCTATGGGTCCCCGCTGGAAGGTGCTTTAGACTTGTGGCAGGCTTTCGGGCCTTGCTCTGGGTCAATCCGTTTGGGTGGACTTTTACCCACAAAATATAGAAACTATATTCTTTGTCTTTTCTGTATTGTTTCCTATTGTATTAAAGTTCCTTTCCATTAAAGGTCTTACATGTTTTGTCTTGATGTGGCAGATGGCACAACCTATTTAAAACAGGCAGGTATGGGGGTTCTGGGGGCTTCTCTCCCTGACCTCTAACACTTTCACAAATATTCATTTGACTTTTAAAAGTGTCCTAGTGGGCCTCCCCGGTGGCGCAGTGGTTGAGCGCTGGGTTGCCAAGCTGCCCACGGCCTCCGAGGCGCAGGTTCGATCCCCAGCTGCTCCCCGGCCACCAGAGGAGGGTCCCACATGGCGCGCAGACCTCTCCTGCCGCCCGCTGCTCCCCTCAGCAGTGTGTTTCGGTCCTTCTGCCTGCTCTGCTCCCTGCTCTGGTGAATTCTCTCACCCTCCCACGCTTC